>NC_063283.1:6300077-6939257 GCF_910591885.1 Bombus terrestris | reverse complement strand
GTTGTTACATCGGAGGGAAAAGGTAAGGGAGTTTCTGATATTTCGTGATCACGCGTGCTTACATTTGAATTTCGTTCTTTATCGTGAATTTTCTTTTAAAACGCATATCTTTTCTTATATATTTCTTCTCTTTGGTTTCTTCACTTCTTCTTATTGCTTTCGTATTTGTTTCGTGGAATAGCTATATTTGATTCAATATCGAGGATATTTGTTAGCAATTTATGAATTATTAATTTTCTTTCGCTTATGTATGTACAAATTTTTATATCTTCCGTATTTTCTGTTCTTCCCTTTGTTTATTTATTATTTATAATCATCGACAGTGTTCAATTACAAGATAAATCATATTAAATTAGAATTTACGTAAAGAAACAGAAAGTTCACAGAAAGTATCAATAAACAAATCGATGAATCTATAAAAAGAATCGAGAATTGTAAACATATTTAATTTTCGAAATTAGCTCAGACTGTTTCAATTAACAACGAAGTGCGAGATTTCACGTGGATGCAAAGCACGTACCTCTATGCAAACAGAGTGGAATCAGAAGTAATACAGCCGGAAAATAATTATCTGCGTTTCCTGTACGCGAATCTCACGATTTCGTTACATCGTAGATTTTGCACCAGGTACCGGCCGATCACGCTGGCCGAAAATAAATTTGCAGTTGGTACACTGGACGTGGCTCATTTCGTTGGAATCCCTGTTAATTGCCGGCAAACACGCTCCCCGACATGAGAAATTCCCCTGGCGCCGTCTTGTTGGCACTGTCTGGGCAAAAAACCTAAGTATGTACCGAGCCAGAGGTGCGGACGATCATCGAACACGTTTGCAAAGTTCCAGCGCGGGTTAAGTTCGCGCAATCCTATCGCTGAACCCCAAATTTTTATGCAAATTTGTATTTTTACGAACGTATCCACCACGAGCAACGACATTTCTTCCAGAAAATCCATAAAACAGAGCTAAAGATACGGCGAGTACGATATTTCTGATCTTAATCTGCAAGTAATTAAAGAATCCAGTGAAACTCGCGAAATAAAACCGAAAGCATTTGCATTTTAACCTGTCCAAATTTGCTATTGAAATAATTTAAGTGTCTATCAAAAAGAAACCACTCCTCGTTTACGGGACCTATTAAAAAAAAAAAAAAAAAAAAAAAGAAAAGGTAGAAACATCCTGACTTCGATATATCTGATTCCAATGTGAAAATAATTAAGGGATCCATTGGTAGGAATTTGCTTGTTATCTTCTAAATTAACCTAGCCTAATCATACGAACCTTAGCAATATAATTTCGCTGTCAGGATAATTAAAGCAACCACGCCCTATCAGCCAAATCGATTAAAAAAAAGGAAACTTTCAGAGCTCGCTATTTCTTCATCCATCGTATCAAATAATGGAAAATTTATCAAAAGGACCTTGTGATCCTTGTCACGAACCAACGTAACTCAAAACGATTCATATCCCAATAATCTTATTTCTATCTATATATATTAAAATAACGTACCTAAAAATGTTCCACAACTAAAAAAAAAAAAAAAAAAAAAAAGAAAAAGAAAAAGAAAAAGTAAATCGTAAGGACGACAAACAAATAAAATAACGCGATCAACACGCAGAGCCAAAGATTTCTCGTTTCAGTGTCAAAATAATTAAAGGATCGATCGGAAGAAATCGGGGTGGCCGTTTAACGAGCGGCTGGTCCGGACGAGTGAATCGACTCGAAGCAAAACCGGTAGCTGGCTGATTGCCAACAGGCAGAGCGAGCGTCTTCCTTTATCGATCGACAGACAGCCGTTTTCATCCGTCGACGGGTCGGCATAACACGCGTGTTCGGTAACATTGGGCCAGCGACGACGGGTTCTCTGTTGCGCGCCTTCTTTTCCGTCGCGTGTTATTGCGTTCTCCTTTTTCCTGATTCGTATGTCTGGGGTCAGGACGAGTATAACGGGGACCTGGTACCACCGAGGCTCCTCCTTCCCTCGCATTATTTGACCTCGAGCTAAAGCGTTATAAGGAGCAGCTCGCGTGTGCACCGTGCTCGTGTACGTTTGATCGGATCACTCTCGAAACCGACCCTCGCGGCCCGAAATCGTCTCTTTCGCAGCCGAGGTGACGCGAACCTGCAATTTTAAGATACGTAGCTGTGCGGCGCCGTTATAATTGACCAACGACCACCGATCCTGCTCGTCGATATACGGGATGGAGTATGAAACATATTTCGTAAGACGAAAAGCAGGGGGATTGGTGTGAGAGTTGAAATTGGAAATGTTCATGGTAGAAACGACAACTGTAGAGTTCTGTTCTTTTGTTTAGCAGAATAATACACTCTGACACACAACTAGAGCAATTTCTTTGGATTGAGTGGAACTTTTCCTTTTTTTAATTTGAAATGATTATCGTATCAGGTAATAGCTGCGGCTGTTGTTTGTAATTATATCGCAGAACAACTGTAACCAATTAAGTCATCAATTTATGAATCTTATGATCCAGGTTGCTTCTGTCCATGCGATAATGTTGCTTCCCTGTCTCAACCTGAATAGAATCATTATCGTTGCGTTAGATTGCGTATAAACGTAACATTCATCGAGCTGCGAGCTTGTTCTCGCAATACACTGCAGCCTCGTCCCATTGAAACTTGAAAATCCTACTTTTATCTACGAACAGACACTTTGGTACATTTTTCCAAGTACCAGGTCAGACTGCTGATATCAAATACAATGCCAATAGGAGTCACGAAGAAAGAAGACTATGCGTAAGCGTAACTTCCATCAAGCTGCGATCTTACACCCACGCCAAACCAATATAATCTCCCTCCATTATGTATAAACGATTCTACTTTTATCCACGAACATGCGCTCTATTTTCCCAAATACGTAACAGATCAGATCTTGCTAGATGTCGCCTACGATACTCTGGAGAGCATAGGCATGGAGCTCACGTTTCCCGCGCTATCGTACTCGAGGCGGCGAAACGTGTCGCCAGTACCTTTTGGTTTCGTTGAATAATGGGAATATGCTCGGATAAGCGGCGTGTGGCTTTCTAATGCCGCGCTAGGAGTCGTTGCCAGCAGGCGTACGGAAGGATACAGGTGGCTCGACGAACAATGCTCACGACGCAGTCGCTACAATGGAGATCATAATCAAGCAGTCGACGTGTAATGACTTATGGGCCGGTCTTGGTCGTCCGCGTGGCGAACAATAGATCGACGACAGAGATGTTTACGGCGGGAAACTATGCTCTCCTGTTCTAGCTCGTTTTCAGAGAGACAACGCAAGCTTCGCTCGCGAAAAAAGCTACCTCGGACTCCTCCCGGCCAGCTTCTCCAGCCTCTTGCGAACAGACGAATGGAAATTGGGTCGAGTCGCCAAGTTCGTTGTTCGATTTGGATCACCGTGATTTATTGGATCGTGTATCTAGAGGTAAATTTGAGAGAAAATTTTCCAAGGTCGGTGATCTTTAGTAAAGGTTGTAGAACTATTCAGTGATTCGATGATTTAATGACAGTATATTTAATGACAGGAAAGTAACATTCGTCTTAATTCGGTTGAATTTGTTCATTAATTTTATACGATTATTAAATTGTTTCGATTTTGTGAATTGAACTTCGTTGATAGAGTGTACTGTTTTATTGCAGGTAATAGTCCACACTATATACACAACGTTCGACGTTTATTTCTATTTTTCTATTCTTCGAACGAGATCATGTGAAAAGAAAACACAGACGAGAATAATCTTCTCAATAAAAACAGATAGCTGATTTTTGCATATACCAGACAACATTTTCTCGAAGCATTTTCACAGAATGCCAGAAACAAACGATCCTGGAAGGAATATCTAACTTCAAAGAAATCCACCGGTATATTATTCACTTATATCAACGTTCGTTAGCCACCTTTGTAGTTAAAGCAAGTGCATATCTCAGCTATTTTCATCGCCGACAAAAGCCAGAACGCAACAAAGCGTAACAACATTTTCATCGAAACCATAAATCTACGAAGTTAAATAGATTATCGACTCGCGAAATAAATTATCAACTTCCTCCTCTTCTTTGCTTCTATCTGTTTGCTCCAATTATTTCTAGGTATCAAACGATCAATTGGAAGCGATTAGAAACATAGGAAACATCGAAACCGCGAATAGAATCGATTATAGCTTCTGTAAACGTCGAGACGATTACGCACGGAATCGTTCGTTGGCCCTTTTTTCTCACACGTTGCCTCCGTTTATTTAACTTGCTCTTACAATGTAGCGAATCGAGCGATCGGCCAACAAACAGCGTAGATCCGCGTTTATTCAGGGGAACGTTGATTCCCGTAAATCTGCTTCTGATGCAGGTTCGTTGAGCCAGTTTGCTGAAATTCGTAAACAATCGCAATACAAAGCGGCCATTTTGTCCTCTTAATCTGCAGATCGAATGGAGTCGGCCGGAAATGGCAAGCTCCGCGTGTTTATTGACTCCGCGGACGAGTTTAGAAGTCTGAGAGAAGATTGAACATCGCAAGAGAGCTAATCCGCTCTGTTTCTAGAATTTCTTCATTAATTGCAATTTATGCGGCTTGTCGAAGAGATAGAGCGAAACGAAGAATGTTAGCTGATTGCTCGAAGCAATGACAGAGGAAAATGATTCCGCTAGCTGCGGATTTGAAAGTTTGCGTGGGAAATATTAGGAGTAAATATAGATTTTAGGGGCGAAAGTATTCTTTAAGTGATTGAATTGAAGTTTTCTCGAAACTCGCGTAAAATTATAGAGACGAAGTTAGCGTTGTAAATTTTAGAAGCAAAATATTGTTTAATTCGTAGAATTTGAAATTTTACTTGGAATTCTAATGGAATTACAAGAAGGAGAAGATAGAAATTACATGGATTTCGGGAATAATAATATTTTCGCAGTATAAAAAATTCTCGAAGCTATAATATAAGCTATATATAAATTTCCCATGAAAATATCTTCAAAGCTGTTGTAATTGAAGTCTAAAGGAAGTTACATAGGGAAAATTAATGACGTATCTCTTCAAAAGGATCTTTGAAATCGAAAGATTGAGGACGTTTGAAACTTGAAGATAGTGAAAAGGGTAAAAATATTTGAAATCCTAGTATTATAAATTGTAAATAGTGAGAACGATGTACATTTAAATATAAAACTGAGTAGTAAGAAATAAGATACAGAACAGAGTAGTAAATAGCTTATAAACAGTGGTAGTGATAATGTGCCACTATACGTATTAACAAGTAATGAAACGAGGATGATTTTAGCTCATAAAGGTTCTACATGACTTTAGTCTCCAAGTAGAAAGCGAACACAATGATGAATACCTTGGAAAGTAACTACCAGAGAACAATCAGATCAACTTAACGTCTCAATGATTCATGACTCCTGGCGAGCTAGTTATCACATATGTAGTTCAGAACTTTCGTTTCTCCCGCTTTCAATAATTTGTGATGTTAGAAACAGACATTTTTGTAAATCTAATTTCAACGTTAATTTATTGCATCCTCTCGTCAGGGCGTCTTCCGCCGCTACAAATCGAAGCCACTAAGCAATCCAAATGGCTTCTCATCACTGGGAATAATGCACATGTTATCGATGTCACGACTTATTTTCGATATTATTCAGAATATTTTATGCAAATGTTGTTGAGAGATGTTGTTCTACGAACATTTTTTTAAGAGTTATATTAGACAACAAGATTCAAGAACCTAGGGAACGTTTAAAAAGAAAGATTAGATCTTTAAAACTGTAGATATTACCGAAGATTAATACAAAAAGAATCATTCGTATTATTTCGATCTAAATTTTCTATATAACGTTTATACGAGTGAATGTTTTTCGATTGATTAATTTCTGCTTCCATGCGATGTCTATATCAAACCATTTAACGCATCTACATCTACGACACTGTGAAATGTACGAATCTCCTCGTATCATCACAAATTGAACATTTTTTACGTATATTACCTCTTTATCCGTCTGCAACGATACGAGGACAAATTCGAAGACTATTCAAAGACTTATTTTACGAAGTTCAACGAAGAAATATATATATACCATAACACCATTTCTACCCTCTCTCTATCTTCGCGAATTATCTTTCGAATAATTGAGAATAATGCTCGAAAAGCAAGATTGATGATCGAAATGGAAACAAACGGCGCGGCATCGAGTTTCATCATCCGGTAACATCATCCAAATACGAAGCTTCTGAATTAGAAGATTCGCGATTAGTCGGTAGAGGAGACCTGTCTTGGAATAAAGGCAGCTGCGAATGCAGATGGGAACAGGCTTCTCCTTTCTATTCTCCTTGCCTAGCGCGATGTGTAATATTCCTTTCGTAATTTATAATTCGCCGTGGACAGACACCGTGGGCCCCATCACGTTCTTCGTAATTAAATCTCGCCTTCCTTGGCCATCCTGGTTTCTCCCGTGTCTCGTTGATAGTCAGCGTTCTCTATCATTTCCAGGTATGCCTCTAATTTCCTTCTACGAAAGCGTGCTCCATCAGAAGGTGCATCAGAACGCGAATACGAATGTCTTTTGTCGTTAGTTCCTTGTTGTTGGTTATCTTTTTAAAACAGCATTCGCGATCTTGCGAGTCTTTTTCATTCTATTGTCTACTAGTCTCGGCATTGTATCGTTGACTGGTTGGTTGTCTGCTCGATCGTACGATAGACTTTGAGCGTCTTGGAGGATGTAAATGACGAACTGAACATCGTAATCGTGATTTTGAGAGTTTCAATTGAATCGTGTACCTTAACTTTTATATGTACCATATCCTTTGGTTTCGTAATTAATTAATATGCAGAAATAAGTAAATCCCGCAAAATCTAAAAAAGCAACTATTATAATATTTAAGTAAGTCTAACAAAATTCTTCTTCTATTTATTTATGTCCCTTTAAGAAAATGCGAATTTGCATAAATATCTGCCGTCCAGTTACAACTTTATTCTCTGCCGCGATACCATTCCTAGCCATTTTCTTCGCTATCAGTTCGCTGTAAACGACTTCGCAATAAGCAAATGCATAATCTAAAGAATAATAAACGCATATAAACGCCCTTTAACAGATACAAACGGATATCGTTGCCATTGTGAATACTACGACCTTCGTGTAAATCTTGGAGGATCGTTTGAATTCACAGGACGAGACTTTTTCACGCGCTATAGTGTCGTAACGATACTTGAATGACGCGGCCACGCGCAAGTTCATCGAGGGAGAAAGGTTCCTCTTCTGCTTTTGTGAAAGGATTTAATTCCACGACGTTTAAGGGGCCCTCTAACGATCGTTATGAGGGACATTAAGACGCTCGAGGCTTAGCCCAGGCTGTTCGTTAGAGTCTCGACTTGTTTAAGACCGTGAGACACGCTGAGGTTGCTACTGCCGCTTATTAATGCTACACTGTACGCGGAATACGGCTTTCTGCAATAATAACGCGCTGCACGACCGTCTGCTAACCTTACTGACTCTATATGTGTCGGATTTTACAGACGGTGCTGTTGAACCTCGTGGTATTCTTATCAGACAACTGTGGGTGGGTTTAGGAACGAAAAGGGTGATTTTACAGCCTCAAATTCTATAGAAAAGCTACGTTTAGTAAAAATTTAGAGTCTTAGTATCTCAGCACAGTAGGATTCGGATAATTCGAAACGATTGAGACTTGACATTATCGTTGAATAATAAGTAGATTTATTGGACTGTATCTGTAATATCAAAATCAATTTGTTAACAAAAACAAAATATATGCGTTAAATATAGAATACGTAAGATATACAAAATATAGAATATGTTCTTAATCCATTTCCATCGTCTGAATGTTCTCGGCGATGGCTGACGATGAACGAGTAATTCTACTGTGCGTTTAAATATTTTAAGTATCATTGCAATATCACATAGAATAACCGACGATGAACGACTAATTTTATTGTGGCTTGGTCTACATATTTTATAAATCTTTGCATAATATAATCCATATTACAATGGCTGACGCTGAACGACCGATTCTACTGTACCTTATTTCGGATATTTTACGCATGTTTGCATAGTACAACGCGTATTACAATGGCTGACGATGAACGACCGATTCTACTGTACCATACTTTGGATAGTTTACGTATCTTTATATATTACGTACAACGGCTAACGATGAACGAGCAATTCTACTGTATCTTATTTTGGATATTTTACGTGTCTTTGCATATACAATGGCTGACGATGAGCGACAAATTCTACTGCGCCTTATTTTAATCATTTCCCTCGTATCTTCGCGTGTTACGTGCATCCCATTAATGAAATATTTATTTCTGTAAAGCAAATTTCCTATGAATACATAAAAATTCGCAGCCTAATTGGTAATAACGCGAATCTGTCCAGGCATTCGCGTTAGTTAAAAGAATCTTTACGCGTCATAACACTCGTCTGTACCAAATCTTAGTTTAGCCACACGCACGCGAATCGCCGTGCTCCTTGGAAGGACCTCCAGACAGGATGCTTTTAAAGAGACGGACAAAGCAGACGTTTCCATGAAACGCTCGCTCATATCTCTTTCGTTGGGTCGTTTCTGTTCATGCGCTATGTCGCATCGTTGAATGGTCGACGCTGCAGAGGCTCGAATGATGCGCTGTTTGCATGTTGGAGATCCTTTTTACTTTGACTGGCTTTTGTATGGAAGGACGTATTTTGGTTGGTTTTGGTATATTGTATACTGGCTGGCTGTAGTGTGAGAAATGAATTGGAGGATTGCGGGGCTAGAGGCGTCTGTCTTATGGGTTGTACAAGGTGAATCATACGAATGTGTTTTGTATGTTGATAGTGGGAAAAGAGAACTTTATGTTGTTTGTTTTTGAATTTATAAAATATTGATAAATATTCATAAGAATGTTAATAAAGATAGAACCAAGTTGATAGACAAATTCCAATTTACATACGTAATCAACTGTTAACTTAATTATTCACAAACAGGAAAGAAGTGCGCATGACCAATATTTAGTTAACTGATTACAGTCGTAATTTATGCAGAGACTAAACAAATATTGCTTCGACGCACGAACATTTTATTTCATATAATTCGTATAATAATCATAAAATTTCGATAAATATTTATTTAATAAGAAGTCAACAGGAATCGACCAAAATTATTTATTAACAGTCTTAGGTTCGTAGCAATGTTTCCCTCAATTTAATTAATAGTTGTCGATGAAACATAGATAGAAAAAGATCATCATTCGCTATAAGAGCGTCGTATCCATAAAAGTCATATCCATAAAGCATTAATATTTTGCAATCGTACATTTAGCCTTTGTGGCTATGTAAACATAAAGAGGAAGGAAAAATGATACGGCTGTCAAATCTCTGCTTTCACTGAGCTCGCACGTGACCCACAAAGTGTTCTCGTTTGTGTTCCGACGGTATGGGTCGGGCCAGGTCGGGCATGATTTACCGCCCGAAGGATAAATCGAGCTCATGAAAATTTTGATTGGCCTTTAGTCGATTTTACGATACGGATAAAAAAGAAGATCACCTGGGAATCCGTGTTACGATCGAATCACGCGTTACGCAATAAAGCGTAATGAGAGATTCCAATTAACAGTTGAAACGATTATGTAAAGGTCGATTACATGATATAAAACTCGATATTCAAGTGAGAATTGCCTGCATAAAAATAGATTGCATTTCTCAGATGCGATTGAATAATTACTTTTAATAATCTGTTACGTTGCAATCTTGTTTTATGATACGATTATGAAGCAATTAAATAAATTGAAAAATACGGATGAGATGGATAAATATTAAATCTTAGGCTTCTGCAATGATTTGATGGCATATTTGTGATGCTTCCTATATGTCATTCTATGCCATAACGAAACGTAATCGTTGCTGGTTACATTATAATTGAACTAAAGTGTTTGCGAATCTCTGGAAAGCTAAAGTCGAGCGCTGGTAACATGTTCAGGAAAACGTTGTTCAGAATATTAACCTTGACAGCCTATTTCAAGGTCATTGAATTCGTCCGCTTTGCAAGCAATTACCGTGAAGTTAACCGATTTGGCAAATAACGAAACTGCTCAAACGAAATTGTAACATACAGTTACCTCAAACTGTCTCATATCTATAAATTTCCACGTGGATCCACGCGTCAGCTAAAAAATTCAACCCAGTATGGCCAATTCTCGAATCTCGAATCACGAATCTCGGTTCGTCGAGGTTGGTGGTCGATGATCCTGTGCGCCGAATCTTTCTTTCCTGCGAGTTCGTCTCGCGAGGCTTCATTACTTGGGCTTTTTACTCACGTGGCATGAGTCACGAGGCGATATTCCGTGGCGTCGGCCCGGTAATGAGCGTACGGTAGCAGCGTGTGCTCGCTCGCACGCGTGCTCGTTCCACGGTATCCCCTTCAGCGTCGATAATTCACGGCCGTTGCTTTGTAACCAGCCGGGGAGAGGCTTGGACCCGTATGCAAATTCTTTCTGGGTCATATACAAACGCAGTGAAAGCAAAGATTTGACAGTGCTATCATTTCTCGCGCGGGTCGCCCGATAATAAAATATATTTCACGCACGCCACCGCCGAGAAATGCCGTTCATCATGTTTCTTATTGTTGATTCTTCGTTGGCGGTGGAACATGTTTAAGAATAATGTAACGAAAGGCTGGCGTCTCCGCTTTTGAAGATTCTCCTTCCTTCCTCGTCGATTCCTCTCTTTTTCCCTTAGTTTCTTTTAGACAGCTGCTAGCGTCGAATATTCTGCTCTGATCACGCTGCGTGGGATAAGTTAGAGTTCGTAGAGATGTGAATATTTTATTTCCTGTAGACCACGTGTGTGCTAGTTAGGCGAGGTTATACAGTTACATATAAAAGTTTTGATACATTTTAACATTTAATCGTCGTTCGTTTATCTTTATAAAAGATACAGCACGTGTATTTCAAACGCGACAGGATTCAATCAAGCTTTTCGTAATTTTCCATTCTCAGTCTCTAGCGTTCCGCCTTGAGGATACTTACGTTCTTCTAACGAAGGATTGAATTATATTTAGTCATTAACATAATTAATTGTTAGCATGTGGATCGATAATAAAACACAGTGAATTTTTGTAGTAATTAATCACAGTGAAACTTTGTAGCATCTTATTTTAATAAAAATAGCCTTCTTATAGCGTGTACGACTACTTCCTTGGATGACTACGATTCAATTTTTTATACGTATTTTATATAATATTCGTAAAGTTAGAAATGATAAACGATGGACATCCTATATTTCGCATACTTTAAAAAATTCGTCGAAATAGGAATATAGCGACGATTTAATATTTTGTTAAAGCACGACAACGTTCGAAAGAAACTACCTACTGTCGAAAAAATTCCTCCGGGAACCTCCAGGTCCTACTAGCTCGGTTGGTTTCGAATTAATACCCCATTAAAATAAAGTCAGTTATACTTCGAATCCACACGCTCGTACGTTAAAAGACACTGGCATAAATAATCCGTCTTACGGACAACTTTAAAAAGAATTTCTTCCGTAAACTTGCTTCGAGAATTACGAATTCAACGGCACTTCCAAATCGGTAGATCAAAAATTGCCGCCGTGAGTTTTAGACAGTGAACGTTACGTAATAACCGAACGTGAAACGTAGGAGAAGGAAAAAATATTGGTTCGATTGAATTCCATAAATATACCAGGAACTAATCTCGGCGAAAGCATTTATCATCGGAGCGATCGAAATTAATTGAAGGGAAGTGGCGGCGGTGGTCGATCGACGGAAACCGGTGAAACGGCGGAGCGTTTCGCCACGAAGAGAATCAAAGGGGGAACAAACAGGAGTAGGTACGACCGATCGATCGAATAAATTTCCAGTCACCGCCTGCTGGGAAAACGAATTCCCCCTCTGCCTCCCCCTGCCTTCGTTTGGTATTCAACGCGACGCTCGCCCGGCGTTTTAGTGCCAATCGAACGCTAATCATCGTGCGAACACCGCGCACGGAATACGGAAATTATCGAACGAGACCGATAAATTGAGTTCTCAGCCGATATCTATCTCTGCAAAGGAATAACGGCTTTAGTTAGTAGTTTGTACTATGTTTGTACATTGTGTCTCGCAAAGAACTTGACGAATGACGGATCTGTGTTTCGGTTCGCTTTACTTTATGTTCGTACGTGCCTTGTTTCGAGGTTTGTGCGTGTACGATAGCAAGTACGTGTAAGATAGCAAACGAACCACGGAGTGCACGTGTTGCTAGTTTGAGATTTGTTTCGGAAAGGAGATGATGTAAATTGACTGCGTTGTTTATTCGTAGATCTTTAGAAAATCTGTCATTTTGATGGATGGAGGAAGATTCGTGATTAACAAGCTGGCAATTTATATAGAGTAGAAAATAGAAACACGAGGAAAATAGCGTATCACAGGCAGTTTATCCAAACAAAGATATTTTCCATTAACAATCAGGAGCCGTTGCTTTGCAATAGTACCAGCGATCAGACAACTCCATTCAGATTTCTCAACGAGCCCCTTATCTCCGTCATAAACAGTTCGTAAATCAATATTTTAATAGCATCCGTAAGATTGTACTCAATAATTCCCCTGGCCAATAAACATTTGCATACAGCCTTATAAAATCCTCAATACAGATACTTTGAAAAGAAACAAGCAAAGAAAGAACGACCCAAGTAACTGTACAATTTACGATCCATGTGTGAGCCGTACAGCTTGCTTCGGCTTCCATTCAACCACGAAAGCTTTTCTTTGGTCAAGGACATCCGAATAGGATACCGTTCGTTGCCTCGATAAATTTCTCAATGCCTGGCGCCATCGTAAGAATCCGAGAGCAAGGCTGACCAGACGTTGCAAACGTCAGGAAAAATGCATTCTTCGAAGGAGGATGATTCCTTTCCTCTTTCGTGCAAGGATCTGACAAGGAGAGCCACGGCGTGATGCCGGATTTCACGTTGTTTCGTCTCGCGGCAATTAAAACGCAATCCACGAGGACGAAGAGGATGAACAAAGAGGATAGGACTCGCGCGGTTATTTTCGGAGCTGAATTTACATCCGTGTTTGTTAGTTCGTATATTAAAGTGCTGGTACTTCACTTTGGGGGGTGACAAGGAAGATCTTTACCTTGATAGGATTATTTATCGAGCAACGCGTGAGTATGAAGTCGCAAAACCATGCGCTTCAGTCATATCTGATGTTTTTATCGGGAATTCTCGTTATAGAGTTTTATTATCTTAATTTGTAGAAGCGGGATATTTTCGGTAAAATGAATTATATAATTTATAAAAGCGTATTAATTTTAATTAAGCTTGCCTTGATCTCAGCGAATCTGTTAATCTTTCAATCTCGGTAAACGAGGACGTTCGCAAGATATCGAATCTCAAAGACAAGTCTTGCGTTTCTACTTTTACGTTGAGACGAGTAAAATGACGATTTTCTAAAAATTCGACCGATGCGTTAGAACGCCGACGATCTCTGCGAAAAGATAAACAATCAGGTAAAAAATGTAATTGCCTGGTGAAAAATCTGCATAAAATATATCTATAAAAAGCCAAGTGAAAATGCGAATATAAAACGCGGCATCTCTTACAGAAAGCAATCATACGATTCGTCATCGCGTTAAGGATATTTCGATTCAATTTACTCGACCTTAAACCTGGATGCTCGACCAATCGGTATAATTCACGCTTAAACAAACATAGCTTTTACCATATCGAAATCATCGAATGAGCAAACAACAGCTGCACCGATGGCAGCCATATCCGATCACCTAAATAACTAAAACGAACATAATCTTCCTACCAAAACCTGTCTCTTCCTCTTTTCCCCTCTCTCTGTCTTTCTCCCTCTCTTATTCAAACATTTCGTGCGCTAATTGTTTCAATTAATTTCCGCAGATAACCACCGGTATTCATTACCCTATCTACCGAAAACGATCAAACGAAACGCGTAAATATCCTTCAATCCAGCGTATCCAAGCAATTACGTCCGGACGAATTTGCATTTCCATTAATTAAAGCGCCGATCAAGTGGTCGGATTTAATTATTTGCGAAATCTTGGAATTCAATAACCGTGTAGAAACGGATAATCCATTTACGGGATAAACTGCTGCGATCTTGGTGATTTTCATCACCGACGATGTTGTTCTACAATATGAACGAATTAATTAAGATTTGACGCGGATGAGCGAGTTTCAACCGTGTCGGACGTTTCTCGATATTTTCAAACTTTTCTTATCGATGGACGAGATATCGTGTGACGCTTTGCATTAAATTTGTAACTCGTTTTTCTTTAATTGCTTCAGTTATTATTTATTAATATTCTTAACTTAAATATAATTCGCAATGTACGATTTATCCGCCTTACGATTAATCAGAAGTCAAACCTCGATAGAGGCTCTCTTCCATAGCAATTTACCAACCACCGATATTAATAACTCGAGGAATTATTAGAAGTTAAAAGTTCTAGACTTTTATCTTATAATTCTGCAATAATCAAACGCCCTTCGATACTTGTAAAATTGAATTTTCTTTGTTAGCAAATTTCTTTGGCGTTGTGCAAGAAAATCTATTAACATCGATAGGTTGTAGCTTATGTAAAGTTCACAAGGAAAACTTGTAAAGTTCCACTAGACTTTTTATACGGACCTGTATGCATCTATGCGAAATTTAAAAGTACAGGAATGCATGAAATGCAAATATATGCCTGCCAAATATCTCAATTCTATATTACACTTCAGTTACGCTTTATAATGCCTAATAATATGTTATAATGATGAAAGAAATCTGTTTCTATTACCAAACCAAATTCCATTCCTCTGATTGCACCTATAAAAGTAGTAAAACTTGAAGGTATTCTATTAAGAAACTAAAACGTGCTGATAATAAATTCGAACGACTCTCGCACGATCCACTATAGTAGATTGTTGCGTGAAAAATGTCAAAAAAAGGTAATATTAAGCTTGAAATGAAAAAACGAAGGGTCAAAACGTTGTTCTCGTGTTAATCGTGTTTATTATTGATTCGCTGGTTGGTTCGTCTTTCTCGGTTATTAATGGCTGGTGAACGGTTAAAAATATGCAGCCAATTAATGCGGTAATGAAACGCGCGAGATGCACGCAACGGTACAGAGAAAGGCGGACTTTCGATGGCTGATTTTTCAGTGGCGCGATACGCGCCTCAACAAATCGAGTGCCAGCCGTTTTGATGTTGATTTATCTGATCGCTTGATCCTGCCTTGGACGGGAGCATCAGACATCGTCGTGTCCATGGAAGCTTTCGTATAACCTGGGTGGTTACGCGAGACAAGTGCGAGGAGCTTTTGTTAGATCGTTGCAAATATCTATTTAGTAATTTGATTTTCTAATTCTACTGTTGAAACCTAGGTGATCTACGAGAGTGTGGATTAGATTATTCCTTAAATTATTTTTATGGTGTTCATTTTTATCTTTGTTCTGTGATTTATGCCATAAAAATCAGTAATAGCATTGATAAAGTAAAATAAATTAAACATTCCTGTTTAACCCAGCTGTTTATCCCTGTCTCTCGAATATTCTTAATGGCGATCTGATTGTAGCACGCGAAAAGAATTTGTAACATTTTAAGAAGATATTTGACGTATAACAATAGCACAAACTGTGAAGATATTTCTATTAGAGAAATATAATTGCGTCGGGAATGGCTGAAAGAACGTAGCAGGTAAGAATACCAGGAGCTTCCTATAAAATTGTAACAAACAGACTGCGGATTTTTATGCAAAATTTAAACATGCGCAAATTTCATATAATATAGGAAAATACATAAAATACCCAGAGTAAAGTATTTCTTATAATGTTTAATAGCCAGAGCAAATCTTTAAAGTTCTTTAAATCTCTCAAACCTTACTACTTTTTAAGTTACCTTCACGAAGATATAAATTTGCATAAAAATTCGCTATCCATTGATAAGTAGACTACGGACTTTGTAAATAAAACTCCGTAAAAGTGTACGCTCTACTCTCCACTTTTCCTCAACTACTGCCATCATTTGCAACTTTTCCATTATCGCAGCCATTTGTCAAACAGACGAATCCTTTTACTTTCGTAAATTCACTCGCAGTTCTCTCTAAGAATCCAAAAGCTGGCGTATCGATCAATGGTCATCGATCTCTAGATCGATGAATAGAATGATTAACGTGCCCGTGGCGATCGTACGGTCGTTTCACCCACGTTCCAACGTCTCTACGTTTAGAGACCGTGGATAATTATTAATTAACGAAGCAGCTGGTGGGGGTCTGACAGGTTGGGCCGGGGAGCAGTAGAGCAGCGGCGATAGCGGAACGCGATAAAAGGCCGATTCGCATGAGGAACTCTATCGCCTCTGTGACTGTGGTATATAGTCGCGCTGGCGAGCATTTTCTCAGGCGGGAACACGCCGAGAAGCCTCTGACTCCTTGCTATGATGTATTAGCCCTGTAACAGCGGCTCGCCTCTCGGCTGATTTTCCTTCGCCTAGCCGGACTGAGATATCGAAAGATTGTTTATTAATCAAAACGTGACCCATTAGCCTCCTGGATGCTCCAGGCTCAAGAGTAATGAGCGTTTTGAATTCCGCGAGTCGCGCATTGGATATTGATTCTGCGAGAAAGTCGTTGCTCGCTGTTCGAGATAAGAAGGCTGTGGGAGAGGCTGACGGGGTGAAAAAGTGGATGGTGATTGATTTTCTTCCTTGATTTTGGTTACTTTAGTTGGTTAATTTCATTAGCGTGTAATTTCAGATAAGAAGGCTGCGAGAGAGGCTCACGGGGCGAACGAGTGGTGAATGGTGATTGATTTTCCTTGATTCTGGTTAGTTTAGTTAATTAATTTTGTTAGTGTATAGTTTTAGATAGGAAGACTGTCGGAGAGACTCTTAGGGAAAATAGGCGGTGGATGGTGATTGATTTTCTTCGATTCTGATTAGGTTGGTTGGTTAATTTGGCTGGTTACGATCTTGAGAAAACGATGGCTTGGACGATTTAGAAATGGAAGAAGATACATAATATTCGTACTATGCAAAAATATACGAAATATTTCAAATACAGTGCTCGTTACGCTATTTATATTTTTACGAAAATGTGCTGAAATATCCGCAAGTCTACTTGTAGAATTTATCATCAGTAACTGTACAAATTCCAAAAATACCAAAGAAACTCGATATTCTCGGGTACTTTCTTCCTTCCTATCATGTCGCGATTATGTGCGTCACATACCTTTAGAAATTCACAAAAATTTCAAGTATCTCGTAAAAAGTGGATCCTCGGACGTCACTTGGAACTCGCGAGATTTCTCGAAGTCGTAATCGCGGGTCGTAAAGTTTCAAGAAACGACGCAAAGTTTACGAAGCCGGAAGTGCGCGCGCTATCGATACCCCGATAAAACGCGCGGAACAGAGCGGCGCAGGTTCATCGAAAGTCGAGGCTGTCAAGTGTCAACTGTCAACCATTTTCACCTGCACGTTTGATTTCTTATATAAAATGATTCTCCCGTTCTTCCTTGATTATTTATTATTATTTTTATTGTTTCTTCCGTACGTGTCCGGTTAACTGTCCTGTCGTGATATGCCGGCCGAAAGAGAGATTTGCACGGGGTGTAATTGGAGAATTAATTGCTTCGTTGTTCTCGTGATTGCGTAGTCGGCACACGAGTATTGTAATTAATGACTGCGTGTTTTTATGTTACGTAATTTTTAGATCGTGAGATTCCCGATTCTTTTGAGAGTTCGTAACTGGAAACTGTATGGTAACTGGCACTGAAAGTAATTAATAGACTCTGCTTGTTTAAACTCATTCGTGTTTTATGAGCAGAATTAAACAAAAAATTGAATATTCATACCTCGAGTGATTTGTGCATCTCCGCATATTATGTGCATTCTGTACACTTCCCAGCACTTGAGTTTCCCATCAATACATAGACGTTCACGGTTTAATAATTAACAAAGTATTTAATTGATACTAATAGATATCGCGCAGAAAATTTAGAAAGTCGAGGATGTAATTCACACTGATTTATATCGATGAGCTTTCCCTTATCGCTGTAGCGAATACTTTACAGGCTTCCACAAAATATGTCTATAACTTCTATGCGAATACTTTCGTTCTGTTCCAAACTTCACCGACCTGATCAAGATAGCCGTGTCTGGTTACGTTGCTAATAAAATTTCGGAAGATTTTGTATAACACGTAATGCTGTATCCATAAAAACTTTTAACGATGAGTACGCGTGAATCACGGTAAGTACCGTTTACCGTTTTAACTTCGCAGTTAACAAGTATTCCGCTCGAAGTGCATTCTTTTACCCCACATTCCTTATCTTAGCTAACTTATCCTCTTTTTATACACAATTCGATGTAATATCGTTACAAAAGAGGATTACGAGAGAATAGAAAGGAAGAAAAAGAGAAGAATGACACGCGAGTAGCTTACGAAACACATAAATTACGTGGCTCGTTATCGGCCCTCTGCATCCACATTAATCCGTAATAAAAGTAGTTTGAATCGAGCGTCGCGTTAATTTTAAACAAATTGCGAAAGAAAGTAGCTTAACGAGCGGATCAGCACGACAAATTTGAATAATAGCCCGGAGAAGCACTTTAGTTTCACTTGCGACTCGGACCACATTATATTTTATATCCATCTTACCCGTGCATTATACGACTTTTAAACCGCTCGAGAATTTTACAATCGGCATTCTTTCGGACCAGGCCCGGTTCTTTCCGCCACTTTCCTTCTATTTTTCTTAACCGTTCCTTTCCAGCGTTTATACAAAATTTCGCGTTACGCTAGCGCCCTTATTAGCGCGATATCTCGCCTACGTGCCGCTCATAGTGCATTTTTAACGTCGATTATGTCCACTAGAATCCACGCCTTCGATGCATCTCGTCTCGGTTAAATATTCAGCCGATTTGCATCGGAGAATACATTTCGCGCCGTTTCTTCATGCATATCGTGTACTTCGCTAAACGCTTCTAAGCTACTGCTGCCATCCTGTTTTCTTTTATAACATTTTGGTTATTTTATTTCTGCGTGTGACACTTCGGCTGTCATTTTGTTCGCCTACTGCCCTGTTATACAAGGTGTCTCTGGGAAAGTCTCTAGCATAGGAAGATAGGGTAAAGCAAATTGTCTAAAGTTAGTTTGTTTAATTAAGAGACTTGAAGTTGATCATTATAAGATTTCTTAGTCATCCTAAGATTATATACAATGATCGTAGAAAGTATTAGCACGCTATTGTATTTATTATAGCATTCACATTTACAAATTATAATCTGAAGTAACAATAAATAATTTCTATGTTAACAGAAAAGAATAAAACACGCTGATATAACATTCAGAGCATCCATTCATGTTTTGTTCTCTGCATTTCGTTACTTACGTACTAATTAATTAAACTTCCTATTATTTAGTAACATTTTCGTGTCATTAAAAAAATTTGGTACTACGAAAATAGAGCATAACACCTGATAAAGAAGCGCTTCGTTGGAAAATCAGGGTGATACTTTTTGTACTCACTATGGATGATAATATGGTATCGAAATATCATGTTATGAGTGTCTCGTTGAAATTATGTAAAATCTAGTATAATATCAAAGTGAAAAGAGGAGGACCTATTTTTAAAAGTTTCGTCCATTTTTTTTTATTTGTGAAGTGAAATTTCGTTCGATAGTGTTACACTTTAGGGTACACCCTATATATTTGAAATTGTATATTTTTTAACCTCGTCTCGATAATACGGTGAGATAATTAAGGTAGGTGAATACAAATCGAGGATAGGTTAGGAGACGATCGAATGTAAATTGCGTTAATGAAACGGAGAATATCCTGTGGAACTAAAATAATCTACCAGCATCCGGACACTTCGTATCTATTAAAATTCAAATATCGGTTTTCAAATATTTTTAAATATTTTCTCATCGTAATACGTCATAAATTAGATACGTTGCGAAGCAAAGCGATTCTCAAAGTGTAATCAAAGAGGAATTATGTTTATCGCTCTCTTAAATTCGATAGTATCAGGCTACTTTTTATCATAGTAAATAAAGGAAGCGAATAAACTACTTGTTGAAATTTTCCTGCTTTCCAAACTTTCAATGATATCATACCTGGCTCCTTTTCCATATTATTCGATAAAGTAACCTTTTAAGCAGAAATATTACGGTACGAATTCTCGTTTTATGTTTTAAACGTCAAACGTGCGATAAGATCGCCTTGTTATTTCCGTAATTAACGAAAAGAGCACGCTTTTAAACTGATGAATTATTAAACCATCGCGAATAAAAAGTGATTCCCAGGCATCCCTAAAAACCTGATAAGATCGCGTTAACGTTAGTAGACGGAAAGTATACAAGTATAATTATAGTTGTTCCCTTTTAAGCGGAGAATTATCGAATCTCATAAACGATAAATGCTTTTTAAATAGCCCTCGTTTCTCGTTGCTCGCGATCTCGATAACGCGGTGCTCTTTCTTCTACTGTAATTAATGGAAGAAAGTATTCGTTTAATTAGAAGAAGAATTGTTAAATCATTAATACTGGAAAGAAAGTTGCCGTTACTTCTAACCGTTATTATAGCAAATAGTTTCAAGATCTCTAAACATATATATCCATAAATTAATTTACACTGTTCCAGATAATTAGCGGATCGCTACTGCGGACAGTTCTGTTGCATCGATTAAGCGAACAGAAACGAGAAAATTTTATAGATTTCATAGACTAACGCGATCAGGACTAAAAATAAGAAAATTATCGAACGAGAGCTGTATAAATGTAAAGAGTAGAAAGAAAAATTTGTTTTTAGTTTAATCATTCAATTAGATATTACACGGGTATTAGATCCATAGATATTATTAGTGGTTATTTCACTTATTTCGTTTGTACGTAACATAGGATACGTTTTTTCCCATTGGAACTTAGTTTAATAAAGATACAGATGCCTCGTTGCGTATATGAATATACATAGCTAAAATATAGAAATATAATCGAGTTGGGTTTTTGACAATGTCGAATTTGAAGAGTCAACGCAGTTATCTTATTTTTTGGTAAATGATAAAGCACCTTTGTGCTTCTTCGCCGCTGTACCATTCACAAATTTAAATAAACATTCCACGACACGACTAACATCAAGCGCATATACGAATCCTTACACAACAATGAATGCGTCGTCCGAAACTCATAAATGGGTTTAGTCGTGAAAGAGAGTTGAAAGCAAAGAATCCTTGACCAGCTAAATCTTTTGGGCTTTGGTATTACACGTGCTTTGTTCCAGCGTTCGTTAAAAGTTTCCAAGAAACAATGTGCGTCGAACGTTTGGTCGGATGCGATGAATGGACGGAGGATGTAGAAGGATCGAAATTGAGAAGAAGACTGGACGGTGACGAAGGTTACGCTGCGAATTTGTTAGCGTATTTACGCGTACAATAGCACGAGCAAGGAGGTCTTCTTCGCTGAATTATGTAAATCCATTTTATTCGCGTTTTCACCGCACGCAATGACACGCGTTCCACAAGCGGGTTTCACTTGGAAAGTCAAACGATTTCCATCCACAACGATCGCTGCCTCGCGCAAGGATAATCTCACGCAATTTACCAATCGCTATGTTACGTCGAAAGGAAGAAGGTTCCTTCGGCACAGTCACTTCGCGCGTTGATTATAAATTGTCACATGGTTAAAAGTCTTTATCGTTTTGCGTTATTTGGTTATAGTCGCGTCAACTGCTAGGTCATTAGCGACTACTTTGGCTTACACACCTCACGTGTATCGTTGTGCTACTCGCGTACAAAGGCTCCAGGACACATGGACGTCTGTTTCTCTGCGTGTGTCTGCTCGCCGAGTGAGCAACAATGACTTTTTTGATATAAGCGAAGAACATGTGGGACCTACTACCTGGTTTCAGGTGGGTTCCGAACCACCAGAGACCGATGGTACAGTATTTTATCAAAATACAGGAAATCGATTAACTGTTACCTCTTCTGTTACTAAGAAGATACTGCTGTATTACTATTGAAACAATATTGCGTGTTACTATTGAAACAATATTGCGCGTCTTCAAATTCTGCTGGCAGTCTGCTGTCTCGCACGGGGTGATGGTAATTACGACCACATGTGTGCGATTTCGGAGGCTTGGCAACAGCACAGCGTGGCGATTTCCGTCCCACATAGATCGGAGTAAGCGCATTTTTGCACGTGTGCCACGAGTGACGTGATGGATAGACGTGGTGCAGTGAGCGCACTGTGTCTCGTCCTCGGTGCTGCGTCCAGGAATGTGCAGACTTGGTGACTACGGGTGCTGGAGCGTTGTCGCGGGGCGAGTCTGGGAGGATTTAAAAAGGGGATCCTACGACGACGAGCTTAGCAGTCAGTTAGCAAAGCGGAGTGTCAGCCAGTAAGAGAGAAGTTACAGTTAGGGTTGGACAGGACCGTGGGTAAGGCGAAGTCACAGGCCTCTTGCTACGAGTTGCGCACGTTTCCAGCAAGCCTCGCTCGTGTACCACAGATATCCGTAAAGAGGCAATAGGCTTGGAGAGTTTCGTTCAGTGGCTGTAAATCTCGAGCGGCGTGAAAGTGATTGTGCGTTGACTTGGGTCGCGGGTGCATGTTTTCAACGCGCGAGCTATTGTAAACTTCGATCATCTGATAACGAGATGCGCGTGTAACAAGCGACATCGAGAGTTGTATGCGCGAGTGAGACGATAACCTCAAACGGCCTACACTTGCCGTGAGTCGCTATCCGGTCTAACAATAAGCTATCCTTTGCCTCGTCTTTGCATCCTTTTTCTATTACTCCCATTAGCGTCACCAGAGACGCGCCTGCGACGAAGTTGATTCAAATCGTGACACAGTTATTAATATCGCGTGTAAATCTGTATATCTACGTCGCTTCTATTCCTCTTTCTAGTCTGCTAGTTTCAGATAATTCAGAGTGCACGGAACCTGTATAGGATCGATAAAAATAAAATAAATAATATAAAGATAAAAAGGAAGTCGAAGTTTGGATGCTTCTCGCTCGGCTCACACATATGTATTATTCAAATGTATTATGCAAATTCATGAAGTTGGAAGATATGGAAGAATTTATAGCACTATGATAGTACAATGTACATAATAGCGTTAAAAGTAGAATTCGATGGAAATTAACTGGAAGAAATTTGCAAAATGTTATGCCAATGTAATATTGGCTCTTAATAGATAAATTCGTTATCGTATTTGTAATACTAAATTCAACTGTAAATGCCGCGTAGAAATTCTCAGGACTTCACTGGCGGATAATCTGCGATGGAACCAACTTAATTAACGATGCTGGTATAATTTTACCAAACAACTTTCCGATCAGAGTTCATGTCTCGTATCGAATTCGTTGTTTGCTAGGAATATGTTATCTAGCGGCGTTAATTTGTTAAGTGGTTTAGCGCGATTAATCAGCGGTGTCTGGCCCATATTTTAAAATCTCTTAGCCGGCAGCCAGTTACGAGGAAACACCGTTACTCTTGGTACGCAGATAGCTCGAATTGAAAAATTCAGCTTGTCTTCGATCGATTCTGGAAATCGGTAAATAAATCGTGAAAAGAGGGACTGAATCGATCGATATCTCTGATCGATATCACCAGAGAGATAATTATCTTAATGTTTTTCAATTAATCAGCATAAACAAGAAGAGAAAAAGAGACAAATATGCGCTGGAAACCGAAATCCCACGATATTCCGACATCGCGACATCACGACAAAGCCTTTAACCTCGGTTTATCTTCAAAAACATATCAAACCTGGTTTCTTAACATCTTCTACTCCTAATTAATTAACGTAAATTTACGATTAATTTCTATCTATTCCACGCATAAGAAGAACCTGCATTCGCAGGGTAAAATGCGCACGTCGTGCTTTAAGAAAATATCTACTCAAAACTAAAATTTATTAAAACTGGAACCGCATCATCCGCCTCATAAAAAGAATCTTCTTTCGCATGGAAAAAGGTAAACGTCGCGTTTTGAAAAAAAGAAAAAAAAACAGGTGCTCAAATGGCAAATTCTTCGATATTCCAACACTAGGTACGACATCGTAGGACAACGCAAAGTCTCTAATTTGAATCAACATCGATCCACAATCATTCGCTATCTTTGCCATGGAAAAAGAAAAACGAACAGCGCGTTTTGAGGAAACATACGCTGAAAAATCAAATTCTTCGATATGCCTGCACTATGGCCTGCGCCGCAAAGCTCATTTCATCATTTGACCTCATCAAGAACACATCAAGCCTACCCTTCATGACATTTTTTCCTCTTAATCGGCCAACGTAAATTCGCGCTCATCCCCCGAATAAAACCGGGTCTCTCCTCTATGAAAATAACTGACAGAGGCGCGTTTCGAGCCGCCTAATTTCCGGCGAACTGACGGTAGCCTCGATCAGGCAATCACCGTGCATTGAAACGAGCCGCGGACGAAGGTTCGCGCGGTAGCAATCTCGGTTCATTTGCCGGGGCTCGAAATAAATCTCCGTTTAATCTCGACGCTCGAGGGAGGCGGAAAGGCGGTCGCGCGTATCGGCTCGGTACACTTTGAATAAATTCAGTCGCGCAATTATCCGCGCGTCTGATTTATCGCGTTAACTCGCGGGGATCCCTTAATGTTCCAGGCACTTTGGGGCCCCGTTTCACGAAACGAACCGTCCTGCTAAGGGAAATAAACTAAGACGAAGGGAGGAGGACGAGGAGAGGATGCGAAGCGTACAAAAGAAGAAGAAGAGGAAGAGGAAGAGGATGCAAAAAGCGTACAGAGGAAATAAAGGAAGACGCGAAGCGTATGAAAGAGGAAGAAGTGGTCGGTTGATGTCTTTGCTTCGTGGCAGCTTTCATGCATTAAGCAGCCGGTCGTCGAGTAAATTGACGCAAAAAGCGCGTGATTATTTCCATGATGCCTGGCCACAGGCCTTCCGAGAACATCCTTAATCGTCTTCGGAAACGCGCGATACATCGTGACTCTGAGGGAGTTGCATCGAGGTTAGCATTGGGGTTGCTGTTTCTCAGAAGCGTTTTATTGAAGGTTCGCGAAGCTTTATGAAAGGATGGAGAAAATGGCTGGATGGCGAGAGAGATGGAAACGTGTAGTTAGGTTTGGGTCTCTGCAAGGTTAATTGATTATTTGACGGACAGACTCCGGGTGTTGATTGCACGACTTTAATGATTTTCGGCAATTTGCTCTTTCACGACGGTGGTATGTGATTTATTAGTAGGTTAAGTAGATAGGGGATACCGGGTTTGGACTAAAAAATTACCGCCTTCTAGGGAAAGGTGATGTTTAATTTCAGCTGGTCCTTTTGGAGTTTTGTGGAAAATGGGTGTATACGTTGTTTCGAGGTAGAATAATCGCATCCGACAGGTTTGAAGTGGTAATTTCCAATTATCTCATAATAGTAGGATCCGGCTCCGATGGAACATTCGTGTTCCCGACTCGTGTTCCTTGCTTCCCTGCGTCGTTTTTCAGGTTGCAACGTTATCGTGAAGTAAGATATTTGCTTCCCGATATAGCTCGTATGTATTATATATGGATTGTTATTTGGCAGCTTTGAAGCGCTAATTTGCATTTATTTCAGAGCAGTTATTATAATTATTTTCGATCGTCAAATTACGCGAGCGTGTTTGGCCTTGTGGCGGAAATGGAGGAACAGCGATAAGCTTGTGGTTTCGCGCGAGCCTGTTTGCCTTTCAAGCTGCAACCGACAGTGGGAGAGATCGTGATGAGGCGAATTCTGTGGTTAATTTGGCGAGCGTGTTTGACCTTGAATTGCTACAACGAGTAATTAGCAAGAATACTAATTATATGTTAGCAGATTGTTCTTTCTATTCGTTACGTTGGATACAGACCTTCGACTTTGTTATCCGTGTGCAAGCGATAGAAAACGTTAAAAGTAAGACGTTAAAGCGAGCTTTGGTTCGAATGGAAGGAAGAACGTTGGAGCGCGTTATTGTCTCGGATAAAGAGAATGCGTGTGTCTCGGCAAGCGAGAATGTGTGCGTTGTAAAGATAGTTCACTTTATCGGAAGATAATATTTTTCTTTCTAAAAATTCTTTTCGCGTGTTATGTATTTTTTCAAGAAAAAAAAAAGAAAGAAACGTTTAAACATAAATATAAATATCTTTAATTGTACTATCTCGAAAATTATCGTTGGCAATTCCGACGTTCCTCCATCTTCTATTTCGCTGGAACAGAAACATTTTTGTTAGTGACTTTACGTGCAAGAAACTACAAGAATCGTTTACCATTTGCTGTTTGTTAAACATTTCTTTTTTATCGTCTTCGTGTGCAAAATTCATCGCGGAATTGTGTGCAGAATTTGAGAAGCGGGTTCTCGATTCTGCGAGACACCCTGTATATTTAAAATACAACATAACTCTAGCACGAAGGACGATGTTCAATTTGGTGAGAGCTACATTTGCATGTGCCGTCGTTGGTCGGGCAGGAATTTCGTTTTTCAATTATCGGCGGCGCAATGGTGCAACGCCTAATTGCGATTGTGCCCTGATCTTCCGCGCGCGCTATTCGAGGAACGCGCGTAATTATCTTCCCGTAGGAACGTATATGCATGTCTCGAGAGCTCGAGAGATGGAAGGATCACGTGTTTCATTACGGAGAGGAATTCGCACGCGTGTCGCGGCCTCAACGAAAAAATCGTTTGATTTCCACGCCATGTGTTAGGTGCTGTGATTTCGATTAATGGAATTAATTAGACGGTCCACGGGGGGAGATCGTGCTCGATTAACAGAACTTTCTTCCGAATCTTCTAGTCACGAACGTTCTCGATTGATTCATAATAGAAGTCTGATCGAAGGAAAAAATTTCTTTTTGTGATTTGAAATTAGTTTTAGTTTGTAACACGTGATTGTGAGAAAATTAGGTTGATCGTAGTGGTTGCGATTATTGGAACCTTGAATTTTTATTTTTCGATCATTTGTCTTTTGATATTAACGTTAAATATAATTTCCTACTGATTCGGAGGAATGATTGATTCGTTTTAAACTCTTAGATCAGTTTTTATACTTTTTGCAGAGTATCTAAATTCAGAGCGATTTAGGCGAGTTAAATGTTCGATGTCGAAGCTATTTCTCGAAATTAGAGCAGACTTGCTCTTGCCTAATGAGAACAAGGCTACAAAACGACAGAAAGATTCGCCATGTGGTGGATCAGAGGACCATCAAATTACTCGGTCGAGATTCTGATCCAAAAAGTCCAAGGATAGCGATAGCTCTAATTTCGATGTGGTAACACTTACGAACAATAGCTACGATCTGTCCGATTATGACTCGCTTACCATGGATTTCATGATTTAATCATCCTTTCTTCATACCTTGATATCGAAAGTTAATTATAAAAACTATCATTCTAGTTCACTGTGAATCTGATTTGAAACATTAAAGTTTGCTTAAAAATATTGTACTTAAAGATTCTAAAGAAAAATGTATCATCGTTCGACTAGAAAAGAATTACGCAATATTTAAAAACTTTTGGATTTGTCAACTATTGTTTTGATAAGAATCTATTAATTGGTAATAGGTGTAATAATGGACAATATTCGTAAATGATATTATTCTCGAAACACATAAATTCATACATCACCGTGTTAATTCAATTTGCAGAAATGATTACAAAGTAATAAGAGGTTTGCGTTGGATCGTTGGATGTAGGAAATAAGCTTTCGTCTTATTTGGTTATGGAAATGAATCGAACATTTTTTTCTCGCTTAAAAAATTCAGCTAAAAAATAACATGATGTATGAAGGTAATTGAAATATCTTATTGGCGCTTCCAAAAGTGTCTCGATGAACGTTCATTACCGTTCAAACGTGAAATCTCGTTCCGAGTGATCGAGATCCCTGCACGATCGCGTCGTCCTTAACGTTTCGAACTTCCGTGCGTTCAATCTGTACAGGGTGTTCAAATAAACACGGTCGCTTCGTACTTTCACTTTATCCATTAACAAACATAACCTAACTATATAATCGAATTGTTCTGACCTCCGGCTTTTCCGCTTTCCCAATTTTACTATTATCAATCTTCTGATATACTTTTTAAGCACGTTTCAATAGTATTAAAAAAAAGTACCTTTTTTTGTAAACACTTTGAGTGAAGTTTTGCGACACTTTGAAGGTTGGACGATTCGCATCGCGAATATTCGTACAATTTCTATGAATAGTTTTGTCAATATTTTTAGTAAAACAGTGCGTTCCCACTACTTTCATTTCTGTTCGTCTTCAACGATAATGTAATGATAGTGGAAATAACTTTTGAAACGGCCTGTATTTTGAACGCGAGCGCGATACGATCGATTGTGGTTCTTTTAACCGGACACGTCGTCGATCATTGGCGTTCTTATATGGCGCGTTATGATCCCTCGAGTGTGGGGCGTATGAAAACTAATAAGACGAGGTCGAAGGTGCGTAAAGTGTGACAAGGTTAACAGCCGGAGCCGCGCTTCCTTCTTCTTCGACGACGATGACGACGATGATCCGCGTCCTGAAAGGGTGCAAAGATGAGCCTTCCAGCCGACGTGAAATCGGCTGTCGCTCTTTTGAACAGGTTCCACTGTCTCGGCGTTCAGACGCTTGACGTTCGAATAAATTGTTCGCGCTACTGCTCCACGTGGCTAGATAGACGCCTTTGATAGAGGCTATTCTAAGAACCATCGTGCTCATAAGAATTATCATTTTAATAATCTTCGATGCACCGCAGAAAGGTGTCTTTGATTTTTATCACACGACACAGTTCGTTTATTTTCTGTCCTCAAACGAATATTCCGCATACGTATGTTATAGCTCTTTTATTCAAGGAAACGAGTACAGATTATTAAGTAAATCGTCGAAATTCGCGTTTGTATGATTTTGTGACACACGAATCGGCAATTTCAAAGCGTTTTTATCGTTTAAGGGTGAAATTTGGATGTTTTCGCCATTGCGGAAGTAATTTAAATATAATGGTTACGATAAAAGGTAATGGTAAGGAAATGATATGTGTTTTATTTGGAAAAAGATGATATTATATTTTTTCCACCACCATAATAATCTTAACAATTATACAACATAAATCAAGAACGATATTTTCATTACTCTGTGAACTTACAACTGAAGAAATTACAATAAATGATTGCCTACTATCTACATAATTAATATCTGTTGCATGTATAATTTATTTCTTCGGCCGATGATCAGTTATGGTAGGTTTCGACGGTTATCTTAAACGAAAATAATGGGTTATAAATTTCTTCGCTGTTTTTTTATATCAGATGGTGATAACAAATGATCGTTTAATGTTAATGATAAATCCGCGAAAATAACTTTGGCTTCTCAATCGATGCAGTCAAGGTAACTTTCCGTTTGGACAACCAATAATCGAGGGATAATAATTTATTTGCTGAAATGTTTTTAATTGCGAAATAATTCAAAAATAAAATTAATTACGCGTGTGTTATTGATTCAAGTACGTATAATGAGCAGCTGAGATGATTAAAGGCTGCTGTCTGAATGCAGAGAAGCATTCGTTTTATGTGGACCATCATATTCGAGGGATCCGGGTTTTTATATTCTTTATTTTCTTGAATTCTTAACACGTCCCGTGACCCAAGAAAAGTAAATGTTTTGGCACAATTTCAAATGTGCATTTCGAATGTGTAAAAGTTGCATTAGAATGTCTAATTGAAGAAAAATAGCGGTCGTGCTAAATTCCTCGTTGATACTTTGGCTCTGATACGTCTATTACATTTACATACTTTGAAATATGCCTGAAATATACAAGTTGATATCTACATATCCGTTAAAAGTGTCAAACGTAAAGTACCTGCATCGATAAAGAAAATACACTAAAATGATAAATACATATTATATATATTATAACATAAACATATATTAGCAAGTGAAATAAAATAATACATAGATTAAAGTAAATTAAATTACATATATTACTAATACATATGTAGCGACAAAACACGTCCTTAAACTTTTAGATAGAAGCATACTTTCTGAAATCTATAAAAATCATTGCAACATCAATCTCTTCAGTTATTGACGACAACGTCGATCGATCAAACATTTTCCAAAATTCCAAAAGCACGTTTCATTCTAAGCGTATAAGAAGCTAAATATATTTACAGATCTAATCTTGACGCATAGCTGCTGATACAAAGGAAGAGAACTTCGAGAAACAAATGGATTCCAATGTTCTAAACTCGCCAGTTTCTCATCATTTCATACCGTTTCAAACCGTTTCCGCGATAAAAGTTTGACGTAGGCGCGCTAAATCGCGGACATTCGATTTCCTTCCGTTTATTTATTTGGGACGGACACGGATGCGTTTTATTGACGCGCTGCATCGATAAAATGGCCGCACCGCGTAAATATTAGCGCGTTTTTAGCCCGATTTTAATTTCACCTCGTCGGATGTCCCCGTTACATTTCGCGCCGTATGGACTTCGTGAAGATAAGTCGATGCTCGCTGGTTCGAGCCCACGGGTGAAAGTTATTAAAAACTGGCTGGCCCAAGAAACCGGCCGTTAGACGACCAACTGTATCGTTCGATGCAAACTATAACCGATTTCTACAATTTCGATCTCTTCTTCTTTCGTCTTTCTTTCGTCTTGAGGAATTTTGACATTCAAATACCTGCTGTTTCGTTAGTTGAATTTTCGATCAGATTAGGTAACAATGATTTTCTGTTCTTCTTTCTTTTTTTTTAATTTTGGACAGTTTTCAGATTCGAACGTTGTTTCGTTAATTTAATTTTGGACGAGACAGAGTGACGACAATTCCCTGTTCTTCTTACTTCTTCCCTTCCTTTCTTCATCCTGGGGAATTTTGAGATTTAAGTAAGTACTGTGTGGTGGATCTAATTTTTAATAAAATAGGACGAATAAAATAATGATTTTTTATCCTTCTTTATATCTTTCATTCATCTTGAGCAATTCATAGACTCGAATGTTGTTTCGTTAGTTCAATTTTGAATAAATATAGTAGTAGCGACGATAGGCAATATAATATATTTTCCATTCATTTCATTCAATTGCTTAACCCTTTCACGCTCTGTGCGATACACAACTTTGTTTATTAACATTAGAAAAACTGTAACTTAAAATATCTACGAATACATTATTCGATTCAATTCTTATCTTGTAACAGAGAACGTACAATATTCTACACAATAGTCTCCTAATGAAGCTGAAGATAATTCCAATTAAAATCCATCCTCGTCGATTCTGAAAATGTGAAATTTTTATGAAAATTCACATCGATTCGATCTAACTGAAAATTCCTAAGAAAATAAAGGAACGATAATCTAATTTAATATCCAATTTTCTCCGGCGTAGCGAAGGATCTGCGTTTTCCTCGCGTTCACGCTCTTCCCAGTAGACACGCGTGTTACGTCACCGTCAGTCAGCGAAATTATATCGCGTAGCCGACAATAGAACGCGGATTGCGTTGTTTTATTACCGATAATTTCATGCAATTTTACATTGACGATCTTTTACGCGGAAACTCGCTGCCAGTTGATTTCGTTGCTTAAGCCCACTTTCCATTTATTCGCGCGTTGGGATTGCTCGTTGCAACGCGCAGCCTCATTATTGTTAACGTCGTTACCGTCGTGGTTAACGCGCGTACGCGGCCGTAGAAATGGCAATGCGGTTTTTCCTTTCGCGCACCGATAGAAAAATCACCGATGATGCCACCAAATGTGGGATTTCTCTCGCGTGCAGACTTTACGAGGCATCCCGTTTCCTCCTCTTGCTCAACTCTTTTCTCTTTCTTAATTGGTTCCTTCTCTTCTTCTCATAGCTACGACTATTCTTCACTCTCGTTCCAATACTTTCATTCGTTCTATGTTTTCACGGCATTCGTCTCTGAACCTCGATCTAATTGGAATTAATTTCACGTCCTCCAATACCATTCCAGTCGAGAAAGATTTACATACGTGGATGCTGGTAGAAACGTTGGAAAGCTAGAAAACTATAGGAACGTTGTATCTACAGATCAGGTAAAAAATTCGTACGTAGAAATGAGCGAAAAATTGGAAAATTGGAAAACTCGAATGTTTGAAAGGATGGACGAAGATAAGATCACCGAGTAAAAAACCAAGGAATTCAAATCCTTGTATATCTAAAAGTAACACACAGAGGATAACCTGGAGAAAAAGAGTCAGAGACTTAAAAATCTCAATGTAGAAATCTTCTATTGCGTGAACCTCTCACTAAATACGCTAAATATTGGCTTTATGTTCACCGAAAGGCGTCAAATATAAATTCTGAGAAACCTTCAAAACCATTTCACAGCTCCGATATTAAAACCAGTGTTGGACATTTTAACAAACCACCGGTCAATAAATTTCATCAAATTCGATCGATAAATTACGTAAAAGGAATCAGTATCAAATACGAATCACCACAACGCTACACATAGATTCCTCGTGAAACCTATCTATCTATCAACTATAAAGGAGCCAGGAAAAAAGGATATACGTGGAAGTAGAATTACTAAGGAAGAAAGTGCGCGTAGAAAGAAAGACGCGGGAAGGAAAGAAAAGGCAATAAAAGAATCGTAGGGAAAAAGAAGAAGCACGTGAAGAGGGACACAAAGGTAGCACAGGGGTTCGAAGGTGTTAGCTTCCTGGACTGACGGTGCAGAGGGCTGATTTGCATACGTCATTCGGGCAAAGGAGACCCTGTCTCTAGAGAATCGAGTTGACGTAGGAAATTCGTCATGGGGAATTGCTCGCGGCTCGCCACGATGCATATCCACGGGTAAGAGCACCGAGAGAAGTCCGGTTCTCGACTCTGCCAGGCCTTCTATCGTTCCCTGTTATGACAAGTCGGCTATTAATTTTGCTCTCGGCTTAGCTTGCAACCGACGTGAACGCCGACGATGCATTTCGCGAGCTTTCTTTCTTTTTTCGTCCAGTTGGAAGCTCGATGGAATGAAAAAGAAGAAGAAATCGAGACTGACCCCGATTTTTGGTGATTAATGGCCGTTACGTCGCGTGCTTTGGATGTTTAATGAATATTTTTCGTGAAAGATTTAAGGGTAAAATGTTTAACTCTTTACAACAGGAATTTCAGTTTGTGTGTGTGTGTGTGATTGTAACAAGAGATTTATATTTAATTTGGAAGATACTTTTATGTCCATATTAGTATTAAGTTGTGCGGAAAGTTTCCTTCGTTTTACGAGAAAATAACAGACGCACAACGTTTTCTGTTTCGTTGAGATGAATACATTTCACAGACTTGCTTTCGCGTTTGTATGAAGGTGCATTGTTGTAAAAAACACGTTTGCGAAAGAAAGACACTTTCCGGACAACCTAATATGTTTTATATAAAGCAGTTCGAGATTTCATTAGAATCGTACAGTGAGACACGATCGTTATGATGATATTGGTTAAATGTAAAATCAATCTGATAATATTTATAGAAATTACAAGATATCATATTTAGCATTTATTAACACGATTAAGTTGCATCTTTGTACTGTGTATTAATATTTTTTTACTAATTACACGTTTGCGATAAATATCTTCTAACTTTTGTATACATTTTTGGATTGTTATCACATTTGACTAACATCGATTTCAATATATACGATTTCGTATAGCACGTAAAATATATACAAAGACGTCTACAAATTTTCGAATACTTCCGAGAGTCTATGTATATAGGAATCGGTAGTGTGTGTGTACGCTGACATAGTAACAAAATGCGATGTACAATATAAAATTTATAAATACCATGGTATAGTAATGACTGACGAGTACACAGTCATATAAATCTGCAAAAATTCAACATTTCTAAACTCTGATCTCAGGTTTCCAAAAAATCATATTAGAAGATCGAATCGAAAATCGAATCATATCCAAAGCACATACAGTGAACGTGCTAATAAAATAAAATTAAAAAGCGAAGAAACGAATTCTGAAAGCGAAAAAGAAGATTTTCGATCTGTCCATCTTTATAATCCTTTAACTTTTACTTTTCGAACCTTTTCCATTTTACAAATCTTTCTCACTGTTCCCGTTCATTCTAAGAAAACGTCTGTTCTCGTTCCACTATTCGTCTCTGTCTTCTACGCCTTTCTTTTGTCCATTACGCATAATTCCATGCGCAATCGCGATTATAAGGATTATAAAAAGGAAAACTCGCGAATTATCCCGTATTACCGATACCGGTTACGCGATATCGCTAAATCCCCGGCAATTCGACACGCGAACAATGTGCGTATTTGTACGAGGTTGATTTAAATCCTCCCCACGCTGCTAATGCGGCGCGCGAGGTGAAAATCGAAAGGAAAGGCGAGAGATCTCGCGTGTAAATCGCGTCAGCCAAACGGAAATCGGTGTAATTGATTCTGACAAATGGGGGCGAAGCTTGACGCGAGATTACGCGCCAAGTTTCGGTTTCGATTGCAGCCATGTTCAATCGTGAAAAACGGTGGCAGATAATAAGGAAGTGCTAGGTGAAAGATACACTGGTATCGTGGGTGTTGTCGATTCGATGTAATTGGAGCGATTTAGTAGAAAAATTAAGATAAGGAAATTTACGAGACTCGTATCTCCGTTAGATTTCAACACTTTAACATTCAACTTTGAATTTTGCGTATAATTAAACCTCTCGTGTATTATAAGACGCTATTAGTTTTCCAATGTAATAACAAAACAACGAGAAAATAAGAAAGTGACTTAAATAGCGACTTCTATAAAATCAAATGCCATCGGTATATTCGAAAGTTTTGCATTGAATATACGTTAACGTTTCTGAGAAAATGTTAAATGCTCGAAAAGTTTCATTTGTAGACTTGAAACTTGCAGATCGATTATGGAAAGACAAGCAATATATGTATTAGCCATACCTATACAAATAGAGAAATTAAATCGGTCAAGAAATTTCATTGAAATTAAAATCTCAAGAATAGAAAATGATTAATAACTGGATTATTTAGCAACGATATTTTAGATCAGTCAACCTTCTAAAAAATCAACGATATGGTTTCTTAGAGTAAAATGGTACGTAAATGCCGATAATAAATAAAATAGGTGGTTGAAGAAATTGTTGAAACATTTGACACAGTAACGTTTATTTATATTTTTATACGAATAAATACACCATTGAACGTCGTATCGATCGAAGCCGCGTGATGACAATTTTTCATCGACTTTCACGGTTTCCTGAACGCGGTTAAACCGGTGCTGCTTGTCCCGATGTAGTATGTATCGATATATATTTCTGTCAAACGCCAACGTAACCGCCCCCGTATGACTTATGGTCGCCCTGTTAATTTGTATATAATGCACTGGCGATACCGCATTCGTCGATTCTCAAACACGTTTGTAATTGCGTCAGTTGGCCCCGATATCGCGCGAGATGATTAATATCATCGGTTCGTAGGTTTCCGTGAAAAACGGGAAAACCATAGATCGACCGTTTAATTGCCACTGATCGCCTATTAATCATTGTTGCTCGAGTTCTCGGTTCAGTGATTCACCAGTTCCTTTCGACATAAGGTTAAATGGACGTGTGAGGTTGTGAAATATATCGGTCATAGTGCTTTGTATAATTACAAGCTTAAGGAATATTTCAATAAATCGTTTGCATTTGTTGGCCACGATGTTTCACATTTGCAAGCTTGTGAGTTATTTAAATAAAATGCTTGAATTTGTTAGTAATGGTATTTCGTATATTTACAAAAGATCAGGTATTATTTGGGTAAAATGTTTGAATTTGTTGCTGATGATGTTCCATATATAATTGCAATTTTAGATATCGTTCAGATACATTATTTGAATAATGATTATTTAAATAATATATCATCTTCACGGGTTGGATGTTATTTTGAAATAATTGTACTTTAGTTCATTTGAATAAGCAAATGATTCTTCTTCTATCTCGTTATTTATTTGGCAGAGATTGAAAGTCTATGTTAGAAAGTCTTGACGCTTGAACTTGTACCAATATCGTTTACAAGAAAAATCGGAAATCTCTATTAAAAATTTACCTGTATCGTGTATCTACATTATCTAACGTCAAATTTCTAATCCTCGTTTCATTTTTCCTTAGATTTTTTTTTTTTTTTGTTCGGTATAACACGTTTATTTAATACAAAAATACACATGTGAAACTTCTGAACTTGGTAAAAAAAAAGTCATAAACCAAAGATCGAAAGACAATTTTTTACCGTAGAAATTATCCCATTTGACTTTCATTTTCGCTCTCATATCTCATCAACAAATATAACCAACAAATTTAATCAAACACTTTCATATCTGCCTGCCTGTGTAATCCTTATCTTTCTGACTTTCGTTCACAGGCTTATCTGCCATGATATCTATAAAAGACAATATTTACGCCATAAAAGTCCAGTCTAATCATCGCATAAACTTGAAACGAAAGTTCTCGTGCAATTTTTCCCCGTTTGCGAATACTCGTAATAAGGAAACTAAAGCCTCGTATGCTGCAAGTACAGGAATATAGCATGAATCAAAGGATTTCAATTTGGCCTACGTTCTGGTTTCGCCTCGACCTGAAAGCATCCCGTTGCAAAAGACCGTCGATCCTATTTTATTAACGCGGACGTGCTTCTCTTTTATTGTCCTGGAGAAAGTAAGGATATTTCCAGGCACGCAGGCGTATTAAAGTATCGGATGAAAAAGGAAGAGCGCGACGAGAGAACACGAGAGATAACCCGCCGGTGAGACAACGACGATCATATGGAAAGGGAAACGAAGACGTATCCGCGCGCATAAATTATTACATTAGATACTTCCGGGTGAAAAAAGCTCTGAGAAACGCTGCATCTTAAAAAACTGGTACTTTTATCGTACTTCCATTTACCTCTGAACCACTGAACTCGTCACTTTTTTAGAATATAATAATACATCTTGAAATTTATATTTAACTCTATATTTTATATTTGTATACCATAGAAGAATAATTCTAACAATTTATTTCACTGTTTCGTACGATGCTGTAGTTTGAGGGAACATCATGGGAGCAAAGAGGTAAATGTCTAAAGAATATATATAGTTACATTGTAAATTAATTACTGCGCAAGTTGCTCATCTTGTTAGCGTTCAAAAATTATAAACAATACAAAATGAGATTAATAACATTATGACAATCCATCTTATCGTTTTGCACATATTCCTTTATCTCGGGAAATATCATATGTCTGTACATTTAGAACGTATAAATACGTTGAAAACTAACTATTACGAAAATAAATTAAATTATTTATCTCGTTCTCGTTCGAAGTTCATAAAACAATAGTTAACTTACTTCTAGACGCGTACACGATTTATTCGCTCAATCTGTTAACCAAATGAGGAGATCGACGATCGACCGATAGAAATCGCCGATCGATGACTCGCCAAATTTTTTCAGTCGTTGCAAAATGTTTATTTAATCTTCTATCTCGTTCACGTGGGAGTCAAAGCACTTCGAACGGACTCCTGTCGCGCAGTGTCTCGACCCTCGTCGAGATGACAAAGTTCTCTGTTTCTCTGTGATGTCAGGAAACGTGGAAAACTGCGACGGAAGATTGGATTCCTTGTCTCCTGATTCTTCCTTACACGTGTCAAAATTACCTGCTCGCTAGTCGAGTACTGTTATAGGTTACGAAAAGGTTGCACTTGCTTCAAACTGTTCTCACGATCAATCATCGATGATATAGATATATTACCATAACTTATTTCATTTCCGTAGATACTTACTTGTTTATTCATTTATTCAATGACAGTGTAGATTTATAAATAGGTAGTTTTATTTCAGCCTGGAGACCTTGAGACAGGGCTTTGATTACCATTTTTATAAACTTTCCAATATTGCAAATAACTTGTTACCGAGAATCGGTATAGATATGTTCCATCTTAATTCTATATGACCATAATTAATTTAATTTTTCTTAAACTATTTGTTTCTTTATTTATTATTACGTAAAATCCATGGTTTCTCTTAATCTCTCGTCATCTTCAGAACTATTATCAGCTATTATCATTATTTTTAGACTACGAATTTTTATGCGTACAGAGAAAATTTCAAGGTAAAAGATGATACGATAGGAGATACGGAAAAATAATATAAGATATTCAAGGTATAGCAAATAAAGCAATTTCCTATTTCTTCATAAAGATATAAATTTGCATAAGTGTCCGCAGTCGAATTATTTCGATCACTACTATTTGCAGGAGATCGAGCACGAAATAATTTTACGGAAAATGGAAGGAATGGCGTGGCGCGGCATGGCGCACCGGAAATGGGAGTCGCTATTACACGATTACATAAATTGATCCGCGTGGCGAACTCTCGCGAGAATGCCGACGAGAACGTAGCGTTGAACACGCGATGCCGTGTGGGTGAACCTGTTGAACATAATTGGTTCCCCCGTTATTATTAGCTAATATATTTTTCATGGCAAATTATTTATATCTCCGGCTTACAAAGTCACACCAAGCGCCAGCGCCGACAACTGTTTCAGCTGGTTCATACTTTCCTCGAATAGCTTCGCGTTGTACCTTCCCATTTTCACTTTTACGTCCTGCCGTATCTCAACATTAATATAATAAATTTGATCGAACCGCTTTTTACATGTTCATGATCAGCTGCAAAAGTTTCGCGCATCCGATTCATCCGAAGAAACTGAAAACTCACTTTGTTACGAAATAGCGTACACTTACGTGTGAAATTTTAAGGAAACTTTAAAGAGCGAAATGGGGAAGAACGTAGTAATTTTACGAAATTGAACTATGATTGACGAGAGAAACGAATGTACGATACAATTTATCATAGGTAACTACCTATCTTCTATCCAATCTTCTCGATAGAAGAGTGTTTAGCACAGGAAAAATATTCAACACGTTTACTTGTACTCATATACGCAAGTATCAGTTTTAAACTTCTTTCTGTCTATCGCTGTATCTGTATTTCCAGGCAAAATTCATAAAGTTTGAAATATACTATATACGAAGTTAAAAATAATGTTAAAATTAATATTAAATATTTCTTCTCTCAACATTTCACGAACATATAATTCCTTTGTGAAATTTCATTTTGTATTCTTTTACCTTTCTCGTTTAATATGTAGAATGGATTGCGTTATTCTTTTCAACAGGTGTTTAAGTTTAATTTATATAAAACTTCATGGCAAAGATATCGCTAGATTTAAGCTCGTTATCGTAATAATTTCGATGGGTGTGTACAGACTTTTGTGACTGATTGTATCGACGAAAGTGAATGGGATTCTGGAGCAAAGACTCATCCAAAACACGATCGAAGAACGTATACTGTTGGCAGGATAAAAAGAGACCCGTTGTCCCGATAAATCGAGGGAATAAGGTGAATTTCCATGGGTATCGTAAATACGTTCAATTACATTGTAGGAAACATTGGAAAGAAGAAGTTATTTGCGGCAAATAATTTAAACCCGTAATTGGAACGTGTTTGTTACAATATACATAACTGGAACGTCTGTTGATCAGCTTGTTGACCCGGTACTGATTTTATTTAGTATCGTTGTCCGGCAACACGCACGATTATAACTCGGGGCGTTGATTTTTATTACACGTTGCAAATTACGAAATATGCTATATCTCATTTCGAAGTTGCAATTACCGGCGACTGGTTTCTTTAGAAAATGGGAGCAATCTTAAATTATTAGACGTAAAATTAATGCAAGATAAGAGTCTCAGTCTTTTATCTTTAACGTGCGAGCAAAATTTGTTTCGCGTATCGGTCACTTTAAGGAAAATTTATCGCTTCTAAAAATATCCGAAAGATAAAAGAAATAAGGAAGTAGCATAAATTGATACGGGCTAGATTCGATGAATATTTTCCGGATAGAAAATCCTTCAAGTTAGAAATACTCGACCGCGTTATTCGCAAATGTCGATCCATGAAAAGGAAAGGATACAAAACCCACGTCGAATCATAAATTTTCTATCGCATCTAAAAAGATTACCCGAGACGTTTTATCATCTTTTTTTTTTAATTACAAATGTCTCACTATCGAGTCATAAACTTTCCCATTATCAAATCACAAATTTTCCTTAAAGTTGTAGGAATCGAGGAGCCTGCAGAAAAATAGCGCTCTTTTTAATCAGACGGCGGAGGAGCGTGTTGTGCGAGGGAAAGGCCGGAAACGCGAAAGTATCGGCCGTGCTCGAGGTGGATTTATATTTTGAAGAAGTTCGTGTAACTGTCCGCGTGGCGGGCTCGTATAGAAATCAGCGAGGCCACGGCGAAAATGCACGGGTGAGAAATAACGGGGAAACACGTGCGTGCAACACGGCATCCTGCTATCGAATCGAACGATCGTGAAACCGCTACCTTGCCAATTACTTAATCGCGATTCGTACGAAAGCGGCTTCGAGGGATGCAGCCTTAGAATCTCTGCAACGGAAACGTATCACTCGTTGACCCCTTATCGAACAGATTTTTTCACGATTAATCGAAGCGATTACATTTTTTACTAGCTGATATATCCGATCATTGCCCGGCACCTTATGTAATCTTCTTTAATGATATGGCTGGCGATTTTGTGAACTTGTATTGGCTTCGTGAATGTTCTATAGTCCGTGAAACAACACCGACTGTCACACGGCGAAGTCGTGAAGCTTCTGAACACGTTGCACACCAAAGACGTTGCTCGTGGCGGTGATTCTAAAGACAACACGATCGTTTCGAATATTTGTGTCTCTGATTCATATTTTCGACTTCTGTCTTCTTTTTGTCGCAGGTAAACCATACTCGAAAAATGGTCTTTAAAATGGTGGAAATCGCATCAAAATTCATGCAGTAATTCTCGACAATTGCCTGAACGTACAGACGCTTATCAGGAATTTTACTTTATGCTACGTATAGATGGTGAAGGACAACGAACTATGAAAATATGCGTGTAAGATATAGCTATTTTTATAGGTTTCTCTAAATAAAGTGTAGCCACTTGAATTTATAAAATTTAGCTCGAATTCATAAATTAAGAGGAATCTTCTTCCTCTGTTTCTTCCTATTGTTTGTTAGCGCTGTTGTTGTAGTTCAGAAAATTCTTGATGCTTTATTAACTTTAATTTATTATTGGATAGTAGCTGACATTACAAGGTATTTAGAACATCCTCATCATCGGTGAGTCATACTCCGACGCCCTCATTCTAAGCCGAATAATCCGGGAAATCGTAAACAATTCAGACGTATAATAGGGTTATGTCTTACGTAAGATATTTATTGTAGAGTAGAAAGAGCAAGAAACTTACATAAACTCATTTTCCAATACGATCTCAATTACGAAATTTCTATTGGCTATTTTATATACAGATATTTCAAGAGTGAGCCATACGTCTACTTATAATGGCTACAGAATACGTTTAAACACTTACCAATTACGTCAAAGTATATTAAATTTCATTTCATTTAGTAGTACTTTCGTATAACTATAAAAATTTGCTACTCTCTCCGGTAAAAAAAAAACTTTTCATTGGAAAACGAGAATATGCGTCAATACTTTCTATAACATCTGTAAGTTCCATTTCTCTGCTCGTGCTCGTAAAAATTCGAACGCGCATAAACATCCACGAGCTAATAACAAATGATCCTCCTCCGATTTCGCCAAACACATCGACCATAAAAAGCTGCCAACTTTCCAAACGACTCGATATCAAAGCTCTCGTTAAAAACAACTGGATATCAAATCTCGTTAGTATAAATTTATTCTCCCAGCCGACGAACGAACGTCTCATAAATTCACATGTCTATCGTCATCTCCGTATAGCCAAGGTGTGTTTCATCCCTTGTCGACAAGATCGTCGAATCGTAAGACGCGACGAATACACACGACGTTGACAATTATTCGATGTCTCGCTAACAGACAGACACACGACACCGTTACGCGAATAATTTTACAGCGGCGTTCCTTTCTTATCGCATCGACCGTTGCAACGTTGACCCAGAAAACCGGACATCCCGTTGGCGTTGGCTATTTTCCGGATTTATACCGCTCCAGTTTCGCGGCCCTTGTGTCATTTCTCAATGGTCACTTTTACTCGCTCGCGACCCGCGATCGCGCTGACATAACACGTCTGATTCCGATTCGCTCGCCGCTGCTGTATCTCCGACGTTCTATAGCTTTACAGCGACCACGTGTTCTTGTCGATGACGATGGAACAGCCGAATGCGTTCATTTTCATTGATTTACGAATTTTATCCAATTTCATATTTTTGTGGGCACAACTAAATAAACGAAGCTGAAGTAGAAATTTGTTTTATGTATTCTATTATCGTTTTTCATTGATTTTTTCTGTTTGGTTTTTTATGCAAAGGGACATTTTTATCGGAGAAACTAAAGAAATGCAACATAAGGATTTGTTTCGTCTAAATTGGAAATTATAATAAATACTCTGCTGTGAATATTTTATATTCTTTCGTATATTACACGCATGGTATACATTTTTGCATCGTTAAGTATTAATAGGTGAAAATTCACGCGGTAGAATTACTCGAGTTTATGAAAAATCGGTTTATAAATTTTGTTGAGCTAAGAATTTGACGATTCGCTAAATTTTATCGATTCTTTAATTCTACGATACAAATGTTATTCGATAGATCGTTTTGTTTTTAAATAGAAACGCGAAAGAAGATACTCTATAAAATTGAGATGCAACAATACAGATATTTTTGGAAAAAATTATATGAATTATACTGTCCTATCAAAATAAGAAGATGGCAAACTTTCAAATATCATACAAAAGTCTCGTATCTATCTATAAGTATTATAATCTATCAAGCTACAAGGATGGGAAACTCCCATACGAAAAGTAACAAATACGCAAAGTAACAAATTTCCATAAATACAACCGCAATTAAAATTCCAACAAATGAAACCACGAACAAACAAAGAATAAACATTAACGAGACGTTCCTTGAACACTTTCTAACGTCACAGTGCCATTCGTTCGTCTTCATTCTCCGCTTTTAACAAGTTAATTAACGTTCGAGGAACGATGGCGTCTGCTGAAAAAAGGGAGTCTCTCCTCTGTCTTTCTCTCACAAGAAAATATCCCTGAGAGACTTCTTGCGCAGTGTATACCCGGTCTATAGCGAAGGAAACAACGCGAACACGCTTGGACGCGGTTTATGGTGTCTGGAAGTCGAATGTCACGCGGCTGTTAAGGCCAGCGGGATCGCGCGTGAATCGTCTGGCCTCGGCGTAATCTCGTCGAAGCGGTTCTTAGCCCCTTAAACGGTTGGTGCCAGTTAGCGCACCTTTTGTTGGAAACACGGACGCGTTAGAAGCGATCGAACAACGGAGAGAAAGAAGCCTCGAAGCCTCCTTCGACCAGCAGACCGTGTTTGCTTTGCTTGACAGCGGGAATTTAAACGAAGGTACCTGGTTATCCTGTTGAGAGGAATTATTCTTCCGAGATGGAATTAACGGGATTAAAGTATCGCACACTAATATGTAAAATAAATGAGAATTTAGGAAAGAGAATTTGCTTGAGACTTTCTCCCGTGGACATTAAACGGAGATAAGTTTAACGTGACAGGAGATACTCTTAGAAATCTTCGATTTCTTAAGCCGTTTTATCTGTTAGTTTCACAGTTTTCAAATGTGCTGTACGTTAGTTAAACTTGTTGCTTTAACAATCGCAAGATAACTTGAATAAACTTGCGTTATACGCGTAATTTGTCAGACGTGTCAGTCTTCGAACTCTCAAATACGTCGTACAACTCTATCAACTTTTTCAGTGAACGTATCGTACATGCTTATCGGTTTCGTCGTTATCGCAGTTATCGCGAACTTCAATTAAACTTCTTTCGCATAATTTCTTAGACACCAGATTCTCCAAACTTGCAAACACATCACGCAACTTCATCAATCTTCTCATAATTTAATGATTGCGAAACAACTTCATGGTTTATTCTTAAATGATAGATTGCCATTCTTCCAACTTGCAAGGACTGCCGGTGATTGATATAGTGAAAAGTTGACACGATAATTAGCGTGCCAATTCCCAAAGTAATTGTGAAGCCAGAGAATGGACACTTTAGTGAATTATGCTAATAGGTGCAGGCTTCAATACACTTACTCGCCTGTCGTTGCTTCATTGCTACGAAGAAAACTTCAACGAGCTTATCATACACATCCATCGAACTACCATTCACTTTGTAGTTTCACGTATCTACAGAACTCCTTGTTCAAACAAAACTCACCCTCGCCCTTTCACTTTCTCTCTCATCTGCCAGACACTCATACTTGCAACCATCGACGCGTGCTGCTCTATCGAAGATTTCCACAAGCCAATACGCGACAGATGGAACATCACCGCGCACCGATTAATCGCGAAAAATGCGATCTGGTTGGAAGATGGCAGGCTGCAAAAGCGATTGGCCATTGGCGTGGTGTCGTTGCACCGGCGCGTGTATGCGTATCAATTTCAAGCGTACAACGGCGTGCTAATGAACCGCAGAACGCGCTCACGAACCGATCAAACCAGCCCTGCCGATATAAGAACCGACGCGACTCGGTCCCCTACTTTCTACAGGTGTCCCGTCCGCTTGGTTAATCCTTGTAATTAACGTTTTTCTCGTTTCGAATCCAATCGAACGAGCACCGATCGAACTTGACGGCTGATACGCCCCAGTACTAAGGACGACATGTCGTCGATGGATGTTCCTTTGATGTTCACGGAGATTCCGATGATATTTTCTTTGAAATTCTGACAAGAGCAGTTCTGCTATATTCGTTTAAACCTGCTCTTCTACAATGATAGGACCCGATGCGCTGAAGTAATTACATCTGAGCCATGCACCTTGCTGATTAGGTGTGTCATTCTACAATATAGCGTTATTAATGGACGTGAGTTTTACGATGCAGGATATTTCTAGAGGCACTGATTGTGGGAAAAACGAGATCAACCAGTTTTTAATCCATTCGAACATCGATAAACGGGGAGGAATGAGGGAAACATGAAGTGTTCATTTTCAATGACCTTTCATCCTAACGCGACCAATGGTATTCAAGTAGTTATTCAAGTAGGTCGTGCATTATGGTGGCCTATAAAAGAATTGGTACGACATAACGCATTATTGATATGCTTTGCATTAATGCGTGTTAACAAACTAATTGATAATTAGCAATTTTTAAAGCAGGAACAGGGGCAGAAAGAAAGCGACAAAATATATTGCATCAAAGGATTGCAATCTAGGTTTCATGAAATTACATCAGTTTCGATTCATTTCTTCGTTAGTAATACGTAATACTCAAAAGAAGGAGAATAAAATTGCTCACATTGAAAAACCCACGTTAGAATCGCGCTTCACTCGCCAACCAAGACAATACAAACCACTTTCAACCTCATTAATTACGTCAGTGTTAATGCGTGTATAACATACTACAATCCGTGCACCATGACCCAAATATCAATTGGAAGTCCGTGTTAGAAAGCCTGTATCAGAATCGGGTCTCACTCGCTAGCTTCTGACAACACAGATCACATCCAACTTCATTATGTCGATACTAATCTGCGTATAGCATACTATAGTCTGCACATCGTAACCCAAATATCAAAAGCCTGTATCAGAATCAGGCCATAGCGATCAGCTTCGTACAATACGCGAACTACCAATATACGCTAATATATAAACTACTTTCAACTTCATTATATCGATACTAATTTGTGGATAGCACATTATAACCTGCACATGATAATCCAGATATCTAAAGTCCGCGTTAGAATCAAACCTTAGACAACGCAAACCGCATTCAACTCGTTTATCTCATAATTATTATATAATTATCATGGTTACCATCAATCACAATCATCGCCATCGTAATTATATAAACTCGTTATTTCAATACTCGTGCATGAATATCACAGTATAACCTACACATCGACGTAATCGAAATATCAATATATTGATATTTATGATATGATATAAATGTACAAGAATCGAGCCTTATGTATCCAGCTTGGGACAACACAGACCATATCCAACTTCATTACGTCGATACTAATCTGTACAAAGCATGTTATAACCTATGCATCGTAACTCAAACATCAAAAGCCTGTACAAGAATCGAGTCCCAGTAACCAGATTAGGACTACTCGGACCACATCCAACTCCATTACGTCGATACTCATCTAGTGCAAAGCACGCTATACCTGCTGCACCCTATACATCCTCAGCCATCAATTAGATGTCTACGTATGGATGCATGGCAAATTGGAAAGCGCGTAATAATGTAATAATTCGGTACTGAATAACGAAGTTACCTTAAGATCAAAGCAGACGCGTGCTCGACACGCGTGCATCCGGTGGCGACCGATATTTATTAGGTTTCCACGAGTCTGATATCCTCGTTTGTCATCACTTTCGCAGGTGTAACCGCGGCCAGGGCAAAACAGGTCTGTTACGCGCGCTCGCGGTCGGTACTCTCTTACGGTGTCGCGGTCTCCGCCATAGATCCAAGGTCAGCGCTGATGTACATCGGGAGGATCAGGATACGCGCACGGGGAGAGGTCGTCGTTCGATCCTGATTAATGGCCGCCGAGATCGAACGTTGCTATATACCGCCGCGAGGCATTCGTTACGTATATCGTTGGCAAAGTGCGTTGACTCGACGCACATCGAGCTGAACCGCTTTTACGAGCTGTCCGTATCGCGACACCTTGCGCCCGGATGGATCGATGGAACGCGTGGAAATCTTCCGTGCGATCGATCGATCCACGGGGGATTCAGCGTTTTCTACGGACGATTATGCGAAGCGCCCAAGGCGATCGCAGCTTTGAGATATGGACTTGGCAAGATCGCCATAGATAGCTGGATTGCTTTAGATCGGTTAGGTTGCCAGACTCGTTACGTGAGGTTTGGTCACGTTCGATGATGTTGGATTAGACTTTTTTGGCTATGGTCAAAAGGTTAGAAATTGGAGTTTCCAAAGGGTTAATGGAAATTCCCGAGTCCCAACCATCGTTAATGCTTTTCCAAATTACATTGTTCGTTTTAAAAATCTGTGATTTAGAATCCCAACAAGATGAAGAAATGTCTAAGTTTAAAATCATTATAAAATGTATGTATATAATTGATATACCATGTACACTTGATCAATTATGACCGATTTAATATAAAAGCATCAAATTAATTCTCCCGCCTATCAAAAGCAACATAATCGGTCTGCAACACAAGCGAAACGTCACATAAACAAACAAAAGATCCTTAAATAAAGGAATTACACTATCCGGGAAACGCTATTATCTATCCCAATGTCAATCGACAGTTAACAGGTTAAACACACACATTAATCGCATACATACTTCAGCCATCAAACGTCATCAGCCCGCCAAAGGCAAACTCGGAAGATCCGTCAACACCGTTATGCCATCAAACCCGGTTAAACCAACAGTATCATCGATACGACCATCCGAACAACCTCCAACCTTCCACCTCTCCATTGTACAAACCTAAACCATTCCCTGTCCAAGGTACAATAGCATCCAACACGATTCAAGCATTAACCGAACGCTCGAAGACATTCGTGGCTACCTATCCACAGCGAGTATTATCCTCGGTGGGCTGTGTAGCGGTGTTGGCCACTCGAAAAGAGGCAAAAGGCAGCGATTGACTGAGACGGGCGCGGATACTTACGCAGAAGTAACGTTAATGGACACTTTCTCGCAAGGGAGCGACTAAAAGTAGCAGCTCAGCCAGAGGTCGTCACTCGATCCTGATTAATGGCCGGTGGGATCTCGCGGGGCTGTAAACAGTATTAATCAGGATCGAGTTTACGGCGCACGGTCGTGCCACGGATCGCATTAATCAGGATCCGAGCCGGCCACGGCACGAAATATTCATTTAGCTGCTACGTGTCCGACGACGCTTGAGACCTGGCGCACTGTAACGCCAGGCTATTGATTTACGACCGGCGACTTCCGAATGTCCAACAGCTGGAAATCAAGCGACACCTCTCCAGGGCCATGAGTGCTCCGTCATTGCCGTTTAAGGAGGTATTGTACCTATTGGGTTGATCGGAACGTCCGTGTTCAATGAAGTTCAGTCAACAATTTGAAGAGGATTAGCATAAATAACAATTTATACTTTGAAATGTCACAACGATGAAGGAATAAAATGATTATAAATGTATGTGATTGATTTATATGCACATAATTGATTTAGTTAGAGTACCTTTTTGATGTTGATAAAAGCATATTAAGAACAACTGCTTCAGCATATTTTTGTTCAACTTTTGTGAATCTTTAATTTAGTATACCTTCTCTTGTTGTTCGAAGAAAAAAATATGTTGTTATTTTATGTTTTAGAGGTAGGATCGCGTTAGTTATTATTATGTTATATAGATAATAAATCTACACTTCTCGAGGCAGAAAGAGCTTTATTGCACACACTTAGAAGGGTCACAAACGAATGAAAAAAAAAAGGCAAGAGGGGTCCTAAAACTATCGATCAGGTCTATCGACCGTGTCTAGGAACAACTTCTAGTTACTTCTTTTGTAACTAGCCGTCAGCATATAGATGGCGAGCGAGAACTCACGTTGTTATTTTCAACAAAATATTGTTTGAGACGATATTTATTTTTATTAAAAAATGGGTATAAAGGATATTTAGTCTTTTATGTTTTGTACTAAGATCAGTTAGATACAATATGTATAGATGTTTAGATATCATCTATATCTATTTTTTGATAAAGATAAATGGCTGTTTGGAGAAGACTTTCTATCGTTCAAAGAAATATGCTAATTTTATGATTAGATAGAAATTTCATAAAAGTATACTGAGATAATAAGATATAAAAATGTACATGTTCATAATTTATGTTGACGTTCTTCGAATTTTCTTCAGGACAATGAACACCGCAACTATTAACTAAACTATAGTTAGTCGATATATCATACTTAATAACAAAGCAGCAGCTGGTGTTTTACATTTTCCAGATCAAATTTTCCAGATAATCGTATTAAAATTAATACTTTCAGTCGTCCAAGAAAATATTACTCCATTTTTCATGTGGTTACTCATAAATATGTATTAAACGGTTCTGCATGTTAATAGGAACGCTCGCAGTACGTTTGCTTCACGATTGCTAAAAACTATTTTTCTCGTTGTTGCTCGATAATGGCCATTTTATGATAATGAACACGATAGCGGTGTAATAATCGCATTACGTTTGCCATTCAGCCTGCTCTTGCCAACTAGAATTCCTGCTAATTTATTATTCATTAATTTCACAAGATATCCATTACATCGATTCGATCCATTGAATTATCATCGCAAACATTAGATCGACTTGATTTTATAGATTCGACGAATTTTTCATAAATTACTGTAAACAGTCGTTTATCTTGTTTGACATAGATCAAACTTATCTGTTTACTTACTCAAATTTACTTTCATCTTAATTTTTTTATTTTGAGAAATAAGGAGAAATCACAGGCTCCCAAGAATCTTGAAATTTTGTATAAAATAAACAAAAATTCTGTTAATTTTGGAACAAGTCACGCGTGTAATAAAATATTACAATAAGATAAGGTACAAACTGTAAGAAATATATATGTGATAAAGATCTACAAAATCAGAGAACTTTAGTTGCTCGTAAGAAGAAACGTTTTTAATAAATAAATAAATGGTCAACGTATGTTCTATTCGACATAAATACATCCTATTCAAAGTAAACCAGTTTCATCTTGATAAACACGAAGCCCAAACGTGTCAATGCCAAACAGAAGCTGCTCGAAAAGCCACGCTTAATCTCGTTGCGAGAACTTTAAACCACGTGTGCGCATCTTTAACGCTCCCATCTTGCACGAATCTCAACGACCTAAATTCTCTTGGTGAGACCTTCTGAAGCTAATTGTAAGCAAATCACAGTTTCTAACTGATGAAACGTGTATATCGCAGGATTTAACGAAATGAAAAAGCATTAATCCGATCAATAAGAATGGAAAATAGGATGAAACTGAATGGGTTACACGAGTTCTTCGAATTCGAATTCATCTCATCCTCAAGAAACCAGTAATACTACGCGCGAGACCAACGAGATGAATGACGACGACGAAAAGTATTAATATATCACGAATCATAGACCAAATTCTCGTTACCAGAAAACCGACAAACGCGTGAAATCCAGGTAGTTTGCGTGCCAGGAACAATATTGTTGCACTCGCGTGCACGCTTCTCGTGAAATCGATTCGACACGATGAGCAACGTGCCGGCGAACGAGCATGAACAGCGAAGGACAGCTGTAAAATCGCGGAGGAATGGCAGACATCGTGATTCCACGCCTCGCTAAATGATATCGATTGTTTCTTCATTCTTCGTGTCGAACATTCGAGATATGCATCTATCGAAACCGTGTTCAAATGTGTTTGGACATTCTTACATAGAATTCAATAGCGTTTGTGAGATCTTTAAATCGTCGAGATTCCATGGTCACTGACTAACTTGAGGTTGACTACTAACTGATTAATATGAGATTGATCACAAATTGACTAATTTGAGGTCGATCACCAATTGACTAATTTGAGGTCAATTGCTAATTGACTAATTTGAGGGAATAACTAATTGGCTAATTTGAGCTTGGCCACTAATTAACTAATGTGAGGTTGATCACCAATCGACTAATTTGAGGTCGATCGCTAACTGACTAATTCGAGGGGGTAACTAATTGGCTAATTTGAGCTTGGCCACTAATTAACTAATGTGAGGTTGATCACCAATCGACTAATTTGAGGTCGATCGCTAACTGACTAATTCGAGGGGGATAACAATTGGCTAATTTGAGCTTGGTCACCAATTAACTAATGTGAGGTTGATCATCAATTGACTAATTTGAGGTCGATCGCTATCTGACTAATTTGAGGGGGATAACTAATTGACTAATTTGAGGTAGATCGTTAATTGACTAATTTGAGGTGGATAGCTAATTAACTAATCTGAAGTTAATCACTATTTGGCCAATTTTAAGTTGGTCGTTAATTGGCTAATTTGAGCGTGGTCACTAATTAACTAATCTGAGGCTGATCACTATAGTTAATATGGAGAGGAAAAACGCAATAGACTGAAAAGATTAGACCTTAATATTCGATCTTTAACTCTGCGATATTTTATAGTTCTTCAACCAGTACCGTTCAACTGGAATTATTCGGTCACAGGTTATCCACGAATGTCAAGATTAGATTTGGATATCAAGTTGTTTAACTTCACCACAGTTCTGGAATCGTCGTGTCTTGATGTTATTCTCGTTTCGATAAACACAAAGACTTTTAACGTTGAATCTTCAAAGTTCCTGAAATCTCAGGAACTTTGTAATAATAGAAAAATATGATTCAGTCGAAAATGACCCAAAATACGCAGCAGAATTCGTTTGAAGATACTCGATCTTAATTCGTGTTCTCTACAATTTCACGATCGATTACTCGTGCTAAATAATGATCCAAAGCTACCATTTTTACAATATAGCGCAATCTCTTGCAATAAGACTACATTAAGTTTCAATCCAGTGATCCATGAACACTTTTTATCGTGTCGCAAGAACGAGATCAAAGAATCAATCATTCAGAGAAATTGAAATCGGTATAAAAGACGTAACGTGGTAAAGTTTCGTTGGTCGAATTGTTGCTGAAGAAATGCCAGAGTCTCTCGGCGAAAAGTAATATTACGTGGCTTTCTTTGGTCGGGTGAAACGTAAAGAATCGCACAGCTGGATATCCGCCTCTCGAATAATCCCTAGTGAACGAACCAAGTTTCCCAATTCAAAGTCGGTCGAGCATGGATCCCGGAGTCGATCGAAGATTTTTCGCTTCCGCGATTACACGTTGCGAAAACAATGACTCGGGATACATCGATGCTCGAACAATGATCGTTCGGCCGGTGTGGACCGATCTGCTTTCACTGATATCTCTCTGCCTGCCAGTTTGCACATTGCTATTATTGGACGCTTCGAGCGAAATCATTTTTCTAGTCGACCAGCTTGATCCGGGAAACGGGTCGTTCGATGTTTTTACAACTGTCTTTGTTGCGAAGACAGTGTTCATAAAATTGTATGATGATAGGATGTTGAATTTTCGAACGCGCGTAATTTTTTCTCGGTGTAATTTTATTAAAATAACCACTGTAAATATAGAGTACAGATTTATGTACATCGAATTCTATGTAAAAGTGGAATTTCCTAAGCGTTAGATGCATATGCCGATGTGACTGTGGCAGTTGAAAATCGTTCAGAAGTATGATTTTTTAACGCAATCTAACACAAGTATTTATATCGCATTGATAGGAAACGTCTGTGTATGAACACTGTGTTCTACTGAAAACAACGAGACGTATATTATCTGTTTGAACAAGGTCTGACGCTTATAGGAAACTCTACTGCGCCGTTTAGACACGTGATGTCTGACGCATACAGAAAATTCTACTTTAAAACAATTCTACTTTGAAACGTTCCAAATATTACCAGATAATAATGTACAGAGTATGCCAGTGTAATTTGTAATCTGAGGTCGGAATTGAATTGTTATTTGCGTTTATAAAAAATTTGGATTACAATTACTGACAGAGGAAGAAAATTATTTTACATCAGAAAATTTAGTTAGATCTATGTAGCTAAAGATTTGTATCGTTAATCTTGCAATAGTCTATTGTTTAAATTATTTATAGTAACAATCAGTACCATGCAACTTTAATATTTCGACGTCGAAAGAACAATAATTATCGAATCGAAACGTATTGCCCACCGATCTGCTTTCACTGATATCTCTATTCTGCAGTTTATTCGTCGTTGTTATTACCATACGCCTGGAGCGGAATAATTTTTCTAAGCAAGCAACTCGTTACGTCTTGCTTGTACCAGTTCGTAACTCACGGTCCATACGATATATGGACTTCTTCGTTGTGTTCTAGAACTGTACTTCGATTATTTTAACGCGTCCACTACACGTGTGCTATTTAGATTGCTATATTCATCGTGTCACGTGTTAATATAACGTAACATTGTTAAATATACAAATCGACAAACTTTAACTTGTTAAATATAATCTGGTATTTATTCATCTTTATTTATAGCGGATATTCTGAAATTGATTTTAGATATACAAAGATAAAATATATAACGTTATACAAAACTCCATTTCACCTTTCACAGGATTCTCTCTTCTTTTATCCACTTAAATCTAGTATACATAAATCTCTTAAATTTCACGTAACACATAAATTATGATTCGACTTAATACATTTTGCAAATTAAAACAGTCCTTGAAAAACCAAAAATACAAATTTCATCGATCCAAGTACACGTTCTTCAAACCCTAACTAGAAATAAACATTCTTCTCGTCGCATCCAACGAACAAGCGACTGGAAAAGGTGGAAATTACATGTCACGTATTGTAACCAAAGAGCGGTTCTTCTTCGTTCGTGAAACGCAAACGAAAAGCCATTTTACAAATTGCAATGATCTTCACACCATTTATTTTTTACGTTATTTTATCACGCAATTGTAATTACAATTACGTAATCGCAAAAAGAAGAAATAGAAATTTCAGCGATCCGAACATCAGCCTCTTTTCCAACTTTATACAAATATCGATAAAGGCCATTCGTAACTTTACGAATTACGATGACTTTCAACTATTCAAGTAGCAAGCATATAGTAATCTTCCGAAACCACAAAAAAGAAGAAATGAAGACCTTGGCAATCCAATATTCACGTCTCTCGTAAAGCACGATCCGCGATAAAACATTCCTCTCGCCATCCACACGAACAAACGACTGGAAAAGGTGCAAAAGGTGCAAGTTTCATCGCGTCCAGCTAAAGGACGGTTCCTCCATTCATCGTCCATGGATGAAGGCTAGTCGACATCGGGCAGCTTTGAGGGTGGCAGTTTAATTTCACCGGACGGCCGTAAAACCGTGCCGACGCGTATTGCAGTCGGCCGAACGAGGAAAGGTCATCCACGAGGATACGTGTTGGCAGCGTGAACGACAGAGCCGGTGGTTAACCGGCGGCTCGCAAACTTGCCACTTCCATTCCATCCGCCGTGTTCCATTCGAAGCTTCGACGAGGGTTGATACGCGAAACGATGCCTGGCTTCCCGGCGCGATCGCAAAACTGCGACTGGTTTTAATAACTCGGCGACCTTCGTACAAGGTGGATGCTCGTGTCTTGCCGCCGGAATCATTGGCGGACTTTTTCAGATTCGAGCTGTCTCTGGGAAATTAGACTTGCCACGTGAGTTAGATCAGCGTGGAAGTTATCAGCTGTCGTGAAACGGGTTGCGTGGATTAGAGACGATGCTTGTGGCTGCTTTTTTGAATTAAATTAGATACATGGATTATCGCATTACTTGTTTTATTTTGCTTTTTCTCTTGTCTTTTTTTAATTAAGGAAATGTGAAAACCGATATCTATTGAAGAAACGAATTGAATAATGAATTCTAGATATTTGGAATTAGATATATAGATATTAGCCAGCTGTTGCTATAATTCAAATCCATTTCTATAGACGTTGCTCGTCGTAAGTATCGTATTATCGTGTTCGTTTAGTAAATTCAGAAGGGTGTCACTTATAAAATTAAACCGGTTCTTAAAATATACCAAAACGATGAAAGCACGTCGTGCTTAATTTGCAGGAGGAAGTATGAAATTCAGCTAAATTATATTTATTGGATAAACGTTGTGCACCATTCATTTTTGAATTCATCGGATTCGAGTAAGATAATATGGAACAGCGGATAGAGAGAAAGAATTCGGTGTCGAGGAAAGCGTTGTGGCGAGCAATCGCTTAGAAATCCGGCGGAACACGAGCATAGTCGACAATGGAACATTGTACGCTAATGTCGCGCATGGACATAATTACGCTCGAGATATCGAGATAGGCCGCTTCATGCGTGGGTGAGAATCGTGTCATTAGTCAGTCGGTACCAGCACGCCATTAGACACGGTCCGTTAATTGCAGAAACCGAATGGACCGGACCAGTTGGATCCAAATGATCCATCAGGACGATCGTCTCGGCTTCTTTCTGTAGTTCCCTTAATCCATTACGTTTACAAAAATAAATTAACTCGTCGTTCATAAGTGTGATATCTTAGATAGAATAATTTATTTATTTTGGTGTATTCCGTTCTTCAACATGATCTCTTATCCTATGAAAACATAAATTATTTTTAAAATACGATAAGTAATATATAATAAAGATAAAACTGATACATTATGAATTTTGGTGACATTTGTACTAAAAATTGTTTACCATATTGACGACAGTTATATATTCTGTGGTATATATCACATTTATCCTTTTCTCTGCATTAACCATAAGTCTATTTCGTAAACTTATGGAGTATTTCTGTATTTTTTATTTTATGAGGTTTCTTTTACTCGCCACAGTATCGTATCTCCTAAAGTTTACAATGCAGCAATAAATATATTATCGGATGACTCACTTAGCCGAGGATTAAGCATTCCCGCGTTTGTTTACAAACGTATCTAATCCACTGGGGATGATTCACGAGCGGAACAGGGACATTTTATTCAAGTTTATAAAGTCCCTTTCGCAAGTTTCGGCTGGCCCGACGAGAAATTAAGTTGGAGACAGAAATTGAACAACCGTCCAGCGACGTTTGCTAAATTCTTGGCAGGGATCCGCGGCAGAGACGTATGGCTGCGATGATTCATGAAAATGGGTTAAAAGTTAATGCTTCTCCCCGCTAGGGACACTAGTCGATGGAATCCGTGTGATATAACACGCGCTCGACAATCGAACCGTGTGCTCGAGTTTAAATTTAATCCTCGAGCTTCGAACGATCGCCTCTCTCCTCCTCTTTGAACCACCGCGATCCCCTTCTCATTATTCGTTCCGTTCGTTTGATTCAGAACGTGTCTTCGGTCTTTTTTTTCTTTGCATAATTTATTTTTGAACGGCGCTTGATAGTAAACGACGGCGGAGAAGCATGTTGCCGCGTGATTTATCGGAAAGGGATTTTCTGTGAAACGTGAGAGTCTTGGAGTAAATGGAATTTGAGTAAGAGATCGAAGAAGAGTTTTGGTGTAAATGGAGTTTGGGTAAGAGATCGAATAAGTTGCACGAACGAATCTTGAATCCGAAAGGCTGTCGAATTTCTGAGTTTTTGAATATTTAAGCCTCTCATTTTTTGGACCTTTAAATTACCGTTGTCGAGTGTCTAAACTTTCCAAGTTTCCAAATATTGTAGTTTAGTTTATCAGATCTTTGGCACCTTCAGTTGCTCAGTTTTCTAATCTTTCATTTTCCCTAACTTTAGTTTCCTAACTTTAGTTTCCAATTTTTTAATGTGTCAATTTATTTCTTGGATATGTGTACTTTAGAATCGTAGAATTCTTTCACGCAAATTTCCTAGAACCACTGTCAGAATAATCGCACAAACTTGAACCTATCCGATTCTTCAGGATTATTCTACCTCTTCCAACAAAGATAACGGGAACCCACTTTAATATTAAATCGTCTTTTTCAATTTCACCGTAACCTGTTGAATTGACTGTTCAAACAAAATTCAGTAATACCCAATTCAAATAAAAATTCGATAACGAAAACCCACTGTGATGATGGAATCACCTTTTTCAATTAAGCAGAACTCTTGCTCGCCACGCTCGTAACGATTCTCACATCCCAAGATTCACGTTCCCATTATCCTGATCATTAAGAGTACCTGTATACCCTAAGAACAACAGGGTGAAGAGAAAAGGAGAGAGATGCTTTTGAATGGCGCGCGATTTGCATCGCAGATATGAAAAACAGCAGGCAGTAAGTCGTCGCGGCAATTTGCAGGCGAATGTAGGCCAGGCACACCAAGCACACCAAGATTAGGATAATAAATATGGCCGAGGTGAAATCATCCACCGTGGCTGACCTTACCGCCGTTTCCAGACTGCGCGAGGAGAAGAAGACGAAGAAGAAGAAGAAGAGGAGGAGGAAGAAGAAGAAGAAGAAGAAGAAGAAGAGGAGGAGGAAGAAGAAGAAGGAGAAAAGGAAGAAGAGGAGCATATTCCTCTCTCACGATGGCACCCTCCGCGCATTTTATCGACATAACCTACATTTTAGTCGCGATGCGCTCGTCTTTCAGCGAGAAAGTCGTCGACGAGCACGTGCAACGCCGTGAACATCCGTTTTTTCTTTCCATTTCCAGCGTAATCTTTCGCCTATAACAGGTGTATGCTCTTCCATGCATAAGTTACCATCGTTTCTGTACGTTGCAGTTTTCTTTATCAATACGTCGTATAATAGCCGTTGGTAGAAATTATAGAAATTTAAAAGATTACCAAATGTCATCATTTATGACTCTTTATCGTAAGTAAAAGAAAAGGAGTATGCAGTGACTAATGTGCGGGTTATTAGTTTCCCTATTAATTTATGGAAATCGTGATTATTTGACTGGGAATTTCTGACGATATATGTTAATAGAAATACTTACACGATTATGGAATACCTTTATTTATAACTTTCTGTCAGATGAAGCGAAACGTGTATGCAATGACGAATGTACAGCTTCTATAAGAAGTTAAGCTAAGATAAGTCTAAAAGTTATCGTGGTTGATTAAAGGAGAAGAGTATACAGTGATGAATATGCAACTTATTTATTACTATTTTTGTTTCATAAAAGTCGTGATTAGCCGACTGGATAATTCTGATATCTATATTTTTTCACACATGTAAGTTATATGTATATGGGTAATTAGTCACCGCAATAAAAAAGAAGCATGTAGTAATGTTGCACAAAAATAAATATATGAAACTCATGAAAAAGATGTATGTGGAAATAATATATGTTTCTACTTATTCGCAAAGGATGGAAACTTTTGTACGCCCGGAATACTTATGTCAGGCAATGTACCTTGACATAGCGAACAAATTCTGCAGCGTCAAGCATCGCGTGAAGGAATAAAGTCATAATTCTGCAGCGTACGCACGAAGGATCGATGGAACGCGCCGATTCCTTCATGTTGCCCCGGTCTGTCACCCGATGGTGCAACAGTTAAAAATTAGAAACGCGAGAACGTTAACGTCGCCATCATCATTCGCGAAGAGAAACGACACGGCGAATACGCGCGTTGAATGCAGATCGGGTTTCGCAGTTAGCGGTCTAGATTTGTGTAAAGATCTGTCAAGGCCCGGCGAAACGAACGTTCACCAGTGAAAATTATAGCAATCTAGATCCGGACTATGGTAAACGCTATCTCAAGAGCGCTAATTAATTTTCCACGGGGACGCCTTCGTCTGCTTCGGTGCGACTCGACACTGTGAAACGAGCACCGTAATTGCCACGCTTCGGACAATCTTATCGCGATCCTGGCAAACTTTGCTCGAAAAGTGCTCGTTTGTGGCGATATTTTGGTGCTCGTACTTGTACTTTACATAGTTTATATAGTTGGTATTATTATAGTCCGTGTACTTCGTATAGTTTACGTATGTACTTCATGTACTTTGTACAGACACTTTGTACAGGGCCCGGTAAAATTACTTTACTGACGCAGTTCACTCTAAATTCGTTTAAAAAATGGCTACTACGAAGGAATTCCAAGAACGGCGAATCCAAAGTGAATTCGAAAAACGATCGACCTACCGAACATGTGCACCAAACTGAGTCGGTTTATCGAGGGATCTGCGGTGAGTGACACGTCGACTTCACCGCCTCGGTCGTTCCACGAACTTTGTCATTAAAAGCAGCGCTGCTAGTTCTCGCCCCCTATATAATTTATAGACACGGTACGCATAGTCAAAACGCGATACGATCAGCCGGTCGTATTAGTACAACCCTGGCCTATGTGTCACCCTTTCTTTCTTCGTCTTTCCTCACCACCTACGCCCTATCTCTGGTCCCGAGATTAGATCTCGCTCGAAAAGTTCAGCGCGGAAAGTGTATCCCCCATGGTGTATCGTGTCATCGTAGCTCACGCGTTCTCCATCCAGTCCTCGAGAAATGTCATCGTCGATTCGACTCGTGACACTGTTTGCTAGATCCTTCGATCGAGTTAAGACGATTTTCTTTTATTCCATGCAGTTGTCGATATCAAAGTTGATATAGTTTGTATAGCGCACAATAGAATAAGTAGACTGTGGACTTTTGTACATTTATGGAAAATTTGAAGGCGACAAATTGCACAGAATGTGCAATGCGTTTGTACAATACTTGGTAGGGAAAACAATTTTCTACCGAGGCTCTACCTTTCAATTATATTCTCAAGAATACCAATACATTGGAGACTGTCGATGTTCCGATAAAAGTCCGCAGTCTAACAACAAGGAGGCACGCAGAAGTGTTACGTCGAAGAAAAAGAAGAAATTGTTAAAAAGAAGAAACGTGGCTTTGGTCGATGAAGATACGAATCTGAGGATTTGCAAGTTTAACTTTCGTTCGAATTTTTTCCTTGAATGAAGTTACGAATGTGGAAAGAAGGTGGAGTTGATCAACGAAGGTACTGTGTAGTTTGAAAATTTCCAAGTCCAAGTCGCGAAACTCCGACTTACTTTTCTACCTCCTACAAGATTGTTCGCGAAGACCTCCTCGAAGATTTTTCACCCTCCTACGAATGCAAAGTGCCCTTTTATATGTAGAATAGAGAAATGATTCTTGATGTCTGAATCGTTTTCCTTTTTCGGTAAAAGAGAAAGAGAAGGCGATGCTGGTCAGTGAAGTTACGACTTTGAACATTTGCAAGTCTAACTCGCGTGACTCGAACTTGCTTTTCTACCTCCTACAATATTGTTCATAAAGACAAGATTTTTCACCCTCCTACGAGTGCAAAGTGTCCTTTTATAGAGAACGAAGTATCTACAATCTACATATTCTATTTTATGCTACATTGTGTAATTGCTTGTAGTGACAAAGGTTTAGTTTGCGATTTTGTGGGAGTGAAGTTGGTGGTACTGTGGGTGGTAAGAAGAATACTCTTGCGTTTAGTAATGGTAACAGTATAAATAGAAATTACTGGAATGGTGGTTTCATTTGCCACTTTGATTTATTGTGCTGTTATAAACAAAATATCAAATATTTTCAAAGTAGTAATTACGCATATACTATCAATAAAATGAATCTATCAGAATTTTTTAAATATAACAAGTAACCAGCAACATTGATAATTCTGTAATCTTATAAAGATAATCTTCGACATTTTTAATCCACCGATAACAGCAGCAACGATCGATTTTATTCATCATTATAGAAAATGAAAGCTGTCATTCGATTCTTTAATCGTATCATTAGAGATACGTAGTCATCTTAGGATTACTATTTCATACACGTAGGTATAGTAATGTTAGTAATTTTATAAGACTAAAAGTAACATAATATCTGCTACTTGTAGTAAACATAAAATCAGTATTACAATTAGTAGTATTACTACATCGATTGCAACAGTCGTAATGATCAATTCATCCGTTACCAACATTAAATGCAGTTACGATTGCCATAACAATAACGATAACGCCATAACTACCAGTAGTAACAGAGCGCCACCAACAACACAGCAACATAATCTCAGATCCAGTCTCTCACGAACTATTTAACTATCTCTAGATCTTAAATCCATTGCCTGCAATCATTTTCAAATCACAGTGAATATAAATCATCCGAGAAACATTATCTCTTTAAATACGTAGATCATCAAATTGTTCAGAAATAGAATTTTCCATTCGGATTTAAATACACGCGTGACTTTTACAATCTGTGCAAGTCTGCAAGAATTATTTTTCTCAATTAAACTACCTTCTCTCTGAGTTCTCTCAAATTTTTTCCAATTCAATTTGATTATTGTCCAATAGAAAATCATAGAAAGATCAGCATCCTCGTTGTTTCGTTACATAAACCAAACATCAACCTTTCACCTTTTCCACTGGCATATTCAAAACTCTATTCAACTTTAACTAAAATTAACAAAACAACGAAACTTTCTCTTGCATAAGAAAATTTGAATTTTCATTGAATAGAAAATCGCAGAAAAGTCGTTATCTCCGCCGTTTCCTCGCATAATCCAAACAACACTCTTTGCGCTTCCACGTTCAAAACTCCGCTAACTTTTAATCAAACTTGAGAAAAGAACTTTCTCCTGTATAAGAAAAAACACACTGGAATTTCTATCCAGTAGAAAACCATACAAAAATCACTATCTTCTATTCTTAAACAATCCAAACAATAAATTTATTTATTGATACAAACGAGATCTTATTCACTTCTACATCGAATGAAGCTGCAACTACCTTTATCCGACATTAAAATGGAAACAGAACTCGTTGTTATCTCGAAAGGGCACGACTCCAGGTTCTATCCTATAGAATCGTGAAAAAAAAGAAGTGGCTCTCTCGGAGCAACGCGGTACAGAAGGCGAAGAAGATGTAGGACGAGAAGGACGAGAAGGTGGAACAGCTCCATGGAAGCGTTTCTCCTTCGGTCGTCTATTGCGCGAACATGCTCGTTGTTTATTACCACGATTCGCCAGATAGTATCAATTGAATGTACCGCTCCTGGAAGGAGATTAATGCAATCCCAGCAGGCAGCTCGGTTGTGGAACATCGTCGAGCATCGATTCCCTGCTAGCTGTTACCCCCTCCTGCTAATTGTTCGCCTAATTCGGTCGGGTCGTCGACTAGGATGGCGTTGGAACACGCGATTAAGGTATCGTCCCTTGGATTCATCTTATTCTGTTTCTCTTCTTCTTCTTTTTTATTTTTCTTGCCAGGAGAATAATGATTTTACATGGAATTTGATGGCAGGGTGAAGAAAACTTTTAATCTTAGAGATTTGTTAGCGTTGGAAGCTTCTTACGTTCCATTTTTGATTGACAAAGATTATTTTTAAGTGGAATTGGATAATCGGATGAAACTTTGTAATTGCTTTGCAAGAGAATTTGCTTCTGTTTCTAAGTAGAACTGGATAATCGGATGATACTATTTTAATCCCTTTGCAAGAGAATTACGTTCCTTTGATTGGACAAATACCGATCTGGAATTTGAATTAAAAATTTTGTCGAACGATAGTCGTCATTTCGAAGATTTGATGGGGTTGAAACTCGTAGACGTTATTTTTTAAATGGAAAGGGCCTGATTTTGGATAGGACATATCGTTAGTGCCATAACACAAGAGTATCTCCTTTTATTTTCTGTGGCTGGATTAGTCAATATATTGTACTAATTTTTTGAATATTTATTGTCATTAAAGTGGATTTAATTTATTTAAATAAATATATCTTTTCAAATCTTTTCCAAGTGAAATGCTTCAAGGAAAAATCAATCGTTACTTTGTCTTTGTTCTAATTACTGAGAAACGGTGCGTATGAAATCTTTTGGACTGCAATGGATGCACATGAGGAAAAGTGATGGAGGAATTCGAAATTTCTTATCATTTCACTCAGCCTGTTGAGAAGCAGATACCGCGAGAGAGTTTGAAGTATTCCTGAGATCACGGAGAACGATATTTTTATCATATCAAGTGAAAGGAATTCACGTCGGATTCTTTGGAGACAAGAATTTCTTTCTGTCAGACAATCTTCTACAAAATCTTCTTGAGAAACATGAGAAGATATTTCAATGTATTTTATGATACAATTTTATCGATCCGAAAAAATTAATAGGACATAAAAATTTCATCAAAAAAATAAAGCTTGTATGCAAGAGAACTTTTTACACGTAAATATCGAATAAAGAAAATGATTTTATTACCTTGATAAAGTCGTAAAGCAGACATTTCCTTTGAGCGAAACAGAATTGACATTTTATATAGCGTAAAGGAAAAGAATTTCTATGAATGGCAATCATGCTTATGGAAGAGGATGACGATGCACTTTCTTGTGACTGAGTATATTTCAACTTTTGATCTGGTTCTATAGAGTAATTCATATACTGCAATATAATAATTAAAGAAAATATTGTATAATGGCACAGGATTAAAAGAACTTATTAGAATAGCCATTGCAAGTGTATCATCGGATTAAGATTGCAAATAAAAGGTTCATAGTAAATAATCATTTTCTTCGTTGCTATCATTCTTCCTCTGACATGTAACGTAAATTCCTGTTGCTTCCACAAAAATATGTTCCGTTTAAAATATTCTATTTAAAATTTATTTACACTCAGATTTCGTTTTCATTTCGTTACGAACAATTAAATACTCCATCTTTAATCTAATCAACACTCTAAGCGAATTGGAGTAAATTAATTGTACACTAATTGATATAACATCAAATTAGAGAATTATTCAGTCCAATTAAGAGGACATTAAAAATGGTCGTTATGCGTTGATTAGCTCTTATAGACACCATGCAACACACCATAGAACGTAGCATGATAATCACAGCACTTCAATAAACACCCTCTTTGATATTATAATAGTTTTCTTCTTATTGATCGACATTCCGTTGGCGATACGACGTATGTAGTTCGTTCGGTCATTGAAAAGTCAACGTCGGAATCGATGACGGCGCGAGCTCATTAGGCGGCGACAAGGCCGTTCGACTTCTTGCGTGGATCGTTTCGATTGACGACCGGTCATTTTCGCACAGGTGCAACGAACGCGGTGCAACGATAGCCAGGAAAGGCGGAAACGGTGAAAGCGCGCGACGCTTCGGTTACAGTCGAAAGATTAGCCGAACAAGATGGCTAATTATGTATCAAGTTTCGGATTACTTGAAGGATGAACTTAGAACGTGACCGGATATCCGCATGCAATCTGCGTACTCTCGATACGTCCACGATGAAACTCGACGCGTTCGCCTTCCGATCGAAGATACGTGCAAACACGTATCGATGACATTTTTGTATTTATTAAAAAGTTCTGTCGATCCTTTCGTTACGCGAACTATGTTCGTTAGTAAAATTGATACATCGTTCGATAAGATATATCACATCCTTGCGAGGGAAGGTTATACAACTCGAAAAGGTATGTTTTCCGGAAGAAGCGAAAATGTGTTGTCCTCGAACCATAATTAAAGCAAATTTATGAACGAGAAGAATAATGCACGTAGAACAGGTTTCGAGCGTTCTTATTTTTCATCTTTGGTTCTTAACTCTGGAAAAACAACCTTCTAGTCGAGGCACAACTAATAATAAGACGCATTTGTAGGGTACAGCACAGTGTCACATAAATCAGAAAGAGCGACGTAACTGCTCTGTGCCAGCCAAATTATGAAGATAAATGTACACGATTTTCATAATTGGTCGAGCAGTGTCTCTGCTATATTTTCATAGCGAAAAACTCGAAAACCGCGTTTTTTGAGTCGCCTTACTTCCCTCGTTAGAGTGCGATATGTTGTTGTATATTATATAACGTTAGAGAGGAGACCATTGGAGTTTGAGCATGAGTTTAGGCATTTCAGCAATGAAATAGAGAAACTGGCAAAAATAGCGGAGGAGGAAAGTTCAAATAATTAGAAACACTGATCGCTTCTATGTTTAAACGTTGCAGGACACGCTGTTGATTCATTTTTAAAATTCCAGCTAGTATAATTCTCGTCGTCAATAGAACGTATTGCAATAACAAGGAAGTTAAATAAAGATGTACTAACAAGTTGTAAGTGATTTACGAGAAAGGGTTCAAAGTATTTGGGAGCACTCGATGGTCACAAAGACAGAGACTTGAAGCATCTGATTAACACGGATATACGAATGAACCTCAATAGAGTTATTGACCTTTTTCTTTATAGATAAAACTCGTTTTCTTTATGGCCTTAGACAATTATTGCAACACAAATGATACCCACTAAAATAAATAAATCTGCGTAACAGTGTCTCTATATAAAATAAAATCAATATTCATTTTGGACAAAATATCTGTATGTTTCCAATGATTGTAAAAGAAAAAAATCTGTACTTTATTTTGTCAGGTTCTAGTGTTAATGAAGTAGGATAGAAGCTCGGTTATCGAACGACTCTCGTCTTGAACAAATCGATTGCCGAACATGTCTTCTAAAATAGTCTGAACAGAGTCTCAATTTTTTAACAGGCAATCACGTGCTCCGCGTGTTGTGGTGGATGAGTATTAGTTACGTTGCAGTCTTTGTTCAATGCAGACTTTTACCGGAATTCGCAGTGCCTTTTCTCAATTTTCCGTGTTATTCGGTACTTTGTTTCCCTTTTCTTAAATAAATTATTATTAAATATGACACGTATGCCTTTATGCAAGGAAACTCCCCTTAATAAAGTCGTCTATTCTATTCACGTATTCCTTTTCTATAAAATTTTATACATTTTTACTGCTTTTGTATCCAATTTGATGTGCCAAATACTGTTACAAAAGTATAAATAAGCAATTTTAATCCACGATTTTGGTCCGTTTTATATTAATTCTTATGGGAAAATGCCTTTAGTTTTCGAGCAAATCGAACAGCTTTTCCGAGCAAATTACCTTCGACATAACCGAGGCTTCACTGTATCAATCGTTCGATTGTGTTATTATTCGAACATGTTTAATTTAGACTGCGACTAAAGGAGACGCGAGAACTGTTTTGTGAAAGATAATGAAAAATCGCAGTAAAAAGTCCAAGTGATTTAGTCAAGAAAATAAATCATAGTGAAAATTATAGTAACTGCTGAAAGATATCTTGATCGTATCTTTTTATAAACACTTGGCGTATTTTTTCGCGTTTCAAGAATGCAGCGTATCAGAAGCTGTTCGGTGGCGCCTTAGGGCGCCTTTTCACGCGCTCACGCACGCGCAACATGAGAGAAGGCAGCGAGGCACGCGTGCAACACGAGCAACGAGATAATGGGGCGTAACCGAAGCGGCATTGCCTCGCGGTGAAAGTTAGCGCCATGACGTTAATTGAGGAGCGCCTTAGCGTTCTGGAATTAGGAGTCGAGGGCCTGGTTACAGCGCTCATCCTTCCTTTTAGTTTATCGGCGAAGGACCGGATGTAAAAAGAGTTGTTTCTATCGATATCCAGGTCAATTAGGGATAACATGCAGGAATCGTTTACTGATACCGTCTGGATGACGTGAACCCTTTGCGTTTTCCACGTGTTTTCGGTCTCATGGCATAATCTTTAGCATTTCAAGAGGATATCCGACGATGATTAACAAAATAATAAATCTTATTAAAAACCTAGTGGTTGTAATCTAGTGTTCGTAAGAGAAGCAGAAAAACGAAACGGTTGAAATAAAGAACCTCTTTCATTGAATCAATAAAAATTAACCATGAAATCAGCGTGCGCAAGATGACGAATCAACAGTCTCTTCAATGGCTTAGCGTTTCTTTCCTTTTTGTGAAAGTACTAGAAATATCAAGTTATACAGACGCCAGAAGAATATTTCAGTAACAAGAATGCATTCAACAATGGCAGAATAAACTCATTATTAGATAGCTAGAGTAGGATAAAACAAGCAATAATGAACAACGTTAAAGATTAGTTAATGGCGACGTCGTTTAAAACAATTAATCTCTTTATCTTCCAAGGAACAAAGACGGCAGGACTCGCCGCCGATCTAACAGATAAAATCAAAGATTCAACGAATTAAAAACTCAATTAAGAACGATGAATACATAATTTAAAGACAGGCAAAAGAAAAAGATAAAGCGTTTCACGATCTTCGGTCGATCGAACAGCCGCATAAAAAGTACCGAGCAGTGGCACTAATAAAATCGCAACAAAACGAGCCGAACTTCCGATAGATAAGACGCATAAATCAAGAGAGTAGCGGCAAAAAGGACGATGCGTCCCATTATATCGCGACGAGCATGCATCTTAATCCATTAGCTCCTATCATGCTGCCATTCGAGAGTAAAAAAGGTACGAGAAACGGAACAAGCATGAACAAGATAAAAAAAAGATACAAAACAACAAGCAACGACATCCTCCTCGAGAAAGCTTATCTCCTAACACTGTGCCGAAATTCTGCGATTCCCTGTACCTTGGGACAGGCGAACCGACAGCCTCTGAATATATTAATTTCGAGAGCGTCCGTCAGCTTGTTCGGTGTTCAGTCTGCGAGAAAAAGGTCAGACGAAGCGTGTCGCGTCGCAGACCAGGCGGATTCATTAATAATTGCTTCGCTCACGCTCGCGCCACGAACAGGTACACCGAGCTTGAAACACTCTTGTAGTCGAGGAAAGTGGAGTGAGATGAATTTAATTGCCCTTGTATCATACAAATTTTTTCAATACAATGTGAAAAGATGGAATATTTATTGGTGTATTTAAACGACTCTCAGGGTGCAGTAGAGCTTCATTTGTTATTTGAACTTGTCAGTAGTTGAAATTTTGTTCACACAAAATGAAAAAATGATATTTTTTCGTTGTAAGCTGATCTAAACTGAACTGTATCTAAAACTACTTGTTAAACTAAACTGTCGTGTTGATCGCCGCAATTCTAGACTCGCAACTTCCAACATTTACTTGCCGCAAACTCAACTGTTATACGAGAAAGCTTACTGATACTGATAGCTTGCAGTTAGCGATTTGCAAAATTCCTTTAATGATACTATTTCATTTGCGTCGTTGCGGTATTTATATCGTACAACGTTGCTATTCAACCGCAAATTCGCTCGCAAAGATTCTCAAGCTCGTCACGAACAATGAGACACCATCCCCTCGCAGCAACTTTCCCTTAACGCAACGCAACTTATCCGCGCGATGTACGTACGTCCGCTCTGGCGCACCCTTGTCTCTACAGACTTTCACATTCTGACTTGCTCGTGCACGAGGCCCATAAATTCTTATTAGCGATTAGCCCATCCGAAATGTAATAACGCCGTGCCACTGGATGTATCATTAGTCGATGATAGACGACGCGTTGCGCAATTAACAATTACCTGGCGAGTTGTGTTGCAGCCGTGAAACGAGATTCGCCGCGTTCGGTAATGTAAATTAACGGATTACGGCTCCGTGATCCTAAGGAAAAGTGAATCCGGTGATTGAAAGCGTTACTCAACGAGCGACCAATGAAAGTCTCTGGATGGTGAAGGGTTCGTTCATTGAATTTCGTTAGCGCGCCTCGTTGGAATGTATTTTGTAGTCGAAACAGATTTAAGATTTACGATATGGTGTTATGATATGGATATCCATCATGTCCTGCAGTTGTCCTGTTAAGTTAATACGTGTTCTTAATATACGGGTAATTGAGCGTTTCGGTATCCTTGTGCATGGATATTAGGGTCTCCGATTCACGTGTACTCGGCTGCAGGCACGTGTCTATTAACATATTCATATATTTTAATTCCTGTACATTTTAATATAGAGATAATTGAGTACGTAAAGACATTTACTCGAATAATATGGTAAATGCGATGTGACAAAACTATCACAAATTTACAAGTAATAATTTAGGATTGAGGGATTTTAATAGGATTTTAGCGATTTTAATAACGATTAGGTAGCCAAGTACACGCGCACTACGAAAAATTGTACATATCAAGCTAGAATTATATACCGCAGACGTGTATTTAATCCTGTTACGTTCTCTCGAGTATTTTCCATTCAATCGTGCTTTCATCGTTAGAAAAACCTTTTAGTTTGCAGAAAGTATAGAAGAATCGTTTGGACGTGGGATTTTCTTTAAAACATTTAAAGTGATTTCGTTGGGATTTTTGTAAAATATCGAAAGCATTTCTTCGTTGTAAAATAAGAACGAGATTGAAATAAAAATTCGAAATCCGTGGCAGGATTAGATACACATACGAGATAGAGATCTCTAATTTATACGATATTTTCGTTTTATCTCGCTCGTAGAATATATCTTGAAGTTTATAGAAAAACCTATGGAACACCCTGTACATTCTAGTATACTTTCTAAAGCATTCGTATCTTAATAATTAGCAGAAATCAAACACGCTTGGCTACAACATTTATCATTCGCAATTAGCCTGTAACTCGACTAACTTAGTCTTGACATTTACTTAAAGCGAGGCTGGTATGAAATCACGGCATAAATCTCAAAATAAACGGGTATCGCGAGATGTGCAAGAAAATATAAAACAAATGTAAAGACTCGATCTCGGCGCTGTTATTAAATTAGATGCCATTAAGCGAATAATAATTACACGTAGCGACGAGTCGAACGTCTCACTTAAGTCGCCGCGAGTTTTAAACCGCGAGTTTTAAACCGTGATCCTTCTTCTCCTCGTGCGTATAGTGTTTCGAAAGCTTCGATATCTGCCGAGGACGCAGGGGAAGAGAGAAGTAATTATAAGCGCAGCGTTGCATTAATGTGCGTCGTCAAAGGCGACCGCCTGTATAACAAATCCGTTCTTGCGCAATTGACGCCAGTCCGCCCACTTTTTCACGTCATTTTGCCGCCGCTCCACGCCACGCAAGTAGTCTAGATCAATATTCTACGCGACCATGAAATAGGACAGTTGAAAGTTATGCATGTTGTAGCTCTTTTTGCATGGCGTCGCTGTTTAGCAATAATGTTTGTGTTTTCTGGCTCTCCTTACGCAATAACTAATAACATATCGATAGACCGCGGATTCTTATGCAAATTTTGTATACGTGTTTTTCAGAATATACCAACGAAATATTATAGGAAGCGCCATGCTTTGTATATTTTTTCAATAGCACGTGCATTCTACGTGCAATTACACATTTCTAAAAGAAAAAAAGAAGAGCGAAGAGATCGATTCACCAATCGCTGAACCAACGAATGTACGTCATTTTCAACGAATTATTAATTAATAACTTACGAGAACAACATCAATCAAAAAGAGTTTTTCCTCATTCCACACCTTACTTGCCAAAGCAAAGGAGAAAAATAAGAACGACCATCGAATATTCATCTCGTCGATTCCTGATCAATTAAAAACTTTCACTGGCCGATTCGAAGGATCGTCTCACACAAGAGCGTCGTTTCCAAGAAGCCTCTCCCAATGAGAGTCCCGAGAGAAACTGCATGCTCCTGTTACGTCGTCGTCGCACCGAGATACTATAAGGTGCTGTTCCAACACGGCAAAAATACTACCTAAAGGAAACAGGAACATTGAGAAAAATCGTGGCAGGACGATATAATCGGTCGTTTCGGGGATCGTCTCTTCTTATGCAGCGATGCGTTAACACGACATTTTGTATCGGACACATTGAGATATCGAGAGGCAAGATTCGATCGCGTCTCCGGTTAGAAGGAATGGTTAATCAATCGGAAGTGATCGATGATGTCGAACGGGGGACGAGCAGCGTTTCGATTTGTGACGAGCAGGAAGGAAAGTTTTCGGACTCGATGCCGTACGAACGTGCAACGATACGAAGGCGAAACGATTCCTTTCGTGCAGCGAACCGTTTAATTCGTTTCGCGTTCGGTATGCGCGTGTGACGCTTGAGCGCGGGCGCGCCAAACGGATACGCGTGTCCGCGGTAATTACAGGTTACGGGTAATTGTTAATTAAAACGCTGGAGCCAGGGGCGACGATGGAGCCAGGGATCAGTGGCGGAGATCGCGAACATTTGCAAGCCTTCTACTCGTTCGTGGCGCCAGACCGTGTTATGGGACACGATGTTGATGATTAGACTGCAGATTTTTATGCATCTATGTATGGTTTAGTTTAAAAATGCAGAAATGTGCAGAACGCGTATATCGTGCGAAAATATATAAAATACCGAAAGGAGAATGTTCGTTAGAATTTTTAACGGATGAATAAATCTTTATTTAGCTTCTGTTCTTTGGTGTTTCAGAGTAAGCTATCGTTCATAAGTATCCGGAGATTTTAGTAGATTTTTTATGAAATAATAATTAATAATTTTAATATCTATATATTAAATACATATATTATAATTTTATACTTGAATTTTAATAGAACAATATATTTTCCTCTTCTTATTAATTATTTATCTATTTATTCATTTATTCGTTTAAACAGAAAATAATAATAAACCTTTTGTATTTAATGTATTTAATGAATTTAATGTATATTATAATTAATATATATATAGATACACACACACATATATATATAGGTTAAAAATATGAAAATGTATACTTAAACAACTTAAAGTACACATTCCAGCGAGTGTTTTCAGGAGACTAATGTTTGCCCAAATAGATCTATCTTCTCGTGAAAGGAGTTTATATGATTTAGCGCACGATTGAAACAATTAAAATAACCATAAGTCGTGCGATGTTGATTAGAATAGAACAAATTATTATTTCTAACACATCGCGAAGGAACATAAAGAGAGAACTGGCAAATATAAAACAGGGAATGATACTCTTGATTATCTTACTTAAGAGTAAGACGTCAAACATTACTCTCCTTTTGCTCAGTGTCTGTAAATTTAAGTTATTGGAAATTTCATCATAATTAGGGTAAATAGCGACATAGCTTGGCCACCATGTCCGGCTGTTAGCCTAAAGAATTTATGCCGAACTTTCTTTATGTCATCCATGCGAGAAAAGCAATAGGGAAACCACATGAAATAGCCATATTCTAAATTCATATCATAAAATCAGTCCGATTAGTTGAAAGGAAATGTGAAAAATCTCTATGAATATTCCACCAATGATATCAAACTGCGCGTTTTCGCGCAATTTCCAATACACGAAAAGACAGGAGGACCGAAAAAATCAGAAATCTGGCAAGGACAAGAAACCGATTCATTTCTCGAATCTCACCTCGATTACGTCAAACCATGACTCTGATTTCGTTATACGGCTCGCATAAACGTATCACCAGCTGCGAATTCACTTTCATCGTTTCATTTGTTTCCTTTCGTAGCTTCTCGACTCACCGGTGGGAGTCAACGAAAGACAAGCTTGGTGATTGTTCGATTACTAGAGAAAGTTGTCCGAATAAGAAAAAAAAAAATGAGATTGGTTAAAAGACAAAACGAAGAAAAGGAAAAGAAACGAGACAATTTAGCCGATCCTTTGTTCATGAAGCGCTCCTACGTTCAACTCCACGAACGATCTTGTTCGATTTTGGTTACGAATTCGTCAGCGTCGGTAATAAACGATTCTCATGCCCACTGACTAGCCAAGAAAAGAAACCAATGTCGATTAATCGATCGATCGTTATAAGTGCCGCGATTTCGTTAATTGCGTCCGTTTGTGCTTCTTGTAATTACTTTCACCGAAGGTTGAGAGAATTTTAATCAGAATTCTGCTTTAGAGTGGTTCCAGAACGTATGTCGCGTTTGATTTTTCTACAGAGAAGAATCATGTCGAGGATTAGCCGAGACACAAAGCAATTAGGAGGCTGAACATGTGTCGTGGCCACCGGTTTAGATTGCCAGCATTGGCAAAAGATATATTAAAGATGTTCTCATGGAGAAGTTTTTGTGCTATTCGCTTGATTATTCGTTCGTTAAAGAGGAAGTCCGTATTCAGAGCTTGTTAAGATGATTTATTGCTAGCGAAATTTGTAGTAATTAGACGCAGTGTTGTATAACGCGAAGGTTTTTCCTCGAATCTGTACTTAGATTTGTCGTTTCTTAATTATCATGAATTTTTTAATTTATACTAATAATAATTAGTTTTTTTTATTCCTCGTCGAAATAAAAAGCTGTAATTGACCGTAATTTCTCTCCCTCGTGAGAGTTTAACTTTATGCTTTTCGGTTTATATCGAGCGCTGAAAACTTTGGGCAATTAAAATCTCTCGTATTGAAAACGAATTAAATTGAAACATTGATGTGTTTTTTATATTAAAAAATAATTAGAAGACATTTTAATCTTGACTCATAGATTCGATGTATTAAGTGCGATGTAATTGAAAGATAGAAATAGAAAGTTGGTATAATTACGAACGACGACCTGAAAAATAATTGGAGGGAAGTTAGATGAATACTATGACTAAAAAAAAAATATTGATCAATCACGGGTTTTTGCGACGAGGAGTTAATGAACGTTGCGAAGATAAACGAGATTTTCGTTGCTTTTTACACGATTCCCGCCAATTTCTTTCATCGACGACGTCTAATTTAATATGAAGTTAGAGCTTGAAACAGAAAGGGAATCAATAATGCTGTCAGCTTCGAGGTATTGAAAGCCTGATGACCATCATATTTTTGTGCATTAGAGACGCGTAGGTAATTAAAAATTAAAAAGAGATTGAGGTTTTTATTGAGGAACTTCATTATTTCGATTAGTCGTCGCGCTTTCTTCTTAACAAATCAGAGTATGATACTGTTATATATGAAACATTCTGTTCAAGATGTTAGTATCTCTGTAAAAGGTGTTGGTTTCGTTCTAAATTTTACTCGCTATCAGTTCATTGAAGATTTTGATGGATTTTAAATCAAATTAATTTCATACAGTAACTTTCGCATACTTTTTATCGCTCACTCTGTGTGTTATTTTAACAATACGTACATGTCGATACATTTATATGCACCTTCGTATCCCAAGCAAATGATCCGAAATGTTACGTATCTAACTATTGAATATAAAATAATTCTTGACGCAGACAATTAGTCATAAGAATATTTTTGCATTATTTATCGCCACGAAACTTTAAATAGAATTTAATGCATAATCCAAAAGAGAAATTTTCAATGCGAAACAATAACAGAATTAACATGCCATTCCATTTGAGAAGATGACGAGTAGACTTTTCTCTGCTTAAATGTTCCTCGAAAATATATTGCACCGACTGGACTGACTAACCTTATAAAATAATAATTAAAATCTGTTTGAAATGTCAGCGGAAAGATATTCGTCTGTGCGCGACATAGAGTGGAAAATTCCAGGAATTACTGAAATTCCGCAGTTTCCCAGAGGCGAAAAGAAACGTGGGTGAAACGAGGGGGCGACGCAGATGGCGTTTTCTCGACGCTCTCGAGAGAGAAAGGAAAGAAGAAAAACGGAGGCTAAGAAAGATAGATAGTCGGGCGAATAGGTGGAAAGAGAGAGGCGAGATAACTGGCGCCAGCGCTAATAATTTCATAGTAGGTAGCCGTTGCGAAGGCATGCGCACGGCCTCCTAATCGCTGCTATCGTTTAATCGCTCGAACGTATACGATCGACAGCCACGAGTATACCGCACCAGGAAACGTAGCGCAAAAACCGGCGCCAACAACGATCTATCTTCGAGATCGGTTTCGCGCGAAAAGTCGCGCGCCGTGCGTGACGCTCGTGCATTTCAAAACAATTTTCCGTATTAATATTTAATATCCACTCACACCTTCGACCTTGCGATTGAATTAAGATTTAAATTATAGGATTGACATTCTGAGTTTTCTAATTTCATCTAGAAACTTATTTCATGGGAATGATTAGAAACGTGCATTAATGTGATATTCGTGATGTCATAATTATGTTATTAATGTATATTACGCATATACGCAGTATATTATGCAGTTATAGTGATCAATTATAGTGGTAAATCAACGGCAATAATTTATTGTCATTAGATTCTTTTAAACGAGTTTCACCTTCGATCTCGTCCATTTCAAATTAACTGCAAGATTCTCAACTTGTCTGTTTCATTGATTTATTACCTTTTGGAAAATACAAATGTTATGCAATGTATAGAGAAATCCTATTTTTCGATCTCGTTGTCCCTAAATTGTTATACAAAACTCTCAGCTTATAGATGAATTTTCCTATCTGCTGAAAAAATCAAAGTTTCTGTAAGTTTTGATGGCATTAATCTACATGGAGTATATATGGTAGTTTTTTAATTCAACGAATCTTTCCAATTCACATTCATCTTTACGTATATTTTCTTTCATAACAGCGTTTTAGGCATTGTACTAAATTCAACCATTTTATTACGAGACTCGCGTAAATGTTTACGGGAAGTACACAGGCTGCATTTTTGTTTAGCGAGGTCAGTCATAAAATGAAGTTTAGACAGACCCTCTGACCACTGTGGTTGAATGAAAACTGCGTATCATCGTTCAAAAATAAAATCCAAGTCGCGAAATAACGTAGAACAGGCGTCGAATGCGTCAATTACGAGGATTTTCAAACTCTTACCGCGTTAAACTTCGTAAGTTAAATTTATGTTACTGCGTTAAACTATATAATATAATCTACGTTGATACATTGAATGTGCTTTTATTTTCAATCGAAATTAACGTTAAACTTCTTTCCATGAGATAAAAGTAGTACTATTACTTTCTAGTGAAAACAGCATTTTTTTTATATTGTATAAAATAACTCTCGTGTTAATAACAAGTTTATTAAGCAAACTGTAAAATCTGAATGCCATTACGACGTTAACCTGCAATAATAAATTGCATAAATATGTACTCTAATTTTACGACTTACGTTCGATACAAAGTAGAAACCGAACAAATTTATGAAGCAACTTAATCTAAATCCAAACTACAATCAATTTATATCTCGCTAATAAACATCCGAGCTAATCAATCAACCAAACCAAACTCCATAAAATACCACGAACAACGAAACAAAACGAGGCATGAATCGTAAACGCGCGTGTTTGCAGATTCTCGTGCCTTCTCTCGAGTCCTCTCGCGTCTTCTAGCGATCGCGATTCGTCCCCGCAAGGAATCGTCAACTATAATTAACATACTTTTTTGCATGCTGCCCACGGGAGCCGGTTTGCCGTGAAAAAAATCACGGTAATTAAATTACCGAATAAAACATCCGCATCTTCTCTCCTCCTCGCGAAAAAAAGAGCGCAAATCGAGCGCACCAAGTCAGGCTGCAAGACGTGTCACGCGAACAGCGGAGAGGGGCCAATAAAATCACACGTCGATTCCTCCTGCTCCACATAACGAAAGCCATCGTTTTGCTCGTTTGTTCGTATGATAGCAACGGACGTTTCTGAAAAGACGAAAAAATAAAAAAAGGAAGGGAAAAAAATCGATCATTCGCTTTACACGCCGCCGTACGATTCCCGCGAAACTAGGATGACGACGAAGCGGAATCGTGATCGCCTGTAATTGGAATGCCATCCGGGCGGCGGCGGTCGATTGATGAACGACGAACGGACCGGCTGTGGATAGTTATCGTGCATCTTCCTCGCGAGCGTAGACGCGAACTTGCACGCAGGAACGCGTGTACGAACTGAGTGCAGAACCGGGCGAACGCTGCTCAGCCTACAGGATCGTTCAATAACGGTGTTTATACCGTGCAACGCTGGAAAGAAGTCATCCGTATAGATAGAATATTTAGCGATTGATTTAAATTTCTTTCTCTGTATAATTTTCATATTCTTTAGTGATTTACGAAACACGTCTCGGATACACGCGTTTCTGTGTAGAAGACACATGTGAGGCAAAGTCATATTAGATGGTGGATGACACGACTAGTCCAATTAGGTTCACGAATATACATGATCTAGACGCGTGATAATTAGATACTATAATATCAAGTGTTAAGTTAAAATCAATGTTATTTGTACTTTTGCGGTAGCCTTGACAATTTTCTAAGTGTTCTGCAGATATAGCAGAAAAGAATTTCATTGAGAATTGTACTTGTTAAAAATTGTCGATAGAACAGCGTACGAGTGGAAGACGAAGGAAGTAATTGTTTTTGCAAATAAAACTGATTCAAAAGTAACGCGTTTCAATTCAATAGGATTGATTCATTTTGTTACGAACTTTCAAACGAAATAGTGTACTGTGCAGAAATAGCGATGCTAGAAATTTTATTAATTCTACCAATCTTACAGACAAAAGTTTTATGTAAAATCACATGGGAAAACATACGAAAGCAGGAACGAAACTATAGCATTATAGAAAAATAGTGATCATTTGTTTCTTCTTTTTTTAATCTCATTTTACACGATAATAAGAGACCTCTTAGGTTTTTATATTTTTTTAAATTTGTATGTTGCATAGTCTACATAGTCTAGTGTAATGAGTAACACATATACATATCAGTAAATATACAGTGACGCGCAAGGAGAGTGTGTTACAACGTTGTCATTACTATGTTACAGCTTCTTCCGCTATTAAAAGGAAAGTTTTATGCGTGATCCTGCGTAAGTTCACAGACAGGAAAGCGTATAAACGCGACAAGAACAGCGCCGAGCGTTTATACAGGAGAAACTACAGCGCCCTCCAAAACAAAGGTCTGAAATTCAAATTCTTCCACTTTCTTGTAATTTCTCTCGCTACTAGTGGAAAGTTTTCAGTAGATCTATCCAAATTTACGTGTAGCGAAACATTGATGCAGCTACCACGCTACAGACTACAGATACTAAAACTACAGCAATTCAAACGTGCGAAAATAGAATGCACAAGAATAAGTGAGATTATGGGAAAAACCAAACGATCTCTTATCCTTACTTTGTTATGGCCCTTTCCGCTATTACCAGCAAGTTTTGCTTTGATTCTGCCTAAATCCGTCTGCAGAAAAGCATACAAACGTGACAAGAAGAACAACGTACGAACGAACGTTTACGGACCTATAGAGTCTTTCAAAAGCAATATCTCCGTATGTAATAATGTATTTTCTTAAATCCGCGCGAGCTTATACGCGAACTATATGATCATATATACAAATTACAGAGAATTAAATGCAAATTACCGAAATTAAAGGCAAGGTACAAAGAAGAAACAAAGGTTAAGGCAAAAGGGGAAGAAAGAGGTTAGTTTCGGTGGGAAAAATAATATCTCGTGATGTCCTGATTTCCTCAAAACTTCGCGAGCGTATTCGCAAGTCACACCGACGAGTATTATAGAGAACGAAATTAAGTTTAGCGCAACGGGGTTAAAATTCGAACAAAAGACAAGCGACGAAGCGAAAAGAAGGAAAGAAGGTTAGTTTGGGTGGCAGCGCGCGCAAGGCCGACCGCAAAGAACGGTGAGGGGAGGGAACGTTGGATGCACGCGCAAAATAAACGCGGTCTCGCGATCGTATAAATAAAAGCGTGGTGGCGCGCGTGCAGCGGAGATCTCTTGCTGGCGCGCGCGTACGCCCGGTGTGTCGCTTTGGAATCCAGTTTGCCGGCAGTTTTTGCAAAACTCCCGGCGGCGTGCACGTCCGGAGCACTGATTCCTGGACAACGTGACGCAATTATGCAACGTGCCACTCTTCGCCTCTCTTCTCTCCGTTCCTCCGTCACCGTTCGATACCATCGCTGACCTTGAGGCCCTCCGAACACCAGGCTGCTCTTCTAGGTGGCCTTGCCCGGTTCATGCGACCACTCGCCGCATCACGACGCGACCCTGGCCTCGGTCTTAGCCTCTAAGCGCCTGCTATATGGCTGGTTATTGAAATAAATCGGCATAACGCCTCGTTCCCGCCCCCTTTATTCCGATTTCGTCGTATAAAACGATCTTACCGTGCCTTCGAGTGAAACGACGCATCATTCCACCAGAGGATTAAAAGAACGAACGCAACCAGGGGATAAACGCAGCGTGGAATTCGGCATTTATCCGGTATTTACGCTTCGTACACCGATAACATACGTAACAGTTCGGTGTACGGATTTCTCGGACACACTAACGGGCCAAACAAGCTAATTTAATCGATCGTCGAAACGCTCGAAGGGTTGTTAAGAACGAGACATTATTATCAACGCGAGACGCGTCGTGCAGGCTCGCGGATTTTTCGACTTATTATTAGCTGACGCGGCGGAATGCTCATCCGCCTTGGACCCCACTCGCTGGTAGGATTCTTTGAGAGGCGTTTTTCTTGTTGGCAATGGCGTCGTAGACACAGCGGATATTATTAAATGCAATTTAGTGAGTCGTTCTTGTACATTGTTGGCGCTTACTTTGGATTATGGCTTGTTTTGTGCTGCACAGTGTCGGAATTAGCTGTTTCTGCATCGTTTGACTAAGAGTCGGGGAAATGCGTACTAAACTGTTTCGTTTACAGATGTGGAATATGGTTTGTGCATAAGATATTTCGTTTAACCTTGGTCACAGTTGATATCTTTGTTACTTTCGCAACTTAGAAGAATAATTAAACATAATGATTAAACGTATTCTTGGGTTCTTGAAGACAATATTATAATTAACGAGTTTTGGTACCTGGTAAAGTAGTACTATTTAACATTTTTATTCTGTCGTCATTCTTTTTGATTGAAATTGAACAATATATTTGCTTAGGATCTTTGAATCGTTACGCTTTTACACAATCTTTCCCCATTTTTCTATTGTCCTGCCACGTAACTAACTTTATACACGCAGAAGCAAAGTATAGATTATGTAAAAACACAATCTCACATCGTTAACATTAAATCACGCTACTAGGAACACGATAAAATTGTACAATAATCGAAACTATAACAATAATTGAAAATATACGCCGATAAGTTTTTCCATTAAAAAATCTCGTCGTTTTCACAATATCAAAATAGCTGTTAAAAATGATTGAATAATCCGAACTTACGCAAAAAGCCATTAATCATTCGTCGATCAACACATTTGCTACGGCTATTCGCGTGTCTCCGGGCAAAAGTTATCCTGTCGTTCGTAGCTGAAATTTAAATCTTATTTATGGTGTCAGGTGTTACTAAAGATATTATTTGACTTTTTAACTGGTATAGTTCATTTACAGCGGACGCCTAATCGAAAGGTACGCGCACGGCAGAGATATCCGCGGTATTGCCAACAGCAAGGCGCGTTTCCATGCAGCAAACGCAATACAGCCGCGCGTTCGACTGCATTGTATGTTAAAGTGTTAATGTATAGCATTACGTGCAAATTACAGGTGGCTCGACACGAATCATGAATCTAGAACTGTTAATTTACATGCTGCATGAAGTATCGATCTTGTCGCGGATAGTGGTTAACTGGATTACCTAATGCGATTTTCATTTCTTTTTCCCAGCAATCGATCGTTTAGCATCTTGCGTGAATAACGTAACTTCTTTCGCGAGCTTTTTCCGGTTTTCTTTTCATTGCAGCCTTTTTTTCGAATAACAGAGAAATGTTAGGAATATGTTGCAGTTTCTGCTGACATTGTTTATGAACTTTGTTCAGTAATTATAGGCTAATATAATAAGGTCAATATATGGTAACATTTGAATGAGAATAAGAATCGATAACACAATTTTATTACAATTTTAAAACATAATTCTATATATACAGTGGTTAAAGAAAGGATTACGCTTTTATTTTCTAACGAGTTTTAGAATCTTTTACTAGTCAGATTTTATGTTTCACTTTCACAGTATCAAATTTTCATAGTCGTGTACAGGTACCACTAAATGATACGAAATATGACATACTCAAGTCTAATTAATCACCATGTAAATATTACAATAAATACAATGGTTTAGAAATACTTTTTATACTACTAATAATATCCCTCGTATCGTACTAGAATATTATAATTAAGAACGTAAAGCATTGCAACATCGTGAGTAGTAAGAAACGTGAGTTAAGGAAACTTGAGAGAATGTAAATTCTCCGATAAGATATCGTAAATTAATAAACCCCAAATTAATCCTCTTAACCCTGTCCCATCACGACTATAAATTCATGAAACACGCGATTGGTTACTCGCATAACTATTTATGCATCGTATAAATACACAACAAATAAAATTTAATCTTGCTAACTGTACATAAGTATGCAATCGCCATTGTATTAATCTCGACCGACAGAAATTCGCTTAATTGGGTTTTAACTGAAATTTTGTTTTAATAAATGTTCTTTATACGCAACGCGGATATATCGAGAGAATGATGGTAGCTGGTTTGGCGAATCTATACTTCCTGTGCGGTTACCAAGAGATCTGGCATGAGCCAGCAGAGTGGACCTGTCGCCAACGTTAATAAGGCGCCGATATGACGCCAGCGTGCGATTTAAAACACCATTTTCGTGGCACAGGCCGTTATGAGATACCGGTATACCGGCCGATCCAGACACAGGCAGCTTCTGTTTTCGGCAATGAGGATGTCAGACAAGTTACGACACGGCCAGCAGGTGTTACGACTGGACAGCCAGTTCAGGAGGCCCAGGTATTTCCTCCTTTTTCCTCTCTATCTCTCTTCCTCATTCGTTTCGTCATTTTTCATTTTCCTTTGATCCGGTTGTAACCAGTCGACCGAACGTGGCTACTGTTTAACTTTTGTCGCGTGTATCGGCGATCACTGATTGCCTTTTCGATTCCAGTTACATTGCTACCATCGCGGGAGGACGCGTGACGACGATCGAATCAAGAAGAAACGTCGCTGTTATCTTTCTAGAAGCATGATTGCAATTTTTAGCAATTTTATTTACTTCGGTCGAAGTTGTTCTACTATTTGGACAGTTGGAATAGTAAATCGGTAATAAACAGTATATATGTATGATATTTCAGATTTAATCAGTGGAAAATGATACTATTTTAAAAGACTTAACAGGATTTGGATATCTGGGTCAATTAGATACATCTTGATACCTTGAATTTAGCACTGCTATAAGTAGTTATGGACGTAAATCAAGAGTGTAGATAATGTCAACACTGGAATCTTAGATACAGTCACTTTTATTATTCTTGTTTCTTTCTTCCTTATTAATTTTTGTGGCTTTGAGTTTCAGAACTTTGATATTTAATAATCATATTTTTATTGTAATATTATACGTATAATCCTTCATATATTAATAAAAATGAATATTAACATTGTCAAGAACGCTTTTCTGTACATTCTTAACAATTACAAAGATAAAATATCTAAATCTACTATTGTAGTTCCAGTAATACAAGTAGTGCTTATTAATTTCTCAGTGTATTATTCAAGTTGGTTCTCCTTTGAACAGAATCCCATTTACAAGATCATTCTGTTCATTCCCAAACAACTAGCAAAAATTATTTCTTTCTCAGCTCGCCATTGAAACATTGAACGTCTCGATTTAATAAAACCTAAACTTATTATCCAGCTGCCGATTTCCACGTTCCCATAACTCCGTATTCGTAGAGAAATACGCACCAACCGATCATCTGAAACCGATAGACAGCATACATACACACACAATACCTTCGATCTTTTATTCTACAGAGAACATATAAAAAGAATGCTCCTTGCACAATCAGCGACGTCTCTTTTGCAGAAACTCGAACAGTGCCAGGGTGTACGGAGGCTCGCGACTACCAAGTGCATTCTGATACGCGAGGGAAGGCGGAGGAGGCGGCGGAATGGCTAGGATCTGCGGTCTGCTACATCTATTTATAGCGTACGCCATGCTAATGCATGTGCGCCTATGCACCACGCTAACACCACGTCCCAAGCATAACGGGCTTTTACATGCTGCACTGGATATTCCACGTGGACTCCCCTCCTACGTCGCAGCGCTGCCCCTTTCTCCAAGGATCGCCTGTTTCTCGTGGGCTCCGCCGCCGTTGTCCGCGGAGGTCTCATCCCGGCCATACACGCGTGCGAACGCACGTGCGCCTGTCTCGAAGAGGAACGCACCCAGAGAGCCCGCGTTCTTCGAGATTTATGCACGGGCGCAGGTCCCCCTGTGTAAAAGACGAGCTCGCGCGCGCGTAGGCTTTTCCGGTCACGCTGCGATCAACCTGACTCTTAAAATGCTGTTGAACTCGATTTTTATTGATCCTCTTCACTTCGTCTAGTTCCAAGTATTCTTTTACACGTGGCGAAATAGAGCTCTGCTTGAGAGACCTCCTGCGCGATAATTTACCGAATAATTGTATTTTTGTGGAGCGGGTGAGTGACAGGTCGTAGATGACGAAGATTGCTAGGGTCCTAGGCGTTTCTTTTTATTTTACATCGAATAGTAGAAGTAGGATAGACGTAGAATAGGTATGGAATTTCAGTTGATCTATCGCTAAATCTGTTACAATGACAACTTATTCGCGCCACTTGTAACTTGTGACTTGTACAATTTTGGTGGTAATATCGATCCAAATAAGTTCGGTAAGAGGGTCCAGGTGAGTAATGATTTATCAAGTAGATTTCCGGAGTAGTATCTCCAAAGATCTCTGAAGAATATTACAGCTTTTGGTATATAATGTCGTGGACAATTGTTTGAATCAATGCAATGTATTTACATGCCTATTGTACGCTTGGTCAAAATCAAAGGAGGATTTCATAGAACACTTGCTAAGAATTACATGAATAAAGGACGAATTAATTGACTAAAGAGCCATGCTGTTTCATAAGATACACAACTATGATGGAAGATGAATGTAGGATATAAATTCACCATAACAAAGAATAACAATAAACGAAAAAAGATCCTTCGTTTCACAGAACTATGGGAAGAAACAATATACAATAATTGCCTCGTCGTGTTGTATCAAAGCTATAGAGCTTAAAGCAACAAGTTGTTGAAAATAATCAGATTAAAACTGGTAGCAAAGGTACACCATAAATCTCATTGATACTTACTACCAACCTTAACCGCAACCAACCAACTTTTTAATTTCTACATCGACTTACTGTTTCGCTCTTCGTCTTTTAAGTTAGGTAGCTCCCCAGAACAAGAGGAACAAGACACACCAAGCAAATTAACCTTCAGTCTTAGTCGGCTGATAAACGGCCTCATATGGGATATCTAAATATCGCGAAGGCTCTAAAAGTCCCGCGCAACCCTGAGCGCGAAATTTACGTTCGATTCGCATCCATCGCGGGCGAATATAAGTGTCGAGGCGCTACGTCTTCTGTACACCTCGGGCGTTATAACTTCGGCAGTTGTTACTTATAAATTATCATCGTAACAGTTATAACTCATAGATCGTACGACGCCTTATAACTTATAGTCGCGGCCGTACAAGTTATAAACGCGGTGCATGTAATTTATATGTTACGTGCTGCCGATGTTATAAAACGTCCGGCCGACTAACAAACAGTATTATTCGATACAAGATTATAATACGCGTCCGACAATCGCCCAACGTCCATTTCTTTCCATTGCAACGATCTCGAAGATGCATTTATATCGACGCTCGTGTCATTTTGCATTTGCGTCTCCATCAGATCGTGCCGAATAAATCGATGCGCGCATCTTTCTGCGCATAGCGGGTCACGTGACATTCACTTCGAAAAGAAATTGCCGCTTGATCTTCTCGAACTTTGATGGGTTCGTGTTTTGATTAAAATGTAAAAAGTAATTGTTGGCAAATGACGAATATCGATAATAATTCTTTGTAATATTAACGTTAAGTAATTTTACTCACATCGTAAAATTTAGGGAATAAACATAAAATATAATAAAGGACGAAGGAAAGTTTGCCTAACCTATGTAAGTGATACAGAAAGTAGCACAATTTTATGAAACAGACTGTACATTTGATAAGAACAAATGAACAAATATGACATGCATAATTGAAAAATATCTAATAGAAAAATTACCAATATGTACATATACGCAAATAAATCACTTGGCAAACTAAACTTTCTTTCGTCTACTACTGCAAATCGTTTATCTATCGTGCAAAAATAAAAATTGCTTCCTGTTACTATGCCAGAAAATTAAAAAGTTTTCAGAGCGATAACGGAAAAACTTCAGAAGCCTGATCGACCCGGAGGAAGTTAATGAACGTTATCCGCCATTATAAAAGCTTCTTCAATGCCATGATCGTGTGGATGATTTCCGCCATTACGGATATGACAGAAAGAAATGTCGCGACGTTTAATCGGCCGATTCGAGCGTTTTTCACGGAGTATGAAACGAGATTTGCTTTTTCAGACAACGATGACGGTAAATTAACCGATAATGTAGCTTGGTACTGATTACTGGATAGCAATGATGGATGCAGGAGGGGCATCCCTCGAACAGCTCTGTCCTTTACGGTGTACGCCAAGGTCGGTAACCTCAGGACGCCCTCAGGTACTCTTTGGCGCCACACTCTTCGTACTTTTAACGCAGACGAGGTACAGGTCGACTTACCGCGTTGTCCTGCCCTGTTGGTAGTGATGGGTTGTCAAGCACTTCCAATCGCATCGGATACGTGCGTGTGGCGAACAATTCGAAACACTTCGAACAGGATTCGATACGCTGAAACTCCTGAAAGCTTGAAAGTCTTGGAAATCTTAAAAGGCATAGAAGTCTTGGAAATCTTGCAGATCTTAGAAATCTTGTAAGTCTTGGAAATCTTAACAATGTTGAATGTCTTGAAAGTCTTGTAAGTCTTGGAAAAGCTAAAGATCTTGAAAGTCTTATAAGTCTTGGAAAACCTAAAGATCTTGAAAGTCTTGTAAGTCTTAAGTCTGGCGAGTCTTAGAAGTCTTAAAAATCTTGTTAGTCTTAGAAATCTTGTAGGTCCTAGGAATCTTAAAAGTCTTGTAAGTCTTAGAAATCTAAAAAATCTTGAAAGTCTCGAAGGTCCTGATTATTCCGATAAATCTGGAAAGCTTGAGGTGTAGTCAATATTTTACAAGCATTTTAAATGCTTTAATCCAAACAGTATGTATCATTGACGTTAAATATTAAAGAGAATTTATTGAGAAAATTTAAGATGTCGGAGACGCGAACAACTTTCCAAACTTTCAGTGAAGTGAATCGAATTTTGACAGTCTTGAAAAACATCGATTCGTTTCGAAACGATCGATGAGTTTCCAATACCCATCACTGCCTTCTATCACTGCCATCGCTTTGTTAACAAACAAAACACCGCGTGCTGGCCTCGAAGGAGCGTCGCGATTCTTCTGGGTTAGAATCCTTCGGGGAAGGAGCTGCCTAGGATTTATACGAGGGAGGTTGAAGGAATACACGCCGATGGTAATCGATGTATACGATCTCGAGGAGAAGGTCGATTATACCTGGCGATCGAAGTAATTTGATTAATTTTCCAGTTGTTAGGTTAAGTATTATCGCTGCTGATATTTTCGCGTGATTAATGTGAGTATTGTTGAAGTTGACTCGTGATGAGGTTAGATTCGCGATAATTCGAACGATGCGCGATTTTTGTCGATCAAGAATGATTTAGGTGGGAAAAAGGTGCAATGCGCTTTAGGAACAGAAGATGAATAATAGCCAGGATAGTTAAATTAAAGTTTGGAAATATTTATGAAGATATTTTTATAGCCTGCGGAATACTATGAGGAAGAGATGGAAATCTTATAATTGGGTTTTGATATTTATGCTTTATGTAAGCATCTATTAAATTACTGTCATGGTTTTCTTACAGTACGTGATGAAAGTATTTTTCTAACGTATTAAAAATATACTGGCGGCCGTAAATCGGACGTATAGCGTACGTTTTCTAAACAACGTTTATATTTTTATCGAATATAAACGATTATATTCCGTATATTCGAATTACCATATATTCTAGAATTATGCGTGGATTAACGTTCACCAGTTTTCTTCACGTTTTAAACACACAGCATCCTATTTACAGTTTACTACAAATAGAAATAAAAACAATTTTAATACCGAAGAATCTCGTAAACGTCTTTACGGGTATAACTTCATCCGTCAGAATTATTTCATAGATTCTCCGACATACAACGAATAAGAATTAAAACTATCAATTATTCTTAATTTTTGAAGCTCAGTCAGAAGCAAATATAATAAAAGTAAATATAGTACGAGTAATAAATAAAATAAATTTGTAACGCAAGAAGGAAATATTATTTCAAATGAAATATTTCGTACAAAAATGAAAAAAAAAAACGCTTTTGAGAAAATATCTCAGTCTTCTTGCGTGCTTGAAATATGCAGATATGGGCATATGAGGAAAATGAATCGGTGTCAATCAACAGCCGGAAGGTGTGTGTCTTCGGTCCTTGATCTCGTTCCCTTTAAGAGCCGCGAGTAAAACTCATTTTCTGCTGTTCTTATTTATCATTAATATCACTGAACGCACATCGCTGTTCCACTGAAACCCATCTTGGAATGCGAGCCGCTCCGATTTCAACCGCAGTTCGACCGGGCAAAAATTCTTAACATTGCTGAAACCGGCCGATGAGGTTATCGCATCATTCGCTCGATACCGGCCGGTAATTACGAGACGCAATTACATAAACCGCCTTTTTATCTTCGTTAATTAGTTATACACGCGTACGACGCTGCATTATGTATATCGCCGATTAATGCTTCGTTACTGTTCGCTAATCGTGCTAATCGTTTCGATTATGATCTGTCGGTAATTATTCGGAATTGCATTGCCTCCCTTCTATACGACATAAAGCGTATCTACGTTCGCTGTATTTACATAGGTAAGATGTAAGGTTGCATGGGTTTCACGGATAGGTGAGAATGTATTATGGGATTAAGTTAGTGCATAGACGAGATGAAATGGTCCTGAAAGAAGATCGAATTCGTGTCGCCATCTGTAGATGGATCAATAACTTGGGTGGAAACGCTCCTTGGGTAAGAATTGTATATTAAAATCCATAGTAGGATAGTTCTATTAAAATATGTATTTAATAAAGTATTGTGAAATATAAGAATTCACTACGTTTCTGATATAAGCTTAATTTTATAATTTTTTAAAAAGTGCAGTAATTTTTATATATTTTATATTTTATGTGTAATTTATAATATGTTACAAGTACACGAAGCTTTTGCTACTAACAACGTAAAGCTTTTGAATAAACTTAATCATTTCAATTCCACAAGATTGAAAGAAAAGTTAAATCGCAGTACATATACAGTGTATAATTCATTACAGAATATGAAATTTACCGGGATACGACAAACAACTTTGAAGTCTCAAAACATATGCACGTACATATCTTACAATCCTAAAAAGATATAAATTTACAATATTTTGATTCCGCCGCGTGACCAATGCAAGTGAAGCACTTTTCGTACGAAAATAACGATAAAAAATTTATAATTACTCGATGTACGGTACAGTGTCTCCCGTTTTCGAATCGCCACTAAGCGCCTGTTTTCTACCAGCTATGTGCAGCTTGGTACGAACGCACGTTTTCTGCGTCCGCTGTGCGATTGCATATTCCTCCCAACAGAAGCGTTGGTGAAAGAAATGTGCATATAGTTCTGTCGTTTGACCGCTAGAGGCGGTAATTTGTGGTGCGTGTTTTGACTGAATTTCTCCCATCATCAGCGATCTCCCTACTCATCTCTGATAAAATGAAGTCAGTGAGTCGTGTCGTGTGTCAAGTTGCGGGAGGTTGCGCGCATGTTTATTTAAAGCATACTGACGTGTGTGTAGAATTGCGCGCGCAATGAATCAGGCACCAGTGTCGTGTATTCCAGCGGGGAAGATGTCAAAAGCGAAGAAGGTGCTCGATGAGGCCCGCGAGATCCAGAATCCGGAGTTGGATCTCGCGGATAAGAGTATCTCGACATTCGAGGAGATGCCAGGATTGCGTGAGTCTACCATATCTTCGTGGGTCTCGTTCCGTTCGCCAAATTAGGCAACTTGTCCTGACTGGTTTTTGGAGCGGATGGAAATCCGAGGTGGCCATTTGTTGCTTGTCCACGCTGTGGGCGTGTCCACGCATGCGCGGACAAGGACTTTGAAAGATAATACTTTAAAAATCTGGAACATTGTTGACAAAAATAATTTTTCTTTGTGAATTCTTTCATTTTTAAATTAACATAAATGTTTGCAGTATCATTACTGATATTATTATTGAGTATATTCATATTATTTTATTAACTATATTTTATTTATTGTTTTGAAACACATTTTTAAGCTCCAAATGTTTGAAATGATGATTGTTTTGTTAACAGGAGTGATGTTTCTTTTTAATTTCTGAATTAATATGAATATCCACTCAATGGTTGTTGATATTGTTGATCATATTCTTCAATTTAATAATAATTTAATAATATTAGTTCATTTGGCAATTTGGAACACATATATTTAAGCTTTAAATGTTTACAATGGTAGACCAAGATATTTTTTCTGTTTCAGTTAATATGATTAACATTACAAGGTTGACTTTGAGTCACAATAAAATTCAAGGTAGATTTACAAATATTTTTACACTTATTTGTGATAAATTATATCTTTTATTTATATCGTTTCCTTTATACAGCTGTACCACCAGGTCTTGCAAATCTAGTCAATTTGGAGATATTGAATCTGTTTAATAATCATATTACCGAGCTTCCAATTTCATTGTCACAAATGCCAAAGCTACGGATTCTTAATGTAGGGTAAGTTCTTTACTTGAATTATCGTTAATTTACAACATTTTATTTAAATACATTTACAGGATGAACAGATTAGATGTGCTTCCACGTGGATTTGGTGCTTTTCCAGTATTAGAAGTCTTAGATTTAACTTATAATAATCTGAGCGAGAAGAATTTACCAGGAAACTTTTTTATGATGGGTTAGTAACATTTTAATGTTTTAAGATTATATTTAATTATATATTCAAAGAATACTTCTTTTTACAGAAACCTTAAGAGCACTATATTTAGCTGATAATGATTTTGAATATCTACCTCCTGAAATTGGGCAATTAAAAAATTTACAAATCGTAAGTAATAGCATGTTCTTGTATTAAAATATGGTTTTGTTCCTCTTATTTATTCCTAGCATCTAATTGTGTGTTTCTATTGCAGCTTGTATTGAGGGAAAATGATTTAGTCGAATTACCAAAAGAAATCGGCGAATTAACGCGACTCAGGGAATTACACATTCAAGGGAATCGATTAACGGTTTTACCTCCTGAAATAGGTATATATACTCATGTAAAATAAGATTAACATCTTTAAAAAAAAAAGGATGGATCCAATAAAAAAAATAATCTAAATTTAATAATTTAGGAAATCTGGATTTAGTAAGTAATAAAGCAGTGTTTAGAATGGAGTTTAATCCATGGGTTATACCAATAGGCGATCAACTGCAAGTTGGCATTTCTCATGTTATGGATTACATACGTTCTGAAACATATAGATAGTATGTATTATCTACTTATTTTAAACATAAGCGCTTATTGGGTTATCTTATAATCGTTTTTTTCCAGTGTATATAGCCGACACCAAAGCGCCAAAGGGCCGCCACCACCGATAGAAAACGACAAGAGTAAGAAAATATCGCGTATTCGTTAAAACGGAACAGAAAATGATTGACTAACACGATCAAAAATATTTCTAAACTAATATAACTTCTTTTAATTCACTCACTGCCAAGAATCTCATAGCTTAACATATTTACAATCTGAAGGGTGCCTTAATGATTAACACAGAAATAGATGTCACACATTTCAATTTTGCAACCAGTGACACATATACAACATTAATTATATATTATATGTATAATCTACTGTTATACTATTCAAATTTGACGATTAATATATAATAAATGCTATTTTTATAATAATTAAATAATAAATATAATTTGGATAAATAAACAATACTTTATATAGAATGAAACTTACGAGTGTTTCCTTGTAGCAGTTTTGATTTTTATTTATGACACTGCCTGTCTCTTTCTCCAGATTAAATGTAATTGCATGCAATTCATTTCTGTCTTATATAACTAACATGCAAGCAATAATTAACTTGTCGAATTTGCTTCACGTACGATGTTTGTACAAACATATGCATGTATTTCCCACATCTCACATTTCATACTCCTTACTTCATTTCTCAATACTCACATCTGACATCCAATATTCCCTATCTCATACTAATATTCCACTTCTTACATCTAATATCCTTCATCACGTCTTACTTCTCACTTTTCAAATTTAAGTCTAATAATTCTATTTATTCAGATTAGACAATTTTCTGTGGATTTTGTGAATTAATTTTGTTTGTGGGAAAAACCGATTTCTTATGGATCTTGTTAGAAATTGGTTAGAAATGAATTTCATTTTATAGGTTGCATTGTATGATATGTGGGAAAATTTCTGTTTATTATGTATGATGTTTTAGAGCATAAGATATAGGAAATGAATTTAGGAAAATTGGTAGTTTGATTTTGGATGTAGGGAAAAGGTAATAGGGCGTAGGATATGGAATGTAGGAAATACGCGGAATATGAGATATGGTTTAATAAATATTGGACGTAGGATGTGAGGAAATACCTATGAAGAATATACTGCAACATAACGAATATGGAAATATGAGACGTAAATTGAGATATGCGCTGTAGAAATTAGGATGGAAGATGTACCATATAGAAGTGAAAATACGAAATAAATAAATATATATATATTCATTAGTTTTAGTATTTAATAAGTATATGATTTCCTATATGAGTGTTACGTGAATAATTCGAAAATAACAGATCAAATTCAACAAAATGTTACAAGCAAAAAGTAATCGACGAGGATGGGATTCGAACCCACGCGTGCAGAGCACATTGGATTAGCAGTCCAACGCCTTAACCTCTCGGCCACCTCGTCCGCTTGATGTAGCTGAAAAAATGTTCTTGCAACAGGGGTGATCATCATTCAGGGGTGACTAATCTCTTCAAAAATTGAACTTTATTCGTCAATAGTAATTGCTAACATATATATTTTAACAATCTTTGATAACCTTCAGAACATTAAGAACAATTTAATAATTTCAAGATACATTACACATTAATTTTTTAATATATTATTACTTAAGGCAAAAATTCTAAAATATTAGGATATGCTTATAATATTAGTATTTGTATAAAAATATATGTACCATATAGTATTAATCTGTATAAACTACATAGAAAACTAAAGATACTGTAAGTATTGATAAGACAGAATAAGGGGTAGATCAATAAAAAGATCGTTCTTTTAGTGATTAAGCAAAAACAGAAAATCTAGGAATATTGTTCAATTACAAATTATTGTAACCATATAATTCTCAACGAAGTTATTTGATAAATGAATATTTTTACATAGAAAAAATTAAACAATTGTTTTATTATTTACCCGTAACTAAATTCCTAATCCTATTCCTATCAATTTCATTCTAGAAATAAGTAGTTTGGCATATTTTTAGGCGCACTTCTGAAAAGAATTTCTTAAGACTGACATTACCACAAGTACGAGGAAACTTGCTGACTTTCTGTTTTCAACCAAACAAACAAATCAATGTTTGCAAACAATCATTGAAAATGTAAATAAACAAGCATAAAAATTGTAAATGAACAAAATGAACAAGCCAGCGTTTGCAAACAAATCCAAGATTAAAAATTAGCGAGCCAGAAGAATTCTTGTCGCTCGAAGTTTTCGGAAATTTCGTAAATAAATAAACCAATGTTTATAAACGAAACTCGAAAGCGTAAATAAACAAATTCATATTTGTGAGCGAAGCAGGAAATAATGAAATAATTTCTTGAAAACTCAAAATCAATGTAAGAAGCGATTCTGTAGTTTGCAATTGAAACACCGTATGTTTCATTACAAATTGTTATTTCTTAGCAACGGAAACAAAATCCTTTCACAAAATGTGTCGTTCATTCAGTTGAATTCGGACGTTCATCCTGTGAAGATTCGTCTAGCCTACTTTTTGTTCCACCGATTACCGATAATTCGCCATAATGGTAATTATTTATTTAATTTTCTCGTATAAGAAAATATTCCAATAATTGCCTGTAAGAATATATAAAATCTAACATTTTAAGGTCCCCAAACTTATCCAAAAAGATTTACATTTACTAGGAAGCAAACTCTAAATCATTCAATCTAATCGTTATTAATTTACGTTAATAATTTAAATCATGTCTAATAACAGCGAGCGCATTACTACATATTATTAATTAATTTGTGTATATTAATAATTATAATATTACAATAATAAAACTGATACGAAAGAAAAATAATTTTTAAAGAATAAATTTATTTAATTTTTCAGCGTGAAGTACTGTCGGTTCACATTGGCCAAGGCGGCGTCCAAATGGGCAATGCTTGCTGGGAATTATATTGTCTGGAACATGGCATACAACCTGATGGCATGCTTCCGCCTCAGAGCTGTTCTAGCGATGAGGGTTTTCAAACTTTCTTCAGCGAGACCGGCGGTGGAAAATACGTCCCACGGGCTGTATTTCTGGACCTTGAGCCCACAGTCATTGGTAGATTTAATTTAAATAACATAAATTTTATTTAAAAATTGCTCTGAGCAAATCATCTTGTAGTTCTTTGTCGTGTCATACTTTATTCTAACCTAATCACAAGGAATAAATAAATATTACGTATTCAGGATACTACAGTATTTCGCATAATATATGTATTATAAAATATTATATATTATTTGAAAAAAATATGAAAGTAAAAGAAACTCTAATTTCCAGTATATACAATCATTCTTTGTATAAAGTTTCTTCTGTATATAAAGTTTGAACGTAGGGACACACTACTCTCAGTCGTATTATTTACTATAAGCTTCTCTGCAAACATAATACAATAGACATATTTTATACGATATATAAACAGACCGCGGATTTTTACGAATTTATGGGAAACTTGAAGATACAAAAATGCACAGAATGCGCTTGCAAGAACCATATAAAGTATTCAATTTTCTAAATTATATTTACAAAATTACGAACTTACATAAATATTCGCAGTCTGGTTATAAAATATGATACATGCCATAAGAATGTAAGAAAGTGACAAAAATCTCGATTTCCAACATCCCCAAACGTTCTACATTTTAGACGAAGTTCGGACAGGAACCTACCATCAGCTATTTCACCCCGAACAACTAATTTCCGGTAAAGAGGACGCGGCGAACAATTACGCTCGAGGGCACTATACTCTGGGAAAGGAAATAATCGACCTGGTTCTGGACAGAATTCGCAAGATCGCCGATATGTGCACCGGTCTCCAAGGATTCCTAATTTTCCACGCATTCGGCGGTGGTACCGGTTCAGGATTCACCAGCCTTCTAATGGAGCGCCTCTCCATGGACTATGGCAAGAAAGCTAAGCTCGAGTTCGCCATTTATCCCTCTCCACAAATTTCCACCGCGGTGGTAGAACCTTACAATGCCATCTTAACTACGCATACGACACTAGAACACTCGGACTGCGCGTTCCTTGTCGATAACGAGGCGATCTACGATATCTGCAGGCGAAACTTAGATATAGAAAGACCAACCTATACGAATTTGAATAGATTAATTGGGCAAATAGTGTCTTCTATCACGGCTTCTTTGAGGTTCGATGGAGCGCTGAACGTGGATCTAATGGAGTTCCAAACGAATTTGGTTCCGTATCCCAGGATTCACTTTCCTTTGGCTACATATGCGCCAATTGTTTCGATTGAAAAAGCTTATCATGAGCAATTGACGGTGATGGAGTTAACGTCGTCTTGTTTCGAGCCTGCAATGCAAATGGTCAAATGCAATCCACAGAGAGGAAAATATATGGCGTGCTGCTTGTTATATAGAGGTGATGTGGTCCCGAAAGATGTGAACGCGTCTATCGCGACTATTAAGACGAAGAGGGCGATACAGTTCGTCGATTGGTGCCCTACCGGTTTTAAGGTAGAAGGATTTTATTTTAGTAGTAAAAGAACTTGTGTTTTATAAGATCTATAATCATTTTTATTTGAAATGTTCTTAACTGAAATATTAGGTGGAAAAATAGAAATATATTTTGAGGTGTGGTAGATAGTTAAAGACGCAAATTTGATTTTTTAGGTAGGAATTAATTACCAACCACCAACAGTAGTTCCTGGAGGGGATCTCGCCAAAGTACAGCGAGCTATGGCATTGCTTGCAAACACTACTGCAATCGCTGAGGCATGGACCAGACTAAATAGAAAATTTGATCTTATGTTCGGCAAACGTGCATTTGTTCATTGGTAAATTATATATGACCATGATACAAAGATAAATTAGGAAAAGAAAAATTCCTCCATTACTTGAGACTTTTATTCTCGACTAGAAATATTTTGTTTAATGAAATATAAATTCATGTTTCAAAATTAAATTTCAAATTTTCAAATCTAGGTACGTGACAGAGAGTATGGACGAAAGTGAATTTAACGAAGCCAGGGAAGATCTGGCCGCTTTAGAAAAAGATTACGAGGAAGTTGGCATGGACTCGACGGACGCTGGCGAAGGCGAAGATGAAAACTAAATGGACGACATGTTCCTGTCAGAAAACCATCTTTTTACACAGGAATATTTCAGGAGAACGACCAATTCCTACATCTATTTTATATAAGCTGTACACTGTTTTCGTCGATTTTCTTTGTACTTGTCATTGTTTTAATAGATAGCATTATTTTTAATGTATATATACACATTTGTAAACTTTTATATTGTAAATAAAGGTTTATTTTTTTTCTAAATTCTTCTATCTTCTATCTTTAATACTAAACTTTACAAGATATAATAGAATAATATTTGATAAAATCTCTTTCAACATTTTTCTTATTTATTCCACATAAATCAACTTCTTTGGACTATCAATAAAATTCTTCAACTAATTGGTCTAACTAAACTGTCAGCTCTTGAAATAATTCAGGTATTCTTATAAAGAAGAGGATGATACAACTGGAGGAAGACACAAAGATTCATAGATATTACAGGCTTTTTATTGTGTAGGACAGCACGCGGCTACACGAATTATATTACATATGTATAAATTCGTAATCGACAGCTTTACAGTTACAGAGAACTTTTATCGCACATAGAATCATCTTTCAATCTCGAGGGGAGGGACAAGGGTGACATCTTTTCTTCTATTTTTTCCATTTTCTTTCTTTCCAAACCACGACGTAACGGACAGTACACTCGGTGTAACAACATGACATGAAAACGCGCTTCGAAGCGTTTCCATTGCGGGCAACGCACGCTTCGAAATTGCTTTTCTTCTTTCTTTTTTCTTTTTGTGCGCATTCTCGCCGAGTGGTACAAGACAAACTCAATAATAATATAATCAATAATAATAAACCTAATAGTAATATCGATAATAGAAATAATAATAAAAAAAATAATGATAAAATATAAAAGAAGATCTGGACGAGTGTCCTCGCGTGACAATCGAGAAAAGGAAATCCCAATTTGCTGGTCGAGTACGTCTATTATATAAAAAGAAAAAAAAAGAAAAAGATGCGTTTGCGATGAAAAAACGGCGAAGGATGATGAATGTAGGGGAACGTGAGAAGAACCACAACGACGATGATGAAAAATAAAAAACATCGATCGATCGGTACACCGACATACAATGATAATATATCACGACGACAATGACCCGGTGGCATCAACGAGAGCGTCTGTTCATTCGATTCTTAGGATAATAATCAATATATAATATTTATCTAGAATATCGTTCATCGACAAAGAAAAAGGATACCATCGATCGTTTTTGTTCGTAGGTTCACACGTTCAATGGCGGAACTTTAGTCTTTCTTATTTTCTTCTTCTAGATTTTCTGGTAAAACACGAAACGGGAAGAGCAAATATTGAACGACGTTTCGCCTGTGACACCTTTCATCGAAGTCAAACGCGATCACGACTATTATGATTCTATCGTAAATAGAGTATCCTAATAAAAAGATTCTCGTTGCGCGTGCCATGTGACTTGGTATGCTTTTGCTCGACACGCGCCATATATTAGCAAATTCTTTCTTTTAAAACTTTGTATTTTATAAAATTTCTGTTCATTTTCTCTCATTCACATACAAATACACCTACGCGATCCTTTCATACTTTTTTATCTCTCTCTCTCTCTCTCTCCTTTTCCTTTTTCTTTCTTCTTCTCTCTCCCTCTCATACTCTGACCGCTTTTCTTCTCTTTTTCTTTTAGAGACCATCTTTTTTCTTTCTCTCCTTAATTCAAATACAATTATCATCATCATTATCATCATCATTTATCTCATCATTTCTTTTTTGGATTGGCAGGCAAGTTAAAGCTGCCGCTCGCTGGACTAGAGATTTCACTACTCTTTATTGCGCATCCGTTGTCCGACGACAGTATTCTTCTTTCGCTCCTTGTGTCTCTTTCTTTCTCATTGTCGCTTTGCTCTCGCATCAACGGGAACGGCTAGGAACCGCAATCCCAATTTACGTGATGTGACCTCTCTCATCTCTTCCTGACTCTTTACGATACCTCTGTCTCAAGCTTTCTTTTCATCTTTCATTCTCTCTCTCTCTCTCTCTCTCTCTCTCTCTCTCTCTCTCCAGCGAATGTTTCTTTTTATTATTCTTTATTTCATTTTAAATATATATGCTCATGAGCATTTCTTCGCCAGGCGAACAATTTGCCCTCATCGACAAATACGTTTGTCAGGGGAAGAGCCGCTCGACGCTAATCATTACTTTTCGCCGGATTTTTCGATATCACGCTGTGAATAATCGTTGAACGAGCAACCACAATTCCCTTTTAACTAAACACATTAAAGACTAATTCTTGCGATTTGTGATACGTTTGTTTCAAACTTGAGCAACAAAAATTGGAAATTAAAATTAGGTAGCTTAAAAAATAATGAACTTGGTTCTTTTAATTTTGTAGAGACTAGACTGGTAAAGTGGCAGTTGTGTTTCTGTATATTTCATATAAGAAGTATTTAAGTACCTACATCTATAAAACATATTACACGAATGTCGAGTGTCTTGAACGCAACTCAATATACATAATTGTTTCTTACGCTGAAACACACGTAACCAGTGTTTGATTATTGTCAATACAACTTAGGCATAAAGTATAATACCTCATGTGGTCTTGGCCAATTCCAAACATTAAATAATATCGAATTTTTCCAATAAATAAATTCCCTCGAAAATTAAAGCAATCTCTTATTTCCTACAATTCTTAATTCTCCTAAAAACAGCAAAAAGTTAACATCTAATTTCCGTTCAAACGCATCACAAACACGGTTTAAGCTCGAGTACTATCAAGAACCAAATTTCAGGAACCAGAAGATCAAAGACAGGTATACCGATATGATAAATAGCGTAATAATTGTGTTGCTCGTCACTTTACCCTCACAAACGTTTGAAACGCCATGATAATTGTGAGCTGGGCTCAACGGAGCGAAGGCGTAGAGCAAGGATTATTACCGGAAACGAATCGAACGGATCGGGAGACGAACTTCTGGCCAGGGCGATCTCTGTCGATCGATAGGAGGAAGCTCAGACGAGCAACGCGAGTCACACGACGCGAGATGCCGACTGTCGGTAAAATGTCTATAAGGCACGGCCTCGAGGACGCTCGTCTCTCGTCGTCGTTAGGATTTCGTTCTTTTTTTTTTTACTTGATTTTTTGTGTCCGTGGGCCGAGTGGAAGAGGGAAACGTCGCCGTCTTCGGCTTCGTCTCGCTGCTGTACGAAAATAAAGCGCTCACATGGAGAGGATGATCCTCGTGTACTCGACAGACCGTGCAACAAAATCGTTGTTATCGTTCCACGGCCAGTCGACTTGATATTTCGTTCGCGTCGAAGAAACGCGAACTCGTAGGGGCAGTAATTACTCGTCCAGGCAAATTACAATCGCAAAATGCATGTTCCAATCGCTGGACGACGATTAGAATGATCGAACGAGACGCTACGAAATTCTATAAATCGCTTTTAGTCCATAACAAATGAGAGACTCGATGGCCGAGAAAGGTTAGGTCCAGATAATCGAAACTTAATTGTTTGGCTTAGTTAAGTGTATACGAATGTTTTGAGGATTCGAAGTTCTTGGAATTCGATCGTCTGCTTGGCTATCGAGCACCTCAAATAATTCCATTTTAGTCGTCAACACTGATAAAAGCCTCTAAACATTGCCCCTTAGAACGCTATGCAATCTAGTGTATAGTAACTTCGCTTGTACTTTTGTCGTCAATAAAGTTAGGAATATAACGCGGAGATCTGCGGTTAGAGATATGTTTAGCGTCTCGCTGGACCGCTCCTTATGACGAATAATTTTTATACAAATGATCCTTGGCCTTCGTTGCCCTGATTTTTGGCGTTTAGAGGTTTTGAAACTTGTACTGTATGGTTTTGGAAAACTAACATTGTAACTTCATCGTTTAGATGAACTCTAGTTATTTTTCTTTAATCTTGTGTAATCCAACTGACTCAATGTATAAATTGTTTCTCGCTATAATACTAGGCAAGGTTTCTATGATGTCAGATAACATAGCTAATATCAAATATAGCACGAAGGATTATTTTTCATAAAGATTCTACAATATTAAAAGAGTAGCGAAATTATAATCCAAAAGAACGTTATTTACACTCGAAAACCTCAACCCTCGCAATTAGACCAATTAAACGTAGATTCTGGATAAAAAACGTGTCGCTAAGATCTGCACATTGCAACTGCCAGAGACGAGTATACATTGTTTCTTCGTGTAGCATTTGGGAGCGCGCGAATTCGGTAGAAAACGGTAATGCTAAGTTCTAAAACGTATCAAAAACCATCGTCCTTCTAAGGCTGGCTGCGTGGAGGACTGCGTGCGAGTTCGTATTGAAACGTACGCAGAGCGGGGGAGGAATCATACGTGTCGCGTTGTTTCTTTGGTAATACGTACGACGTTTATACGTAGTAGTCAGTTATACACACACCACAGTTATTTATGGTCGCTCGAACCGCTAACAACTTCAAAGTTATACATTACACATCCAGGCGTTATTGTCGAAAGTAACAAACGAGGAAAGGACGCGTACTCGTGCGTCCTGCAAGCTCGAGGACACGATTATGACGCGGTCGTTCCAACTTTGCGAGAGCAAATTAAAAAACGAAGGAGTAAAACGAATAACATAAAAACCCAGATAAGGTTGTGAAAGCGACGTAAATTCTAACTTACACGCGCCCTACGGCGCCTGCCTTAATAATCACACGAGCTTATTTTACTTCATTGTTAAATAAAATAAAATTGAATCGGTCTCGACTGATCCAGATGGCGCTCTTTTTGGAGACGATGGTCTGATCTGTTCACAGCGATAAAAAATAATGATACCCATCGTTAGGGTGACTTTTCTCCATATAAGAATAACGTGACGACCACTATTGTCGTTGTAGAATCGTGATAATAATATTACTAGTCGTACAAATAAAAATAATAACTAAAGGCTGAGAATAGTAGCAGCAGTAAGTGGTAATGATAGTAACGGTAGCGATAATATATATACTATATATAATGTCGATTGTGAAAATATCTAAGATCAATGTTACTCTCTTTCTTTCTTAGTTTCTTCATTCACTCGTTCCTTCGTCTTTCATACGTTCACTCATTCCTTTTGTTCTCTGCCAAGCTCGAAGGCGTACACAGAATCTTTATGTCACTCGTTTGCAACCGAATACGATAGTTCAACGACACTGTGCGAATCTCATTGACGTTACAAGGACAGCAAAACCGCCGATGAACCAAAACCTCCCAGTCTTTAGGGTTCAACGAAGATACTTCGCGTGTTCTCGTCTCACAATCCTATATAAATTTGGTGGTAATAAACGCGATTGATCTCATCCTTTCATCTGAGTTATCATTTCCACGTCATCTTCACTGCTTTTTTAAAGTTCTAAGATCCTGAGAATCTCGTAACAACAATACTACTCATCACCAAATAGGACCAAATTTGCAAAAGAATGAGCAGAAGAACAGTTGGATGCTTCTACGAACTTGTTATCGAAGATATCATTTATCCTGAGCATAAATGTAGTTTCTCCACAGACGAGAACTCCAAAATATCGTATGCGATGAACTGTACGACAATGACGGCGGTTGTTTGCTCCGAGAGAAAACGAATCAACGCGACTTGGTCGGGCATCAGCCCCTGGAACCGTTCCTTCCGCGGAGTGGCCGTGCCGTCGTTCAGGATCTATAGATACGGATCACATCCCTAATGGTCGCTCTACAGAGTGGGCAATGTCCGCCACCCTTGCCGCACCACTGTTGAATAGCGCAAGGATAGCACATACACATGTGACCGCACATGTACAGCACACTGTCGATGCTTCTTTCATAGCAGACCGAACACTCGTTTGGCTGTCCAGGCGTAGGTTGGAGGCCTTCGCTCCACTGCTGCAGGTGGGAAGACGCCTGAGAGGTAAGAGTACCGTCAAGACTCTGGTAATTTACTGGCTCCACGTACGTAGAGGAGCCTGTACTGGCCATGGTGCCTGTCAAAGGCGGTGAGGACTGTCTGGAAGATCCAGGATGCGACGTGGACGCCGTAGACGCCGTGGACGACGAAGCAGTGACTGCTGGAGGGTGCGCGTGTTGACTCCTATGCCCAGCGGAGGCGTAAGTAGGCTGTGGCGTTGATGAGGACGGTGTAACATAACCAGTCTGAGGAGGAAGATTCACCACCAGTACGGTGCCTCCGCCAATGGCTGGTTTGAACTGAACCATCTCAGAAAATCTGGACAGTTCTGTAGCTGCGTTACTGTGGTTGCAGTGCTGCTGTTGTTGTTGCTGTTGCTGCTGTTGTAAGATGGTAGCTGGCGATGGATTGCTTTGACGCTGTCGCGGTGGCGACGTGGGCCTCTCAGCCAGCATCCTGACTCGTTGCGTGCTACCGTACACATCGAAGAACGCCCATAATTGAAGACTTTGGTCCACGTGCATCACTACGTTCGGTGGTCCACCATTCTTACTCATTTGAACTTCGCCAAAGTGAGTTACCGTGAAGGCTATCTCATCACCAGGTTGAGGGCTGGATGCCACATCCTTAGAGACTACCCAATATTCTGGACGATCCAGTAGTAGATCACTGTCGTCGGGTAGATCCTCGGCGGTCAGCCGAGCTGGGTCGCAAGAAGTCAGACCTAGAGCCAAAGCACCCACGTACATAGGCTCTGTAGCGAGGATCTGCACGACCAATCGCTCCCCCAGTAGCAGTGGCTGGCTCGTAAACGCATAGCCGTGACAGAATTCCGTGTCGGTTCGCGTCGCTACGCACTGCTGGTTACTGAAGCGGATGTTTCTACCTCGGGTCCTGGAAAATGAAGGAACCAAGAATCCATTAGAGGATAGTCTACTGCGGAACGGTAGCCACGATGGAAATGTCAGTTTAAAGCAAGCTGACGTTGCCTTGATGTTTAATGTCGAAGGATTAGGATGTGGAGGAGAGATGTCACGGTGTAGATTTGAAGTCATTTATTATGTAGATAGGTGAAGCTTTTACGTGGCGAGTATGATAGAAGATCTTGTAGTTAAGTGAAGGGAAGTTTAAATTAATTCTAAGAATGTGTATATTAAATTTTGAAATCTTAATTAGTTGTAGCAATGAGATACTATCATGAGAGATATGTTGAAAGAGTTATGGATTGAATTGAGCAATTTGCGCTATGTACACTTTCATAAACTGATCATGTTTGAATCAATATTCAGGATTTGATAATTTATAGAAATTCACAGAAAACTTAAAAATATCGTTTAGAGGTCATTTATATGAAGGAAACAATTAAAGAGTACATAATTTCAACGCGAAGTACATTGAATTTCCCAAAAAGGCCTTGTTAGTATTCACCCATTGTAAGGCCACACGGAACAGACATAACACGCGATGGTAATCGACGCGAGTTAGAGAACAAATAACACCGGAAGACCATTCTAACTGTACAATGTGGCTACGAACGAATCGATAGCAGCCCATGAGATTCTTACAGTCTTGTATCGTGCTAATTCAATTCTTGTCACGATTCTTATAATTTAAATTATCTGAAAGCTTCAGAACAAAACTGGTACAAACATTCTACTCAACCATATTTTGCTTTAGGTGAGATAGAACATGGACCTATCGATCTCTTCCTGAAGTTTCGTTTTTATGCCAACAACGTATAAAGAACTATCAAATCGTGAAAATTTTCATCTATGTTCAGCACTGTCTCGTTATATATATATTACTTTATACTGGGATAAAATAGAACCTACTAATCTCTTCTTGAACCCTATTTCTTACACCAACTATAAAGCCGTGTCTTCACTGAAGCAACAACGGCCAACCTTTCGTTACTCTTTCATGTTTCTTGAGAAAGTCGTCAGTGTGGACAAACAAGAGCCGACAAAACAGCTCCTCGTTTTTGGTGCTTCAGTGGAGATTCGGTTTAGAGTTCCAAAGTTTGTAAAAAGCTTCATTTGTGATCATCACAGTCTCTAACCACCATTATGTTCAAAAAGGTTAAAGCTCGATCTTACGATCATGGTGCTCGGTGAGAAGATGCTTTTGATGCGATTACGAGACAAAGGGATTCCCGAAGATACTCACAAGTGGAAGGGTAACGGCGTGAAGATGACACCGGCAGGCTGAAACCTGAGTCCGGGTAACTCGACGTCGGGCTCATGATGGATCGAAATGCCCTGCATGGATGGAACGATGATCCTCTCGACGTCTCTGCTCGCGTTGCTCGCGTCGTCCATGGCCGAGTGCCTGCTGTGCTGCGCGTTATCCTCGTTGCTATGCTCGGTGCCTCTCCTGATGTTGTTGAAATGTTGTCTGTTAGGATCGACAAACTCGATGGCGGTGCTGTTGCCATAGACATCGATGATAGCCCACAATGGACCTCGTGTCTCGATACCGCTGAAGAAAACGCCCTTTTCCTCGCCATTTACACCGAAGTGCACGTCCCCAGCGGACGTGACGTAATAGAAGAGCACCGTGTCCCTTTCGGCGAACCTCTCGGCCATGGCCTTCGCCCAGTAACCGGGTTTGTTCGTCAAGTCCGGACAGGCGTACCTTGGAAGGCCATTTCGCAGGTTGATCGGGTCGTTGCTAGTGAAACCAAAGCGAATCACGCCGCTCCAATTATCCGAGATCTCGAGGAATTTGACACAGATCTGAAAAAAGAACAAAGAGATTGCTTAGAATAAAACGAACTTCAAATCAACTCAGCGGGAACTTATCTTAGCTTTCACAATCCAAAGATTAATTACAAATTTCACGCTGGATATTAAATGGTCTTATTGTTATACCTTGGGGGATTGTCATTGATCCTAATGGAGTTGTGATACGAAGAAAGGGGTGGTTGTTAATGACGTTACGATGATAGATTGTGATATGTGGTAGTTAAGATTATGATATGAAAAGAGGTGGTTTTTATAATATTATGTTAACAGATTATAATAATAATAATCCTACATCGGAGATTGAGTCATTGAGAAATTATTGCCGTTTTGGATTAATGGAACTATTACGATCTTTAAGATTTTAGTATTTAATCAAGTCTCGTTATTTTACCCAGAGATTCTGTATTTAATGACTGTAATGTAATGTACTGATTGTGAATGAAGATGATAATGATAGAAGAACTACGTTTCGAATTAATTGTAAGTCTGAGGAATTCTGTGATGTAGAAATGTTTGTGGGCATTTATGATTAATCGTAACACTTCTCACTCAACTCTAATAAGAACGTTTCACAATTTCAATTTATCAATTTCCGACGAACGCATATAAGATTTCGCGCAATTATCGTTTAATACCTTTTACGTACTTTGGAAATGCTTCACTCATTGAGCAACGAGATCAACCGGAATTCAGGTTGGCAATTAAAACATTTGGAGTCCTACGATTTCTTTCAAATTACTAACATTCTATCGGAAGTCGATACATCACGACGAGCTCACTAAATCACTGACCTACAAATTTATCATGAGAATCCTTTTAATAGGTCGTAACTACCTGAACCTTCTGTTCCTAGAATTCTGATGGGACGAACTTTCCGATTTTATCAAGTAAATACAACAGTTCTTCTCTTAGCTTTCAAATTATTCTCCAGCTGTAAATTATTTTCGTTATTCTCCAAGGAATATTCCCGTTTTTACGCAATTCGTAGTGTTCAATCACGGGATTTCGTGTACGACAAGACTCTTTTTCACTACCAAGTTCGGCCACGTTATGTCACGAGGCTGAACGTGACGAAAATCTTAAAGGCGATAGTTAACAGAGGGGAACAGTTACGAAATATCGAGTTCGCGCCGATGTTCTTTTTCCTAGAACCGAATGTCTTTGCTGATGGCTTTGCCTTTTAAACGATTTACGTTTAAACCGCTAACTTCGCGGTTTACGATTCTTTATTACGGCCGACGAAACCAGGAAACCGATGAAATAGATCTACTCGAAGCGTTTCGGAGAAAACGCGTACAATAGAGAAATTTCATAGATACTTTCGATTTTTATGCGATTTTACGGACAGAGTTATAACGTACGTTATAATCAATATCGTTAGATAAGAATGGAAAGGAAGAAATATACTATTGATGATTGACTTAATTGCGTCAATTCTGTCGAGTGACGCAAAGACGCGCGATTATGATTTCTCTCCTAGTAATTTAAGATATAATTTCTAAGACTAGTGCACCTACGCAAATACCTTAGAATGATTCCATCATTTCTATCGACTTTCAAATTCTCGACAAATGTTGCTGGCGAACATATTACATATATTTCTTGGATTATAAATAAAAAAATTAAGCCATTGAATTTGCCTATTCAATTTGCCGGAACTCTTTCACTCAAAACGAGATTTAAATTTGATCAAAACAGATCTATACAGAAACAATGTTTGCAGTGTTAATTTCATTTTCTCCATTCGAACCTAATCAAAACGAGTCGAAAATTAATTGCTGCAATTTATAAAATACACGTACATAGAGGTAACTTTATAAATTCGTCATTGGACATTTACCGACTATCGAAAAATCAATATTTGGCGAAGATCTCGAAGATAAACACAACACTTGTGATATTTGCTGGATATCACATAGAGATAGATATCAAGTCAAGATAACTCATATTCCAAAGCTCTCTATATATATACTTTAAAAAAAAGGTAAAATTCGTATTAGAAATTATTGTTCTCGTTCAACAAACGCACGTCATATTTCTTTTATGAAAATTCAAATTCAATTCTAATTATACCTTTAGTTCTTTAAACTGATGATTAGATTAATTACAAATTATACATAACGTTTTAATATCTTGCACATAATACGATATCATAGCAACGAGCAATTAATGCTATCGAAACAAACACCAATAGAAGCGCATGACAAGAGGTTGAGATTGAAACAAATCGCACAAGTCTCGCGAGACAAATCGAATCGTTTATCAAGCGATGGTGGAAATTCGATATTCCAAGGCGTTTAGTGAAATCCACGACGAGCCTTCGAATGGCTCGCCCACGCTCTCTTCCACAACGTAACTTCGTACCCGTTGCCACGCGCTTCCATTCCGAATCAATGAACTCGAATCAGCTGGACAACTTTGCGTATAGAAGATCCTGTTCAGTCAAGAAATAACAATTGACCCAAAAACGCAATTCGATTTTTTTCTTTGAATACAATTTTTTTACCCACTCATGTATTATTCTAGTACTGTGTAAATATTATTTCAAAAAAGTACTTAAACCTTCAACCCTCGGTAATTAGTCCCCATTACATTTTTATTCCTAATTGGCTGCTCTGTTTTCATATAGCTTTTAACCAACTCGCATGTTCCTTTGGAACTGTTCAAACATTACTTCAGAAAAGTGCTTAAGCTTTTAACCCCCAATAAATGACTTCCATTATATTTCCACCCTTAATTGGTTCCTGGTACTTTTCCAGACGTTACAGATCACTACAATGAAACTGTACATTTAGCTATTTCTCATGTCTGATACAAATCTGATACAATCTAATCTAATTTTAACTCATTGCCATTCGTTTTTATTTCAACTCTGAGAAAGCAAATCTATTGAATAATAACATAATCGTATTCTAAAGAAAAGATTGGAGAAAGAAAACAAATAATAACCTCGACTTCCCCTCTACGTTTTAACATTACAAAAGATCCTCAAAAGATCTATCCCATGTAAAGTTTAAAACAAAGACTTATTTTTTAACATGGAGAAAATCTCCATAAACGCACAACACCCATTTTTCTGAAGTAACATTTAACCCTTTGCGGTTAGCATAGCTTTCTGGTGGCGCTATTAATTAGCGAGAAAGCAAATGTACTTTTAATTAATTTAGAAACAAAGTTACCACAGATCACACATTTCTTACTATTGCGTTTCTATTTTGATTTAATGTATTCGTATCGGCTGAGAAACAAACTGGATTTTACTAAATGATCTCCTCGAGAAAAAAATCTAAACCGATCTAATCTAAAGCTAAATTATCAGCCCACGTGAAATGACTCGGCCATTCTTCAGGGTCAGTCGCTCGTTAAGTTCGAGAGACGCATGCAGAAAATGCAAATGACGAAAGCTGTCGAGCGGAACAACAGTCACCCGATTCTCACAATTAACCGTCGCCCTGGTGTATACGATTTACGGGCAGAGAACGAGGAAACGCGGGAAAAACGGTGTTTTCCACCGTGGGGAAATATCTGCGGCTCGAATCGATTAATTGCATCGACCTCGCTGAGGCTTGTTATTACGCGTGTTGGTTGACTTCGACAGTGTGTTTCCTGAGAATGTTGCACTCGTGTTGGTATAATTGCGGATTTGATGATTGATGAGCTTTTTTCAGTGAGATTTGAACGAAGAATGATGTATAACTTTGACTAATTCTCTGGTTACATTGTTTCGTGAAATTGATGGATTAGTACTATCTTTTAGATTAAGAAAATTAGATTAAAACTAATTAATTTTGTTAATTATTACGACAAATATATTGAGAGCGTCGGTAAACACGTACATAATTAATTATGCGTGAAATTCTAGTCAAGGAAATAAATATTTAAGAGTATGTTAATAGAACTTGTTCCTAATTATCTATTTATAAATTGTCCACTTTACAATAATTGTCTTTTGTTAGACATTTTTCAAAATTTGTTACGACATATTAATATCGAATAATTTGATAAGTAAATCGAGCGAATGGTGACAATTTTTAGTGAAATTTACCTTTTCGCCAACCCGGACGGGTCGTGCGCTGAATGTGATGCCCCTGCAGAAGCTTTCGTATCTTCTGGCGATGGTCCCGCCATTGCAGAGTCTGATATTCTCACCATGAACCTGATGGAACGTCAGTGGCGGTAGATTGTTGGTGCCTGCACTGGATGATCTTGGTGCTGTAACAATAAATAAATGCCACACGTTAATCTATATTTGAAGATTTTCTAATTCTACATAATTTGATAATTTGATTTAATAATTCCACACGCATTAAATTTAATAAACTTCATAATCAAAGGCAATAAAAGGAACCTTGAATTACTGAGATATGCATAATTTACTCTTTACGAATTCTTAAGGTACGTCATAAAAATATAACATATTCTTTTGAAACTAACTAAAAGGACTTGGTGTGTTTAAATCTTATCAAAACAAAAGCTGAACCTAAATAAAATTCCATCAAAAGAATTCAACAGTTTCACCTATTATATCATCAAAACACATCATTATATAACTCTATAATTGGCTATAATTGACCCTCACAGAAGGCACACGAAAATGAAAGGAGTGTTTATGGATGAAGACCCACGAGCTTTCCTCCAGGAACTCAAAGGGTTCCGCTAAAGAATAGTCCACAGGTCGATCGACATCTATGAAATAAGATTTAAGTCAAATTACACGATTTCCCAACGGAACCATTATAAAAATAATAATACATCAGAATGGGTCTCAATTTTCGTCGACTTCTGCCCACACGTATTTCCAAAGATCCTCAATTATCGTGAATATAGAAACTTGTAAAAGGAAAACGTTATGAGAACCGGAAAATTCCTTCGAGTCAGTCTCTTTGCACGAAACAAAAGCGGCCAAGGAAAGTGATGGAGATACATAGATGGTTGTATAACGAATAGAGATAGAGAACAGATGGAATTCGATCGAGAAACTGAAATGCAAAACCACCTCTCGTGGCAGCTCGAGCGTTTCCACTTCGGTATTTCATAACTCCGACTCGGTGATCCGGAATGCGAGAGTTCTGACAGGATATTCCCAGGCTACGTCCAGGATATTCCCAGCCCACAACTGGAAACGTCGCCATTCCCAATGGTCCATGCGAAATCAAGGACCGATCGGTTTTGTCCGCGATCACAGAACAAATTTTTAATTTCTGATTTTTACATGTGATTTCTAATTTATGCATGGACGTTGATAATTGGGCAAATTTTCAATCTGTCCTCTGCTGGTTATCGATAAAAAAATTTGAAAACTTGCCTGTGTTTGAACTGATTGGGTTTAGTCTAGGACATAGACAGAAGATGGCAACTTTTATACATTTTATACAGACCTTGGCAAATTTAGAAGCGAATTTTAAATAGAAATATGTCCAAAAACTGTAAATTTAAAGATTTGCCAGTATCTGAGAATTTTGTGATTGATGGAAATTTTTTCTCAAGTTGTTAAGTTAATTTAATACTTGATATCGTAATTTTTTGATGTAATTGCAATATAGTTTCTTGGAACCTTATTTTTTTTATAGGAACAATTAAGTTAATATATCATTTTAAGCTTGGAGAAACTTGGAAAGAAGTGATAACATTCGATGAGATTATTAACCATTTTATGTTTTTATCAAATACAATTAATTATATATGTAGACCTTTTTGGCTCCGATTATGCTAATTCAACAAGGCAATGCAATGTTAAAGCTTGAAAGGAAGCGATAAGACTCGATCAGTACAGTTCTGTATGTAAATTTAAGATAGCGTTTTATCTATTTCGTTCATGGTGCAACTAATTAAAGCTGACGCAACTTAAACAGAAGATATAAGTTCAATTAACGTATATGAACGGAGTTTAGAGTACGATGCGTTATATTACTATACAACACACCATAATACCGATAACCAGAGATCTAAGTAATTTTCCAACTACAATTCTAATTGGAACTAGACAATTTTAACGAATTAACAATCATTCTCCACTACTAAACCAAATTGGACTTCATACATGAAAAAATAAGTCACTCTATTCTCATCACCAAAAAATGTCACAGAATTTTTCTCGCGTAAAGCTAATCTGCTCGATAAATATAATCAAAACCAAAATCAAGATATTAAAAGATGGACCAACGAAGTACCACTTCTTTGCTTGTGCAACTAAAACATTTAAAAATGAACCAGCAGAGGATCACGAATTTTAAAAACCAAATAAGATACAAAAAGAAATCAACCAGCAAAAAATCACAATTTTAATGAACCAACTAAGATACAAAAAAAATGAATCAGCAAAAGATTTCAACGAAAAAAAAGTCGAAAAATCACGGGATTAACATGGACCACAACCGTCACGAACGACAGTCCAGTTCCGACTGACTATCGATATGCGCAGGGAGGCGGTGTGTATCGCAGTCGACATCGTACGTGCGCCACGCACCGGAAACCACACGCTACTCAAGCGGAAGCGGCCGCGGCACAAGGAGTAAGGAGCATCGGCCGATACGCTTTCTCCGAGAGCGGATGCGCGCCGAAAAGTGCCGTTAACAATAACCGGCAACAGGAAGCGTGCGCCACTCCTCGACTTTTGCGGGCTTCCGTCATTTCTCATACATATCAACGTTGGTAGGACTGTTGGTTCGAGTGCAGATTTTCTCAGCTATAAGAATAAGCGCGACGGTTCCATCGTCGCCATTTCTCTAGATTACGTTGAGAGCTGACTATCATTGGAAAAGGAAATGCACTTCTTCCGCTTTAGTTTATATCTTTCTGGTTCTTTTACTTTTGATGAAATTTTACGCTCGAGCTTCGAAATTTTAAGCTTTGCCAAACTTGAAGCGATATATTAGTTTCATTTCACTATTGTTGAAATTGTTGGAGAAATAACACAGAGAAATGATTATTGAGATAAGCCTTTGGTTGGTTTTTAACAGTATGTAATTTATATTATTGTATTTGTAAACTTTATTTTGTGAAGATGGAATTAGGAAACTGTTGAGGAATTGTAAGAAATAATGGCGAGTGTATTGCAGATCGAAATAAACTTTAAATACTCTTTTTATCGTTGCACAGATAAAAATACAAAAATATCGTATGAACTGACTTGGCAACAATTAATCGCCTGACACAATTTCTCTCTTTATTTGTTACATTAACGGTATTGTTTCTCTTTTAGGAGTAACTGGAACTTCTTGCGGAACATCCTAAAGAAGAACATGTATGTTTTCAAAATTCCAGATTATCATATTTGAAATTAGATATTTCTTATTCCTCACTTAACTATAATTTCCACAAATCTCAAAAAGCAGATACCTGACAAAATGTCACAGTACTTCTATCGAAAAGCAAAACTATCGAAAATTGATCAAGCACGAACCACATTCCTTTATAACAACCAATTCCAATATTCCGTAAATTAGCTAAAGTTCTTGATATTAGAAGCACAAAGTCGTGAAAATATGAAATTCAAAATAAATTCCAGCGTTCTATACTTTTACACTAATGTGACTCATCTGTACGACTTTATCGGTCACCAGGGAGTACAGAAAAATGCTACAAATACTCAGCAAGAAGTTGCACGGTGGCATTAATTCGCTAACGAACCGAAACTGCGGTCCCTGTTTTCCGATCGATCCAGTCGGTCACGATTCATGGATCACCAGCAAAAATAACACACGGACGGATGCCGGTTTCTCACGGTCTGACTAAGGCGCGTGTTATGAACCAGTCGACCACTCGATTGTAATTTCTAATTCGTTCGTCACCCCAGCGCGAACGCTTTCGCTTCTTTTTCATTCGAGATACCGTTAGCTCGTAACGCGCCACTTTTCTACGATTCAAAGGGAATCCACGGCCGATAATCGAGTTCGATCAGTAGAAACGATCGCGTGCAGCCCTTCCAACGATCGTTCTGCTTTTTCTCTCGGCTTTTCAGTGCGCGAGAAATTGTGAAAGATTATGTCTTTGCGGAGTCAAGTGATATATAAGTGGGTTTGGTTTTGGTTTTGGTGGGAATGAAGAGAAAGATTCTTATTGACAGATTTATTGAGAGGTTTATTTTATTGGTTACTCTGTACGTTTCTTTCGCTGAGCATTTTTGAGTTTGTTAGCTTTTTATGTGAGGAATACTGGGTGTTGGGTTGTTGGGATTGCTTCGTGGAGTTTCAAGAGATCGAGCCTAAGATTGGAGGCTGCTGCCTGGTAATTGAGAGTGTCGATGCCTGGAGGATGCAGTTTTTGCTGGTAATTGGCTGTAATTTGAAAACTCCAGGCGTCGTGGCTTTGATCTTTGTCAAAGAGTTGCGGAGGTATCTTTAGAACAGGCTTGGTTTAACAGTTATTTATGTTAGAGGATTTGTGTGATATTTATATTGAAATATTGGAAATTTCTCGCCAAATCTTTATTATTTTTCTTGGTAAATTCCAAGGTACGCTTTTGACAATTTTTAATTTGTTTCCATAGGGAAATATTTAAAAATTAATTGTAAGTTTGTAAATTTCGGCTGAATATGGCTGAATACTATGTAATACAGACAAAAATATTTTTTGCATGGTATACTTATTCATGAACATAGAGCGTACTCGTATCTGTGTAAAAAAGGGAACTGGATAATTTGTTTCCGGTTAATTAAAAGTCTATTGTTTCATTCATTCGTAGACTATCTCACGATTCCTTTATTTCACAGTTCTCTATCAATATATATGCTATCTGAACAATAAGACACCGTTAATATCGAGGATGTATTTATGATCAATAAAAACCATATTTCTTTGAAAAGAATATCTTCTTCTGTGCCAGAAGAACCGGAAGAATCTTTGATGCAATTTGCAAGATAGAATTGCCAAAGATACCCTAGAAAACATATAGTAGTCAGCACACTACAGCTACCTTTAAAACTCGCCTTTTCTTAGTTCAAACCTGAGTAACTTTTTCTTTTTAATTTTAGGAGGAATAAGAATTAATTTTCTTCGCAACAAATTTTCAATCCATCCAGAAAACATCCACATCCACGCTGTAGTGTCCAACCTCTCCTATTCCAATCTCACCAATCCATCACCCATTCAAAACGCGAGCAACACCAGGCACACGCAACTATTCGTCAACTGCCGAAAAAAAATATCGTGCAAAGTACAAGCAGCCCTTATTCATCTAAAACTCGCCACCTCAACAACCCGTAGCTAATACCTATAATAAATAAAAGAAATAACGATTCAAAAAAGCAATAGAAAAATAAAACAACAGAACATATACTGTCCTGAGTGCCCCTTCGCATTTCAGAATCGTTTAAACGCCAAACTTGTGTCTACCTTTTATTGTACACCATATTGCTCGAGTAAATCCAGGTTAGACATCGTGTTCCATTCGCAGTGACCATCCTTCAGGATCGAAGAGGCGGCGATTACCAGGGTCTAAATGAAATCATGGTTGTTGCTTCCGCGGCACAACGAACGAGAACGACGATGAGACGCAACGGTACACGTCGTCGGATTCCCACGCTGAATAGTGGACTGCGTCAAGGAAATCGCGCCGAGGAAACACGGCTTGGTGTGGATAATCGTCGAGGACTCGGCAACGACCGCGTGTCCCGTTCAAATCGCAGAGCGTTTCCCGCGTGAAATCGAGCGATCGTCGCGCGCCAACTGTCGTCCATCCGCCGGAATTGAATCATTGTACAGTGAGACCAGGTGAGACCTTCGTGCTGGGTGGTAACGACCATGATGACGCACACATGAATAAATCTTTCTCTCTCTTTCTCTTATTAGGCTTTTCTTGCGATTGTTGGAGGAAGATGAGGAATGCTGGATGTTTCGTAGAATATGTAATAGCTGCGTTAAAGTAGGTGATACAAATTTTCAATTGAAAATAACCATGGCGATTATTTGGAGAACGATAGATTGAGATGTTAGGGATTAACAAGATGATTGGAAACGTTAGAGTCAAAGACTCTTCCTCTTTCATCTGATATATTTATGAAGTCTTCCGCTGTATTAATCAATTGTATGTGCGTATCGTCTGATCGCCATATGTATTGTATGACTCTTCCTGTTTCGAGGCAGCAGGAATCTTAAGTCACTTTTACATGACGCAATATCTCGTTTCACTGATAGTGTCAATGACATTTCAATGTAATTATGAGAATGAATAATTCATTTTATATGAGATACTTTTTATATACAGACACAAACGTGTTTAATATAACTTCAACAATCCTACAACATCAAAAAGTTATTAAAATATCCAGAAACCAACTGAAAAAAAATTTCCCACCCATCAAACTGAATGATACTGATAAATGAAGGAATAAATTCCTCTTCAAAATACGTCTGTTACTAAAAATTGCAAATGGAGAATCTCAGAAAAATATGTATGAGAAAATTATATCAAACAAGCAAATTAACAGAACAAAGAAGAGCACGTGATTAGCTATAATTAAATAAAAAGGAGTTTGATGTTCGTGAAAAGACGCGTCTCGGTAGCAACTAGCGAGTATACGCTTTGAAAGCTGGTAAATCGATCTTGAAACGGATCATCGATCAACTGGACTCGTGCAGCAGACGCTTTTACGATTGCGGCGGGGTCATAGTCGATCATCGCGAATCTGGCCCCTTGACCTCGACCCTATCGATCCCCGATGATCGACGCGGGAACGTGAACACTGTTAATAAGCGTCACATGTACGCCTGGTAACACATATGATCCTATAACTGCGGAGCAAATCTGATATAAGGGAGATCGATGATCCTACGATGCCCGACAAAGGAGATTTTTTAATTGTTTAACGAGATTTAGTGTCTGATAATTAGCGATAACGTGTTTCATTGTTGAGTTATAATAGGAGTAATAACTTAGCCGGGTTTGTTACATTACAAATTGTAATATATGTAAATTAATGTGTATTTATGTTAATTCATTGATGTATACATCAACGTGTATTTATATTAATTTATTAATATATGCATTAACGTGGAGTTAGATTAATTTATTGATGTATGCATTAAGGTGTTGTTTTGCAACAAATGCTTCGAATTTAATACTAGTTTGAAAATGAACTTTCGTACTTTTGTCTTAGAATTACAAGAATTTGTATAGAATGCGGTTGATGCATTATATGGGTGGATAGTATTTTCCAAGATTGCGATGTTTTTCGATAAACGACTCAGGGGAATGAAGAAAGCCATCTCTATCTTGCGGTCTGAGACCGTAGCACGAGTTAACCGCAGTCCCATACAATTAACATCTACTTAACATGTAAACCACTGCATCCTGTTTTCTTAATCGGCGCACAAGATCAGACTGTCATTCTCGTTGATACGAAATCGAAAGCACCTGTGTATACCGATAGCTTCGAATGATTATTAATTTGTTTTCTATCTTAATTAATCCAACATTTAATGCTATTAAAGTTCCCATACACTATCTAATTAATTAATCATTTAAATTATCATTTAAGATTATCCAATGAATATTTTATGATAAGTAATGCAATACTAATTCTTCGATTTAAATTTATATTTTCTCCAAGAAATTCTCGACTGGTTAAAGATACGCTGTAATTTAAATTATAGGATTGCTACAAATAAAAGGAGTAACAGAATTCTATTTTCTAATTCTAATTCTATTATCATAATTCTAATTTTGAGAAAAGGTCAATCAGATTTTATTCACTAAAAGAACCCGAAATTACATCTCCTCCGTATGTTGCAATTCTCGGCAAACCGTAGACAATAGTACCAACTTGACAGCGAAGCTTGTAAAGAAACAAGCCACCGTGAACAAAGTAAAATCATTGTGATCACGCTCAATCGCTGGTGTAACGAGGCCACTACTCTTCTGCACCCGATTTTCGCGAATCCCAAAGCTTCGTGACCCTGACAAATTACGATTCACGCGGGCTGGTCGCAATAAAACCCGACCAATTTTTCCCTGTTCTCCTTCAGGCATGTTCAGTCTTGGATGAAATTGAGCTGCGTTCTGGAACCGGTTGGTGCGAGTTGGACGAATCGAATCGATGATTCTAGATACACGTGCGATTCTTCGAGAAATCAGAACGACCCCGAGGTGAATTCCCATGTGGTCGAATATATTGGTTGAAGAATATGATTAGGCTTTCTTCGTTCTACCGGGGAACTTTCGGAAAATTTTCGAGAAGTAGGTTTTGACCGGAGGATCGCAGAATTTCGAAGAATTGGAGAAGTACGACAAGTAAGGTTTATTGGAGATGTTTTCGTGAATTTGAAAAGGAATGATTGCCAGCTAATAGAGTTTGTTTAGTATGGACAGAGATTTAATAAAAGAGTTCAGTGCAAAAGTGGTACAAATGTATTTTTCCCAAAAATTATATAAATAAAGAAAAGCTACAAATTTTTGTAAACAGATTTAGTAATGGGTTTAAATGTCTAGGAACACAGAGATTTCTATAGGAGTGTCAAACTTTACAATTTTCTCAAGTTAAAGATTTTGTCACCTTTCCTTTGAATTATTGTGGAAAATAATATTTTTAGAACTTTAGATCCTGATTTTTCTCAACTATTTGATATTGCATAAGCTTGACAAACTACCAAATATAATAACGAAGAAGTATATATAACAAGCCTCATTATACTTGTAACATTTTGTATAAGGAAAAGAAGTGCTGAAATAGTTAAAATTCAATTATTATGTACAGGAATTATTTTCTTCCTTAAAAGATGATATACTTTTTAAGGAATTTCTGGAAGAAAATTTTAAAAAATAACATTGGTAAGCGCAGAACTTTCAGAATAAAAATAATGACACGAAAAGCGATGACCACAAGATCACCTGTCGTTGAATTAACGGTACAGCCGGGAAAGAAAGCGTTTGGCAGGTGAAAGTGAACAAGAAAGCATAACAAAGACACGCTTAGCCGTCTGTTGATTTAGCGGACTATAATTAATGCCCGACGATGAAACGAACGAAAGATATACTTTACTTTGATCCGATTCTCGTTACGAGAATGTTCCACTGATCTACCACTATTCCACGAACTATTAGCATAAAATCTTGATATCGATTGTCGATGTTTTTCATGAAATAATTGATCCACGTTTGAATTTAAAATAGAAGTATATCAAGTCATTCGATTATCCTACTTGTTAAAAAACACTGTAACATTGAAAAGGATATTTAACAGATTGCAACTTATAAATTCTTACACGAATTAAAACTCCTGTACCAAATTCGTTCCAAATATTAGCGAACATGATCAAACAACTTTCCACGAAACCAGACTGGTCAAGTATACATTTACATTTAATAATCGTGCTTTAGAACGCGTTTACAAGTCGCCGGACCATCGTTTGCGTGCAACAACGCGTTCAGCGGATTTAATCGCGAGCGCGTTTCGCCAGTATCGACCGATAGCTCGCGTAAATCGCGAGTCAATGAGAGTCTACGCTAGTAATTGGTCTATGCCCGCGCCTATGTTGCCATTCGCCGGTTCATCTCGTGGGAAACTCGTGACACACATTTGCACGGAAGTGTACCTCTTGTGGATCCTTGCATCTGACGCGTACTCCTCGCGCGCATTCAAAGATCCTGCGATCTTCGATCGAGAAAACTCGATGCTACCGAACGACTACGCCTCTTCACTATTTCAAGTTTGACTACTATTTTCCTTTCTTTCTTTTTGTGTAAGCATTTCAAGTACCAGCCTTATTGATTATTTGGAATGTTGCCTGTAGTGATTATTTCAAGCGTTATCTGATGACTATGTATTTGTGATTGTGACACGTAAGAAGATACTATAGTGAATAAATCATTATATAAATTGCGAATAAATCATCGTAAATTATTACTATAATGAATAATAAATTGCAGATGCTCATACATTTAAAGAGTTTGTAAGATGTTTGCACATTAAAGATGTATTTTTCAAGATGATTAAGAGGGTCACTATGAACAGTTCTGTTCAAATTAAACGGACAGAAGCGAAGAAGTTTGTAACACCTGTATGATACCACATAAAGAAGAAAACGATCTTTTAAGTATCTTAGAGTAGTGTATATCTCAAATACCAAATATGAAATTTCTGCAGGAATTTAATTTCTTTAGTTGTGCTCGCAAAAATATTACACGCACATTTACGGTTTAATAACAAATAAATTTCGTTTTGTTTAAAAAAATTGCAGTTTATCGTTATATTTAATTGCGTTAAAATACATAGCAAGTATTATGATAGAATCCGCCGAAGCTCCTAATGTTCTAATTTGTAGTTTCAAACAACAACTCAAGCTTCCAGCCGAGCGACGATCGATCGAAAACGTTTCGTTTCTAATATACAGACGTTCTAACAGCAATGCCAAGCTAGAATACCACGTTACACGCCACTACACCTACCATTATCACCGGTGCCAAAGTGAAAGTAATTTGTTACATAGGGAGTTGGAGCGCCAATGTAACAATGCCCGACCGCCTCCGCGATGTGAACGCGATGTCCTTTGCACGATGTAAATAAACGGAGCCTTGACCGAGCCAGCCACCCTCCGCCTCCATTGACAGTAATAAGTTTCTATTTCTGGGGCGCGCGAAAAATCTCTAGTAGAAAATTGCGTTCAACTGACGCTTCCTGCTGCTGCTTCGTTCGTTCGACGAACCCTTTTTATCGCCAAAGAAAATTGTCGTGATAAGAAGAGTGGTCCGTTAGTGACACTTAGACCTATCAGTAGGTTGTCAAGAATTTATTACCCCTTTAAAACCATTAAAATAATATACGAAGAATAATATGAAGACATAAATATATTGATTTGTCCAAATTCAAATGATAGGTACTTTACAGAAGGCTGTTAGGTACATAAGGATAGAATGGAAATGAAGTAATGGATATTTATAGGAGGCTACTACTTCACTGAATCGATCATCGTCCATAAACCAATCTGTATACATGAATTGACTGAACCTAGTTTCACAAGCCACAGAAGATCGCCAAACCACTGCCAGCAGCTCGTCGGCCAATAAACTTTGATCTCGTTTGAAGCAACGAAAATCTGGAAAGGATAATCTCATGGCTATTATGGTGAATATATTCTGACGAGCTGTCTGTTTTAACGAAGAGATCGTCTGAAAACCGAAATACATATACTCATAAGTAGATTGCGAATATTTACAGTTTGCGAATTCATATTTTTATGCATGCGACTGAAAGAGTAAGAACTACCCGAAGCTATATTTCATCTTCTAAATATGATAACAATTTCTTTACGTCAGATATTTCATATATTTTCGTACATTCCGTGCATTCTATAAATTTAATATCTTAAAATTCCCCATAAATGCTTCTACATTTATTCTTATTATCAGAAAACCACTGTAACCCTAGTCTAGAGCTATCTCGATAGCAATGAAAGCAATCAAACTTTAGGTGTTCCATTCGTCCGAACGATTCGTCAGAGAACACGCATCTTCAACACCACGACCTAACGCAGCGCACATTCAGCGATTACGCTTCGCTTTTCGTGGCGACCGCCGCGGTCTAACCCGGTGGAATCAGCCACTCCAAGTACTGTTAAGCATCCGTGGCACAAGTGCCACACCGAGGAAGTTCCAGTAATGTTCGCCGTGTGTCGAGAGCAGCGTATACAGAGCCAGGAGGGGCCTTGTTCCCACGCCCGACGCCGTGATCTTTGCCGAGCTACTTAGTCCTCCGCTAGAACGAGCCTCTCCTTCCCTTTTCCCTCCGTCGTTTCTTTTCTCTCGTCCTCTCTCGAGATCTATGGCCGTTCCGCTGCCTGACTCACCGAAAGGTGAGCGTTGCTCTCTGTTCTCCTTGCGACAGAGACTCTCTCGCTCTCTACTCCTGCCCGCTATCCTAAGACCAGAGGATATACACCTCCTTCTTTTCTTGCCCCGCAATGACTATGTGGGTTACATAAGGTGGCAACGCGCGAGCCTTGCGGCACGTTCGTGTAATAATAACGCGTACCTGAATCGGTGAACGGGAACGGGAGCAGTGATGGAGATGGAGGGATGTTTAACGAACAGGAAGTAGCGTCTCAGACTCTCAAGGATGTTTCTGCTTCGGGATAGGATGAGGAGACCGGGGTGTTTTGCAGAGAGGCGTTGAGAGGGTTATTTGGGCACTGTGTTGACGTTCGATGAAGTTTCGCTGATCCTGTACAAATACAGTGGCACTCCATCGTATTTATTACAATATTTACTTACTAATGAATTAGGCAAGTTTGGGTTAAAGTGTTGGGAGAATAGATGAGACAGATTTAAGTAAAACGTAGGTTAAGAAAATTTACGACTAGGTTAGTGTGTAATTGTTTTGAACATAAAAGGTATTGAGGGATGAGTGCAAAGAATGATAAGTCAAACCCATATCTATACTAAAGAGGTCGAAATAAAAACAAATTATTGTTATTATTATTAATAAATTGGGTCAAGTATATGGTTATATAATCATTCATATTTAGGAAATGAAATTTTAATGCTGCAAAGAAAGGAAATGTACAAGTTGGTGAACAAACGCTTCAGTGGGAAATAATGATATGTGCAGATCTTTTTACTACTAAACTAAGTACTATTAAGTTATATATTCTATATCGTGTTTTTAAATTGTTCAAAAATTTCCGAGATAGAGAAAAGTAGGGAAGGATTGTCGTCGATAGACATGACTTTTTTCTTCAATTTTATGCTAGTTCAAAATTTTTTGAGATAAAGAAAAGCGACTTTCTGTTGCAGCTTTCAGACAATAAGAGTCTCTCTGTCCATCAAGAAACTTTGGTTAAATGAGAGATTAGAGTAGTAAAATTAATAGGTAATTCTCCAAATATATTCTCAAAATACTGGCCATCAAAATGCAATTTTGTGCTACTATATGACAAGGAAGCAGTTGCAAGAGGCGGAGACTTGTACGCATGGGTAGGAGACGATGTTGCATCGTAACCATGCTGAGAAAAACAGAAGCTTATAAGAGAGAAAGAGAAGCCACAGTCTATGTCCATATGATATCTATGATTAAAGTAATCAGAGAAAGAAGGGAGAAGCTGCATCGCGTGCACGTGATGCACGTGATCATAAACAATCGGCATATTAAGCTAACATCTACACGCGAATGTAAATATGTCGAAATGATTAGAAGCGTGCAGGGTCTTCGAACTCGGCAGAATCGTCGGAATACCAAGAAAATCGGTGTACACCTTCGATCAATGTAATCACGAATCACGAAGGATAAACCGTCTTCTCGATCATCGACTGGTTTGCACGCTTCAGAGAGAACTTATCGATCGAATCCAAACAACAGCTGTAATTTCATGAAGATAATATACATATTTTGGTATGGAGAATACATGCAACTTCTATCTACAATTTAAGTTTCTCAATTTTTTCCGCTTTTCTTTGAAGATAATTAATTAAAAGTTTACTTTTGTTAATTACGTATAAAAAGAAACGAGAATAGTTTGAGATCAGAGATATGAGTTTTAAATAAGGAAACCGGAGAAATTTGAAGAAGAATGATATTAGTACTGTTATCTGAATTCCGTGTAGCTGTCTGTACAAGGAATGTTACCTGGTATGTCTTGAAAATTACCAACGATGAAACTACGAAATTAATGTCCTTATTTGTGTGTAGCAAACTAGCACTAGCTAATTTAGAAGAGGCTAAATTAAAATGATAATTATGTAGCAGGAATTTTTTGGAGGTACGAGAAATAAAGTATAAATAGTCATTCCACAGAACTTCGCAATTAATAATTAAGATACTGTAAAACATTATTTTTTTACAGAAAAATTCGAAGTCTTATTACCCCAATCAAAACTTTCCTTTTAGCATGTACAATTAATTCCTCGTATTAATTCCCACATAGTTAATTTCAATTAATTAAAATTTCATACCCACTTTTCACCAAAGCAGAAGAAACATTTCACAATTAACATTTCACGTTCGTATTTATCAAAAATAGTTCCTACTCTTCATCAATAGAACCATCAAACTTCGCACTTGTCGCTGAAGGAAAACAATTCCTAAATTCCAAAACTTCCATCATGGACTATTTTTGTACCATTTTTTTTCCGTCCTTCCAGTGTTCGCCCCCTAATCACTGCCAAATGTTGCAGCACAAAGGTGTTCAGGGAGTTTTACCCTAGGGACGCGAACCTACCCCTAGGAATTCGCGCGAGAAATGCCCCAGGACGACAAGTGCATATTCCCATCGCGGCGCTTTTAACACGGCCACCATCGTTGACCAAGGAACAATCGGATTAACGAAGTTAAACGATGGGGTAGCCACCCCCTCCGCTTTGCATCTGTTACGTTTCGCACGTAGAGGCTCGCGGAGACGTTGCGGGGGTGTAGCTTCGTCGATAGGAAAATAACAGCCGGTTTTTCACCCTGACAGCAGATTAACTATCGCAGACGGTGTAGAAATGAACTTCAAAGGGGTCGTGTATAGTTTTCAGGGGTGGTTAGTGATCGACGAATGGTGATGTGGTTCTCTTTCGAAATATCGGATCAAGCATCGTTCCGTGGCTTATTAGAGGATCAAACGATGATGTTGGTTTGGAAGGTTTAAGTTCGAAGGTATTATACATTGAAATTGAAAGATTTTTAGAGGATTTGAAGGGTAGTTCTAGATGACAGATAGTGGGAGTTTAGTGTAAAATTGCTTGTCGATGTGTGGACTGATCTTGATATTGGAATATTATCTATGCTAGAAATAGTGACGTATTGATATTAGTGTCAACATGGGTTTCAATTTTGATAACAGTATATTGCGCGAACAATTTATCAGCTCAGGATGTAAAGGATGAGATTTTTACGCGAGATCTTTAATTTAACTTGAAAAATCAACAAAACGATGGTTCTACTTTCTAGAGATAACAATATTGCTAAACGTCATACTGTCGGTGAATCACATCATCCTGTCATTAACCAAACACATATAATCTTATAGTGTTTGATTCTTTAATTTTCGAAGAATTGTACGATATCTAAATCTTACGTACGATACCTAATATCTTTCCTTTTTCTAACTAGTTCTCTTACTACACTGCACTAACATATCGTGTAAAATGTATTTTTTATGCAGCAGCATCAGAGAAAATGAATATTTCATTTGTGTGCGCGTTCAACGAACTAATTAAGTTGCGAACAAGCTAATTACCATCCGTTCACCTCTGATTAATTCTAACATAGACGCGTACCACGTTTTCCAATAGTCTCGCGGGACTCTGATGCTCTCTAACATAATTTCTGGCATTAATTAATAATTATCAAACCGCGAACCTAAAACTTTCAGAACCATTCGAGATTAGGCTAATTATCCATTCAAGTAATCCTTATTTGGACTATACTTTCCTAGTGTATCATTCTTATTAGGGTAATTAATTATTAATTTTGAAGCTTCGAGGCACAAAAGCAATTAGTTCGTTGTTGCTGCTCTTAATGAATTAAAAACTTGCAGGAAAGAAAAGCTCATGGAAAATTATAATACGACTGTTTGCATAATTTGTAACTCGTAACGTAGAATTCATTATGTAGTTCCTATTGTTTATGGGGAAAGAGATTAATAAAGTCACAGAGAAAATATTAATGATAGCGATAAATTTCAGAAAATGTGTAGCTTTAATAAAATTTAGTAAACTAATTAAATTTCAGTAAACTTGGTTTTAGTAAAATAAATCTTCAAATTTACAAGTACAGGAAAGAAAGAAAGCCTTTTCTATTAAAAACACAATCGTTAAATAGGCTTCACCAGGGTCAAACAATTCATAACGCGTTGCGAACGATGACTCACATGCGCGCGCGCGATAGCTAATGAAATTCCACTTCCTCGCGCGACAAAGAAAACGCATGTCTCGCTTGTTGTTGCGTCGAGTCGTGCCTTGTGCGCTAATTCCATCAACTATCCGGTCAACCAGCGGATCCTTCAGGTCGAGAAACGCTTAACAAACAATATTCTTACTCATCTTACGAAAACCTTAAAAAAAGATACTGACTATCGTTCATTATAGTCACATGAAAAATTCACATGAGGGAATAGAGAAGCAGGAAAATCACGATTCACGTACTACAATGTGTTTTATGAACCGGCTGAGAAGAGAGTAACTCGGTCTTCTATTCTTCCTGATGAAAGAATGTTAGATTGAATTGAATATGGACGTTAGGTCGAAGCTTTAGAAGCAACTGTGAATTAAAAACGAAGGCTGAATATCATAAAGCTTGATATGTAGAGTGGTTTGACGAATTTATAATACAAATTGGCTTGATTTGTTCATTATTGATTTGATTATTATTGTACATGTGTAACATAGTTAAATAGTCTATTAGAAATTGTAGTAAGAACTCTGTGTTATGAAAATTGGATGTAATATTTTATTAGTACTGAAATATGTATTAGAAGATTAATAGTTAGCCATTTTATGAAGCTGTCGTTAACAGCTGAAATTAAGTATATGCGATAAGATATAATCGATACGAACCTGTAATCGTATCTCATCAAGTGCGACAAATAAATTATATAAGTTATTAAATATAAAATGTTCCATTTATAATTAAAATATAATGAAAGTAATTATCAATTTAATTGATGTAATAAAGAGGGCTGTAAAATTATGCGAATTTATTATTCATAATTCGATTTGCCGCTGTAATTTACTGTTACTAAATCATTTACTAATTTATTCATTACTTATTGCTGTTATATACAGTTTAAAAAATATATATATGAACTATATCGATTAAATTCGTATTTATTAATAAATGTCACAAAATAACGAAGAAAGAATGATAAAAAAATTAAGTTGAATGTTATTAAATAATTATATAATTCATATTAAATAAAGCATATAGGCGACATCTGTAACAACTCTACATTGGTGACATGGTGTATAACCGTTAATGTATTTATAAACGCGTAACGCGCGTGGCAACACACATGTGCGACACCGTAAAAATACTCGAAATCTTAGCAGGAGGGATCGCTTATAACGAGGACAAGGGGGATAAGAAAAAAGAAGACGTATAGATATACTCTATACTCACCGAAGACATTTCCTAAGAGTCTTAGCCGCGCCACCCTAGTGGCTGTATTGACGGTTAATGGTCTCCGCGGTCGTTGACAAGATAATGCCAGAGCCATTGAGAATAGTTACCAAGCACGCGTTTATTGAAATTCAAGAGAAGAACGTATTTCGAAGAACAAGTCCACGACCGAAATATGCTCCTTTTAGAATTTCCTCGATTGCCTCCTTGGATCGAACTTGGGAAATGGGAAAGTAGGCCTCTCTAAGTGTCCCGAGCTGTAGCATTTGTTAATTTGATATTTTCTATAGTATGAATTCGATGATCAAACGCTAGGTGCGATAATGAAACAGTTTACGACACGTTTAACCTGGAAAAGTACAATTTTGAAACACTAGAGCGTTTGAATATTCATATAACTTTCTACTATTCGTATACGATGATCCGATAACATACTTTTTCGATTAATAAGAAGAAAACCTCGCGAAATGTTATCAAGTACTCGTAGTAATTATTTCGAAATATGAATTGGTTCGTTTGCACCCGATACTCTAAGCAAAATATCGATCAACGATTCTTCGATATCAAGCTTTTTCAATATCGCGTTACAATTTCGAAATACCAAAGCATTTGAATATTTACCATCTATTCGTACACGATGATCCGTCAACATAGTTTCTCGAATAATAAGAAAGTAAAATTCTGCGAAATATTGTCCAAATATTCACACTAATTGGTAATTGTTCCACAAAATGAATTTGACCCGCTTGCACGCGACACTATATGCAAAATATCGATCGACGATTGTTCGATAGCGAGGTTTTCAATATCGCGCCACAGCTCGAGATCTCGAAAAGGAACTCTAAAGTAGGAGATGGCGCTGTGAGAAAAACAGAAGGAAGGAAGGAAGACCACCACGCGACCGACCCATGTTTGTCACCTGAGTTTTCTCGCGGTTGAATAAGGAGAAACGGCAAAAGACGGGGGAAGTCGGAGGAAAGGAGCGCGAATTCACGCAGAGAAGCCAGGAAAAGGCGGACAGCTTGAACCAAGCCACTACAACGACTGGCTTTCGTTGCAGAAGCAAACTCCCCATCTGCTCTGTTCGTTGCTGCCCCAACTCCCTGCTGTCATTACATGGTTGTGTGTGTGCGAGCACGCCCTTGTTCGTGTGAATATGTGCGGTTACCAATACACCTTGGCAATTCGTGCGTGGCGGCAGGCGGACGTTCTAACCTCTCGAAGCGGAAAGGTTGCGGTGAAATGAAACGCTATATATCTGCAGGATCTCACCTTGCGGATATCTCGTTGATAAGTAGTTACCTTATCTATCATTGCCCAACCGAAGTTCGAAGAACCGCTATACAACGATAGCCATGAAAACTTTAGCACAAGTGAGACAACAATCAAATTCGCGCGGTCGGTAATTGATGTATGTTTATCGCCGCATGGAAATTATCGATAAAGAAGAACATTATGAAAACAATGAGAACCCATGAACTGAACTTGTATCATCAGGTCAGAAGTGCTTCACTACGGTTTAGGATAAAATAATTGAATTGTGGAGAATTTTATTTCAATTTGTACTTTGTACCTTACTCGATAAAGACGTTTGCGTAAAATATACAATACAAATTAAAGTCAAATATATTAAATTGTCAGCAGTTAAATATGATTTAAATATGTGGATTAAACTTTAATTATAGAGTTGCATGAATATTATTGATAAATTTAATATAATTCTTTTCTTGTGTTTATTTAGAATATTTTTTAAATTTTTCCATAAGAAAATATATGTTTCATTTGATAATTTTTCACATTGTAGGAATTATAACCTCAATAGGATAGGAGAGAGTTGCATAAGATATGCTCACTGATTTAGAAGAATAAAGTGGTGGCATGATTTTCCTAACCTCGACGGAGATTCAGACGTAGTTAAGAGAAGAACAGAAAGTCGAAATTTCGAATCTTTCTTGACCTAGATCTAGACTTTTCAATAATGATCTCGATCGCAAGCAGTTGTACACGTACGTATATATATTACAAGCGTCGTGTGCAAACGTACAAGGAGGAGCGTGTATGTCGCAGCTGCAGCTGCCTGCAGGAGCGGAACACTGGGCTTTGGGGATGGCAACGGTTGTGCACCACCTGGCCTTAGGAAGCCAGCACCGGGCCTCGGCATTGGCGTAGACTCTACTTGAGACGAATGACCGGAAAAAAGGGGAATAAAAGAGTACAATAGAGCAACGACTTTCAAAATTCCGGCACCCTCCTAAATAGCCGGACAACCTTGCAAAAATCGATCGATGGCTTTTAAAAATATACTTATGCTTAGGAGATGCAATTTATTGCTATCTATAATTATATAATTTTTTGTTATAATTGTATAATGTTAAATAAAAATTAATAGAACAGATTATTAGTTAGTTAGGAATAATATTCAATTAGAAAAATATTTATATAATTTGGATGGTAGGCAATATAAATTTTCTATAGACTATGATTTAAATATTAATTTAATATTAAAAGAGTGTTCAGGTGTTAAGATTTCATTTTGCATAAAGATGTTAATTGTATTAAATTAATTATACTGAATAAATCTGTTAATTTGTAATTTCTTTAAAAATAAATGAATGAAATTTTAGAATTCGTTTTTCTAAAGATAAAAGTAATAGTGAATAAAAATAGATCAGTTTGAAATACTACAGGCAGATCTATTTATAATACACTGACGTTTTGTAATGGAAAATTAACTTAAAAATTGTTAGCGTTCCTCGTTCTTTATATCATATCAAGATGCACAAAAATAATCTGTAACAGACACATTTGTTAGTGAAACGAGTTTTGGTTTTCTTTCTCGAGTTAACATATTTTCGGCTATAGTTTTAAGTTCAAAATCACATCTGTACATTATTTGTCACAAGTAGAAGCTGGCGTCTCGGAATTACCAGTCGATCTATTTCAGTACTGTACAGGAGTCATAAATTATAATCTATATATCTAGCGGGCAAATGTTGAGAAATGTGTAATTTGAAAGACAATAAACAAAACTTTTACTAGAGATGCGTGTGGTTTTAGTCTAATGAGTATAATTATTATTTTATAGAAAAATTCTTTCATAAAAAAGACACATATTAAAGTTTTAGTATATTAGTTTATTAGTTAATAAACTTACATTAAATATATCATTGGACATATTTTTGGTTATTACGTGAATTATGTATGGAGCGATTTCCTTTACAAGTTGATTCTTTATGCATCGATGGAAACGAAAAGCTTTATTGATAGATGGGCTACGATTCATTACGTTGGATGCACGACAAATGACGCAACACACAAATTTTCCCGCTTTACGAGCCAATAACTTTCACGGGGCATTACCATACTTGATCGCATTAATAGTCCCGAGCATAATAAGTCTCGATCGGATTAAGGGTAGCGGAAACCCCAGCAGACGCTTACGACTGCTTAATAGAAACGTTATTTTCATGACTCTGGTCAGACACCCTCGTGGTACCCTCAAGGTAGAAATATCGCAATCGATCTTAAAATTCATGTACATTGTATTCTTTACAATACGTTGTAATATTCTTCATAATAATTCTTTATACAATGATTTTCTATAACGTAAAGCAAAGTTGTAAGATAATAAAATTACAAAAGAAATCAAATTTGAAATTAAAAAAATAAGAAAAGGGTCTGAGAATTTCGAAACACTATCACATTGAATATTTTCACGAAGGAGTGGAAGGCACATGATAAATTTTTTAATGCATGCATAAACATCCACAATCTTGTCAACCGTAAATCCCCTAAACCCCATAAAAATTCATTTTTATCTAAAAGAAAACAGGAGTCTTTGCTGGTTGGCTCCCCTTCAAGGATCACACAAAGAATAGCAAATTCTCCCTCGTTCAGCGAGCTATATTTTCCAGAATCATGGTGGGTTCGGCTTAATTCCCGTGAAAGGAACAGGGAAAAGAGCCGAGCGAATTAACGCGTTAAGCCTTCGTCGCGAGGCGACGCGCGATTTCTATAGAATTTCCACAACGGCGAGCTAGAAGGCGGGGTTGGAGGGGCAGTGTGTTGCGCAATCCTACGCCACCCCCGCCGCCCATCCAGCCATGGGGTTTGCGCGTTGATATCGCAATAGAAGCTGTATCGATCCCGGGCCGACAGGAGACCGGCTGTTGTCAGGGGGTTGATAACGATATGCAAGCTCTATAGACACAGCACGGCTAAAAGCTCCGCGGAGCTTTCAGCCTCTGTCACGAGGGCAGCCTCCGCACACGCGGCTTCAGCCATTTTTCGCCAAGCGATTCATTGCGATTCAGCATGGATTTAAACTCTTTCTTCGAGTATGCAAATGGAAATCGAGGAAATGTTTGAGTTTTGCTCCAGGAAAAGAAGTTGGTTTCCGGTAGCCTGTTTTCTGCACTTCAGATTATTAACTATTTTTCCTATTAAGTAACTAGTTTTGTTATAGGCGAAGAAGTAGATCGTTTTCATATTCTTTTAAAGATATCGTCACGACAATCCTTTTAGGGAGCGAAACGTTTGGGTTTTGGTCTAGAGGAAATAGATCTTTGGTAGCATAGTTTTCTATATCTTTTTGGAAGGTATATAAATTCTATATATATTTCGTAGATATTACAGATATTTGGACATTTTGTGAATTTTATTCGCTGGTTACTGAAATGTTGCGCTGTGTCGTTATGTCGTTTTCCTGAACAAGAGATTGAATTTTTAGTAGGGTCATGTCTACTGCAGTGTACATAATTTTGTAGCAGTAATCTTGTATTTTCAAATATTATCTTATGCAGTTGTTATCTTATGCAATTGTATTTATGATTATATTATTTTTATCGAATAAAAATGCGGATTTCTGCTTTAATGGATGGCTTTGCAAATCTGTTAAAAGTTCCATAATTTTGTATACATTACAGTTCTTAGATATTATTTTATTCAGTTGTTACCGTATGTTATTTTTGCTGGTTGATTTCCTGTTAAAAGTTTTGATATTATTATTCTACACATGTTCGGAGTCTGCAAGAATGAACAATCAATATCTTCTTTATGCTTCGATATATCACGAAATATCAAGAAAAGCTGTTTGTTGAATCGACGACTCGTGATTGCAAGATAGCGTAAAAACCATTTATAGAAGATGAATGAAGGGAATGTTTGATAAAAATAAAAAGCGAGGGGAGGCGATAAGTTTACTTGGATCTTTCATCGGTGATCGATGATGATGAATTCGTGCACACGCGATAGAGGAATTATTTTTCCCATCGAAGGGCAATCGTCCTTCGAGAATTCTCGAAAGACGAACAAATCTGTTCCTCTATGTTCGAGTTACTCTGAATTTTCGAACGAACTGCGACCGAAAAGGATATTACTTTGGAAAAATGTGAAACGCGGAAGAGCGTTCCTGGTGTCGGTGGATCGATAAGCGGAGGTTCGATAGCTTTTAGAGTGTTCTGTCGATTTATTTCGAGCACTTTCCCATTAACGTTTGTCGGCGGATTGACGAACGATAGAGGCCGGAAAATCGGGCAGAAATTGGAATGAAATGCTGCACACAAGAGAACGACCAAAATAAAATTCTCTTTTGATTGCTTCCTTGTTTATCCTTTACCAGAGATTAAATTCCTTTTACGAATTATTGAAAAATTGTTGATTGATTCTTTGAATTTGGATAATTCAATAAAATAAGCAAACCATTAATCATCTGCCTTCTTAAAAATTGTAAATAACGATTCAGATGTTACCAAAAAAAAAAAAAAGAAAATGGTTAATGGTAATACCTACAAATGGACGGTTGAAATTTGATCGAAACCCAATGGAGGATGATGAAACACGTCCAATTTCCATACCAGCGAACAGATGGTCGATTTTGCGCGTGCTTCGGGAAAGGAAAAGGCACCTTGTTGTCATCGGGATTTGCATGTGAATTCCCATGAACACGACGTACGGATATTTTTTGTTCGTTCAGCTTCTGGCGTAGAAAGGAAGGAAGGAAGGAAGGAAGGAAGGAAGCAGGAAAGGATCGTGTGAGGGGAAGCCATTCGAGAAACCAGCAACTTCCCCTCAGGATATTATGGCAGATGGGCCGTGAAGCTTATCCCCCTTAAGATCCTAATGAATCCGCGTGTATAATCCGACCATATTGTGTAAAGATGATTAACGTGGAGAGTAAGAAGAAATTTTTGAAAAATTCCCAGGTGTCGTGAGGTATTTTTTGTTCTTGCGATTACTTTTTAAATTAAGAAATTTTTTTTCGAAGAATTCAGGAGGGTTCCAAAGATTTTTACGTGAAATTTTGATCGTGTGAATTACTGTATTAATTAATGATTTCAATCTTTTGCTTGTTTATTACGTAAAACTATGTCTAGAGGTTCGAAGTGAACAACGAAATTAGATTAATAGTAAATTCATTTCGTATGTTTAATGTTCCAAAAGTGCTGCTCATATTGGCCATCGAACACAACGGATGCACTCGAAGTTATTCAATTTGCAGATTGAATTTTAGTGAAGTCAACGCAATGGAAAAATTAAACAAATATTTAGAAAGTCAAACCATAGATATAAATTAAGAAAAGTATATGAAACAACAATGTAATAAATTATATTATAAATTAACAAACCATATAATTTACAAGCTATTTAAGAATTAAATAACTGTATAAAAGATTAGATTTAGAAACACTAAACTGAGCTATAAATTAAATAAACAATATGAAATAAACAATACAAAAAATCATATAAAATGATATCTACTACATAAAATATGAGCTACGTAACAAATTAACAAACCATATAATCTATAAACTACATAAAAAACCAACGAATTAAATAAACTATAAACCATAGAAAGTACTTAAACTCAAATACAGCAAAAATTGAGATATTAACGAAATAATATTAACCCAAACGAATAAAATATTAGACTTGCATCAAAGACAAAAAGATCACAAGCAAATAACCAAAAATAAACCTTCCACTCCACAATCCTCCGTTACTTCTGCCTCCAATTCATTTCAAGTACCAACATCAATCTTTGAATATTATCGGTTCATTTGCATCACAAAAACCATTCTGAAATCCCAAGACGCTAACAAGTCGCTCGCCATCAAAGAAAAAGGGGTCGCGAATTACACGAGATTGTCTTGAACAAGGGTTAGGCCTAATCTCCATAGAGCTCGTTGATTAACCAGGATAATTCAATCACGACAAGCCGAACGACGAAATGTTCCTCGAAGACTGTCGAGTGGCTATTTGATGTTATCACGGATCGTCCATCGAGTTTCCAGACTCCAGAAGAAAAGCTTGGGTAAGGTATAATTAGAGGATAAAAAGGAGCTGGAGGAAACGGTGTGCATGAGCGGATTAAGACGCCGCGTCGGTTTGAACGTCTTTTACTCATCCAACGTTTATTGCTCTCGTTGCTGTGTTCACCGGGAACTTTCTCGGTTTACGCGGGGGTCAATGGTTCACCGTGGTTCTCAGTTTCTATGGAGATGTCGACGGTTTACTGCGCAAACATTGTGCGTCCACTTTTTGTGAAATTACGGTTTCCATATGCAACAAATAGTCATTTTCCTTATGCTGTATAAATATCACATTTGTATCCATTTCATAAGTCTGTTGGAAATAATATTTTTGTTCATCCTTTTGTTTATTTCGAAATATTTTCATAAGATCCACTTTTGTCATTTCAGGTTCCTGAAAAGGACCAGCGCGCTATTTGCGATCCATTTTATAGCAGCATTGATAAAAATAAACATGATAAATACAATGCAAAAAGTATTTCGATTATAACGTATCATTGAGTTTTTAAAATTGTGTTTTTTTTGGTAACGCTAAAGGTGGATATATAATATTTGTGCAGTAAATCATCCGATGTACGCTTTGAAAAATATTCTAGATTTTAACTCTCATCTAATCATCATTCGGTCATTTGCAAACATTGTCTGAACTCATGGTCTGACAGTATAAATGTATGTGTATATTTAATACTATAATTAACAGAGCAGTTAGAATCAGGATGGTTTCAGGATTTATTTATTTAAGGGTTTAAATAATTTTGCGGAATAATACACAAAGGTGCATTTTCCGGGATTTGGATAATTTTTTAAACAATTTGTGCACGGAGGCTTGTTTCCCTTTTACGCTGTGTATTTTCTCATATATCGTTCATTTCAGTTTCCTTGGTACAAATTTTGTGCTTTACTTGTCGATGTTTCATTTCGGTCCAGGAATATCTGATCGAGGATTCTGTGCTTATTTACAGTGTACATGAAATAATATTCAAATAACTGGAGAAATAATTGAATTTCGTCCAACGACATTAAGATGTTCGAAAATATTATCGCATTTTGACAGCCTCCATGCGTCTACTTCCTTCAAATGAAATAGATAGAAATCGTTAAAACGATGTTATTAATGCGTCAACTTGGATCTACCATTTCAGTCCGCCGATGATCCTGCGAAGTCTGAACAAATTTAAATAAATTTCAGATTTATAGCAACGGAGAACCGAAAGGGAACCAGCTGCCAGCAGGATGTCGATAAAACGTAACCTTCATCGCTATCAAAATACACGTGCATTGCGATATTTTGGAATTCCAGTGGTCTGTTCGCATTTGATTCGATTGTTGCTAAGAATAGTCAACGAATTCGCTTTCGTATTCCTTTATTTTCAAAAAATAGAAAATTTATTTCTCTAAGAATATTCAACGAATTCGCTCTCGTATTCCTTTATTTTCAGAAAGTAGAAAATTTATTTCTCGCCAAATGCGATAAAAGCGAAACGTTATAAGAAGATATGAAAAAAGAAGAATAAATTTATAAAGGTGGAAGTTACAACCCCTTTACCCTCCGAAAAAATTCCACCACGTTATTGTATCCCTTACGATTCCTCTAAATAAAATCTCTTAGTATTTCCAAACAAAGTCAACGCCGCCAGGACTATCATACCGTCTTATTAAATCTTACACACGAACAAACCTTACAAATATATAATTTGAACACTGATGGAACTACGATTCAAACAAAAGACACTCAATCTAACCCATTATGTCCAACAACTTCCTACGTACCCATAGCTTCTCATAATTCTCCTCCTAACCTTCTTCTTCAAGTACCGCTACACCACCTTAAAATCAAACCGAAACCTCGACCCAACCTCTCTCCATCCTCTAAGCAACCATCTTGAAAAAGCTGGCAAGCAAGAGGTCTCCTCAATTCTCGCGATGTAATTAACAATTAGCGAGGATCCTCGGCTCCGGGACCGGGGCTAATTGTGGCAATTACAGCTGGTTCCCGGCGAACTTCCTGCGATCAGCAACGATAACGTCGACGATGTTGACCCCGGGTACAACGTTGTGGGCGGGTTGAAGACGCGTTCGCAGTCACCGATCGCACGTTCGCCGACACTTGAACTCCTGACACGCGACAATTAAATCATCCACTCGTTGCTAGTCGTCTCGTCTCGCTTTCTGGGCGCCACGCGGGATGACCAATTGAGTGTAGGCCGCGACCAATCGCCTCCGTTGTCCGCGTTCGCCGGGTTTTCGCCAGGCGGACGAGGGAAACCGACAAGAATTCGACCGACTTCCGGCGATTATCGCTGAATCAGCCTGCAGTGGCCTCGGACGGACGGACACGTGGCTCGCGAACTTTTAATTGGGACCTGGCTGCCAGCAAGAACTTTCAAGAGTTTGAAACGTAGGGGGTGAGAATTTCGACGAACGAGATGGTCTCAGCGAGTTTTTAGGGGAAGAAGGTGCGTACTTAACGAAGCATCCGGCTGAACAGAGAAGCGGAGGAAGGTAAATTTACGGTTGAAGCATGGTCGATCTTCTTGTTGGATTGCTTTGGCGGATTTTTCTTGTTCTCAGGTAATTTGAGTAATTTCGGGAAATTTCTCTGCTCTTGAGGCGAAATTGCGCGTTACTCTTTCTTCCGGCTTTCATCCTCTCTCGTCTATGTCGCTCTGCGATTTGTATATATCGATTTATTTCGTTATTCCGTATATAGGAAGGGTGGTGTACAGGGTAGAAAGAAATTTGTCTACTTCAGAAGCGAAATTACAGGGGGTTGTTCCTTTCTCGAGCATTCGCTTTTTCTCGTCTATGTTGCTTTATAATTTGTCTATACTGGTGTGTTTGATTAATCTGTACGTTCGTAGTATTTTGTAATAAGATTGTTACAGATTTTTGACTGATTTTCTTGCTTTAGCGAATTTTTCTTTCCCTGCGTTTATCGAGGGTAGAAAAGATTCTTCTCTCGTGCTGTACGGAAAATTAGTAGGTCGTTCAGTGAAGTAGAATTCTAACGGGGTATGTTCATTTAAAAAATTGAGGTTGGACCCAATATATTCTGGTCTAAAAAGTAGAATATCCTAATCTTTCATCTCGTTAGTAGACCGTTTGTTCTAATGCCTCATTTTAGACGCACGCATGCAGAAAATCTGAAGGTTTCTCCGCGATAATATCGCTTTTCCTGTATAATATGGAAAATCGTACGATGATCTCTAGCTACTTCGACTCGCAGTATGCGCACCTTGATTTTTTAATCTGATAAAATGAATAATTCATCATAACCAGGTACCATACGTAGATACAATAAATCTACTTGTGCTTCTACGCTCGCGGTATCTTCAAAACATCTACAAAACTGGCATTCTCAACTGCATAATTACTGCTTTTCTCTGATATAATAATTACGAATTCAAGTTGAAACTTCTTAGAAACTTCAAGTTGTACCTCGTATTAAATAAGCGAAATTTAATACGGAAGATGTAATCTAAGTCGTCTTAAAATTCAGAATAAACGAAATAGCATTAACAGAGGAGAAAAATAAAAATCCCTAAATCCAACGTATCAATATATCTGAAATAATTTCCACGTTTAAAGATACAAGCGTCTGCGAATTTTATAATATTAGTTTAATCCTGTGTATCTATCTACAATAATTTCAACATTTCAAAGTATAAAAGCCTATCTAAAACATTTTTTAAATTCAAATATGTACGAATCTAAACAATAATTTGTTAATTCAAAGTAATTTCTAAATTCAAAAATATACCAGAATATTTTCAATTTAAAACTTTACGAAGCTATGTCTTTCGTATCGCCCAATTTAATTCGATTACTGCGGCTGAGATAACAATGCGCTATACTTGTTTCCAAGCAACTCCTATACACGTCGAACAAACAAAAAGAGAGTGCTAGAGAAGCTGATCGAGAACACTGAGCGCGACTGTTCAAAAAACCGCCACCGTTCAATTCCCGTTTGGCAGCGCGGACGATTTCGATTTGCGGTTTCGCAACATTTGTTCCATTAAAGTCTAGAGTCGGTGCCGTGCTCCCTGGAGTAATATGCGTCTCGAGCGAAGGGCTGGAAAGGGACATCCCTTAAAAAAGTCAGCCTCGAACCGAGGGCTGAAAGGACCATTGTCCCCGCGGTAACTAACTTTGCTCAGAAAAATGACTCATCCCTGCCGGACGATAAGACGAGAACGAGATCAAACAGATGGGATTGAAAGATAAATTTAACGTTTGAGCGTGAAAAAATGGTCGAGGAATAAAATTAGATTTTGATCCTCTACAAACGTTCAATAATAGGTCAGATTTATGGAAGAATTTCGGTGAGTCTTTAGGAGTGTAGATAAAGAAGTTTCATTGAATTCATTTAATTTTAGTCCACGAGATAGAAGAATCGAAGGGTAAAAAGGCAATTAGGCTTTTTTACCGATGAACCGAAGTTTTGTTATTGGCGAACGGAATAAATTATCGAAGTTAGTCTTCCCTGTTTCGGTGAAGTTGTTTTGCGATATTCTTAATTCTTCCACCTCTCAATTTAGCAAAGACATGGAAATCTTTATACGCATTGATATATTAATTCATACGTTGGCATTCTTCCCTAACTGTATTTATCTTCTGAAGACTTGCATAACTGTTAATCTTTAAAAAGATCAGCAAAGAGAAAAACTACTGAAACTAGTAAAGAGAACGGACAAGCAAAATCGATACGAATTTGACGGTATTAAGGAACGATAACTTAATTGAAAATCAATAACGAAAGATAGACAGGATTTATAAAACGAGCAAATAAACTACCAAGACTATTTTCCTATAATGCTTTCTGTATTCAAATGAAATTATCGCCACGATCCGTTGCAAGCTTGCGGAAAGAATTATTTTCTTCCGACGACAGTGACCATTCGCTAACACAGATTTATCGAGAAACAAGTGCAACGATATTGAAGAATTGATAGGGAGAAACCCAGAAGCTGCCAGGCGAACGCTCTCGAGTTGAAAAATGGCTTCAGCGCCTCGATGTCTCAACGTTTGTTCCATTAAAAGAACGACGAACGCTCCCGGGTGCAGTAGAGCATCCACGGAGAAAAAGGAAGCCTTAAAGAGGCAACCTCGATAAATCTCGACGAGGGGTTCTCCGTAGCAGAACCGAGAGATTCAAGATGACGACGCGAGCAAAGTGCATTGTCGGTGAAAAAGCTCGCGATCGAATGGACCACGTCCCCTTTGTCCTCCTGTCGACGACAGATTCTATTTCTTTCAGGCTATTCCTAGCAAAATTCAAGCATTTGTTACGCTATTATTTACAACGTAGCGCCGTTTGTTTGAAACTGTTTGGTGTCTTCGACCAAGATTTCATTAATTGTGATTTTCCATTCAAATAGTAGGAATTCATATTCGTAGAAAGAATTGGCGAGAGATGAGTTAGCTGGACGTTAACTAAAATGGAATTCCAATATATTTCATTGTAGTGAAAAATCTTCAATTTGGGATTATTCTCTTTTAACGTTACCGATATTAATGTATCTTTCTAATGGAATTATTTTGTGATTATCTAGAAAACGAACGAAATATTAGCAGTCCTTAATGATCCTTTCTAATCAAATTTCTAGTAATCCTTTCATAACGATAAATTAAATCTTCTATTCGAAAAAACGAAGCTATCTTTCGCTATTTAAAAAAAATAGGAAATTTATTAATATAAAATTAATATCAAACGTAAATTTATTTCTCCAAAGAATTTCAACTTCCATGCTAGAATTTAAGGGTCTAAAATTTCTAACATTTTGCGAATTCTACTTTCCAGAAAGCAAATGACAATAATTTTCTTACATGTTTTGGATATTTGTAATAAAATGTTTTTATAACAGGATAATCATTGTAGAAAGTTCGTTATTGAGAACGTTGCAGTGGACAGCTGGAGAAAATAAAAATATATTCCTGCGAGAGTCGATAGCCGAGAATCCACCCTTTAGTTGAAGAGTTCATCGAGAAAACGGGGGCTACTAATCGTTACCAAATGAACTGCTCGAAAGCTCTCCTGGCTCGTTCCTCGTTTCTTCTGGAAGCACTTCTATCGACGACAGATGTTCGAACGGAGCTACACTCCGCTCTTTAAATCAACCGTCGAGCCATTTCGACGATGAAAATATATTTTCGCGAAAGAAGAACGCGTCCAGGCGAAAGCAAGATTAAATGGATGGCCTCTTGCCACTTCCTTTTTTCCTTTTCGACAATCCGAGAAACTTGTTTCCGTAGCAAACGTGCCGTCGTCGATATTTTATGCAATGAAACTAGTGAAGTATATTGTTGATTTGAGAGAAAGAGTTATAAGGAAAATGTTATAAGGACGAGTTTGTAGTGTAGGAACTATTGAAATTGAAGATGAGGAGGAACAGTGGTTCGAATTACATTTTTTTGCTGACAGTTCACTCTCCACATTCCATTTCTTTTATTCCACGCTCCGCTTTGGAACGACCCCTCTGCTAAATCATTCATAATTTCTTTTATTATGTCGATTATTATAATACTACATATATTATTATGCGACAATTATAGTCCAATTGTAGGGCATACAACGTGAAAAAATGTCGCCTCTTTGTTTCACAAAGCGAAAAAATCTATGATATGATAAATTTTCTTAAGTAAAACCCTGTTTCACTGTTCTCTAAAGCGAAAGAATCGAAGAAATCTTCGAAATAACTTGCAGCGATTCACAATTTTTCGTACTTAGTTAGTCAATCAAAAATCCGATAAATAATCCAGATGTAATAAAAATTCGTTTACACGGCAAGCCGTGCCAAACGATTTCACCTTCTGACTCCGCGAAGTCGAAAAATTTACCTGAATCTTGAAATAATCTGCAGCGAATCATTCATAATTTTCCGTGTCTTGTAATCCAATAAAGATAATAATCCAATGGTGATAAAAGTTGAGTTACGCAACTCTGCAGTTCCGAAAAACTCATGCACGTTGAATTCATCAACTCGAAGAAACATTTTCAAACCAACTCGAATTCAGTCCACGTGATCAGCGAACCCAAGCATAGGTCAGAATGATCAAGATCGCGATGAAGGTGTACATCAAAAAGAAGTGAAACTACGAAGCATATGAAGCGCGTTTCAGGGTGGATGCGTCTCGTCTGGGTGAACTGACGAATTTCCACAGGAGCGTCGAGCACGTGCGTACGTTAAGCTCGTACGCATCCATTAAGTGGCCGCGACTTCCGGTACGCGCACCTCGTCGAACCTGCACGTGCTGTCTGGGGTGTTCACGCACCTTGCTTCCGCGAGCTCCAAACGCGTACAAGTACTCTGCGACTATCCTTGCTTGGATATAGTGTAATTCCTCTCATACTATTTCTCGCTTCGAGTCAGTTATTATATCTTCTTCTTCAATTTTACGATCCTACGTACATAGTTGTGGTCTAGTGCATAGGAAAAATGAAATTCGTAAGAAGAACTGCAGCAAGAAAGTGGAGGATGGAAGGATCGCAAGACATATATTTTCAGCTGTTAACTGAATCGTTCGGAAGTCACGCTGATTAACTCTATAAATAGATGTATTCAGGGACGATTACAGACGTGATATTTTTTTAATATTCATTTTATTTTTAATATTCACTGACCGTGGAAGATACAATTACTTACGCAACTCTCTTGTGGGGAATTTTATGGACATAAATTGCTTGATCTTCAAGATACTCAGTGTTAACTGTATTATATTATAATATATTATTATACTTAGATATTACATTTAAATTTTATAGATACATATACTTTTAATTTTATTACATAGTGTAATATAATTTATATTTGTAAGATACGTATATTATAATTTTTAAGATTTGCAATAGAACGGATAGTAAAATGAAGAAGTTCGTAAGAAATGGAGTTCATCTCTTCAGATTAATTTGACTGCCGACGAGCTGAATAGTGAATTTTTCTGAATGTACATGTTTAAACAAATTAATCTCTTAAATACAGAAGAAAAATGCGTAGATCTATCGTAGCAACATAAGCTCGATTAACAAAGGATTCTTGGCGCTTGATATTAAAGATAACAGAACAAGGTTCAGCGCTGAAAATATTTCTCTAAATGCAAGATAAAAGGGAACAGGAAGAACAAAAAAGCTAGCACATTGCTCGTGGAAATCTCTTTCACGATAGCGTTCAGGTACACTACATCGATGACGCGAGTTTCCGGTCTGTGATTCAGTCTCGTTTCCGTCCTCCGTATCTGCTTTGCAGGAAGTTCGAAAAACTGCCAAATACCTGGCCGATAAAAGACATACGACACAGAAATCTTCGAAACTGGATCATAACCAACTTCCCAAACCACTTCAACCCGAAAACTTGACATCGCAGACGTGGAGGCTTCAAAACTTCGAGTTCAAAAACTTATCAAGTATACGGGAACTTGACTAGTTTCTAACTGGGTAGGTAGCAAATGCAATTTTCTTGAAAAACGAAGCCTCCAAAGTAATATTTCATTTCTCGAGTTTCGTCTTATCTCGAGCCACAGAAGATTTCCCCTGATTACACTTATATCGTGAATTTTAATCCACTGTATATATATATGAGACCCAACATGCTGTTATAGAAAAACGAAACCATTTTAGTTAACCAATATCGAACACCTCTCTTTAATTTTCTTTAGTATCCAAATAAGATTAATTATTGTAAAACTTAATATTTGTATTACGATTACGTTAAGTTCTACCTAATTTTATCAGACACAAAACAGTATGTATAGACTATTGAAAGCTCTATGAATTATTCCCAATATCTCTCTTAAAATATGCTCTCAATATCTCTCTTAAAAAATAGGATATCCTGATATCCTGATTTCTCTCTTAAACCAAATCTCCAACAAACAGCCCAATCATTGGGCCCAATTTCCACGCACTTCATCCTCGTGTAAACCATCAGAGTCCACTGAACAGGCCAAAAGACAATACAAAGATAACACGCGAAAACAAGATTCTATTTGCCAAAGGTCTAAGTCTAACCAGAATAGATAGCAGCCGAGTAGCGCCATAAGGACAACGCGCCTACTTGCGTAAAATCTACTCGCTCATCCTTATCTAAATCCGCGATGGAACGCTTGGCAACGCTTTAACGGACATGAATGAACTATTCTTGGAAGGATAAGGAGTCGAGGAGGATCCTTTAAAATGGGCGATCCTTTAAAATAGAAACGGTTCCAACCGATTAAACGGTCCTGCCAGCTGACAGGGCACGCGGAACCATTGGTAAACCGGTTTGCGAAACGCTTGTGGGAACAAAGACGGGTTCCATTCGCGATGCTGTGACGTCACAGGTTGAGCGGAAAGTGGGTGGATGGGTGTGAACGCACACAAACTAACCTGACCAGTCAGTGAGGACGGTCAGTGATCGGGCTGCTCGAGGAAGCTGGCTCCTCTTTGCCACGTGAGCGAAGATCTTCCACGACCAGACGACTATGGAGAGTGATCAACTTGTGGATAATCGTGGAAGTGAACTTCTTTCAGAATTTCAGGTTTTGATACGTTTGTTGGTTGGCATTTAAATTTCAGAGAAATGCTTTCCAAAGATTATATCGTAGGTTTCCTGGTTGGAGGAGTCGATTCCCTGTTTGTTCGAGACTTTTGAAATTTCCATCGTGGATCTTGGGTTCTGTTAATTGCGGGGAATAATTATTGAAATTTATTAGTTGATTAATTGTAGGAAAAAACAGGGTGAAGTCTTTTTTCCAGTTAAATAAGAGTTATGTTAAGATATAGACGAAGATGGACCGCCTATGCGATCAAGCATCGAACAGTGAAAACCTCAAAGGTGTCGATTGAGTAAACAGAAAATCAATTCCTGTTATCTAGCACCTGAAATCTACGTTATAACGATGTCTCCTACAAACGAGAATCAGCTTCATATTATAAGCATGTATTAGGACACCTAGTGATATTTAGTACAAATTGCTCTTTACTACTTTCACATTCTACGTGTATTATTTGCGAACCTGATATGCATCATACAGTGGTTACGAAAAGTATTATCGCACACCCTTATTTTCCAGTGCAGTGGTTTTTTTTCTCAGGTTTTACGTTTCATTTTCATAGCGTTAAGGTCTTAATCAGGTTAAGTAATCACACGAAAGTACTATATTATATGTCATAAGAAATTTAATATACTTGAACTTAATGAGTATATAAGTACTATAATAAATACAACGATGTACCAATACTTTTTGTATTAACTGTACATGCCTTACAATTAGACCGCAGATTTTCATATATTCATGAGGAATATAATAATATAATAATGCACACACCTTTGCAAAATATGCAAAGTTTACGACCAGTCATGGAATTTAATAGATAAAACATTAGGTTCTGTTCCTTTATTTGCCTTTATAAAAATATGAATTTCTACTAATAACATGAAATACCAAATATTCTCAAGTCTTGGAATAAATGTAACAAATAAACAGGTGTCCCAATACTTACATACCAATCCACATTAGTCAATGCAAATTCTTCTGAGAAACCGTTTTGCAAGACTATCCACGTAATCCACGCAAAACACGTGAAAGACTGCGACAAGAGTAACAGATCGATGGCAGGTTATTGTTCGATTGGATCGATTCTCTGGGCACTCGACTTACGCAACGATCGTTCGTTGTCCGAAGGAATTTCGTCACGAATCCATTCGACAGCTCACCGGTTCGACCTTAAACGGCACATGAGTCACGGTGGTTGTCGACGGCCTTTTTCTCCGTCTAGGAAGCGGCCGAGGACTGTTCGAGACACGTGTCGTTATCCTGGTGTGCGCCGCCATACCCGCGACTCTCTTTCCACCTGCGTTTCGCCGCGGAGCTGAGATCGCCAACTGAGAATCTCTGCCGCGGGAGGGCCGAGTGATTCACCGAGGCAAAAAGAACCAGAAAAACCGCGAACGAGTCAGGCAACGGAGGAACGGACGCGGAATAACCCGATGCGTATCCCGGGAACTCGAGAGAGAGAGAGAGAGAGGTTCTGATCAGAAATCTATGCTCTGAGTGTGAACTGTGCACCTCGGAAATCCCTGTTTTGGGGGGATTTATACGGGAATTTTGTACTTTGCAAATGATCGTTTTTTGGGGGAATTTTATTATTATTAATCTGTGATTCGTGAAAGAATTTGTATTTTGTAAGCCCTGTGTTCTCTGTGATTCACGTATGTATGAAGTCTGGATCTTGGAAGTTTTCTCTTTTAGCATTTGTGATTCGTGTACGAACTTTGTATCTTGGAAATTTTCCTTTTGTAATTTGTGACCTGTACGCGAACTTTGAAAACCTCCTTTCCCTCGTGTACTGTGTGTTGACCAAGTACTATAGCTTGGAAGTATTTTTGTGATTTGTGGGATTTTGTGAACCTTGAACTTTAAAAACATACTGTTGTGTCCTGTGTGTTAAGTTTGTACTTTGGAAATGTTTCTGTGATTTTCATTTCAATTGCGTGGCAATTTTCAGCGTTTTCCAAATTTCCAACTTTCTGTAATCCGAAAGTGACTCTTAAACTTTACATACTTCATGATCTATGTACAATCTGTACACTTTGAAATTTTCCAGTTTTGTAATCTTCATCGATTGCTATTGATGCGATACGTTTTGCGTTCCTACGTATTGAAAAGAGGGCATTTTGGCTTTCCATATTTTCACGTTTAAAAAATAATCGAATATAACTTTCCGCTTTTCTTAACTTGATCTCAAAGTGAGAATTGGTATTTATGAATAATGGGGATTAGTTTTATTTGGAAGTAATGCTTGGACAAGGCATTAGGGGATCAAGATTGCGGTTTAAGAAGAGGCTGTCATCGTTTCGTGGCACGTCTAAAAGGTTCACAGAGAACGATCTTGCTGGTCATTGTCTGAGAAGAGTGGTGGTTGAAGTTTGTTACGTTCGCGGGAATGGCCTTCGTGATGTTGCTTTTTTGGAACGTCAGGTATAATAACGAACTAAGGAAGGAAAAACTGTGATGATTTACAAAAAGCTACGATTTAGATGTCTTGTAGGATACTACGTGAGATAAAGTTTTATAGATAGAGAAGAAGAACCATACTTGAATAGGACGAAGCTTGGAAAGTAGACAGCATTGGCTGTAATTGTCTGTTTTCTTTTTTTAAAACTATTTTGTTTAAAATAACTGATGACTCCGATAAAATTTTAACGGAAACATAAACTGCAATAAAGATATAACAATAATAAATTATATACATTATAACAGTAACAAATTCTAAAGTCATAAAGAAGTCAAAACATAAACTGTAACAAACTCTTAAAATTACATAATTCACAATAAAGATAACATACGCGTATCACGAAAAATAATTAATAACAAGGTATGTAACAAACCAAATAACAAAAATCAAAGATTAACTCAGAACCGTGCAACTTTCGCTTGCAAGCACAATTTTTCATAAAACAATGGCATCCCTATGCTGTGTACCAGTCTAACTCGAACGAATCTGATTCGCTTTCCGTTTTCTCAAATCTGCTTCATTTTTCTTCATTTTTTCCCAGCGAACAAAAATTTCCCTTCTTCCTTCGCCGGTCGATTTGGCATTTCCCTTTGAATCTACACGATTCCTCTATTCAGGCAGAATCGAAGCTGGCAGATCGAAAGTAAGCTCGTTCCACGAGTTTATTGTCCGAATAATGACCGTGCCTTGCGATTCGAGATCCGAGAGAGGAAGCCACGCCATTTCGATGCAACATGAGCTCAGGTAAAAAGCCAGCGCCGAAAGTTTTAAAGGCTCGTCAGCTGTTCGAATGGCTGTACGCTCGTTTCTCTGCGAGAAACTTCTCCTTTTCTATCGAGCAACAGCAGGGGTAGAAGGAACGGGGAAGTGTGGCGAGGGAGATAAACACACGAGGGTTGACCGAGCACAGCTGCTACCCTAGAAGAATGATCGAGCCGAATGCGAATTCTGTCAGACGATCGCGCTTCTTGCTTTTCGAACGAAGACACCGCCTGTGCAGCCATTAAAGTCACCGAGCCAGACGTAGGGTTCTGCCTCGTTAAATTATTTTTTGGAATTTTCGCTGGCTAAATTCTTCTTCCATTTTCAGATTTATTGGCGCAGGATGAAAGGCAGACTTTTTGTAAATGGGAATGTCTGGATGGATGTGGACTTTTTCTACGAATTCTGTTGAGATATATATTTTTTCTTTTTTCTTTTTTTTGGTGAAATTTATGATTCTAGTTGATATAAGAGAAATATCTTTTTAAGATTAAGTTTTAAGGAGCATCTAATTGTTAATTTCGAGGAGACATATTTGTTCCAATTGCTTTTATATGATACTGAGTTCTTTTGTTAGTCAAAGTTTCAAGCAAATTATAAATCTCTTTCGTAATCTCTTTCGTAATTTTTTTTAATTATAACCTAAGAGCAAGTTCCCTAAACTAGGTAACTGAAAATTGGAATTAATTTAACACCAGGATAGTAACTAAGCTAAATATATAGCCAATTTGTCGCTATACGCGAAGTACATGAACTATAAAAATTCAGAACCTGATGCCAACTTCTACAGCTTCAGGCAACGTAAATAAAAGAGCAAGTTTCGTTCTTCGAAGTGAAGGTGTAGAATCTTCCCAAGAGAAGTGGAAGCAAAAAACCTGAGTTTGTTCGGTGATGAAGCAGAAAACAAAACAGATTTTTTATACGAACAAGAGAAAGAGAGGCAGAAAGAGAGAGAGAGAGAAAAGGAGGAAAATAAAAACACGAGGGAGAGCAATGTTTTATGGGCTGCACGTGTATTGTCTGTCCGATAGAAAATGTTTAAAGGAATACGGTTCAAAGACCTCCCACAAAGTGTCGCGCAAAAAGGTGCGCACGTAGCTTTGGTCTCTTGAATCTCTTCCATTAAAGAAAATTCGACACGTAAAAGCGGAAGACTAAGTACGGGAAAGAGCGAGAAAGATGAAAAATGGAACAGTTGGGTCTTTCAGCTCCGGTCGTAAACCCGAAGATCATTAAATTTGAAGATTTCTCGCACCGAGTTTTCTCCCTTTCAACGCCCCTTAAAACTAAGCTCGTTTCAACGATGTAAACTCCATGATGTAAACTTCTTTTATTATATTTTCAAAAAAGAAAAAAAAATAGGAGATTGGTATTCTTATTTCGTTATTTAATTGTTAGGCAAAACGAAGATTCTTTTATTGTTATTTAACAGGGATGAATAACGAAGGACAAATACTTCGAAGAGAAAGAGAATCTTTTCTATGACATTTGCAAAAAAATTGAGAATCGATGATAATTTAGTTGTTCTATTGTTCAATCCTTTTTTATTAATTTAATAAAAATGAATATTCCGAATGGAAAGTAAACGTCTGTTTTGCGATGGTTATAGATATAAGTGGATCGAACTCTTTTACCGTATAGAAGAATGTCTCGGTGCAAGGAGTTAAGAAACACTGATTCGGAGGTCGAAGGATTATCGAGGAAACAGCTCTAGATTTCGATCGATTGATTACAATGGACTGTTGTGAATGAGCATCGACGTAGAAGAAAGGGGGCATTGTACAAGAGAACCATAACGCGTCGTCGTAACATTTCCCATTCCTTAAGCAGTAAATCAGAAATCTAGTTTCACAATTCAGTATCTCAAATAGGTACTACACTTCCTATAAATCCATTTAACATTCGAAGAAAAAAAAGCCATGAAATCACTCTACAAGCGTTACGAAATCCCTAAAACCAATCCTAAACACAAACTTCTCACACAATTCGAAAAACCACTCCTTCTTAGAATTCTACTTGTTCCATTAACGAATTAAAAATACTTAATCTTAATTCCCGTCCCAATTACAACCGAAACTCGAACAATTCTAAACATTACCAAATTTTCTTCGATCCTAAAAACTACCCCAATTAACGTTCGAAAGAAAAAAGGGATCAAGACACTCCATGAGGATGGAGAAATTTCTAAAATTCCAATTCTAAACACTGGCGACTTGTCCGCAATCCGAGAAACCACACCTTTCTAGAATCCTATCTACCCCGTTAACACACCAACCTAAAAGGCCGAATCTTAATTTGTCCGTCAATCACAGCGGAAACCCAAACAACTTCCGAGCCGTCTAACACCCTGCGCGCAATTCCGCGACCCAGAGAACTCGCAAAGGAAAACAGAGGGAGAGAGAGAAAGCGAGGAAGAGGAAGAAGAACCGGATGCGCGCAAGTTCGCGAGCAGTCAGCACGAGGTTGGCGAGATTTCTCGAATAATCCGCGATTATTCAGACGGCCGCGACCCAGACTCCGACAGGGCCTTTTTGTCCTTGCAGCGTGCATTGTCGCATCTGAAATTCGTGAAAGATTCGGTGGCTCGCGGGGGAGCGACGTCTGGCTGGCTGGTGGAAGACAAAAGTTGGCCGAGAGGCGAAAAAAAAAAAAACAGAAAAGAAAGAAGAAGAAAGAGAAGCAGCTAGTGGGTGGTGGAGGAGAGTTTCCACTTGGCGAAAGCTGTCGCCGACAATGGCGAACGTTCTTAGAAAGAGGCTCGTCGCGCGGCCGGGAACAACAGATATCTGATGAGAACGGGGTGCACCGGGAAACGTTGAAGGGTGACGAGCGAAAAAAAAAAGAAAGAAAAGAAAGAAGAGGGGGCAGAACGAACGCGCGTTCTTCTTGCTCCTCCGTTCTTTTCGGAGGAGTTCGTTTCGTTTGTCTTCGTCGTTCTTGGCTGGCGAATCATCCATTGAGGAAAAAGTCGGTCAACGAGGAACGTCGACGATACGGTTCCGTGACGGAGCCACCGTGTGACGAACTTCTGCAGCGAGACTAGAAAATAACCGGGATGACGACCACGCCTGGAGGATGCTCCCTTTGGTTCTCGCAGCCAGACGATTCTTTGAGGCTTTTCCCTTGGCTCGTGGACGTTTGTCGAAGGGTTGTTTAATCGCGAAGGGGTTGCAAAGAGAAGGTTTGACGGTTTGGAGGTTTGTTAGGGTGCAGGGTTTTGTAATTGTGATATTTAGAAGAGGGGAAAGTTGGATGTGGTGTTACAGTAATCTGTGAGTTCGCAGAGTCGTGTAATTAAGATGTTACGGTTGGAAGAAAAGTTGGAAAATAGGACGCTTGATTCTCGACAATTTATTATATTTGTTTTATTGTATATGTATGTATTACATCGTATATCTGTGAGTTATGTTAAAAACACACAATATAAATATTCACACGAAAGAAGAGTAGGAATATGTTGAAAATTTTAACCCTTATTATTCATCATTCAATATATCAGGTGTTTCATTTTTGAGACAGAAATATAAAAACAAATGTACATGTCATTTTATGAAAATACTAGAACCCACGTTATCCGTTGAGTGATTTGTTTCACGGGAATTGGATATCGATCGACTTACGTAACGAAATTAAGAATTTTACAAAAAGCATGCCTAGAATTTATCAATCCACTTTGGAGAGGCTCGTTTTTAAACAACACGTATAAAATACCAAACGATATCGATCGAAACGAGTATTATTTCGAACGGGATCCGAATTAAACGTTGAAGCGAGGAAAAAGGGGTAAAACGAGGGCTCGAAGCCCGAATCCCTTTGGTTTTGTCTCTCATCAGAACTGGCAAATCACCCATTGAGCAAAAAGTCGGTCAACGACGAACGGTAGCCGCAACGATACAAATCCACCCCCGTTGACAGAGTCGCGGATAAGCGCGGTATCAGGCCGTTGTTCGCTGGAAAACGACGGAAACGAGGGGATGAACGGGGGGTTTGTGCGCGAAAATAACGGAGGAAATGACGACTTCAGCCGGAGGACTTCTCTTTCAACGACCTACTTCCATTGTGTCGCAGCAGTCCTGCTTCTGCTCCAACGGAAGGAGAACCACCGTAATGGAATATTAATATTGGGGTTGTTGAGAAACTTCTGTCCCTGGGGTGCGCTTCGTACAGAGAAACAGCAGATTTCCAAGCAGTTTGTTATCTACTATAGAATTTCGGTTGGCGACTTTACGCCGGTTATTTCGTATTTTCGAAGAAGAACTCCCTGGAGAAATTTGAAAAATTATTAGCATGAACGTATCGTTGTAAATACGCCAGCACTCACAGGCCTCAAGACGGTCCTTATATTTTCTTCAAAAGTGGAGAAGATCAAGCAACTGTTACAAGACCATTTAATATTAGCAATTTTTTCTAAAAATACGTAATAATTTACAGTTCATAATCTACATAGAAGATATTGAGTTTATTGAAGGCAAAACATCCTAAGAATTTTGAGTGTGTGAGTACAATTATCGTCCTGATGAATTTTTGGAAGAAAATGTATGTGATTAAATATGCATCGAAGAAATGCAGAGGTAGTACAATGTAAGAAAGAAATTAAACGTTATTTATAATACAGTAACATCGAATTGCAATTAATCCGACTGGCAGAAAAAATGTATCTATAAATTCGAATCGCCTGGAAGAATTAATAATACGTAACATTTTTGTCCACGTGATTATTCATAAAATATAAAGCGACTTCCAAACGAAAGAAAACGAATGCTCCCTGTTGTCGACAAAAAGTCCAAAACCTGATCATCGACTTTTTCTCTAAGAAGAAAAAGAGGAGCGAAATACATTCGATATCCAGGTAGATGATGATATTAATAAAACAGTCATCCTTCGTCTCATTAGCGGATAGAACATTTCCAGCGAGCTAGCATATAGGTTATCGGATTTTCCGGGAATAACCGACAATCTTTAACGTCCTCGAGAGGCGAAAGTGGATCGTGCAAGTTGCTAAGAATATTCGATTCGCTCTATTCAATGCTCCTCGGCGACAATATCCCGGTGTTCCTCCCCTTTCGATATCATTGAATGCGCGATCACGGCGTGTCCCTGAGCTGAACTCGAAATTAGGAAAGGGAAAGTGGAAGGATGAGAATAGAAGACTCGTATTCCTGTTATAAAGCTTGCATGGGATGACCGACTTCGATTTTCCATTGCAGTCTCGCGGTTAAAGGATATCAGATGAAACTGTGGCCGAGGATATCGAACTTGGTCACGATTTATTAACCATCTGCATATAGTGAAATTAGGTTATGTACAGTGGCTACAAATATTATCTGTACACGCCATTATTTTCCAATGAAAGCGGGCTCTTGTCAGGTTCTACGTTTCGTTTTTAAACTATCAAACTTTTAGTGTTAAATTTTTCTAGCCGTACGAAAGTACAATCGACTGATATAAAACTTAATGTACTTGAACTTGATTAATTAATACATAAACGCTGTGACAAATATAACGACTTACAAATACTTTTCCTAGTCACTGTATATCGAGACTTAAATCTTTTATCGTTCCAGGTTTCCAGAGTCGTTTGATTTATTTAATACGATCATCTTATTTATTTACTGGACTTGATAAAATGATGTAACGAATCAGATCGGGCACCGGATAAATTTTGTAAAGTTTAGAAGATTGTCAAACACAATCTCAGAAATCGTAGAGTCACAAGTGTGTAGAAGTAAATGAAAATGACTGAAGAATCGTGACAGGGCTAATCTAATAGTAAGTAAACGCGTAGTTGGCGGCACGCCGCTGCGTCACAGGCGTTTTTATTTTATCTCGAGGAACCTTTCACTTCGACGCTACGTGGGAAAACAGCGATTAAAAATAAAGGAAGCAGCGGGAGCGCTAACGATCCTGTAGGAAAGGTTCCTCGGAGCCCTGCAGCCTTCTAACGACCTTCCGAGGCATCATCATCAAGGGCCGAGTTAAATTATTCATTTGTCCTGAGAGATAGAGTACGCTTATTAAGCATTGCTTTAACATTTTATTTGGATCACCTATGATACTTAATTAAATATTCTATTTTTGTACTATATCCAGGTGAAAGCTATTTCAATTTTTACATTAGATTCTTGGCGTGATTGAAATTGTCATTTACCATTTATGGAATAATTTTCAATTAGTATTAGAATAAGTTTCGACTAATTTTCCACGCAGAACATTAGAACTGATAAATACCACAATTCTGAGAAATATTAAAACTAAAAGCTACCGCACGCTACATTTACTTTCTTAATGAGTTTTAATTTGTCAAAGAAATTGAAAAGAATAAACAGAGATCAAAGGTTGCGAAATATGGTGGAAAATTTATTTGAAATATAACAAGAGCATCGACAAAGGACTTCGCGAAAGTGGTTTTAATCTGTGTCAAACGGAAAGTTACATTTTATCTCGAGATCGTGTTTCCTTCGAGATGCTCGGACTAACTGAACTTGCGATACACTCGGAACCAGGTCATGGTTATTTTATTAAGATGTTTCTTCAATAAAGTTATTTCTAGAATACCTCTATAAATCATTCTCTATCGGAATTCCTTACAAGGAAAGTTTACTCGAACATTCACTTAAAATCAGATTTTTATTCGATTCTAAGTATCGTATTATAAAACGAAATTTCACGAATTAAGGAAGCAGAAATTGCCAACTGTACGATGAATCACCTAAAAAGACATAACATAGACGTAGACAAGCATAAATTCATATTTGCCGATGATTAATCAAAAATCCCAAAGATATTCAAACTCGAAGCTTCTGTGGAATCGAGAAGAAAAAAAAAAGCAAGATAAAGGGTGCTATTACATCGTAATCATTTCTATTTCAATAAAAATGAATACTAAAACATCGTTAAAGCATCTACCAAGATAAAAGATCGAGAAGTCATTTCGATGGATTTGGTAATTTCGATATAGCCATTAAGCCCGTCATAGAACAGTATCTACCATTGCCATCCTACGATAATCCACGATATAACGAGGTAGTAAAATGTGCCAAAGTTCACAACCATCGTTAAACCGCGGCTATTTATGCAAATTCGTATTGCTACGAAAACAGCTAAGAATTATATTCGCTGTTACAACGAATATCTATATGCTATCGATATTTTACACATTTTCGCCTATCGCGTGTATTTCACGCATCTCCGCGCCTTCAAAATTCAAAAAATACCAATTAATTTGCGAATCTACGGGAATTAACGGAATTAATTTTCTAACGTGCTCGATATGCTACACTGCAATAGTCTGTTAGCTTCGGTATCTCAAGCTTGGCCATCGTGCAACAATTTCTCGAAAAATCACACCTCAAGATCTTTGCTTGTTAGTCAGCGAGAAACAACTCGATGTCAATAGACGACCGGCGTACGGTATTTCCAGCGACTGCAGCACAGCTTTGTACGTACGCTACTTTAGACGCGTGAGAGCCACGATGTAGGTACTGTTACAACGTCAATGTGCTCCTGTTCCGTGTGACAAAAGCGCTGGCCACCCCTTGTCCAGGCGAACGAGCCGGGACCGGTTCCATAAGGAAATTACCAGCAGCTTAATTTCACGAGACGAGTACGGGTGTGCGAGTTATGTCAACGTTGCTTACAGGCAGGGTGATGTATGGGTCTCGAGTGAGCATATTTTCACCGTGTAATGGGTCAACACGGCTATCTTCGAGGGAGCCACCAAAGCGATTTTCTGTACACTTCGAAGAGTTGACGAGACGTAGGTAAGCAGAGGAAGCAAAGAGGGCAAGTTTGCAGAATTCACGAATGATGTCGAAACAGGATTGAGGAGCACACAAAGAAACAACGAGTAAAAGTTGCGTAAATATAAAATTATTGGAAGATGTACATAAAATTATACGTTATAGAAGTCGGAGACTGAAAAATTTTCACGATTCGAATAGAACGTATTCGAAAACTTTCGAAAAGTTGGAAGCTGGGAAGGTAGTTGAAAAGAGAAATAGTTAAGCAAATTAAATTTTACTGCGCTATGGTCTTCTAAGGTTGCTCTATTATTCTAATGCAAAGTTGTCAGTTTCTTTAGAAAAGTTTCCCAAAATTTGGAACATCCATGGACAATGAGAAATTTGCATGTGTTTCGAAACCAAGAGATGGACAGAATGCAACAGAAGCACAAAGCTGTCCTTTCTTCAAAGGGAAAAATAGATATTCTATGTTCTATGATATTACGTTGAAGAATTGTATAACTATAATTCCTCGAAAAAGTTTTCGAAGAATTCACTGATGCAAAGAAGCCAGCTACGAAAATTCAAAGTGCGAGAGGAAATTTATGAACAAGTTGCAGCAACCAGGTTTATTGACCTTTTGTTACTACTCGCTGATATACCACATATAGATATTCTTTAGATTTCATAATTAATAATCTCGTCATACAGTCTACCAATTGCAACACATCATGGATAACGTAACAGAAAAGCATACATTCACGTTTTTGAACTGCATTGAACTTAAAAACAAAATCTGAGAAGGATCCTCCAAAAACTCATCGACCTATCCAACCCCCCAAAAAATCCACGATCTCGATATATAATCTCTCGCAATATTTCGTTCGACGAAGATGCGATAGACATTGGACTCGAAATCGTCGAAATTTCAAACACCCCGCAACTCGACGTGGTGTCACGTATATATAGCGCCTAGCAACCGCACAATCGCGAAGAGTGTTCGCTCGTTATCGTCGAATGCTCCGAACGTGCAAACGCCACCGAAGCAACAGACGACGACGAAAACTTTTGCCGAAGGAAAAGATAGAAATAGAAAATAAATAAATAAATAACGTGTGGAATAAAGGAAAAGTGAGGGTGTGGCTCACCTAGGCCCATTTTGCGTTTCAGTTTCTTCAACACCTTCATCTTGCTGCGCAGCGGTGCCAGTATGTTGCAGTCCCCGTTGTTGTTCTGCGGCTGCAGCTCGGCGGAGGGTTGCTTCCCGGCGGGGTGGTGGTGATGATGGTGCTGGTGGTGCGCGTGGTGCGTCTCGTGATGATGGTGGTGATGGCGGTGGTGGTGATGCTGCTGCTGTTGCACGCTCGCGCCGGGACTGGCGAGGTGGCTGCAGCAGTGACAGGGGTGGCTCTTGCTGCCCTTGACCGCGCACGACGCCCCCATAAATGTAGCCGTGGTGCTCTCGAGGTGACGAGAGCAACCGTGAGATCCCGGGGGTAGGGAGCGCCGATAGGGACGACGAAGACGATGACGACGACGATGACGAGATCGAGGTGGATGGAATCGCGCGGCAGCCGAACAAACACCGGCTGATTCTCACTGATCGCACATAGAGCACACTGTGATTATGGTCGCGGACTCTGTCCAACTAATAGAACAGTATGACCGTGTAAACAGTATATACGTATAAGGAAGGTGAATATACGTAGAGATCGGTATATACGAATGTTAGAAGAACGATAAGAGACTTGAATTTCTCTCGACACACACTGAGTACATGTATGTACATATATGTATGTAAATATACGCGTGACGCGAGGAGAAAGAAGAAAGAGAGAGAGGCGAATGTTTTCGTGTCAAAGGTTGAAGGATTCGACAACCGCGTGACACGAAGACGAGAAACGCAAGCAAAACGCGAATTATCAAACACTTGCGTGCCCCTCGAGCGGCCAGGGACGACTGACTGCTCGTCGACCGAGCACCAGAGTATCGCCGAGCCGCGCGCGAGCCACCGACCAATCGCAGTCGTGTTATCCCCACCGCGCTAACGTCGACAGCGTCTACGTTTAGTGGGGAGAGTGGCACCTGGTGGACAGCTGCCCCTTACCTGGCCACGACACACCGGGCCACCCCGTGCGCCAACGCGGGGAAGCAGGGGTGGACTACTCGTTCGCTGCCTTTTCGATCCGAGAGGCGCGGGGTTGGAAATTCGAACTGGTCGCCGACTGCACGAGCATTGATCCTGCTAGACGCGATTACTTTTTTCCTCTCCGCGGCTGTGTGTGCTTCTACCCCGCACGGACAGACCGAGAGGAAGAGCATTTTCGAGCCGGACACCCGACCACCGCTTTCGGCTCAGACGGGCCGACACCGCTCCGGTATGGATTTTTTCCGCGAGTCGATGACTCGCGCGAGTTGGTGCTCGCGCTGTCTGCAAGACGTCTCCCGGAAATTTGAAAATGGAAATTACGCGTATCTGGACCTTAGCCAGAACCAGTGTGTATTAAATCTTACTTGTATGTATTACGCATGTATCATTGAACGTATTAAGTCACGCTTTTCACAGTTTAAGTGAGAGCAAATCAAAGCTGCAAAAAGAAGTTATGTTACAATATCGACAAGATATGGGTTTCATATCATTTCTATTCGTTATTACGTTGAAAACTGGGTGATTTAGAACGAGGAAAAGTCTACCATCGGAAAGAGCGAAAGATATGACGCGGGAAACACGTAAAATATTATCTTTTTACGAACACTCTGGCTGTGGGTTCCAGATATTAAATTTGGCGTGTTAAGAAGATCCTATTGATCTTCGGTCATTTTTGTCAATGATTATTACTTGTTCACGCTTGATGTTTTTTTTTAATGAAAATATATATCGCAATCTCTAAAATAAAATCGTTCCTTCGTTTTATTATCGTAGCTATTTATCGACAACGCGCGTAAAACTTTGCTGTAGGTTAACTTTAAAAATAGATGTTTTTTATTAATAAATATTTTTATCAGGTTACTCTCTACATTTTATCCATCGAAATATAGTATCTAACAACTGAACTTGTGGAACCATTAATTAATAATGAGCTACTTGAAACGACCACGCGACAACACCCACTCAGTAGATCTGCTATATTTCTACGCTAGCGATCAATGTTCAGCTGTGCCATCATTAGCACACCCTTCCACCATCGACTAATATCTGAGTTAATTTTTAAAACGTCGATGTTCCATCTTAAAATACGCATCAGCCAATGAATACTTCTATAATTCATAAATGACACCAGCGAATTAAATTATAATCGATCATTAAATAAGCATTCCATCGTCGAAAAGAAAAATGGAATATACAAATTTCGTAATAAGGTCGCTTCTCTTAAACTTCCCAGTAACATCCGCTGGCTTTATAAATGCGATCGCATTAATAAAGTAGAACGAGACTTCCCGACGACGCAGCTAGTGCCAGATTCACGATTTTGCGTTAAGAATGATTCATAAGAGGCCATAGATCGCAGATTTCCTAGCGACTCATGGCCGTTGAATGAGTTCGATACAATTATTCGATTTAGTTATTCACGTTTCGACCATCCATCGCGAGCTCTGGAAGAGAAAATTGGAGCACGGTGATGCTGTGATACGTGAAACTTATGATCCGCCCCAGTGATACGGAAATATGTAAATAGAGTTGTAGGAGCATCATGGGTGAAGCATGGTCGGTATTCTGCGTTGAAAACGGTCCAAATGGCAGCGTTTGCGATCATGAATAATGCAGCTCGTACAGGAAGAGTGTGCACCGAGATATCGTAAGTAGAATTTAGAGTCCCTCGGAAAAACAGGACGCGAGTTCCACCGAGTGCAGCCGTGTACGTGTTCGCCAAATTGTTCCTGATTAAACTCGTGGCCAAATAATGAGATCAATGCTTTTTATTGTTCCTCTCTTAACGAGGAAATTAATTTATTTTCTTCTCTGCTTACGTAAAACTTTTTACCATGCGTGTTTTATCGATGATCGATTTTTATCGTGGCCTGATGATTGAAGAGTTGAAGAGGGTTAATTATGTAAGGTTTCTTATTAAGATTAAGAAACGAGCTTTTCCGTTTTTGGCGCCTGTATCTTCTACTATTTAAATTCCACCATTCTGAGCGTAATTTTTTAAAATTATTCCTCGGTTTATTCTTCGTTTCCCTCTCCTTCTTAATTAAAGTTTCTTTGCTAACAAAAATTTATATCTTCGATTGAACTAATTGTTTTTTAAATACAGGATACTTCTAGTATTCTGTAGATAAGAACTCGTAAGTATTGGAATAAATATAGAAATTTATAAGAATAAAGTATCGCGATTTTCTATCGTTTTCGAAGGCTTAACTTGTTATTTAAAGAACAGTAACGCTATTCAAACGTAACATTTCTTTAGAAATGGGAGAAAATAGCGACCTTTGGTATCTCTTCTTATAATTAAATTAACACGATTCGCACTTGCCTCGAATCGGCGAGGCAATGAGCACACGAGCTGTTCGCCGTGACGGTCGAGGCTTGTTTTGGTTTGCCATTTCGAGTTACAGGATCGAAGTACAGACAACGGTAGAAATATCGTGTTTCCATGGGATTCGAGATCCATTTCTGGTCCCATGACAGAGTAATGATGATGACGTTAAGAAACACAAAAAATTGACCGAGAAACGAGCAAAACTTTCACCTGTGCCGATAATTCCAAAGATAATTATCAGTGTATTTTATTCAACTTTTATTTTGTAAAACTTATCGTACGAAAAACAAAGGAAACAAATACAAAAATAGTGCCTTGCGTCTTTCGCACCATAAGTTTAACAAAATAAAAGTTAAAGTATCTATCACACTAATCGCTTTTCGACGTAAGTAGGTTATCTTTAGCTGCATCGATTAATGTACTAAAAAATATATGATTCCACAAAAAAAAAAAAAAAACAAAATTGACCTTCACATGCCCCTTGCGTAACCATTTACAAAAAAGCTAATAACATCAGAACACGTCGCTCTTAAAGCCATTCAACTTTTGTCCGACACATTTTTCGACATAATTAATAGCGTCGAAAATATTTCAGTTCAAGCTCTTAGATGACTCAATTTCGTATTTCAATTTCATCCTATTAAACTAAATTACGAGCACAATATAGACATTTTCCCTGCCCTTCTGTCGTACCATTAACGTTCCACATAAATTGCATATACGTACGTATCGAGTTCTCAGCTGATCTCAATGGACATGAAATCACAAGAAGCTTATACAGGTACCCTTATAACGGAGTTACCTTTCGTAAGAATTTCAAAAAATGTAAATCATCCAATTTTGATGCAAGCCTTGGTTGTCGTCCGAATGACGTCGATGCGGGCTGTACACCGATCATAATGAATATATCTGTGCCTTCATTTACCATATTCAGAAAGCATCTTGTACCATGTACAGGTATTCGAATATTTCCACGAGCTTGTGCAGTATCAAGTTCCATATCGATAACCATCGCTGCCGTTCATGCATGTCACCCTTGAGCCACGTTTCTTCGGCTTTGGCGCGTGCGAGCGCGACGACGAAGGCGCCGACGTATCGATTTTCGAGTGGACAATTGCTGATCGATCCTCGCTCTCCTGCGATCTGCTACATTGTCTGTTCAATCTAATTTCCGTACCCTTAACGTCGTTTCTCGTTAGCTCGAAAAGCTGCGAGCTCTGAGATGGCGTACCGATGCAGCCACTCAGTGGCTCGTAAATTGAGTTTCCTGCTGCTGGAAGGATGCAGAGCCTCGCAGGACTGCAATGCGGTTTCTTGCGTGCAGCCTGTACGATAACTTTCTCCATACCGCACCATTTTATTTACCCTGTGTGCCACTGACGTAATTTCGTTCTCGTTTACTGCATCCCCCGTTGGTTTCCGTGGCGCATTTCGCTTGTCTTTTTAAGTTTCTGATTTATTGGCATATTGAATTACAATACCAGTACCATAACCAGATGATAAAAATAACGCGAGCAAGAGCTTCGATCGGGAAATATATTCCTTAGAAGTTTTTCGACCAATGCGAATTTCGACAAAACCGAGTCTTTCTAAAAGTTTCATTTAACGTATTCTCGGTTAACCAACGTCAAAACCTAAAATATGGACTGGCTACCATTCGTTAATTATAGGTGTCGCTTGTTAATATATTACTAATTCACGTGAACGTCGCGTAAATACGTAACCACACGATTTTACGACGATCACTGGTACACGCCAGTACAATTTATTTACACGGCTGGTGTTCACAGCAACAGGTTAAACGAAAAATTCAAAGGGGAACGTTTTACGAGGTCGTGGAGGGCAACGTTTATCGACGAAGGCATTTTTAGAATCTCATTAGCGAGGGATGACAGGACAGCCCCTTCTCGCTACGGCTATCAACGCGCGACCAACATTTTCACCCTATTCGATTTCACGTCAGCTTTGGAAGATGTCTACTGATCCTTAAACCCTACCCGCATCCCTTCCATCCTCAAGGATGGCGAAAAAGTAAAAGTAGGTTAAGCGGGCAAGATCGAATATTTATATTCCATTATGCACTCGACCGTGATTCATTATAAAAGGATACAATTAATATCCAATTTTTAACAAACGGATTTCCTCCACAAATTCATCCGCCGCAACAAGATGGAAGAAATAATATTAAAGGAGAAAATAAATTTGACGGAACCGCGTTTCTGACGAACACCGTCGACATTTACAATATTTCACTGTACAATTAATAATATTTGTTCGATCATGTTTGAGGACCCAATTTATGGAAGAAAAAAAAGATATTCCCTTTTTTCGTAAATGGAACAACGAAAATGTAAATGTAAATTGAACAGTAGTTTTTACTTTTTTTAATAGTAAATAGACATCGTTGGTTACGTAATCGGGTGTTCATTGCAAAACAACAGCGAAACAGAAGCAAAAGGAATAGGAAGCGGGTCAGAGTCAGGTTCTCGGAGAATGGGAAATATGCTCACGGCAGCGTAGCTGCGGCTTCCTTTCGCACATCCTTTTCATCCGGACCGGTGTTCCTCTTGCGTAACGATCGTACGCCAACTAACGGAAACCGTTTGTCCGGTCCACGTCGAACTTACTTTCGATCGTTTGATCGCCGTCCAGCGGGACCGACTTCCTGTCCTGAACGCTCTGATTCTTCGCACTCCTACACCAACACTTGCACCACCTATTCTCCTTATTTTTAACAGGCAAAGAAACGAGTTCTTTCCGTTCTACAACTTCCATCTTGCAAAAAAATTGGAAACAATCCATTTCTTAATATATATTCACTTGGTTCGTGAACATTTTCCATCATTTCCTCGAGGTCGAAAGTACGAGTGAAAATAAATGGAATTTTCACTTTCACTCGACAGCCGGGATATTATAATTGCTACGGATTATGTTCTAACGTCGATTGCTTACTACTATTATTTATTATGTACACGATACAACGATAAAAGCATATCGATTGTGGTTTTGTGTCACTTGAATAACGACTTCGAGCTTTGACAAACAATTTTCGAAACTTTGCTGATTTTATCTCTTCATCGCGAACCTTTTTTCATGTTTAAAAATATTAGTATCGTCGAGAATGGATATCTGGATTAATTCAGAAATAACGAAAAGAAGCACATGGTAAATACATTGCAACAATCGTTAAATTGAAAGTTCATCCATTTAACACCGAAACATGATGAAGATAAATCTATACGATAACTATACTTATATTTAAATCCTTATACATAAATAATAACTTTCATTTAATTCTGAATACTAAATAATAAAGCATTCTACGAACCGCAAAATATCTTCGACCTTAAAGACCTCACTATTAAAACTCTCACTTTCCAATATACTTTAAATTATACTGCACACTTATCAAATGAATCTAATTGAAATAGAAGTGGAATAAAAAGATATTTTACAGCCTGAGTTATAAAATATGTTGGCGTGAGTCAATTAAAACCCTTATATCCTTTCGTTGTTGCCTACTTGAAACTCGTCGCAACGATAGGGTCGTTAATCGCCAGAGTCTAATTATTAATTAGAATACCGTGGCTGCTTACGAGGTAATATCTGCGCGAAGAAATTACGGAATAATTACATAAAATCGCTGTATAGTGGCTGGTAATTCGTTCGAACCAGCTGTTTTCCCGAGGCCGGCCATTATTGTATTTCCAGCGTACGCGCGCACGCACATGCGAAACGAAGCATTGTTTTATGCACGTGAATGCACGAGCGCACGCGTGCCTATTAACCCACGCGTGTAACTGTATGCGATCCAACAGTAATTCACTCATGAATTTTCATCTTTCGTTCGCTTCCTCTTTCTTTTCTTTTTTTTTTTTCTTTTTTACTAAAAAGGTTGAATCAGCAAAACACGATGGTGTGCGGAGATTGGGATGTAAATCAAACTATAAATAGAAAATTTAGACTTAAACGTAATTCGAAACGAAAGATTAAATATCTTCATTTTAAAAGATTGTTACAGTTATTAGACATATTATAGTTATTCGCAAAGTTCTTATTACATATCTTATTTATTTATTTATTTACTCATCTATAAGATTATTTTAAGGTAGTTCCGTTAACAATAAAGTCATTAGTGATTACTTAAAGTAAATTGTTCGCAAAACTGAATGATAGTTAAATAAAAAGAGTAGGTTTATGTATTTAAAATGCTCCAACGCGTTATGAACGCTTTCAGAATTATCCAAGTTAGACTATACGTCGGCTTTAATATATTTGCATAATAATTTCCCCTTCCAAATTGCATATTTTTTATAAAGACTGTTTTCTCCGTTCCTGATATCCTACCATTTCTTAATTTCATCTTTTTAAAAGAAATGTCGAGTTTCTAGTTTCTTGTACACTATGAATTCTAATTTTAATTTTATTTGCATAATTCATTTTCATCACTATGCCTTATTCGATTACGAGACGGACGAAAATTGAAAGAGGCAACTGATTGGCTAAGGAGAGGCCTACGATTTCCTAGTTTACGTGGGAAAAGCTGTCAAGTAACACTTAAAGGAACGTCTATGGATAAGTGAACGTTGATTGCGAAAGGGTCGTTCGTTCTTTTTTTGTTTTTGCTTCGATAGGGAACTACCGTTTGAATTATGCTTGCCATTGTTCCTCCGTATGTCGGTGGGCACGGTTGTGCGTGAAACGCACAGGATGCATCTAAAGATGCACGACATCCTGCATCGTGAATTTAAATGAAAACGAAACCAAAATCCAACAACTCGCAATGTCTCGGGTCCATGCGACCGCCGCTCTTCGAAATTTTATCATCATAATAATTTTTCATCGATCGTTGAGATACATTTACCAACCAAAAATGTCCAATTACTTTCTAAATTGTTATTTTATCGTTAATTTCAAGTTAACGCTATGCAGATGTTAATAGTAGTTTCATCTCGTTCCATAAATATTCGACGCGTTTCTTTGCTCTTTAAATCGTAGAATTTTAGAACGTGCAGTGATTCCAGACTTTTGCCTGTTAATGTATCTCACATTAATGATGCTTCGTTTCGTAAATTTAATTTGGCAAAGTTCATCGAAGGAGCTGTTCAAGTAAAAACCATTTATGAATACGTAGGAGTTTTAACGAATATCAATTGTTATAGGTAGAAGCTTGTATAACTGTTTTGCTGTATGAATAGTCGGGCGAATGAAATTTATTCGTTGTTCGCAAGGAAGCTGTTATTCCATTAAAATATACATTATTCAAGTGGCAACGTTATCTTTGCTTCCCGATTCGATATCTTCTCGATGAAACCGTTTCGTGCTATTGAATTCAATCGCGCGAACAGATTTCAATAAAAGAGTATTCTTTGCAAATATTTATTGTACATAGATAAGAAAAAGAAAAAAGAAGAAGAATTCTTGAAGCAATTAAATCTGCACATTTAGAACTGAAATACTAAATCCTCCTATTCTCTACACATCACGAAATTTTCAAATTAAAATAAATTCTTGACCCAGATTTTTCGCCAAAAAGCTCTTCTTCGCGTCTCCCCTTTCGAACAATTAAAAAATGGTAGGAATTTTCCTTTGAAAAATTTCCCAATTTTTCTATTCAATTCGTGAATTGTCTGCTATCCGGGAACGATTCGAGGGAACAGAAGTTTCCATTATCTTTTCCAACGTTTAATCGTCGCGGTACGATAAAACGCTTCGCGAGTAAACGCCGCGGCTCGAGCAGACGCGCTACTCGCGCGCGAGTAAACAACCGAGCCGTGTCTCCGTTTCCTCGAGGACCGGAGCCCATTGATTTACGAGACCAATGCTCGTTGAAAACCTCCGAAATTACAGACAACGAGCCGCCTTGCTTCGTTTAAGCGCCTCTTTTCGCCCATCCTACCAGCTTCCTTCCGATTCTGAACGGTGGAACCGAGGCTAAATGGATAGTTATACATTTGCGCACGTAAAATTTGCTTAAAGTGGATGTTAAGAAGCATTTCGGATTTCACGAGCCATTTGCATAATTTCTGTGATGGTTTAAATAGGCAATGGTCAAATATTTGCTTAACACATTCGCTGCTGTAATTCAAACATATTTGGGTGGTCGAGTAATTATGTTAAAAATACAGCTGACAGAATTATTATATTTGTCATGTTTTGGCCTAATTATTCGCTGAAACTTTTTAAACAGGCAACTGTTGTTGAATATTTAAATGTTTCATTTTTTTCGCTGATAATAACGCGCATGATGAGTACGTACAATTATGTGGAAAATGCAGTGGTCGCAATTATTCCATTTTTATTTCCTGTGTATATTCGTAAAATGATATGCAGAAACTTTTTAAATAGACAACTGTTGCTTAAATATTTTGATGTTTAACACTTTCGCTACTGTTGATGCACAGGCTGCGTCCATGCAATTATTTATCTAGGAAATGCAGCTAACTTTTTACTTTTGTGTATTTCGATAAAATAATTCGTACAAAGTCTTCAAATTGGTAAGTGTTCTTAGATATTTGTTTAATGCGTCAATATGATACGTCAACGAAGTTGAAATAAATAACGTAGCTGACGCGAATGTTTTTATTCTTGTCGCGTCTCGAGAAAATTATTTAAAGGAAGTTGAAGAAAGTAATCAACAGTACGTCGGAAAAGTCACTTTTGATGAACCAAATTTCTAAAACGAATGTTTTAAGTTCATGTTAATCGTCATGTTAATGCCTGAAGCTATTAATAATAAAAAAAATCATTTAAACGTAATCTTAAGACTCTCAAGGAAAAATAATTTTATCTCGGTCGTACAACGATCTAAAAATTTATCTAACGTAATTAAAAAAACAATTTATATTTCACCGTTAGATTTCCTTCGTTACCATTGTGCAATTTCTGATTACCCTACACTGTTCCATATTACGCGTGCACTGTGCTCAAAATTCTCAAGCGTAATTGCGTGGAAATGTCTTCAAGAATCATATCTAACTAGAATCATATCAAAAGTATCTGCTCTTGTGTTGCGCATATTTAATTAGTGCAGCGTTTTTCAAACGACCAGGCCAATTTTACGCGGTTCCAGAGGACACTCTGTCTGTTTCAATGCCAATCATCAATGTGAACCAGTCTCTCGTGCTTATTTTTTTAAAAAACCGAGATAACTTGAAGAGATAGAGATAGGAGATAGGTTTGTTAATATAGATGAAGAAGATTTCGAAGTAAACGTTTCGTTAAAGTCTTTGCTGGCAAATGCTTTTGTAAGATAAGGAAAGGTTCGCAGGGTTTTGGTTTAAACAATTCTGATTAGCAGAAAATGTATTGTCGTAGAGCTCATTGTACGATTGTGTGCAACATGGACTATGATTTTTATCAGCCACGTATTTGAGTTAGGTGCTAAAATAATAAGATACTACGTGAGAGTTTTCACTATCAGTCGCAATAACTACATTACTTCCCTGTGATGTTAACCGAAAATGTTTCTGCGAAATATAAAAGAAACATCATTTGGAAAATATATTGGCTCATATATTGAACCTGATACTAACAGGAGATATTAATATTTCGGAAGATCCAAGGAACAGAAAAATTCATACATAGATACGAGTATGATAATCGAAAAATATTTTCCCAATTGGACATTCATTTTGCTAGGCGAAATATCAAGCTGTACTCATAAATGAAATCACGTTGAAACTAATAACAAATAGTAACAAATCCTCTATATTTAGACAAATAGCAAAATTAAAACTTTACTAACAATGCTGAAAATTCGTCTATCAAAATATCATAATAAATAGCCAAAACTATTCCTAACAAATAGACCACCCATTTTTATGCATTTATGGGAAACTCGAAACGCGCACAATTAGCGTACGCTGATAACATGCAAAAAAAAATATAAAATATCCAAAGAACAGTATTAATTTCCATTTGCCTAGTTATATTCGCAAGTACATAAAAATTCGTAAAAGTCCACAGTAATAAATAAGTAATCTTCTTACGAAAATAAAACAACCATTACGAGGTAGCCATATACCTGAATTACAACCGAACACACACACCATCGAGTTCGTCGTGGTAAAACGAAATTTCGAAATGAGATTTGCTTGACGATCGATATAAATCGTATAGAGTTGGCCAAGGTGCACGGATTCAAGGATTCAGCATCTGTCTCGCGCCAAGCCTCGACCTCGCCACCGTGCCCCCGTGGATAAGGAGGAGTGTGCAGATGCGTTTCCTATGGGGTAACCCCGTCGGCGGACGGGGATGCGTGCATATAGCATAATGTGAAATAGCGGAAGCGAGCGGCGAATGGCAGGAAGTCGGAGAGACTGGCGCGTGCGCACCCCCCATGAAAATATAGAAGACGCAGGCATTTTAGAAGTGTATTGTCGTCTCGGATTACTATGGCCCCTAAGAAGGGATGGAAGGGATCCCCGAACGGTTGTCAACCTCTTACTTCATGGTTTTACTCGTTCACTTTATCAGATTTTATATGTATATATGTGATATGTTAAGAATAGATGTAGATAGTTGTACGCATAGCTAACAGAGTTTATGTTAATTATGAGTTGATTATTGTTATTGTCATATAATGTACGTGTTCAAGTTTATGAGTAAATTTATGTCTATCTGATTGTTTCGAAATTTTCTCTTGTGCGTAACTGGAAATTAACGCGAAGCTCGAAGGCAGACGGAAACGGGGAAAAAATATTTTTAGCGAAACGTGAAGAAAAATTTCGAGGGTAAACCAGAGTCGAGCGTGTCAATTACCCGTGAAATTTATTTCATCGGTGGGCAAAAATTCTTGTAATCTCGTGTAAATTTACATTTTAGGGAAATTGCCACGACTGAGAAACTATTAAATATCGTTCTATGAAATTTCCAAATTTTCTCACTCGCTTAAAATTTAAACGAAATCTCTCACGCCTCGAATACCTGGATTAATATTTTCATTAAAAAATTACAACTATCAAAGCATATCTACAAGCTTTCGTCAAAGAAATATCTGATAAAAATCCTCGGTAAAAAGGTCTCTTAATAAAGAACAGACAATATATTCTTCGCTAATAAAATTCCCTTAAAAAAGAAGATAGATAGAGTAGTCCTCTAATAACAAGATTCTATCCAATAAAAAGCAAACGAAATTCTCTGATAAAAGAAATTCGTAATCAAAACTAAAATCCTTCCAACACTCTGCCATTAATTTTTCACGAACATACAGAAATTCCACATTTTTCCAATCAACTTCGCACCCCTTAATACGCAATTTTTTAACAGATTTTCAACTTTTATTAATAAAACAAATAAACAACATTAATAATATTGCAACATATTACATACAATAATATTACAATAATAATAACATTAATAAACAAATAAAATTTCTCGTGAATTCACGTACTAAGTTCTTGTACAGCTTTGTACGATTGCGGGATGAGAACTGCAGTTTTATAGAACACCCCTTGCAATCCATTGGAAGCCTGCCGCCCCTTCTTCCGCGGAGAGCAGCGCGAACATCTGACAGAGGCATTGACCGAATATACAATCTTTTACTGGGCTTCTTATTTCGGGAAGACAGACGGGCTGCCAGACGAGAAAGGGCCCGAAATTCGCCCTTTCTGCCGGACAGGCAATTAGGAGACCCTCGAGGAAACGGCGCGGCTGCACGGTACTTTCCATTCATGGAATGAAAGATAGTAGACGTAGAAACGTGGTGGTTCGTGCGATTCGACGGATAAGAGTGACGATATTAAACGAAAATAAGGATGATATATACTTTGAAAGTGGAAATTGATAGGCCGTGAATATTTATGCAAATTAATTTTTATAAATTGAAGAAATGGAATCCATGTGAACATTTGCTTCTTTCTATGTATGTCGTTTGAATGATTATTCGGAAAACATGATAACGTGAAAAATAAAATAAATAAATTTTATCCTCCTATTTATACCGTGCAAATAGAATTACGTTCTTGAAGATATCAGCATATTTCTGCATTTATTATATGCAATTAATCCAATGTCGTTACGACTATACCGATATAATAAAACTATAAAAATTGAATAAAATTGAACAAAAGGCAGAAGAAATAAGTGAGTAGGAATTTGTAACAAGTGTGATGGACATTTTATGCAATTCCTTGGAGATTACGTACCGATATACTCCTATAAAGAAACGATAGTACTAATCTATGACAAAATTACCAATTAATCATGCGTCGATTCCATCTTTTCTCAAGTGTATATTTAAAAACGTTCCAAATGTTTCCCAAAAACCAATCCACCAATCCTTCAATAATAATTTCATCGTTCCTAATAATTGTCCCCTTATCTCGAGCCACGGAATTTCCCTCAATTTAGCTCACTCGTGCCATGGAATTTTCCTCAATTATCCTCGCTCGTGCCATGGAATTTCCCTCAATTATCCTCACTCGTGCCACGATTTACGATCCATCCTGTACGCACACACTGCGCGCTAAAACGATTAAGTATTCGCCTAACTTCATTTCCACCCATACCAATTCTATCATAGAAAGTTCGCATCGCATGTACACGTTTTCGAGCCGAATTCCCGGAGCACGTCGCCTGCAGAACACGCGACGTCCTGAGAAAGGGACGGCAATGTGGTAACCTCGAGCAAGGAAGCGGAGATACGGTCCGCAACTCGAGAGCGGAATCGACTTGAGCCGTCGAAGTTGCAGCCGATTCACGAAGCGGTTCGAGGGATTTTGGTGTTCATGCAGGTTGTCGAGCTGTTTACCGGTTGGACTCGGATTCGTGCAATGTGTATCGCGACAAATGATCTTTATCCTGTCCCTTCCTATTTCTTCGATACGGAAATTCACGAAACAGCTGACACGCCTTTTGCGAAGTTAATCTCTTAATGAACTCGTTCGTACACTTCCGCTCATAACTACATGGACACATTGCTCGACTTATATCAACGATGCACGAATATTAATAAAATTTACGAATTAATAACAAGCTGATGAGATATAAAATCGCCTTCAGTCTTTTTGTGATTAAATTGCATTAAAAAAGCAAGTATCCGTATACTTCTGAGCGGCAGTGTAGATTAGCGAAATGCAAGCACGTGGATGTCAGTGATGCATAAATGATAATAAATTGCATTTTTTAAATGCATTTAATTCCACAATTTTAAACAGAATTTTTATGTTAATTTTTGTACCAGCGTTTAAAGACTGGCTGGAATTAATGTTTGCTTGAAGATGATTTTGGTACTATATGAATAAAGATCATCGTACGTTCACTATTATTATTGGATAAAGACGTATTTAAATCTTCAGTGTATATTTTTATTTATATTTCAATTTTACTTTCCTTATCGTATTTTCAATTGATTTTTTAAAGTACGTATGTATATGTGTGTGTTTCAATAAATTCATCAACTAAATCGTCAATGCTTTGATCTTCGTGTTATTTGTTACCTATTTCCACGCGCTCCTACTTTTATAAAAACCACATTATCATATTTAATTCGATTTGGATTAGAAAAAGAAGTGTCGTTGAAAAGAATTCAGAGCGTGCTCGTGCACGTTGCGCGAAGAGAACCCTCGAAAGGTCTTAACCAGCGAAGACATGGACCTCTGAACGAAGTTGACCTCATTGTATTGTAATTATTCTATTATCATTCAATTCTCTGACGCACGAATACGCGTGAACAGTTAGACAAGATTATTACACGAGCGAGAGAAACGATCTTGCAAGTAAAGTATACACGTTCGAATGTCTGGTTTATGAGAAAAGTAAAATTAAACGGTTTGCAACAAAGTCAGACTGGAAATAAATATTAATAATATCCCATATTATTATTTTTATATCGCATCGTTTTACAAATTTTGATTCGATGTTTTAATTTTCACTCTAATTACGATATCTCGCTTATTCTTCTAAAGAATAATATCACATCTATTAAAACGTTACCTCGGAATTAAATATGCAACGCGTTAATAAACACGCAACAATTAATCACGATCAATAAATCGCTCGATAGATCGTTGATTTCTAAGCTGATATTTTAATTTGAAGATGCGCAAAAGCACAGAATCCACATGACGCGTACGAAATGTGCAAAGTATCTAAAGCACAGTATAATTGTCATAATTTTTAATAAACAAAACTCTGTTAAAATTCTGTTTTATCAGTCGCGTCTATGAGAGCACAAATTCACATAAAAGTCTGCGGTCTAGTCACTGATAAACCTAGCCATCGCGTCTTATGCAAAACCAAACGGTTACATATCAATGGTTAGAGTATCTAATCATTCGTTCAACAACTCGAATGATGAATGTTACGAAGGATCATGGACGAACAGCTCGCGGAGTATTTAAACGAGATCAACGACACGATCGATTTATCGCAATAGAACACCGGCACCAGAACGAACAGGGAGCAATTAAAAGCAATAGCAGCAGCTGCATACGGGCGTCATCTCGCGCGCGACCATCATTCAGCTGTTACCGTAGCGGCTCGAGACGATATCTTCTGTCTGTGCCATAGTTATCGACAATACTAATAACACCTGTCTCGCGAGAGCCAAGATCCGAATGTTCGTACAATAGAGCCCGCGTAAACTCGCGTCTGGATGCGATGCGAGTCGCTTTCTTCTTTTGTCCACGAGCAACCGTCTCGTTTTCGCCGATTCATACTCGATAATGCGCTGCTACTACCATTCCGTGTGTGGCAATCGTTCGTTCGATGGCCGATATTCCATTGAATAAAAACATTTGAAACACAAGAGATTGCTGCACTAAGAGCTACAATCCTTCTATTAATTTTTCGACAACCAAAGGCCGAACACTTAAATCCTTTTGGGACTGTTTCAACATCAACCTAAAGCACCGAATGTCTATACAGCTAACTTCGAGATTTCGCAGCTCTTGCCTTCTCCTTGTCATCTCCTGTTTCATATATCGAGACACGTAAAGATGTATAATATTTAACACGCTACAAGTTGCGGATACGATGCGCATGATTCAGTTTCCATTAGGACGATGTGCGCTGCGAAGAATGAAAAGATCTACAGTTGTACTTACTTAAAATTCTTTAAAACAACGCTTTTGAGATATATTCTAAGGGATTTATTTGGAAAACTTTGAACGCCACCGTGGCTACAAATTCAATGCACCCGCACTGTTGTAGCTATCTTTATTCTCAAGATACGGACTTATCCTCGTGTACACAATGATACTGAAAATCTTCTGAATTCTGGAAGCACGTATCCGCGTATCAGAAATTCGCAAAATAATATTCGCGTGTGTTTGCGGATGTAAGACACGAGTAAGAACGAGTATGATGTTCTTGGAGCGAAAGGCGCGAAGCCAGGGTCGCTGGTTAAAGGGCAATCACAGCGTAATCGGCTTTTTGGTAGCGACAAAGACTCCCATTATCTCGTTACTCAAATAAACCGCTTGTCACCGACTGCGATTGGGCTATAGGGTGCAGCGAAAGTAGCATTCAACTTGGAGCTAAATCTGATTCTTTATGACCTCGTAAATATAGATAAATTGTTTTAGGCATTGTGTTATGAAATGTGTAAAGTCAAATGTAGATATTAAGAACCAAAGAACTAAGAGATGTAATATAACGTAAAATCGGAAATTCGTCCAAAAAAGAGAGGCTAGGGGATTGGGTGAAATAAATAAATAATAAATAAATAAATAAATATATTAAAAATATTCAGTCTATGTAAGTCTATGTAAAAGAAAAGAATAAAGCAAAGTAATTTGGTCCAACTGAAAATATTTGGAAAAAGTAGAAAAGTACGGTTTTAATAAAAATGCCAAGATAGATGTATTATATACGTACATGTATGTATATTTCATAAGATTAAATGAGGAACATAGGTTTTATTTAATAAAACTTTTTAACGCTTAAAAGCGAGGAAATTTTAATAAAGTGGCGTCATGAAGATAAAGTTTCTTTAATAAAAATTGCTACTGTCATTTCGGGGCATCTATAAAAGAAAAAAAAAGACTGTAATAAAGATACGTTAAGAAGATAAAGTTTGTAAAATAAAAAATATTACCGTTCTTTTGAAGCACTCGTAGAAGGCAAAAAGAAAAGGACAAGATTTTAATAAAGATGCGTCACGTGGACAAGAAGTTTCTTAATGATACTAATATTATTTTGCAGTTGTTATAAAAGGGAAACGAAAGAAACAGGTTTTAATAAAGGTGTGCCATGTGAACGAAAAGTTCCTCGAATACAACGCGCCGCTATTTTGGAGCTCTTGTAAAAGCAAAAAGGAAGAAAGAAGTTTTAATAAAGAGTTTAAGTAAGGGTTAAAGAAAGTAATATAACGCGAAACCCAAAAGACTACTACTATGTAAAAAATAAATAAATTAAAAGTATTATTATTTGCTTCTCGTTGATGTAATCTAAAAATAAAATTTTTTACATAATTCTTTGATTTCTATCGTCCACGCGACAAGAATAAACCCATACAATGATTCATAAATGAATAACACAATGCAAAAAGTTGCGGTCACGTCAATTTCATATTCGAAACTTATTTTATCATCGCCATTTAATTTTCCATTTCCATCGATTGGTTTGGAAAGCGATCTCAAAGAAGGAGTGAAAATAAACGTTTCGATAAAAGGCGTGCAGCAGGTACCTACTGTTAGCTCGAGAGAAAATCGTTCGCCGGTTATTTTTTAATTATGTTGTAATATTGCAATGTTTATTGTTGCGCGACCGAATTTTTAGCATCTGTAACGGTTTCAACCGCGTGCACCTGATCCATTGTAACCGCAAAACCACACAACATCAGTTATCTTACGTGGCGCGTGCAACGTGCAACTCGCACGTATCTTGCGTGCAAACATTTCCTTTTGCGTTTATCATTCCTTTTTCCTCTGTGGATAGTACTCCGGGTGAATTAAAAATTATTCGTTCATCGTAGATTATTATTACGTATAGGTGTGTTGAGAGGCAGTTACAAAGATAGTTTAATTCGCTTATTTAGGAAAGTCGCGCGAAGAAAAAGAAGATTCGTTCGAACGGTTGAAACGTGTAATTTCCTAGAATTTTTCTATCGGAGGAAAATGATTTCGTAATATAAAACGAAATTAAATGCAAGCAGTTTATTATAGATAATGTAGGTACATCACTATCGCAATTTTCACACGAAGCATCAAAATAACAAAAAATGTATACTATAAAATATCGCCGTCGAAGTGACTAACAAAGTTGATAAATATTCCAATATATAAAATACAAATAAATTATCCAACGCTTGAAGCCGCTATAAGTGACTATAAATCCGATATTTAAAGCACGAATAAGCATCCAAAGATCATATTGAACAGAAAGAAAAAAAAAGAAAGAAAAAGGAAGATCACAGCCGGTGCATAAAAAACCAAGTACATCAGAAACAATGACCGTACGGAGCATTAGATTAATAAGGAGGTATAATAAGTGTAATATCATTGACGAAGTGGCCTGTAATCATCGAGCTATTCAACGCCGTTCACCTTACCATTTTTCTATCCCTCTCTCGTCCGATGAAAAAGAAAAAGAAACTTCGTGGATCGTTTCAGTTTCCTGAATGACCCTCCATAACGCCATGCATATACTTGCGCATTTTTTAATAATCCATAAACGGTTTATAAGCTCTCGTCTCCCCGATATTATTTATTAACACGAACGGTTGCAGCATTCACAAATTAGATTCTCTCTGCCGACTTGTTACGCGGGGCAGATGTTCGATCCATGGAAGATAGAGACTGGCTTCCATCCCCCGAAAAAAATGCTCTTAGGACGAACAGGTGCATGTTAAAAAATCCTCTTCGAGTTTCAGAAAGGTGAACGGTTGCATCGGTAGGTTTAAAGGATGCCCTGTCCTACTCGAAGAAATCGAGAAGGATTTAACGACGTTACCAAAAGGCAAGGGCTCTTCAATCGTGGCTTTTAGTCGGCGTCTAGAGAAGAACTTATGGAAGAGTTGGCGTAGAGCAGTAGATTGGTGGATCATGCAAATTAGCTGGCCGGACAGTATGCGAAATTTTGCATGGAGTAGAGTTCGCGAGTTTGCCAAAGTAATCGTAAAATTTTACATCTGCGGATATTCCAAGTGGAAGGTGGAAATAAAAAATGAAGTTTTTTATATCTTAGGAACAGTAAGGAAGTTAAATGGATTGAAAGTAAAAATTAGCCCTTGCCCAGAGGAAGTTGCCGGATAGTTATTGCCACCAGCTTTGAATATTTTATCTTATAGCAATAAAATAAAGAATAACGATAGAGAGGAAAAACTAGTATCTTCAATGTAGTTTGATAAAACAATGATTGGGAATTTGAACGCGAATTTGAACGTAGAAAGTAAGAAGTGCGAGATATCTGCAAGAGACGGAGACCTGGCCCAACCTTTCCCATTCAAAGGTCAAGGATGGAAGAAGCATATTCTGTCTTTAATTTTTTCTTTTATAAAGACATTTTCTTATTTAGACTATTTAGAAGATTAGGAAGTTTGTATACAAATATGAAATATAAAATATTCATTGAATTTTATTTAATTTTGATCTTGTTAGAAGCATGGGAAATAGAAATTCCTTAAAAGTAATGGATCCTTAAATAGTTTCGAACGAGGAAGAGTCTTTTGTCAAAAGGTAGCGGCAAAAGGCGTGATCCCAGGGGATCAGTGCTCGTTTCAAAGGGAAGAAATATAACTTCGGGAAGATCTTCTAGATGTTACAATGTGATTTCCATCTTTCGACGAAAAGTAGATGGAATGATAAGAAATGAAAAATTTAAAATACGTATGAAAATGTAAAAGTATATTTAGTTTCCAATTAATGTAGTTAACCGATAATAAAAAATATCCGAGTGAGTGTTTAATTGAAATTCAACGCTAAGAAATAATCACACAACGAAGAATGGAATAACGTTCTAATAAATTATTATTACGAAACGTCGCGTTTTTTATTTTCTATCGACTGAAATACCAGGTTAAAGGTATTTCGATATTTTATGATAAATACTTCGGATTTCTCGAACTCTTTACAAGAAACTTTCAACTTTGCCTGGTTATTTAGCAGGGAACAAAGATTCTAAGACATGAAGAAATCTTTTAAATGTCCTCTATGCCAGCGACGTTCACGCAACACTTTTCTATACATCTTCGAGGAACACCTGAATTTCGACCTGTTTTCGACTTTACGTCATCGAACAGGTAAGAAATCGTGAAAGGTAGCGTAGAAGTTAGAAATCAAGCCGAGGGACGTGAAAATAGATCCAGCTGTACCTTTCGTAGATTCCTTTTAAAATCTCAGGGGTTCCCTTTAAAGTCACGAAACGTTGAATCCAGCGTTTACGTAAAATAGTATAGTTTTAACATATTGTAACCTATGTAATCAAATCCAATTTCTATTAACTACTAATACTACTACTACCATTGCAGTTTTAATGTTTTAATGTTTTAATAAATTAATATCTACATCTCAAAAATTCCATGTGGAATTTCGTGGAACCTCGCAAACTCTGGCAATCCAACAGAATGGTCAACTTCTGTAAGACAATATTCACTTCATCGACATTCACATCACCCACATCCAATAAAGATTCAAAGCCATTCTTCGTCAAATCTCGATATAAACTAAAATAACTTAAGAGAATCTTCAACTTGCCTGAGATAATACGTATTCACTTCGCCAAAATTTACGTCACCTACAGCCTAGAAAGGTTCAAAGCCATTCTTCATCAAATCTCGATACAACCTAAAATAACTTAAAAGTTGAATCTTCAACTTGCCTAGAGGAATATTCGCTTCGTCGACATACAAGTAACTCAAACACCTCAAAACACCGGAGCAACTGTTTATTAAATACAGATAATCTTCTTAACAGTAAATACAGATAATCTGATCTTCTTAAACTAACATTCTTCTGAACACCCACATCGTTCGTACCTGAGAACACCCGCAACAAACTTGGTCAGACCTTTACGCTCTGTACAAAGTCTAACACTCCAGCAGAACTTCCAACGTTCGACTTCAAACCCAACGTTCGACTTCCTCGCGCCTCGAACCTCTCGGGAGTGCAATTCTCCATTGACTGGCGATCCAAATAAACCCCATAAACCCCGTTGCGCTGAATCACCACAAAATCCGTATACCAAGAATCTGAATGAAAATCTAATAAAAGCTGCGCGTGAGCGACGTTACAAGAAAAGGGGAAGAACAAAGGGGAGAAAAAAAGAATTCGCCAGGCCATTCATTAACACAGACGTTCATCATGCTATGCGTGCACTCTCGAACGGGACCCTTGGTAACCTAGCGGGTTCCGAATGAGCCCGGCGGTCGATTAATAATTTACGCGACTAATCGCGGCCCGTATAGCGTCCCTTTTGTCCCTGTTCACCGGGACGCATTTCCGTCACTCTTTTAGGGCCCATTATACGGGACGGAACTTTCTTGGCTCGTCGTGCATGGCGTTTGTTCATCGACCGACTCGACAAAGGCGGCTCGAAAAAGATGCGTGGCAGGTGCGTACGCGTGCCCGTCGTCCAATGGAACACCGCCGTTCACCGGAGGGTCTCTCTTTCTCTTTCTCTCTCTATCTCTGTCTCTGTCTCGAGTCTTCACCCCAGAAAACCTAAAGAAGAGAACCTTCGATGACCAGCTTCAACGGACTTACGGGGGTAGAAGGAACAAGGTGAAGGAAGGAGAAAGAGAAACGAACACGGTGCACCTTGCGCGAAGCCGGTCTCCCAGCCCATTGACAGAATTCCCCTGTTACGTTTCCTCGTGGACGTCCTGCTTCTTCTTTTTTCCGCTTAGCCCGAAAAAGGCGCGGCCCAATTAATTGGCCGGGACCCACTATGTGGGCCACGCGTCTCCGCATCGATGCAAATTATGCGAAACGGTATAGGTTTCGATATATAGGAAGGCAGGGCTGTTCGATTCACCTGAGCTTCGGTATCTTAGAATTCGATCTTCAACTTCGTACAAAGCGATGAAATCCGTTTTGTATCTGCTATATAGGATGCCATTAGTCTTCGATACGATAAATTATCGATAAGTATCATCGTCTCCATCGAGCAACTTCTTGTCGCTTCTAACTGCCGCAAACGCCAACTTATGGAAACGTTTTGCCCACCCTGTAGTGTATATAATAATCTTCGCATCGTAAAAGTATAGAATCAATCAAATGTTGAAGATTAGACACAAGAAACATCCTTGTTCCTAAGTCACCGAGAAGTATCGCATTTCCTTTCCCGAGTTTACGCTTCGTTTAACTTCAACGACCCTTTTCACATATCACTCGAATTTATCACCTCGCTTGAACCCCTCTAAAATCCGCGAAAACAAACAACTGCAGCCAAAGATAAGAAATCGAGAAAGAAAAAATAATTAAAGAGCAAAGACAAATTACGAATACGAGACGAAGTTTCTCCGTAAGAAGTTTAATCGAAGGAAGAAACAATTTCGATAAATCGACGATAACCTGACTCGAATATCATGGAATTAACCGTCTTGCCCACCATCGTTCTATAGGGCTAAATGAATTTTTGCTTTTAATGACAGACACAATGACGATGGTAATCGAAGGAAAACGGAACATACAGCGACGAAGTGACTTTGACTTTCTGCGGTGTATGGGGAATTCGTGCGGCCAGACGATAGCCATAAAGGAAATCGAATTCGCAAATCCGACAGGTGAAATGAGAGCGTGGTCAATCGATCATCGAACAAGTCGTTGTCGTTCACCTGATACACATGACCATCATTTTATCGATTTTTATAGTCCGCTGGAATTGCCAGCAGAAAGATGCAAGCGTTTCATTATGGGATATTAGAGTGTAATTTATGATAAAGATTTGAAGTACAACCTTTAGCTGTTGAATTAAGACCACACACCAAAGCTCCACTTTTTTAATTAAAATATTATAAATAAAAAATTGTTCTTACTGTTAGTTACCTAAATTACCACTCTATATATTATGTATATAACGATTATTGTAGAATTAAATCCATCGCTTATTATTCCATGTAGCTTTATAATTTGCATTTTAATTTTTCAAATCGTTCCCTAGAGGAAGATGAAGAATTGTTTTTTTATGTCACATATCAACACGAAGCAAGCATTAAAAGCAGTAAGACTCGTTCGTGACCTGAATACGTTCCTGGACCATTTATAACGATTGTGAACAAATAATACAAAAATAACTTGGAAAAACAGACATTCTAATCGTTTGATAATCTTAATCATTTTTCCATATGAATAAGAACAGGATTTTTATATCGCATCTTTTCGTTGACATACTCTTTTAGGATTCTCCATAAAAGAACCAATTACCGATCGATGAATATCGTTTCCTCAATATTGCTGCAATATTATACAAATATTTTAAATATAATACTGCCCAATATTCTGTAGATATTATGTAATATTATCAAAACGTACAACATCTTAATTCGTGTAACACAACATCGAGATCACAGCGGTTCAATTTTACTCATAGAGAGGAACAGCCATTTTACACTGTCAAGTTTATATCGCTACCTTGTTATAAGAATTTCAAAATGCTGTATCACGAATTCTTCTTGATTTGGACTTCGCAGCTGTTTCCATTACACCGATCGGATCTCGATAAAAACATCGAAATTTACGAAATTGCCAAGGTTGAGGTAACATTGCTGCAAGATGCAACACCTCGATCATCATCGAATAAAAAGATAATTGTCACGCGACCGACTAACTTTTGTATAATTATTTACGTGACTGGTATAGGTCGATAACAGATAATAATAATGGATACATGGACGTAAAGCAGGTTGCAATTTTTAATTTCATCGAGCGTATTTGACAGGGACGATTAATTGATCCGCTGATCCATTGGAATACTAATCAGTTATTGGCTCGAGCTGAGTGAAATCGTAATTAATTAATCGTAACTAATTAAAGGTAATTAATCAACACACTTAAGGTTCCAAGAATGGCCAATGTCGTTAAATGAAAAATGTGGCGCGAAGGAAAACGAGATTTAAATAATTCTTTAAATACTTTAAATGTTGTTCATTTATAATTGCGAGGCTACATGAATAATTCTATCTTCTCTGTTTTAATATCTATCGTGCAACGTATTACCGGTAGATGAATAATTATGCACGATATAATTAAATACGTAAGGCAACTGTTTTCCAACTTCTGTCATATAGCCTTTACACAACATTTTAACCTACCTAACCAACAACCTAATTACAGTGGAATGTAATTAACTTGTCAACATCTCAACTATGTAAAACTGTACCACCCATCTCTGGATTAAATATAAAACAATCGAAACGATATACAGCGGGGGATAAAAGAAGGTTTACCAAGTGAGAAATATAAAAAGACATAATTTTACAAAGTGGATTTATATCAAATAAGAGCAATGAATGAATATGAAGCTTTTTCAGTGTAAAAGTTCATACTACGTCAATTGCAAACTCTTTTATAATACTGTATGCAACCGTATATAATGATATAAAATGGTCAAAACTAAATACAAAAGATCCATTCCTTGAAGCTCATACGCTATATTTATATCGATATAACCATAACCACAGAACGACCGCTCCGATGTCACAATTTTGCAACAAATTTTTGGACACTGTTTATCTCCACAGACACGATCGGTTATCTACGTCGATCAGAACCGGCAAAATAACGTCTGTGGACAGGACATCGCGAACTTCGCGTGCCAGGAAACGTGTAATTCGTGTCGAAATGACCTAATCGAGGCGGAAAGCGCGTAATAACGGGCCGGTGGTGGTGAAAGTATCTCGCGGAATTCAACGATAAATGACGAATGAGAAAGGACAGAAGTAAGAACGGGCACGTGCCGCGCGTCTGTGCCAGAGCTTCGCTGAACGAGCGGTCGTTTTAAGCAAAGTTCATTACCTCCGAGGGAGGACTCTTCTATAAAGGAGTCGGTTGAGTCACGTCGTGTCTCGAGCTATCCTAACCGAGCGGTTCGTTTCGTATTCATCGAAGAGGCAAACAGAGTATTCACGGCAAGACCAGCATTTAATCGAGCTTCACGGAACAAACGTGGACGAACGAGAAAGAAAAAAAGAGAGAGAGAGAGAGAGAGAGAGAGAAATGACTGTGAATGCGAGCGTATTGGGAATAAAATGGCCTTCGTGCGTGGAAACGTCAAGACGATGATGAGTATTCTTGTATCTTAGATCTCAAACTTTCACGATGGTAAGATGTCGTGATGTCGGTTCTTCGGGAACAACTGTGTAGCTGTTGCACTTTGCGCCAATGAAATGTTTCGTAGACGTCTTGCAGTCTATTTCTTCAGGGAGAAACAGAGGGTTTCAGTGCAAGTGCAACAACTGCACGATTGTCCCCAAGAAATCGATATCATACGAGAATATTCTGCTTTGCTGCTCTATTTAGCCATTGATTTGTAACCTACGGAACTATGGAAGAGGTTTTAGTTAGGTTTATTGGTGATTTATTAACGATGGTTCGCAATACTGTAAGTTTTAAGTACTCCTCGCTACCTAAGATCTTCAATTGTTAACCTTTCTCTTCGAATTTTTATAGACTTCTATAGAATAAAATATGAATTCGAGCAAAATGTGACTAAAGTGAAGTATTTTACCAAAATCTTTCAACAATTTGAGAGTTATGATCGATGAATGGTTATGAAATTCAAGCAAATTTCACCAAATAAATTAGATATATTTAGATTAAGTTTCTCGAATAAATTACTGACTGATCGTTTGTTTCGTGGATGTTTTATTATAAAAATGATTTAAAAAAAAAATTAAAAATTAAAAGATGTTTTATTATGCTTGAAAACTTCACACCCAAATGGCGATTGTTTTTCTATGATGGTGTTAGAATTTGAAGGATTTGCAAGCGGTTTAAAAATAATTAAATAGAAACTATTAATTACTTAAATCGTAATTATACTGTTTAATACTGTCAGTATGATCCTCGTGTGTTCCCACTACTCTGTCTCGTCCACCGAATGATTCACACTAACCTCGCCCAACCCCAAAACGAACAAAAGTCAGCCTATAAATCCAAAGCCAGCAACTTCAAAAGGAATACTAAGAAACCCCCTTAAGTGTTTAGAAATCTAAGAATACACTTGCCGACGAACAACAAATTCCTCGTGATATTCCAATTTAACATCTCGCGAAGGCAAAAAGAGAAAACACAATGTAAATTAAAAGAAGTATAAAGCTCGAAACAAAGGTTCAACCACAAAGCGGGAATTTAGCTTTCTGTGAAATTCGCTGAGATGACAGTTCGCCTAAACAGAAGGTCTTGTACTACCAGCTAGCACCTTGTCCTCTTGGGCGCAACAGGCTTTGAACGCGAAGCGGAGTCGCGCGTGCACGCGCTGAACACGCGACGTATGGGATTTCCACGGGCCGCAGATCAAAGTGAAACTGTTCCAATGCGTGTTCGCAACATTCTGCAGACGGTTCTCGAATCGATCGAAGGGGAACCAAGTTTCCAGTGGATGAAGATTGGAAAAAAAAAGAAAGAGAAGAAAAGGAAGGGAAGAGAGAGAGAGAGAGAGAGAGGAATGAGAGGAATAGAAGGAGGCATTCGAGTTTTCCTTTCGTTAAGTGCTCTCCAATACGCCCGACTCTGCTCGAGATTCGCGATTATCCGCCGCGCTTTAATTCGATATCTGCTTTTCAAAGGAAACTCTTGAAGAAGTGTCCTGGTCGTCGATACTCTGTGTACACAGGGTGTCCCGCAAACCGTGGAAAATCGACTGAAGGGTAATTCTCCATGTAAAAATGAGTTGAAAGGAAGGAACGAAATATTTTGGCCCTAGGCCTTGTTTTCGAGACAATCGAGTTTGAAAATTTGTCAAGTAGATTTAAACTTGACGAAGTACAGGCTGAGTACGAGTAAACGATCAACAGGAGATTATTCTACATGCAAAAGCAAGTTGGAAACGTGAAATAAAATCTTTCCGTTTAAAGCCTCGATTTCTAGAAAATAAAGTTTGAATATGTTCGGTTAAGAACTAGTTTTTTACTCGCACATGATAAAAAACGTTTTTTAAAAAAGTTGGACTTATCTTCACGTGTAGTTTAACATCCTATCGATTGTTTACTCGTTGTCGTATCACAATTAATCGAGTTTAGACGTACTTGCCAAATTTTTTATTCTGTCTCAGTTGATCGTCCGCGAATCCAGGGTCACCCTGTATATTACAGTTTCAGGGCTTGAGAGTTTGGTATTGCTATTGGAGGATGATCGATTATACTTGTTTATAAGAGTGGTAACGTTCTGATGCAGAACTAATTCTCGATGATGGAATTATTACTTACATACTCGGAAGATACCTTAATGATTTCCCTGATTGCAGCTAAAATTGAGATTGTTGCACTTACCTGAAACATAAAACAAATCTGTATTAGTATGACGATGCAAGAGTAAATATTCAAAAATATATAAGGCGATTCGCGTATCGATCGTCACGACGACCCTGCTTCTCTTAATTAAAAAAGAAATTTACAAAGCTTCCAAATATATTTTCAATATAAAAAGATATTTTCAAATGGCTATTATAAAGCATTATAAAACATTCTTGGATACAACCATAAACTAAAACTAGAATCTATATCCTACATCCAACCTGCATAATATTTCCTCCACGCGAATTTTTATTTTTATTTCCTTAAAAATCACACGATAAAGACCAATAAGAATCCCTGAAGTTCAAGATTTTTTGAAAGTCTAAAATCCTAATATTTTAAAATAAAACGTAATATAATATTCTGTAATATACGAACAGGCCAAAAACCTCTAGAAACGCACCAATCTCCAGAAACAAGCTTCGAAACCTATCGTTCCGATATCCAAGCTAAAATAAAATCCCCAAAAGAGTCTGAAAATATCCAAAAGGTCGTCGTATAACGAGTTCTACACAGTGCGATTCTCCACAGAATATTCTATATGTCCATCCCTCTCTAATCTCTGAAAGCAACCCCGTGCATGAAAGCTGCGTCTCGTGCAGACGTTTCAACCCTCCCCCCGCCCTATGAAACAACGAGGTTGTAACATGAAATACGAGTTTCTCGCGGGGGGGAATACGCGAACCCTATGCAATGAAAAATTCAACGTGCAACAGGCGACTGCCAGTTTGAAAAGGTGCAAACATCTGGCGCCAGGGTGGCTCCTCGTGCACCATATCGGAATTCAGTGGAAGGGAAGCACGTGATATATATTTGAATAAATCGAAAAGCAGCGGAACGCGTCCCCTTTTCAATTTCGATAGCCTCCCCTAAGCAGAAAGACCAGCTGAAACTCCGAAACTGAAACAGCTCTCGATCGAGTACAATGAGCACGATCATTCCAAACACCGGTCATCCCTTTGCTGGTTCGTCGAATGCTGCATCGGACGATCCTCTCGCCACTGATCCATTATTATTTTGCGATCTTGTTATGTTAATGACCGAGGGTTCACAAGTTTCGCACGTTTTCCCTCGATCGTGGTTACGAAAGCGGCAACGGGATTAAAACTGAGATTTTGTCTTTTGGTTTGGGGTTCTTTTGTTTTTACGAGTTAGTCGAAGCAGCGAAGATTGATGAGTTGAGGGTTTCTGGAAAGATAATGAACGGGGGTTGAATAAAGGGGGTGGAATTGAAAAGTAGTGGAGACTGTGGGTTGATGAAATTAATGACGTATATTTTATGAATCTTTTTATTTTAGGCGAATGTAGATACGTTACGATCGAATTATAACAATAGAATTAGATATATCGCAGAATTATGATAATAGAAATAGATATGTAGTAGACGATAGAATTATATCTATTTATTTTAATGCATGCTTGTTTTAAGATAAAAAAAAAGTGACTCCTTTTCATGGAAGAAGAATACATTTTCTTCTAAAGTTCAAATTTTTAGAAATAAGATAACTCGTAGTTGAAAAGTTTTGACAAAGTACAAGCAAGTTTTTGAAAACTGTAAACTTTCGTTGAGGAATATTTACAAACAGAATATCCGCTATAAAAGTTTCAGTAAACTTAACAGAACTTAAAAAATGTCTAAAAAGTTGTGGCCAACATTCTCTCAATTGGCAAGTATCCTAAACCAACAGAAAAATTCCAGAAGTTGTACAGTTAAGTCAATGAAAAGGAAACTAAAAGGACGAACGTGACGCAAGGAAAGTCATAAACACGGGACGGCTAAATGAAAAGCGATGTCCATCGGGTCCATGGCTTCGGCATGTGGTTCCCAGGTGTCAATTTAGTTCTAGAAACTCCACGTCGAAATCCAGGTGCTTGAGGACATCCGTCGATACTCGAACGTGGTTTCAATAGGTTCAGGATTGAACCCATTGATTTTGGCGTGCGTTGATCATACAAGAGGAACACAGCTGCGTGCCAGAAGTCGGACGCGAACGAACCCGAGAGACACAGGACAAATACCTGTACTGATTTCGCACGTGCTTTTCGTACTTAACACATTTTTCTTCTTCAAATGTAATTCTGCGAATGTGACGAATTTTTGACGACGCACGATCGCACAATATCTTCAATCGTCGTATCGGAAAGCTATTTCTATTTTTACTTTTATTTTATTTTTATTCGAGTAAAATAATACAAAATTTCGTCGCAAAGTTAACGCATCTTACGTTTCGTAAGTTTATGTTTTATTATTGCTTTACATGTATTATAGAAGAAATATAAATTTTCTAAAAGCACACACAGAATTTTAGAAAATATGTATATCGATTAGATTATTTTTTTCATACATAACTGTGTCGATAAAATTGCACGAAGTTGATCAAATGACATAAACTCGTTAAACGATTAAAAAGTACCAACTAAATAGAATTTTATTTCACTATAAATATGATTGATTAAAGTATTAGAGCGTGGTTTATTTTTCTTTAAAATTCAATATGAAAATATTCCACTTTAGAAATTTATAAAATTTGTCAAATATATTTATGAATATATAAAATTGATGCGCACCTCGTTCATACGAACAAATCATTGTTTAGCGTTTCAATCATATGAACTCATACCTGGGCAGCCGCTATTATGCGAACTACGGTTCAGCGTGGTTCCAGTTACACTGCTACACGAATTCCTACAGTCCTCAGTCGTACACGTTCCATGCGCAACTGAATGTTTCGGTCGAAATTGTTTTTTGACCTCGGGTATCCGAATGCTGGCTTCTATTATTGTCAGGGCTCATCGGTTATCCGAACGATCTTGTTTACCGATACTTTCGAATAAACGAAGTCATACTACATACATGTACATATATATATATATATATATATATATATATATATATATATATATATTAATAAATAACATGTTAATAAAGTAATTAACTTGATGATTCAGATAGGAGAAATCGTTTCACATTATATAAATGTTGATGTAAATAGGTTTAAACCTATATTTTCCCTTGATCCTCTCAGCTGTCTATCGAACCCTCCTTTCTTTATGTTACTAAAGAGTTTAAAGAGTAACCGAGTAGCCACGTGGCTTATCGACAGGAAACAGCCCTTTCTACCAACCATCCTGCATGACGACGTTGAGAAATTCGATACATTAACGGACGTTTAAACACTTTGAGATGATCGATAGATCCATCCTTCATGATACGTTTATACCTATTTAGAGCGTACAACTTATCCCACGCATTTATCAGATGTCAGTTATAACTGACACAAGGTTCGCAAATTATCTTTAATTAAATATGAATGTTAACGAAAAGATCTGATTCTGCGTATACGTAAATTTGAATAAAACATTTGAAATATCATTATCGTTTATTACAAGCAAATTTTATTTAATAGTTCATCTATGATTAATTGTATAGAATGAATCTGATGAAATTCAAACAACTACTCATTCTGTCTCACCCCTATTTCCTTGCTTTTGCGAAGTCTCGCGTTTCATCGAACACAAAAAAAAGCCTCAAATTAACAAGATCTTCGAAAAAGGTAAAAATGATCGATATAGGCCTGCAAGAGGGTGCAAACCCTACAACAAGGTGCAACGTCTGACCATCTTAAGATCGACGTTCGCTAAATTGAGGATTTCATTGGCAGACAGGGGGCGCAGAGAAAACAGTCGACGACCCCGCCTTCTATTTAATTCTTAAAGGGAGCTCACGTTGCGTGGCACGTCTCCTTTGTCAGATAATAGCTCATAAAAGGTTGCATAGGAGTAACAGGTTGCAAAGGGTACGGACGAGCAGCTTTTGCTACATAATTAAGAAGTTCAAGGGTTTGGGTTCTGCCAAGTAGGATCCTTAATTCGAGACGAAGGCCAACTTTTTCGTTCTCAGCCACCTTTGCGCAATTTGCATAATAGTGCAATTACGAAGATAACCCAGTTAGATAAACTCGACAATATCCAAACGGGGCTTCGTGTCGTACGAAATCATCTTTTTTTCAATTTTCAATTTTAACGGGGCAGATATCTGTTTCGTCTAAACTTCATTTTTCTGGTTAAATAGGATCGACGGTCGAGTATGATCTTCAGAAGAAAATTTACGGAAAGGGGTGAGAACTATCAGATTTGTTAAAATAACCGATTGATAATAATTTTTCATAGAAATTGTACGTCGAATGATATGGTTTTTCTAAAATATATGGACAAAAGTTAATCTTAATTTCTCCGCTACGGATATCATATTTTAGTCATCGATAATTCTAGCAATAAATTAAAGCGATTTTAAACAACCACCACAACCCACTAGTCACCCAACTACTGGACACGACGGACCAGATCCGCAGACTAAAAAGAAAATAAATTAAATCCTCTAGATTAAATCCTTAGTTTCTACTAAAACCAACAATATAAAACTATTATAATCCATGTCATTGTATCACGCCCAACTAAGTTACTGAAAATTCTCAACGAGAATTGACTGTAAATATTTTAATAAATAAAAAAAAAAAAAAAAAAATTATTCTGTAACCACTTGGAATTACGTCGGCAGATCTACCCGCAAAAGATACTTTTGCATATGCGGAATAATTGTTCCCGTATTTACGTAGTGAGACGGCCTTGGAAAATTGGGTTTCTGATCACCTGCCTTCGCTTGGAAATTATGAAATTAATATTGTACGAATATTAATACATACGCTTATAATACAAACTTTCAAACACTTAGCAACGAAACCGGTGGAAAATTATTTTCTCTCGCGTCGTTCATCGTAAAAATATAAACCGATTACTCATTTACTCTGAACGATGTGGATCTCATTTTAGTACATTGTGTATTATATGGGGAAAAAAGTAAAATAATGTACGTAAAAAACTATAAAAACGTAAAAAAGTACAAGTTTTAAATATTCAATGACGAAAATTATGGGCCATTTATCTTGCAAATTTACATGGACAGTATGAGAAAGGTATGAAGTAGAAAGCGTAAAAGATATGGTGAAATAACATCTGACAAACGGTAAATGAAACTGCAATGTTCAGCCTCTAAATAATATTGTACAATTATCTCATAGAAAGAATATAAAAATTCAAGTTACAATATTCAAAAATTTGGAGCAAAAATTTAACATCAGTCTCTCATTTATTCTTCTACTAAATCTCTTATCAATTCTGCTACCTGTCCAAAACGAGTATCACAGATATTTCCTTTATTTCGCTAGACTTTAAAGCGAAAATTATTCTAAGTTAAAAGAATTCTAAACTATCACCTTTTCAAGAATTCTGGAGTTCTACGAAACACATAGTAACTCCAGAATTTTGCCAAACGGCGTATCTATGCCTTTCAAAAGAACATAAATAAAATCGAAGTAAATATACGATCAACTGTTCAAACAACTTAACAACAGAATATCCATCAACCCTCTCACCAGAATCCGAAAAATCTAAAGAGTAAAGGAAATATAACGAATATACAAGATTGAATAGATTAAATTAAAATGTAATAAATTTATATTGTCCACCAACAAAAATAAGAAAAATTCCTCTGTTCTACGTGTCACACCATCGAATATTCTCTGCTTCGAACATTCTCAATTAATTCGTCCATTAAAAACAAGACAAACACAACGAAAGCACTGTGGAGTGGTTGGAAATATTGCAAGAGGCTGGAGGAATCGTTCCATCCGTCCAAGATAATTTTATTAAGCGGTTGTTGCCAGGCGGAGGTGCTCTTCCTCGCAGTCAGAGAATATCAGCTGCCTCCTGGGGTCTCTCTCGGCGTGTACAAGCCAGACGGCATTGTTCGATCAACAATACTCAACCGAACCGCTCACAACATATCCCATTCATTTCATCCACCCACTTTATATTACCCCCGTGCCCACCCCCGACGAATAAAAGGGGGAAACAGGGGTCAACGACGAGGATGAAGAAAACGCCGTGTCCGTTCTCTCTGCGGAAGAACCCGTCACCCTCTTCGGCAAACCTCTTTTTTTCTCCATAGCTTTCTGCAAACTCTAACGTGGCTTATGGGGCCAGTCTGTTCGTGACAGTTTTATCCTTTTTTTTTTATTATTGTACCGACTAGAACACTGAAATATGCGAAACTTTGTTCTCGCCTGAATAGACCAGGGTTGGAGAGGGTAAATTTTAGAATTTTTTATTCTCTGGTTTAATAATGGTCGAGGGAGGTTTTAATCTAAATGATTGTTTTAAGCGTCGTTAGTACACTATAGTTCCTTGCGCTTTTAATATTCAGTTCAGTTTAAGGGATCAACGTAGAAATTGAAAAGAAATAACAAATGTAAGATACTTTCTAGTAAATCTTTTCCTCCTGTTGTTTTAATCAAATTAATTAGGGATTTATACAGCATCAAAATTTATAGCTAGAACATGATATAGTATATTCACTTAACATCTGTATCTGCAACAAGTTTTATATTACATTTCAATATTGAATATCTACTCCTTCATAATCCCGAACACGAAATTCGCAAATATAATTAATAATCTACATTTTAATGTACTATCCATTGCAATTCGTATCTTATTCGTTCAATAAAAAAAAAAAAAGAACTTATATCACTTGGACAAGAATAAAACAGAAGCTCTAAGGTAAAGAATAAAGCGAAAAGATTATACGTTCAAACAGAAATCATCGATCATAGTCACAAACTATCCGAATAATTCCAACATAGCGTGAAACGCGATAATTTATCAGATTTAATTAAGAAATCATGACCGATAGAATGCCCAAATGTATTAAGGGATGAAAAAGAAGGCAGGTATAAGACTTCATCATCGAACCTGCGATGTATATACCTGAAATGTCTTGTAGGTGGCTTGCACCGACTACTTCTCTCCTCTTCAAAGGTCTAAGAACGTGTCTAGTGTCCGCAAGCTTATTGTTCGAAGAAGCCGAAATCTGTGCTGCACCACGTGTCTCGAAGATCCTCGAGTCAATGAAGCGACGAAACCGAGGGCGCGATCCTGAAATTTTTCAGGTAACAGGAGAGCTACCGCTGTGGCGCGTTCTTCTAGAACCACAAACATTACCAACTTCCCCTTTCTTTAGAATTCATACCCCATGGGGACTCTGAATGCCCGATATCGTTGTAAACGACATATTATAGCCTTCGTGATCTGCATTCTTCTTTAGTGGTTAAGACAAGTAGTAAGACTAACTAAGTTTCTTTTTGCAGTGAGCGTTGGAGCTCGGAGTGATAGACGTAGAATGGTTAATTGAGAAGAAAGTTGTTCCATTTGTATGAGCTTTGTTAGTATGCCAGTGAGAAGTAGGAATTCTTGTTTCTGAAGTTTCTACGTTTAGCGAGAAATATTAGCAGTAGAACTGCCAGAATCGGAATGTTCGGTTTGTAATTTTTCCCGTAGAAATTTTTTCGAAATTTTCGAAATTTACGATAGTGCACTGTTCTGGGAATCTGACTGATTTGTTTGTAAAATATATGGATGATGGTTGCATTACGTGTGCCAGTGGAAGATAGGACTAAACTACAATTAGTATTAGGAAAGAACAGTACTACGATTATTAAAGCAGGCAAACTGACCAATTTGTAATATTAACAAGAAAGTTTATAAACTTACTGGGTGTATTTTAGAAAAATTGGATAAATTTTTATATGGATAAAGACTACATATTTTCTCATATAGCTTTCATTTTGATTTCTTTGATGCAAGTTTTGTACCGTAGACAACAGTAATTCTAATTCTGGATTAACTCTCCCTGAACTAATTGGATCGTCTACTCGATAGATTTTAGCTTGAGAGAAATTCCCATCTCCAATTTTCTTTTTTTTTCTTATTGAAGTGTGTCTCGAATATCTTACATACTGGAACCTGTGATAAAATCCAGAATTGTTTCAGGGTAGTAACCTACTCTATAGACAAATCAAAACCCTATGACTCATGCAACATAAAATCCACAATATTCCTTTCACCTACGCTCCGAAACCTTACAAACAATCCGTAACCGATATCCTCCTTCAACCGCAGCAGTGCCACGCAAATTCCGGTCTGTTTCAAACAAACCTCAACAAACTGCGCTCATCCTCTCCACATCACCACTTTGCTCCATTACAATATCCACAAATCTAACCAAACAATTCCACAAATCTGCCACTGGCCATCTCCAGCCCAGAATCCACTCGAACTGACCAGCTATCAACCATAACAACGAGCCATAAAATCAGCGGATCGTTAAGATCGATTGTAGCGGGATGTTTACGACTGCGGTGCCAAGTGGCGGCGACAATGGATGCTGGTCAGCAGAACTAAGGCGAATTCTAAACGAGCAGAGCCCATTGTCTTGCCCGGGCCAGGACACAAAGGAAGATTATTCGGGCACCAAATCGATCTATCGCCGGGGCAAATTGCATTAACAGAGGAGCCCAGTTCTTTTTTTCTTTTCTTCCTTTCTTTTTTTTTCTTTTTTCTTCCCTTTTTGCGGCTGGTTCCCGGACGCGATTTTTATCGTGGCACGGAGAACACGTGGTCGCGCAGTATGGCCCCGTTAATAAAGTGGAAAGGAGGCGAACCACTTCGGCGTGACTTCGTTGTCCGAGGAACTCGGCACGCGCCAAACCGAGTCAGCTGGTGATGATCGGGCGAACGGTACCCATACGATGCTCGGACGCCATCGACAGCTTTTTATCTGGAAACAATATCTCGTGGTATTTCGGAAACGTTGTTAGCGACTACCGAGAGGCGAAAGGGATTGTAGCGTAGGCACGGGCGATTCGCAGATCGAACAAGTCGATAGATCCTGCGAGCGCGTGTGCAATTTTTTGATTCAGGATCATATGGATGCGCAGCTGTGGTAGAAGGGAAGTTCAAAATTGCAACTTGCATACGAGTATTGGTAACTTTGTGCTAGCTAGTATTTAACTATATTTAACATGTATTCGTACAGGGCGTATGACCCACTTTGAGAGGAAGGCAAGGACGGACAAAAAGAATGGAAAAATCTCGTATAAACATGCGTTCTATATAACCTTGTTTGAAATTTACAGCCAATTTTATTCAACCGTATTAAACTAGCCTCTGCCAATCGCATAACGATCATAAATCGCCACAATGGAACTTGCCATAATGTCCGCTGTAACCTCCAATAAAAATCTACCTTCCGCTTACACCACCCTTACGCAACCGCAGCAAAGAAAGCCTCGAGAAGGACCCTCCCCGAGAGCCATGTTCCTGACTACAGTATGCCACAATATTTTCTCAATTGTACGAGGCAGACACGGACAAAACGGTGGGTGCCTTTTTTCATTTCCCGAATGATGCTCCGCGAAAGATAAGAGGACACACACAGTTCAATGCTCCCCGAGTTCTAAAGCTCGCCTCAATCTCTCTCTTCTTCCTCCCGTCATCGTCATCATCGTCTTAAGTGTCTCCTACACCCCGTGTTTATCCCCACCATAACTAGCGGACAGCCACGCGCCACCATGCTCCATTGTCTTCTCACCAACAGTTCTCTCCTTCTCTTTCTGCCCCTTTCTCCCTTCTCCTTCTCTCCTCCTTCTTCTTCTCTGCCTCCACCACCTCCGTCCCTTCTTTCTTTCACTCTCCAGTTCTCTAGCGAGTCTGAAATTTTCAACATCTGTCGAGCCTCCTACCACCCTTTAATACGTTCACTTGGTAACAACGGCATCCCCGCTCCTCGGCTGCTTCCTGTGATCCCGAAATCCCAGGATCCATTCGGATACCATAGAGGGACTGTGTACTCTAGACAATGAGTCTGGTCAAAGTCTCTAGCCCAGATCGTTCAACCGAGGATTCCTATCATTTCGAGGAGCTAGTAACTGGTCTATCGTTGAATTATGCATCGTTGCGAGGGGACAAGTACATAGGAAGGTACATACAGGAGGAATTGATGTGCCGGTTTTGAAGTATCGATGAGCTTCTTCGAGTCGTGGTTGAAGATTGTAAGTGGGTTTGAGAAAGAGGAAAAGGAAAAGGAAGAAAGAGAGAAGAGAAAGAGGCGGAGGGATTATTGGGGTGGCTTTGGAAATGGGTCAGAATGCTAGTCATTCGGATTGTAAAGTTCGAAGTGGGCTGGGTAAGTCATTAAGAGGAAAAGGAAAGCTAAGAGGAAAATTGAAAGAGTATTTATCAGAGTATCTATATTATATTTATAGATTTATACAAGTTCGTGGTATTGCAAGTAATACTTGTGTAAAGATTAAACAAATTACTTTTCTATGTATTCTCGATGACTTTATATATTTCAAATATTTGAAACACAGAGTTATAATTATTTTCCAGTGAATAAATATGAAACCCACCGTTACCACGGAACGCGTATAATATTAAATTATCTTGATTTTAATGAGTTTTGTGATTTTTGCTATTTGACGACAATATCTTAGAATTCACGTTTATTCCTACGTTAATAGGATATTTCAATTGAAAAATTATCTTGGTATCGCATAATACTATAATCATACATACAATATCATAAAATACCATAATCAAACCTTCTTATCTTCCAATCGCTTCGCACGAATAACGTTCTACCATGCAGACTACCCCTAGCTTTTATCGATCCCAAGACCGCCGATCATCTCTTGTCGTATATTATCTAAACAAACCGACTTCTCCGAACCTCTCAGTCTCCTCGAGCAAACACGATTCTCTACTACACCAAAGATAAACCGATCCGAAAGCTCCGATAATTCTGTGCCCTAACGCGTCTTACATCGTCGAGTACAGCGATTCCTTGAAACTGAAACCAGCCGTCTGTAGCATTGGGAAGATGGTTCCCCGCACGAGCGGTTGGCGAAGTAATTTTAATGATTAATAATTACACGCCGCGCGTTCCCTGCGGCCGTTTTACACGGCGGCACGACATATCCTCTTGAAGAGACGTGGTGGGAACGCTGACACGCGCCTGGCCGCGGTATTGTCGCGTGGCCCGTCCGCTTAAAGAGAGTCGCGGCCAGAGGTGGGAACGAGGAGAGAAAACGTGGACAGACCACGGAAAGGACAAGGAACGAGCGAAACGAGCCACACTCGCAAGCGAGAAGGATGGCTCGAGCAGGAGAGAAGCGGATAAGTCGCCACCTGCCACGAATGGGCAGATGTGCCGGGTCGGACGCGACCGACGTCCTCGAATTGCCTCCTGGTCCCTGACAGGACCCAACGGTGGCCTACACGGAAGAGAAACACCGACGAGCAATTAAATGATAATGCCGCGGAAAGTTACGAGGCGCCGCGCCGCTCCGAAAACACCTATCGACACGTTTCCATGTCGTATCGGCTCCATCTCTGAAGCTTCGTGAAACGTCGCAGCGTAGCGGGTGGAGGTTTCAGCCGAAAGTGGAAGTTGTTTGGGTATTCGAGGTGTTGGAATGTTTGGAAAGTTTGGTTCGCAGACACGAGGGTTGGAGTTGAAACGTCTGGGAATTTTGCAAAGTAAGAGAGTCCGATTAACGTGTCGGATATTAATCTGTCAATTTTTCAAGGGTCGGTACTGTGGTGTATACATGTATTAATTTCCAACAATCACCATCAACTCTTCGATAAATTTTACGTTTAAATACGCTGCGCTGATATAATTTTTATTTCTCATATATAATTATGGCAGCCGCCTTTCGTCACTTATAGAACTATACTAATAGTTTTCAGGCGTTGCTATTTCGCTGCTTCTAGCTTCTTTACGAGCTGAGAACCTTCGTTCCACGAAGGAATATCGAAATTGGACATTGTTGCCGAGTACAGAAATCGATCGGCACCTGCTTCGTTGTAAATATAAGCCCCGTTGGCTTCGAGCTCTTCTCTTTTTCTCTCTCGTTTCTCGTTGCATACCTCGAATGACTCGAGGAGAAACGTTTTTTTCAACCACCTGTTTGTCAAGCTTGTAATAATAAAGTGGCGGCGCGTGGTCTTTCGGTAGACGATGCACTCGCTTATAGCACTCTCCATGTCTGGCGTACTACTGCTTTACTTTGGTAATAACGTAGCACATACGATTGATGTTTGGTGGTTAATAAATTAGCGCAAAGGATGTTTTACGAGCTATTAAGATATTCTGGATGATAGTGGACGCATGAAAAATGATGAGTTCTTTGTTTCTTAGCCCTTCGATAGTCTTACGATCGAAAAGAATCAAACGCGAGTATAAAAATGAAAGCAAAGGATGGCGAAACGAATGATATCGAACAATCCAATTATGATAATATCCAATCTGAATATTTTCAATCTTGGCATTTTGATATTTCATGAAAATTCATGGTGAACAATCCTCTTCTATTTACATAACGATCAATTATATCAAATATCACCATCAACCAACAAATGAATTTCTTCGATAAATGACTATTTTCTACCTTCCGTAAAAAGCAAACAAAAGGAACATTAAAATATTATATCTAGAGGAAGCAATAATTGTATACTTTCGAAAATATTCTAGCGCAAATTATAACTTAGAATGGCAAACTGTCGATGTCTTTCTGCCTCCAAACTGTTCTTGCGAATCGCTCTCTATAAACCGGCTGCCAACACGAACCCTCGCGCGTTTATTTCCTGAAGAGGGAATGGAAAACCACGTCGAATCTTTATTATTGCCGAGTGAATATGAAATCCAACGCGATCTGGGCCGATGCACCGTTTCGTAACACAATGCGCGGACGTCCACCGGGCCTTGCACACCCATGAAGTATCCTCCTCCATTCGTTGCTCTTTATTTTCATGACGAACAATGCTAGAAACGATCGAGAAAATTTTGCATATGGCAGTATGGAAAGTAGCCGTGTAGATGAAATTTGTCCAAGTTGTCTAAGGAACGAACAAATTTCTTTCAAACAACAGCTGACGCTGGATTTGTAAGATTGAACAAATTTAACAAATTATGGGTTCAAATTATTAGGATTCGAAGATTTGGTAAATTATGAATATGAAACTATATTTATTTATCTTTTCTTTTTTATAGAATATTGCTAATTTTTTGATAATATATACGTATCATATTACAAATTCATCGTCGATTATTATTCTTAAGCAGTGACGACAAATCCTGCCCGAGAAGGATAAAGAAGCATTTGCGATTATATTTCGCTGCTCGAGTGCAAACATCGTGTACGAGGGTGGAAATGGTCGCGGCGACAACGATCAAGGGGTTAAGTCGAGCCATTAGTACTTGTCCAGAAGGGACAAGTGTTAAATTTCCCACTGTTTGTTCCAACAACTTTGCTGAGTCGATGAGTTATGACATTTCTAATGTGTCTACGTATTCAACCGAGGTGCAACCCTTGCCGTAGGGCGATACTTCCGAAAAAAATGTTGCAAAAAATACACAAAAACCACAGAACCCCAAGTGTATAGCTGACATATGGATATATTTCTCAACGAAGATGCCGATCGATAATAAGTAGCAAAAGCAATCGCTAAGTGTCAGTAAAATGACCCCAAAGTAATAGCATACAAAATAAGTAACATATTTAACACACGTACATACTACTGATTCAACTTTCACAGTTTGTTTTTCGTGTCACTTTGATTTTTATGCTCATCACTGGTATCTATACATTCTGTTCTAATCACTGTTTTCAACTTAATTATTATTGCAGTATCGTATAAATAACACGTCATTCTATCAAACATATTAGTTTGTATATTATTAATTGTTACTATTACTATTGTTTTGAGTAGGTAGTATAATTCTCACACCCTATTTTCTTCTTTAGCTTTACATTAAGGGATGAAAAGCTTTATATTATTGTCGGTTTAAGACAGACACGAGCCTGAAATATTCCAAAAATATCACCCTTTTTCTTAATACTAATCAATACTAATACACTCATTACCGCAGATAGAAATTATCAAAACTCTCGCATAAACGACGAATAAAATTCGCACAACAAAAGGGAGGGAAAGAATCTTCTCTAAAATGAAATGTCGCGCAGAAGATCGAGCGGAACGACAAACTGTAGCCCATCGAGCGAGTTCACGGTTATATCTCTCGTTATGAATGCGGCTGTGGGGAGGTTCCGCGAGTCCCGTTCAGACGAAACGGTCGCGTTTGAATCCTTTGACAACGGGGTAAGCATAATTCCGCTCCATCCACCGCACGAAATTTCCTCCGAGAGTCGGCAGCTCAAGTTCGTCGAAGGGTGGTTTCTATAATTGCGAGGGTTGCCCATCATGCTCCCTTAACGAGGGATAAAAGTCTTTCTCGCGGCAGTGTTTCGCCTCTTTTCTCCCCGCGAACGTGCGTAGACCCTGTCTTTCACGCGCCAGTCGAACGCTGGAAACTGACGGCTTAATTGCGCCAAAAGGGTGTACTCGCATAATTAATCGCCAGCAGGAATAAAGGACCGCGCCCCGTTTCGAACTTCCGGGGTGCTTTTCCATCGATTCGTTCGGAAGAAGCTGCTGCAAGCGTTCCTTGGATATTTACATTACGATTTACTCTATCGTTTGTTATATATAAAGTACGATCGTTGGAAGAGTTGCTAAGAGCTTAGGATTGATTAGATCGATTGTCAAAGTAATTAGGCAAAGTTTATTTATGGAGTGATAAATAAAGAGTAAGATGTGAATAAGTAAATGTCACGTAGAATCTGTGAGGTGTCGCGTATGGGACCAGAAACCTCTGAAAGCAGAAGATAATAAATGTATAATGTACGACACGTTTTATCGCTTAGTTGAAGTTTCTTTTCAGTTTTCAACAACGAAGCATATGTGGAATATCATAATATATATATCTGGAATACAAGTGTTTCAAGTAATAACCCGAATAATGTTATATAAATATCGTCAAAATATTAATAAAGCTATTTTTAATATATTCTTAATATACATTCTATATTTTCATATCAATTATGTACTTGGAAATATTTTGATTCGTGGTATTCTTAACGCAGATTAATGCGGATTATGGTAATACATAGGTTGAGATAAGGTGTTCCAACGTAGACTTTCCATCTTTTTTTAAGACGCTCTTCTATACTACAATTTTGTTGCATTTCATCTTTCTACTATATCAAGAAATCACTAAGACGTCCACGGCATACATTTAAGTATCGCTCGTCCACAGATAAAACAAAGGTACTGTAGCGAACATATGCAAACAGCTACAATATTCTTCAACCAGTTAACAATTAACAAAGACATTTTCAATGAGAACAATCTCTTCATCGCACGAAATCTTACAAAGAGAGATGAAAATTACTGCTATGCAGAAACAAGATAACAAACAAAATATACAAATTTCACTTTCTACCTACAGCTTCCACGACGATTGGATATCACGTTTTTGGTTTTTGTATCGCGTAACGAGCTACACTTTCGGGTCTTCGAAACGTCGGAGCAAGAGCGCAGCCCGACTGCCTCTCGAAAAACCAAAAGCGTGCCAAAACGTATAAACGAATGAATTGATTTATTCGAAAGGAAGAGATATTTTCGACGTTCTTCACGGTAACGATCATCTAAGTAGACTATTCTGTTGTTTGCTACGGTCGAGTGGAAATGGCGCATTCTCGCGACCATCAAAAACGGAAACCGCGAGATAGCGATCCGCGAAACGGCGACACCGACGCGGTTACGGGGAGGGGGAGGTTCCTAAACCGTCGTTCCCCTCTTAAAATTAATCCGCGAGGGTTGCAAATAGCCTCTTTGACGAGCGGCCAATTCTCTCGCGCGAATCGCGTGGATGCCACTCCCTGCGTACTTTCGCCTATTCTAACGAGGAGAAGACGGAGAAGAGGAAACGAGAAGAAAGAAACGCAGACGGACAAGACCAGACCAGTGGTATAGAAACGAATTTTACACGCCCGAACAATCTTTCTCTTCCCTTGAGCAATTTTTTTCCCGCGTCTATTTTGGTACAACGAGAGTGTGTTTAGATGTGTTAGGTGTGTTTGAAACGACACAGATAACGTTAAACATTTATAGAAAAATGTCAGAAACGTAGCGTAGACAGATTAATCGATTCTTTCGTAGATTTTTTCAGAGATTTATTTCAGTAAGGTAAAGCGCGTAGAAATAACGTCAATCGTTTACATTTATGGAAAAACCTAACGAACGTAGTGCGATAGTTTAATCGATCCTTTAAGCGTGTCTATCACAGGAGAAATAAAACGATAGATGTAGACAAGATTATTACTAACCACTTAGGGAATTTTGTAAACAATTATTTGTAACGTTACGTTCCTTGTAAAAAGTTTCAGCGCTGGATATTGTTGCGAGACGTCTTTGTAACAATTGCGTTCCATGCATCGCGTCTGACCCCATTCAAAAAGCATTCGCCTCGATCTTATCCTCCCGTTAACTAGAGTTCGATTCGACCGAGAAAAGTTATGTAACAAAAGCGAATTTAAACAAAGTAAAGGTTAGAACAAGTTGGCCAAAGTTTGATCATCCTAAGAGACTATCAACTTGTAATAAAGATACACGAAATTGTAACGCGTATACTGTAGAAATAACTACTCTTTAAAGAAGCAACAAATCTTTGGAGTCGTGTTATCGTGTTATCGTGTTATCAAAAATCCATAGAAACCCTATTCGATATTCCTAAGGCAAGTAACAAAAGTATCAAATTCATTTTCATTCATTCATTCGATGTAAGACTTATGAAACGTGCTAGAGACCATTTTTCTCCTATCGTAACAAGAAGGAAGCTCGTAAAAATCTACCAAGAAACCTCCTTCCCTCTCAATATTGCTAAAATAAGTAGCAAATAATACATCAAACTCATCTTTCCCAGATTACGAAACAGCAAATCCTTATCTTGCTACGTCTCTCTTCCATGTTACAAATCGATATCTGATCGATACAAATACTAGTCAGCGCGTTATTTAGCCAAAATTCTCTTCGCACTAAATATCCCTAAAAATAAAAACCATAATAAAAATAATTATTTTCTGCAAGACGATTTGAGCCCAAAGGAGAAGGAAAATTCATCGAGTCCCTGTTTCGGACAAAATCGAGATATAAACGATATGACGAACGAAAACCTGATCCTATACCAGTGTCTGGTGGAGGATAAGACGAGGAAACTGGCTTCGATGCCACGAGAGCGACACCGAACACGGGGCCCCCGATGAGAGTAGTCGCAGTTCGCGCCCCGTGGCACGAGAGGAACCTTTTCCAATTGACGTCATAGACGCACTCTTTTGCCCTTTTTTACCTCCCCCTTTCGTCCTCGCTGGCCCCACCGACGTCGGTGCAACGGGTTAAGAATACAGCGTGGCGGGATTACTTTCGTCCCGTGTGTTGCAACGTTCTGCACTGGGAATAGCCGGTGGCCAGGGCTGAATTAACAGCCCGCTATCGAGACTATATATCCGTGTTTTGTGCTCCTCCTCGAATTCTACGCTCTCGAAATTCCACTGCCTCCCTGGCCAACCCCGGCTTTCCGCGCGCTTCCATCTCTCTTTTACCATTTTTATTCCCCAACTTTTCGACCGGTTTCCCGTTCGATGCTATTTTTCACTCGGTCTGCTCCACGCTGCGAGGATCTACGACCCTTTTTCACGAGGTCTATCGCGTCTTTTTCTCCGCCACATCGTCTAAACTTTTCGTTTATTTCTGTTCCTCGACGAAATTCTCCTGTGTTCCTCTTAATTCGCGATCCTTTTACAGCCGCGTTAATTACGTGTTTCAATTTCGTGAGAAAGATTGCTTCCTTTCTAAATATCTTGATGATTGTAAAGTTCTAAATTTCAGTCTTATAGGATATCTTTCGTAGAGCAAGGTTTAATATTAAAGTATAATCTAGCGGCAGAAAGCTGTGTCGAAGGTGTATGGGAGAATGTTAGTCCATGTTAGTTCTGGTGTTTCGCATACCACCTAACGTTCGAATAAAAATTCTCAGTGTTTCACGCAACCGATCAATCGGACTCGTCGCTCACTCGGATTCCCAGTTCTCTTGTATATAATAATTTCTATATTTCTCACTTTTGCGTTGCTTCATTATCGCCTGTTTGTATTTGCAAGAATTAAAATTCGCCTATCTAAAATAGGATCGTTTTTAACAATCCTCAACTTCGCAACTGTGGAAATTTCTAATCGAGAGATTATGAATCACCACGGTATATAGCTAATATCGCGATAAAGTAACTGTTGAACGCGGTATCGGAGGATGTTAAAACAGTGGTGTGGAGGAAGACACGCAGCAGACGGAAGTGGCAGACGGCTGCGAGGACGATGGCCCATACGAACACGGAAATACGTGGCGGTGGCATATGCATAGTTGAAGCACGCGACCAGTACACACGTGTCTCTATGTAAAATACTGGCTCACGTGTGCAGCTATCTCAACACGGTAGATATTTTTGGGTGCGAGATACCACAGTTCCTTATACCGATGTATCTGTCTTTTCACATTATCGTACGCTCTCTGCTCGAGTTCGTGCGTGAACACGCACGAATTAACACGCATAATGAATATATTATATATTAACACGTGGAACATACACCCTTGACATTAAACGGTAGAATACTTAATGAAAGATCTTGGACATCTAGACCTGTTGGACATTCTTTTGCTAACGGTAACAAATTTTGTGATAAAACGATTAAACTTCACAAACGCGTAGGTGCAATATATCGGCTTGCGCGAAATGTTTCTTTCGCTTTATAAGGAAATAATAGACGCACAATGTTTTTTTTTATATTAGTTTATTGAATTATGCACGAACGTAATGATAGAAATATAACGAAATGGATCATACTTAATTCAATAAAATAATATAAAACAGAAATTGTCGTTCATCAATTCTCGTATTATCACCTTACGAAACGAAAGAAACTTTTCGGACAAGCTAATAATAATACGATACATGTAAGTATAATGTGGATAACTTGAGCGAAACGTTTGGAAAATTGGAATGAAGTTATATATTTATATAGGTATTAGCGATCGCATCTGTTCGATTGTATTTTAATCAAATTTTGTCAAACGGTGGTATTTTCTCGGAAAGAAGAAAACGTGTGAAACGTGATTTCTAACGCAGAGATTTTCGCTTAATGTTCCTTTGATTTGATATTTGTTGCGAGAGTAATTCTATTCAGGGAGATTTAAGAGGATGTGTTTGACGGTAATTTGACAATTGCAGATGTCGCACACTGATGAGTTAGATTTTGGGATTAGATATGCATGTGCGAGTCTGGCGTGTCCAATTCTAAGTCTGTTTGATACAATTTGATGTCGATGACCGACGTTCCTGGTAACTGGATCCTGGTTAAAAATTCAACGTTGATTTCGCATACGCATACGAGGCTGCAGAGTTTTTCCATACGTTACGGTTTCACGGCAAGTTGCTAGGTTTTTATAGATTACAATTACGTAGCTCGATTTAGAAAATTGAAATTGTACGCGTTCTTTGCATGATCATTTCCTCAAAAACACATGTTCCGTGCCGACTAATAGCAAACTTTCTTTACATGCAATATGTGTTGGAGAAATCATGGCGAGCTTAACGTTGCACGCAGTAAAGTAAAAAGCCAACCGACTAGATTAGAACAATTCTTTCAAAATTCAAAGATACATCGATCCTTACGATTATTTTTCAGACATCGATCTGTAACAATCGTAGACTTAATAAGCGCGATTTAAACAAATTTTTCACGCTCGTGAAAATGTCCTGGAAATTTCTCACTCGTTCGCCGAGAGAACAGCCAGAAAGTGATTCGATATCTGGTAACACGAAACTAATCAGTGACCCGCGAATTACGCCAACGCTTAATGGTTCGGATGTTCTGTCTAGTAGCCGGAAGTGGCGCTAAATTAATCCGGTGCCTGTAAATAAATAAGACTAGCAGCGGCTCGTGAATGGTTCAAGTCGAACCCGCAATCGTACAGCCTGGAACCGTTTTATTTCTGGTTACACGCGCGTGTGTAGATTCGTCTGTTTCGCCTCTCGTTCAGCCGAAGTGACGCTCGATCGGAATCATCCGTCAATAAACTACATCCGTGCTCGTGCCATCGCGAAATACAGCTCGTTTCGACTGTCTGTTCGCGAAAAAGGTCACGCTTCACGGCTGTGTAGGGCGTGGAATATAAGATCGTTCGTTTTACGAGCAGAACGTCTCGTTTATCGCGGTTTATCCATACGAATTTGGTTGTTGTCGGAGGTTTATATCATTCGGTTGGCATCCGCACCTGCTTGTATTTCTACGTTTTTTTCTTCCATGATTGTCGATAAAAATAAATTTAACGGCGAAACGCGTGGTTATCGTGGCTGTTGTATCGTAGCGTAGAAATTGAGATTCTTTAAGCACCACGATGGTGGAAAAATTTGCTCAATTCTTGCTCTTTTACTTTCCTTTTGGAAAAATCGTGGTTATTTTTTAGACATAGTCTTTTCTTACGATTAACAAGGTTCTGTATGCTTGCGATCGAATCTGATCTGTAAATCGTCATATAGTTTCAATTTCGAGAAGCGAACAATCCGTGTGCATCGATTATCACGCTCTGTACGAGATGAAGCCTCTTCAACGCGATAATTCATTGCTTAACGCGATGCAATTTTGCAAACGATTAATTGTCATCCTTCAAAATTACACAGAATTTAAATCGCTCGAAAATATTTGTAAGTTAATTTGTTCGCATGTTTTCCACGACTCGGTTAAAGAGTCTCCAGATTTCTATCGATTCCACGCATTACTAAATTCCTATTTGCGTTACACGTAAACTAAAACAAACTATACGATTTCCAAGTACGTAAATTGATCGACCGTCTCCCGAAACCTTAAATTTCTCAGGCATTTCACCTAACAAATCGCACGTGTTTCCTGCGATCCACCGGCAGTTTCCAAATTTCCATCGATTTTACAAAGTGCCACGAACCTCTACCTGACAATGTCTCTCGAGTCACAAACGACTGACAGAGGTGGTCGCTCAAGCGACTCCTGCGCAACATAATCTGTTTCTCTTTTCTTTGCCTGGCAACCTGGCTTTAAAGCACACGCAACTGTTTCGCAGATTTTCTTTTTCCCCGGTTGCACAGGAGGACGGTAAATAGACGAGCTTTAAAGGCGATTCATTGTGCGACGCTTCGGCCTGAGATCAGCTGGGCCAAGACGCGTGGGAGGATCCCTCTCGCTGCTTAGATTTATAGATCGTCTTTCTCTGGCCAAGAGATGTTGGCGAGACGAAAACATCGCCGTGAATCTGGGAAACTCGACGATCGAGCGGGACAACGCTCGAGATTGTGTAAGCCACGCGAATCGCGTAACGAAAACGTCATCGGCCACCAGACGATTCCGATTACCCGGAAACGACGAGCTCTTCGAGACGCTTTATGGCGTTGACACGGTTGACGGAGTTTTCACGAAATCGAAGGAGCACGGATTTTTACGCGTTTTTATACTTTTACGAACATTACTAATTAACGAATGGGATTCAGGTAGAAATTTGTTTCGTCTGTTCATGTGTGTTATAATAAATATTTTGGATATTTTAGGTATTATGTGGATCGTGCGCATTTTTGCACCTTCAATTTCCCTTGAACGTTTAAAAATCCGCAGTCTAGAAAACAAAATTTTATTGACGTTCGATTGATAATTAAGAGAGGTCTGAAGAAATAGTGTTCGAAAGGATGCGTAGGCCGGCAGTTGTTATGCATTTATGGAAAATTTACAGAATTTGCAAAATTTCTCAGAATGCTCAAAATACGATCCAAAGCATGATGATTTTTGCTTCTTTATAATCTTGATAGGTAAACCAATTTTCTACCGAGTCTCTAGCTTATTCGTTGTATATCAAAAATAAGAAATAAAGCTATGGAATAAGAACGAGCGTATTCATGACTGGACTGCATGATTTGATACATTTATGGAAGATTTAAAGGTACAAAAATACACACAATGAACGTAATATGTACATAGGAATATACATAATATCCGAAGTAGATTACTCGTTATAATATTCAGCGTGTAAAACAATTCCATTTCTTCACTTGTATGTATCTAAAAAAATAAAAAGTTGCATAAATATCCGCGGTATTAATTAAGGTAAAATATGGAGATCGCAGAAAGAAGAACACGACAAGTCTATTTGCATTGATTTTCTAATTTGAACGCTACTTGTTGGTTGGAGAAGAGTATATGCATAATTTAATTTTCTAAATGGATAAACTAAGTTACCTCTGACACGAAAACGTATGCAGTTCTCATCGATCATGAATCTCCAACGAACTTCTTACTTTGTTTCCTCGACTTTACGGTCCACCCAGTAACCGTAAAACTTCTTTTCGCAGTTAATAACCAAGTTTTCTGAAACTCCTGTGTGCATTTAATTTCCCTCGCCAAGTTTTCGAACTCTTGCGTAACTGCGCGCTCCAAGAAATATGAAAAATTTGCTATTACGTGATTCCTTCGTTAACGATTCGCGCGATTGCATAAATAACAAAAAGAAAGTTCGCACATTTGCATGAAATCTGACGAACCACGGACGATCGACATATTCTAAATACGATTCAAAATACTGTACCGTAAAAATGGAAAACGTAAAATTACGCGATTAATATTCCCTTCTAAAAGGAACACAGTAAGCACGTAATTTCGCCAGTGAAATTTCTATTCATCTTTCTCGAACGTATTTCTAGTTACGTGCTATATTAAAAACTCTATAAAAACTGAAAACCACGTTCTATTTCAAATTGACCAGACGTCCATCCATTTACGTATTTCCATTAATTAATCTCCAACATAGAATATCCAACACGTTATTTCTATTACATAATTGTCTTACCGCTATGATACAACAGGAAGATGGTTTATTATAGAAACACGAGCTTGACAAAACTCTTTAAAATTCTCATCTACACGCCACACACATCCATCGAATCGAAGTAACAAAATTCTCGGTAATGTTAACCGAATCCTGAAGTGTTGCAATTTAAAATTCTCATGCGACGTCAAAGTTTTCCTAAAAATAGGAAATGTCCTAGAACCCAAGACATCTGAACGAGAAGTGTAATCGCGGAAGGTTAAAAAGACTCTTCCATTACTTGTTGCTTATCTATAAATAATCCAGTGGCGGCAAAATTACTCGGTGCGCAACACATTCGCCCCGCCGTCGGTTTTCCCGCACAAGTCGGAATTAAATTTCCAGATTCATTAGCCCCTGTGGCGTGTCTCGTGACGCACGAGACGGTTCTCTTTTCTCCCTGTCTTTCCTCGGCTCGCCCCGTTGCTCCCTTTCTCTCCTCTTGCCACTTCAAAATGGCCACACGCAACCGGCATAGCGTCTTCTGGTATAAATACATATGAGAACTGGGTCGCTGCCCTGAACCCCAGTCGCTGCATCGTCTACGAGTTTTCCTCCGTCGTTCCCCGGAAGTTTTACCTTTGACCTCGTACACGTCGCTACGTTTCCGCTCGTAATTAATCAATCGCCATTCGCGAACGTAATATCGATTACGTTAACGAGGCGACTGACACTCTTTTCGAATTGCTGCCAATTTCGCCTTTCCTTCATTCGTCGATTTTCCTCTTTTCCTTCTGAAACGATCGAATTAGTTAAAGGTTTTTAAACGATATACGAGTCCGCTATGATACCCGGATTTTCATATCTCAATCTCGGTTTGATTTTAGAAAAAGGAAGAGAATTTCTGACGTTTCCAGAGGATGTTCATTTAGCGTAAAATCGAAACCAGCGATCGCGTAGATACCATCAATGAGAATCTTAATCCGAACTGAAGATATCCTCTGTTGCAACGATACAATTGCAAATCGAAAATGACGATAAGAACGCGATAGGGTTAAGAAGTATTAGAGGATTAAGAAATTTGAATCGCCTGCTTTTCCGAAAAATTCGCGTACAGCTCGACAACTACTTCCCAGAAATTTCTAAGGAAACTTCGAACAAGTTGAGACTGAGGAAGAGGAGAACGGGCACTTGTATTTTCTTTAAAACAGATACAAGGATCTCGTACAAAAGTTTCAGTTTTCTCGGAAAGCTACACGTGTACAGATGCGAAAAGTGGATGATGCGAGGAAAGAGAAACGTCACTCGTGTCTTTTCGAAAATCGCTAGATTTTCCTACGGACCCGCTGTGCTCCGAAAGACGCAACGAGCAAGTACAATGACTCGTGCCTCGTGCCGAAAATTAAACGAAACTGAAAAGCGAAAACACGATCCGAAAGAAAACCACGATCGCCTCGGAGGTTCAGAGAATAAATTCTGAGAATTAAACATTTCTGAGAATAAATCCACCAAGAAGAAGCCTACGAAGCCACGAACAAAGAATCGTAGGGAATAGACAAACTTTTCTCAGAAGTTCATCCTATCCAATTGCATAAAAACTGCAAAGAATGCAGAAAAGAAGGCCATCGTTTGGGCTATTCCGATAGTTAAATCGACCGGTTCTATCAGTTTTGGTCGCGTGACGTCTATTAGATTAATATAAGAGCGGCGCGTTGGCTACCACAGAAGGATTTCTTGGACCTCGAGAGTCGCGGTTTTACGGCTCCGAATCCCGAGAGCCGTGTGTCTGCCATATGACAATAACATCTGTGGCCCACGCCAAGCTATACCTTGGGGTACCTGTGTTTCAAGCCACTACCTCGCATACCATCTTGCAAGCCCGAACCATCGTACGAAATGAAATCGAAAGGTGTTGCCGGTTTGCTGGTACCGATGGACGCGCGGCAAGAAACGCAGCTGGCAAAATATTTGTACGGAAGGGAAACGTCTCGTCCGCCGATCCTCGATTAATTAACAGAACCGGTGATCTGTTTGTACGGATGATTCGCGTGAAAACAGGGAATTTTGTGCGGTGTTGGACGAAATTGCCAGCTTCTTTAGAGAGGCGATGCTATTTTAATAAATTGTGAGAGCGTTAATTAAGTATATAATACAGTTTCAGTACTCTTTCACCGTAAAAGTATTTATACGGAATATTTTTAAGGTAAGTGGAAAATATTGTATAAAAATTGAGAGACGTAAGGAATGAGACATTTTTTAAATAAATCACCGATCATCACTAATAATCATCTATACGTACATCTGCGTTCTACATAAACAATATACATTTTAATGATATGTGATTATTTAATTGCGGGTATTTATGCAATTTTGTCGTAGGTAGAGGTTTGTTTCGGCTGTTGGATATTTTAAAGAGTGCTATTCTTTGGATATTTTATATTATGTAATGGAACATCAAATTTCACACGAATGCGTAAATATCCGCAGCTTATAGAGTGTGCATCTAATTTTCATTTTATATGTTGATTTAGAGTATGGGTAGATATATTGTTGTGGATACGTTCGTATTTCATATTTTACTTTTAAATATGAGATATTATTTGGTTAATGAATTCGCCGATTCCCATATGCTTTTATTTGTAATATGTCCAGCTGCTGTGTGCATTATAGCAAGAAAAAGTTTTTTATTTGATCGTAACGTGTTCTCGTTGTTTGCCTGTTTCATTATTAAGATAATTGGACAACGATACGAAGCTTTGTTGATTTTTCAACGCATAATGCTTCACCGAATGCGAGGAAAATATCTGGATAACTCATTTTCCACGAATATTCGCCACGAATAATAAAAGCTTAATCGTTTAGTTATCAAATTAAAGAAAACACAACTAAGAATTACATTAGTCGCAACTTAAAGAATTTAATTAAAAAGTTATGACAAATGTAATTAATATACTAAAACAGATTATATATCAGTAACATATTAATAAAGAAAGTACATATAAGAAGACTAAATGAAAGAATTACAAATAATTACTTTATCTTTTTTATTAATTTAATTAAATAATTCTTTCCGAAACCAATTACTACATTCTTCGTATTACTCATACTGTTGTTAACATTTATAAATAAAGAATTTAAATTTTGCAGTGGTACAAAATAATATACTTTCATCATTACCGGCGAGGTAAATTGCGAATGTACATACTTCGAAGCAGATGTCGCTTACGTACAGTCTATTCGGATGATCGGTCGATAAAAAAGGGAAATATATCAGCTAATCTCGAATTTAAGAATTAATTGTGTATTTTGTTACATTATCAAAGGATCTGATCAATTATAATAATATCTAAACTATCTATTTTCTTCCACACATTTCTTCTCGTATATCATTTCGGCTATTAAACTATGCTAATAGTAATTAAACACCCGATCAAGTATTTACATATATTTATATTATTACGCAACTGAGCTTCTACATTGAGCTGATATAATTACAACTATGTATAGTAACATTTCATTAAAAAAGTACGACATCTAAAAACTACAAAAGTCATTCATGTTCAACGATTATAAACAAACTCTGTCGGCTGTTGGTGTTGGTCTTGAAACGACTCCATATCTATGGAAAATTACATAAAGAATTCCGATAATTCGTCGGCAATTCGACCGACTTTAACAATGGAAAAAAACAAATGCATTGTTGATATCCTGAATGTACATGCAGTCATAAAATTCATAAACCGATATGATTGGCGAAAAAGTATCGAACTGGCCGATCAGCTGAATTTAAAAAAGAACGCTATGGCGATAACGATCGTTTTGCGCACATTCAACCACTGCGGCAGTTAAATCGACAATCGATGACGAGCAAACGGTATCATCGAAACGAGGAAAAGAAATATCGGAAAATGAAAGCATGACGACGGAAAACATCGAGATGTCACGTAACGCGGTGTCACGATAAAGTCAAGAAACGATTCCGCGATCACCGTTACATCGATGTGACCATTGACATAACCTCAAACGCCAGCGTGTGATCGTCGGAATTAATCGAGAGAAAGCTGGCGTTGTCTCGGCGAGAACTCGACCTGGCCGAGAAGGTTCTCGCTGCAAACGACGCAATGCCACGGAAAAAGTCAACGAAACTTGCGCAGGAGCTGGCAGCAAAGTCAAGAGCCCTTGCAGTTGACACATGTCAAGCGTTCAGTGCGATTCGAAAAAACGTCGGGAGGGCCGACAACACACGATTACAAACACGGATGTGAAATCGAGGGACTCACCGCTGTGCCCGGTGTTGCTCGACGACTGGCCCATTATTCTCACGCCGACGGTGATGCCAAGCACGAGACAAAGCACTCGGTGATCGCGGCGGGCTCACGTGAAAAACCGGATGCATGAGTGCGCGAAAGACCGACACATTTTTCGAAAAATACTATCACATCGTGTACCCGCAGTGTCGCTACGACAGAGACGGACGGCCGCTTCGGAGCAACGAGGTGATTGGCCCGCGATCACCTGCGCATGCGCGACCCGCGCTATTTTGAATCCATCCCCTGTTATCTCGCCGCGTTCTTCCGTGCACGGCCTCTCTCACCGAGTATTTCCCAACGAGACCGTCTGCCGAATAACACTCCTACTAATCAGCACGCCGTATTTAATTAATAAGGTAATACGAAGAATGTTATTAATGTCGAATAATCGTGTAGCCTTTGTAAATTTCTAAGTTATTGATCATAGACACGAAGACCATATTTTTGTTGACTTTTTAGCTACGAAAAAATATTTTAACGTGACACGACATTTGAAGATAAGTGATAAAACCACAGTGTTTTACAAGAATGGATTATTGTTTTATTCAACAACTATTTAACTTAATTGGTATTAGACTGTATATATATGTTGCTATTGGATATTTAAAGGATATTAATAACACAATATATATATATATAAATTGTGTTATTAATATCTTTTAAATATCCAATAGCATCTAAAAGCATGTATTTCATTCCAAAATCAAATGAAAAGATTGTTTCAATATAAAATTTATCGATAGCAAATTGAATTTCAAAATTGTACATAGAAAATGTGATTTATCATGATTTTCACTTGTGGCCTTCGTATCTCTCTTTAGAAACCTCTGTATTTATATAGCATGTATCAGGGGAAATACCACTGTGCTTTAGAGAATACTATAAATAAATGTGGATGACAAATTGTATATTAAATATTGTTCGTATAATTTGTAGTTAATAGCGAAATATATATATGTTTAAAGTTGCGTTAAAACAACGTGGGGAACTTTTTTTACCATAGATATAGTATACCTAATTAGTAATTGTTGCATTTAAGATGACTTGGAAAGTGTATTAGAATAATAAAATTTCCCCTGAGACACCTTGTTATATAGTTACCTAACATCAGTGTGCATGAATTAGTGAATAGTCCGACGATACTACGAACAAGATACCCTTTTCTATTATTTACATATTACACCTTTACGAAATGAACTATATTTTCTCTTCATACACCATTGTAATTTCGCAAAACATAATAAACCTTGATCTCAAAATAGAATGTCTTTCTTGATTAAACAAATACATTTATTATATAGTCTACGTTTATTATAATTATCCTATTATCCAGTGTACTATCTCTTACTTTCATTGATACACAGTTCGATGCTATTCAATTCTGATTCAATTCTAAAATTCAAAATCCATTCTATATCATAATCCTCTAATTAATATAATTTCCCACGCTACATATTACGCGTAAGTATACATTTCCGATTACTATTTACACACCTGAGCGAACCAGTAACCATCCCCATACCGTATGATCACCAACACCAACACCCATCACCCATCACCCAGTACCCACTGCTAAACGCCAAAATCCCACAACGACTCACTTTCCACCACACTGCACGTGTGAACCAATACAGAACCAGTAAACGAAACATCCGCGCGACTGTGCGCACCTGTAAGTCGCAACTGCGCCCACAATTCGCGTGCGGCAATCTCCCGTTTCGTCGTTTAGTCGGAAAACAGTATCACGCAATTACAAACTGTTCCAGCCTATGAAGTTCCCTACTGCGTACCAGCTAGGTCAGTTCAGTCGCCAAAGCGACTCGACGAAAGAAGAACGAACGTTTTAAAACTGGTGTTCGCGACTTTTTCTTTTTTTTTTTTACGAGCGTTACAACGAGGAAAGTCATCACGACAGATCATCGATCGGGATACGAATCCCTACGAGAAAGGTTGGAAATCGACGACGAGGAAATCATCACCTTGGTAACCAACGGCAAAACATAAGTGCGGATCGTTGGAAACGTGATACGTGGATTCGAGGAACGTAGCAAGGCGAATATCTCTTCTCTATATGGATTTTTCGGTCCGATTCGATTCACGTCTAGGAAGACGTTGATCTCTCGTAGTCGACATCGGTTTTTTTTCTTCTGTCTGACATGACAGTTCTGGAGGAACTCGACTCGTGGCCTCAGGCATTCAGCAGCTGACGGCAACCAGGCGATCGTACATCCGGGGAAAAGCGTTCAACGCTTGGACAAAGATGGATACTGGCCTCTCCTGGATCCTCGCTTTTGCCTTGATCGCGCTCCTCGTATCGGAAGGTCAGTCCTTTTTATCAACAGAGTAGAATAATCTTTAGATATCTCAAATAACATTAGCGCGATGTTTGTAGTTAGCTAGGTAGCATTGGTACATTCCTTGACTTACGTATCTTACAGCTTTTGATATTAGAAGTACCAAACCCTTTACGATAACAGGTTTTAGATATCTCAGAGAATATTAATGTGGTGTTCATAGATAGTTAAGTAGCATCGGTAGATTCCTTGGTTTTGTCGCTTTTAACGCTAGAAATATCAAGAATAACAAATTTTACAATTTTTGTTCTTGCAATTCTTAAAACCTGATACTTTTAGTAACATTTATCTGGTATTCGTTACAGGCATTGATTATCAATTGTAGTGTTAACTCCTTGTCTTGTAACATCGAGACACACCCGTGACAAGGATTATCAGGCCGATTCAATAAAGACATGTTGTACCTATCGTATATTGAATGAAAATGTTAGCTTCAATTTCTCAGTAACGATTAATAGCTAGTAAGATTATATATGTAATGTGCCGCATTGTAATTATATATGTAATTCTACGCATCGTCTAGCGCATTGTTATAGCAGTGAATACACGTAAGACACTTAACTAGTTTCTAAATAAATTGTAAGTATAGGATTAGAAATTTATTTGTTGAAAAGGAACGAACCGTTTTATGTTAATTTATGTAGAGTTATATATTAGGTTTAGGATAATAGAATGTCTGATAAGAAACTAAAAGGTTGCATGAAAAGATGGGCGAGATAAAGTCGGTGTTCTTTATTATATCTCAAGATGAATAATCAAGGTCTAAAAACCAATGGAATAGCTCGTAAATGTGAATAATTTTCATGTTATTACGGTTCTTTTAAAACATGTATGAGAAATTAAAAGAGACAAAGGTCAAAGGTAGAAGACCAATGCGCCTGAATGTGAAGTCAAATAACCAAAATCTCAAAGCGTGGGAGTTCCTGAAAAAGGAAAAACCAACAAACACTTCATGATTTTTAAAAAATTCCAAAACGACGATTAACGAGACAAATTTATTGTACAAACATTTACGAATTATTATATAAGACTCTCACAAGTCCATCGTTTGCAAATTTCTCAATTTCATTATGCAGTTAATTACATGATTACCGTTTTACTTCCCAATGAACAAATGACTTGCGTCCATAATTTTATTCATCGCAAACAAACGATATAAATAATCCCAAGATAAATTTTAATAACCAATTGTGAAATTTGAAAATAAATTGCCGAATTGAACAGCTCTGCTACTAGATATATATGTACTTCAGCGAATTATCTAATATTTGTAAAATTAACAATAATTTTCTATTTTATTTCGACTTTGACGCATTAGGCTGGGCCATCGATTGCTTCAAGTGCGTGTCGATCGACGGCGACAACAAGCCCTGTGACGATCCGTTTCACAACAACGGGAGTCTGGCCTTCCTGGAGTCGCCATGCTTAGGAGGTCGCAAAGGGCGCGATGGTCTTTTCCCCGCGACTGCGTGCATCAAAATAGCGGGAATATATGGTAAAACTTTCCTCTTTTTGTAATCACGAGTGGCCCTTAACCCCTTTCAGCGCTGTCTGTTCAACGAATACACTGTGCCTGCGGGTACAGTACCGTCTGTTCACGAAGGTTTCACCAGCGGAGAAGTTAATATATCGCTCGAAACAATCACCAGATTTATTCTGAATAATCTCGTGAAATTTCCCTATGTATGTTTCCAGATTAAAACGTTTGAAAAATGTTAAAGAAGAACCGTACCTCGGTGGAGATAATTGTAAAAAATATATCGTTGGAGAAAATTGGTAGATTCATTCTAAATAATTTCAGAACAATAATACAGACTATGTTTGCAGATTCTGGCCTTTCGAAAATAATAGAAAACAATTAGCTTCGTGTAGGTAATCTTTAAATCTTGATTCGAATAGAAATTAAATCTTCGTTAGAGTAATTTTGAGATAATTAAAAAATATAATTTTGGTGCTTGTGTCACCGCCGTTATAATTATTTCCCGGCTTCATTGGAAACTACTGTAATGTTACATTAAAACGCAGACATCGATATTTTTTCGCATCTCATACAAATAATTTTCATTAAAAAGACGTGGTGAAAATAATTCGTATCTAAAATTGTGTCTGCATAAAGTTTCGAATTTTCTGCAACATCGAAGCGAAAAAATATACCACGCGAACCTCAACTGCGACAAAACTTTCAACTTTTATATTTCCTCGGGTTTTCGGCGGGGCAACAGCAGGGGAGCGGATGAAAACTATGTTTCTAATTAACGTGTGATCAATTAGACGAATCCGGGGTCTCTTTGACGGTGAGAAGCTGCGCGCTGGACAGCGGAACTCTGACGACCGACTCCGAAATCATAAGAATGTCACATTGCGGAGGATTCTATTTCGACGACAAGTAAGTGAGATCGTGGAGAGACATAACTTGACTTCGTTTTTCTCTTTTTTTTACTCGGCGCTAATTGCAAGAGTTACCATGTCTGAAATTGACCCCTATTATAATTGCTACGAGCTCTGACACGATTGCGGATGAGAAAAAAAAAATAAAAACTAGGTGATTACGACTGTATACGTTAATTTTAATCAATACGTACTTTGCTTCACGGAACGCGTTCGATAAAACAAATTGCATTTATACGTTGCAATTATTTATATTGACATAGTTTTTTCTCGATATTCCAGAGAAATTCCAATCAGATTTTTCTTTTTAATTTTGCCATGGTAACTCTCGATGTTTCTTCTTTCTCTGGCAGTGAATTTTAGTTGCTTCTAAATCAGTTTGTCAAAATGCAGGAAAATAAAAATGCGATCACATTTGCATCAGCAATGTTACTTAGACGATTAATGCGACACGTGTTGATCAACAGCAATTAAAATGTTAGGATGTTTAAGACAGAGTATTTAAATTGGCTATAGTTGTTTAATTATATCTGCAGCAATAAGGAGACAGCTTTAATATTTGAATTATATTTGAATATTGAATTATATTATTATTCTATATTAGTAGAATATTAGAAAGTGACTTGATTTTGGGTTGGCCCTTGTTGATTTATTTAAATTACTAGAAAGTGGAGCTATCTCCTTTAATTGCTATCATATATAAACTATATATTATTGGTGAAAGTCGATAATAAAACCATACGTGTGATAAAATAATATGCAAAATACTGATCGTAGATTATAATTTCCTAGATACGTTCGTGGATGCGTGCAGTCTTGCAACGATGCGGATGCCTGCAATGGATCCACACGGCGAGCAGTTGCGCTCGTGCTTTTAACTTTATCGATTTTCCTTGGACTAATTTGACGATGATGGTCAGCGTAAAATTCGCGTTAATTAAAATATAGATAATTATTGTATATATCAAACGAAAAACGATCACCTCTATATATAACGGACCAGTTCGAACGTAAATCAGTAACCTGACCAATTTAGCTGTGGACCAAAGACGTAAGAAAACGAAAATGATAACTCGTAAGTGATACAACGAAAGCTTTTTGGCTATCGTTCGTAAATTATTGCATTTATCCAATATATCAAACGAAAATTATTATAATCAAAAAAAATTAAAGGTCCAAATAAATACATATGTTTGCGTTTCTTATGGCGCTATAATTACGAAGGAAAAGTATATAGAATCACTATTTGATACTATTTGATAGTCTGCAGAATAAAAAGAGCAACAACTGCCATTTTACGTAAACATAACCGTTATTGTTTTATTAATATTCATGCGTAGAATATGTAATTTATGATCTAGTGATTGCTTGAAATTATAGTCGAACGTATATTCGTGAGATTATCGTTATTGCAGACTGTGTAGAAACACAATAAAACAGATTTTTAGTTATAAATCTGCGTATGATTTCTAACGTATCAAATCCCAAATTCGCTCGTAGCTAGCTCTAAGTAAATGTAATTGCAAACATCATCATAAATACTAATGTCACAGCTATAAGCTCATCGTAACAATGATTACATTTCTTTCTCCTTTTATGGCCACGAAAAAAAAAAACAAATTACTCGCTATTTTCGTGTCAGGGATACTTCATGAAACTCGCAAAAACTTTCAGGAGAGACGTTATAGTATATAAATCGAAGATTAAATGGTGAAATCACAACTACGATATAAATACACTATTCAAACCCTAAACGTAAATGTATCTTATAAAACGAAAAATACAAGACGACAGCCAAGATGTTCAAAGAAGATGATCATCTGTTTTCGCTCCGTACTTCCCATTTTCTCTTCGCAGTTCAAACAAAACCAAGTTCACGACATATGAATTTACAATAAATCATAAAGGTTCCTTTCGATTAAGAAGATACAAGAAGTCAAACAAAAGACATGAGAAGAATTGTTCTCTGAATCTATCCGAAATCGAACGAACGAAAGTTGAACTATTCGTGATGAGTACATGGAGCATGAAATTCGTTTGGACGTGAATCGCGACGGAGAAATCGAACGGTTCTGATAGAAGCTATGTAAACGAGACAAGATCCCGGGAACAATCTCAAACATGAAAAATCGTATGTCGAACGCGTCGCAAGAATTCGTCGAGTTCTTCTCGCGCGTCGCCTGCTGGATATGGGAGACCATCGAAAAGTTATTCGACATCATTCTCGATTTCTTGGCGAGGATAATCGAGCTGATACTAGCGGTGATGAACCTGATTTTTCAGGTGATCTGTTTCCTAAGGGATCTCTGTATCGAGGCCATGCAAACATTCGCCAACGTCTTTCGAGGGATCGTTAACGTCGTTAGCAATATCAGCTGCGAAGAGGTCGAGGATTTCGTCTCTGCTTGCATCGTTGTTCTGCTTTGGATCGTCGCATTTAAACTCGTGCGGAATTTATTGCAAGTAGGAATCTTACATATTCGTGGAATCCCTTTCGTTTATCATATTCCACTGATAATACGTTTCTTAAATTCATTTTGAAGAAGGTTTAACATTGCTACAATCGGCGAATTTTTATGTTTCGATATCGCACTCGTTTGAACAAAGAAAATGATTCCTTTAACGTCCTAAGAACAAGTGGACGATCACGTACATTAATTGCCTAGAAATTTTTTTACAAAAACAAGATTTAGGTAAAGAAAGCAGGAAGATTTTTTGTTAGATGTTTTTCTGGATAAAATGTACGCAATGTCAACAATTTTTCTACGCGAACAGGTCAAGTAACTTGCTTTGATTTTTAGAAGGAAGAAATACAACGGGGCTTTAGAACGTTAAGCACGTTTGACGAAATACCGAGATACGTTCGTTCCGGTGTATAATGGAAGACTGTGGCACAAAAACCAGGTAATCACAACATTTACGAATTTTAATCGTAGTTTCAGTTATCCTATGTAAAATTGAAAATTCACTGTATGATCTCCAAAGTCTTAATATTATCTGGTTTTTGACCTGACAGTTTTATTACTTGTCATACGGCACTTAAAATAATTGAAACATATAATAATAGCTCTTTAAATATTTCAAAACTTTAATTACAATTTTATTAAATCATGCGAAATGAAGAATCAAAGTATCGTTATATCAAATACACGATATTTCCTTCGTAATAGAATGAAATATTTGGTTCAAGCATTCAAATTATTCAAATAGAAGATTCCCTAACTATTTTGAGCGCCATATACTTACGATTATAATTAATATTCACATACCTGTCGGCGATACATTGTCTTCTTTATGCCCTCTATATCTATTAAATATCCTCTTTTTCATTTCCACTGCCATTTGCTCCTTTCCGAATTTTCGTTCTGAATACGTATCAATAAAAAGTTTACACGTTCACACATCCACACGACCACACACGCACGCGTAACTAATATACTAACCGATAATCTGGACAAATCAAAAGTTCGAAGGACGATCCATTCCGTACAACGGAATCTCCTACACTAATCAAAACTATTGTTGATTCACACGATAGTTCCAATGTCATACGTATCTCCCAGAACTCTCGAATAGCTGCGTTTCTTAAACCACGACACACGAGTTTGAACATAAACGACAATAATAAAGTAGAGAGGCTCGGGCTAGGAGTTTGTCCGGCGCAGAGGAGGACAGGGAAAAGGATAAACCGACGTAACAGCAAGCGACCTCGAATTGATCCTAAACAGGAATTCAATGATTAGAAAACAGAAGGTAAAGATTTAAAGAGGAAGAAAAATTAAATATATTAGGTTTAATGTAAAGAGACCATGCATTAATAATGTAACATTTTTTTATGTTAGGAGTATTGAAAAATATAAAAACTAATTTAATGTTAACAAATGAAATTGTTAATAATCCTTTTGTCTCACAGATTTAAAAGAGAGATGATCACGCATCTAATACGCGCAATGTATAAAATCTGTACCAAGAAAATTGTAGAAAATAAAATATATTTTCTTATAAATATTATTTCTTATATTTATCGTTGTATCGTACAATTTCCGTTCGTTTGTAAAAATTGATACAGAATCCTGACAGACACGTAAGTGCCAGAATAAAAACATTCTCTATTTACAAAACTGTTTTGTACAAAATAACAACGTGTAAAGTTGTATATCGATTGCAAAATTATACTTTGTAGTTTGTATTCTATTATGTACATAATTAAATATTAATCTTTAACGATTATTATCAATTTGTAAAAGAGAGACGTAGAAAGCTTTCCCCTGTAGAACACATTCTATATATCTCATTTCCTATTATAGAAAAAATATAGTCATGTCTCCTCTTTCACACATTGATAGATAAAGTCTCATAAGTTTATCATTTGTTCGATAACCGCAATTTGATTATAAATAATTTCACCGAAATTCGCTTCTGTAACGAAATTAGATAATACTTTGCTTACGTTAATTTATCCTAATTCGGTTTTACGATATTTGTAGCAGTACTAAGTTAGTTTTCTCAGTCATTTACAATGGTAATAACCAGTTTATGTTCGGGCCAAGAAAATGTCTTTGGAAGTTGAATCTGAAATATATATTAAATATAAATTATCATAAAGAGCTAGTGTTAAATTAGTTTGCTATATCGATACTATTAATTACCTGATTTGGTGAATTTAGAATTTGGAACTCTTGAGCCATCTTTTCACTCAAATCTTCTGGAAGCAAAACTTGTAACCATGGTCCCTGAACTACATATGGTTTTTCCCTGGACACTAAAGTGCCCGTAACTGAAGGAGCAACTATCGTTATTGCTGTATGAGATAATATTGATTTAAACGTGAAATGCCTTCCGTGCATGACACGACCCCTATAAAAACACATTTATGTTTAACATTCATTCAATAATAAGATTAGCTAAATAATGTTACAAGGATATTTACTTTATCGCTAATGATAACAATGATCCGGCTTCAAGATTAAATGTCAAATGAAGACCTGGTAAAACTTTGATAAAACTTTCGTTTGGTAAATTTGTATCTTGCTCACAAGGAGACAATCTTTCTGATTTAATAATTGGTTTTATATCTTCATCTTCTTCGTCTGATTCGCTTTTTGTCTCTCTATATTTTTCTGTACTTTTATCACTGTTTACTTGGACCCACCTAAGAAATATAAGTTAATATAATATACATTCTACATATTAAGCAGATCTTTTACTGATAAATACAAGATACTTACCAACATTTTGCAGATACACCACTTAAATTAGAACCCTCCTTTTCTATGCCAGTTTCTATTTTCTCTGCTATAGAGGGATCATCTTCCATAACAGAGTATGTCCTTCTCATCTCAGTTACCAACCATGGTCCACAACCACGACTAGACTTTAGTAAATTTACAAGGCCTAAACCATTCCAATGCTGTGCAGCTTGTAGCTCTTCAGAAGTAACTCCTACAATTTGAACAAATGAAACCTGTAACATTGTACATGAACCATTAAAAATATTTTATTTTAAATTTTCATGTATTTGAAAAACAAACCAAATTAACTGAACAATTTTACTCAAAAGTAATTTCAAATAATAAACTTACATCACCATGTGGCGTAGATATGGATGTTGGTAACTGTGGATCCCTGCCCATTAGAATTTGTGTGATGCGCCCATTGCCATTGTCTAAAGGTGCATGCCATGAAACATGGTCTCCAGGTAACAACATGTTACCAGAATTAAAAACATATTTTGCTAACTGTTGCATCACATTTGCTGGCCAAGTGGGAGGAGTCATCTCGTTCCTTTCCCTGACTAATCTAAATGTTAGCTCAAATCCAAAGCCACTTGGACGACCTGGACCACTTTTTGGATGTATCCGCCCATCTCCATGCAGATCTGATAAACCAAAACTTTAACAAAAAAAAGAACATTTCTTACTCCAACATCAATAAACATTATTTATAGAATTTTATATATTATAGAAAAAGAAAAGATAATTAAAATAAGATTTAAACTGAGAAATGACAATAGGATTTTCAAGGATTTTTGGCAGGACCAAAATAACTCTAAACTTAATCTCAAGACATATATTAGATTTAGTGAATGGTGGAGCGTATTTAGATAGAAGGCAAACGGAAAAGAGAAGACGTGCGGATCTATTTCCGACGCGTCGCGCTTCAAATGACTTTATCTTCCTGTACCCTATACTTTCTATATATAGAAAAAGAGAGAACTATTGGAACAGCTGCTCCAGACTGAAGAAGGAAGGGTCACCCATACAAAATGAAAAAAAAAGAATGGGCGCCCTTTCGCAGTAGACCATTCGTCATTCGGCGCTTAGTTTTTAATGAGGAATTCCTAAAACGAGCATTCATTTATCTTTCGACAACGCGAGTTATATATCTGCCTGTAAAAGTCATATTTCGGTAGTTTTAACTCAATATAAAATTTAAGTTTCTAATAAATAGATATTTCGGATAGATCTCTAATATAAAAACATAATACAAGATATTCTTTAAATTTCTATAGGCGTATGTAATAGGAGATAGTAAAAGCTGAAGTTAGTAGATTGTAACCAGTCCAAAATGCTCGTGCCTAGCTTTAATGTACCAGAACGGTAAATGTAATCCACGAATGACAGAAATGGGTGACACATACACGTGTCATCGAGAATGTGTCGGAAAAATAACATGAGCCCACATCAAACAGAGGCACACTCCTACTATTCAACAACGTGCCACTAACGAATACCCGACTTCCCGTTTTTTTCTAACACTTCGATTCTTCCTTCTTTACCAGCCCACTGGAAAAAAATGTGACCTGTCTCTTTTGAATGAACGATGCGCCGCAGTGTCACTTTAACGATCGCGTGCGCAGCGGAAGAAATCGTTGACAGATCATCATAAAAATTGTATACTTCAGACTTACTCAAAATATAACCAATAAATGCAAACTGCAGATTTTCATGCAAACTCATATTTTTGAGAATATAATTAAAAGAAATAAAACCGTGGTAGAAAATTGTTTTGCTTATCAAGTATTATAGAAAGCACTATACTTTGGGTATTTTACATATTTTTTGTGCAACTTCTCAATTTTCAATCTACTATAAGTGCATAAAAATCCGTAGTCTAGTAATAATTTATAATTTATCTTTTTATGCTTTTAAAATATAATGATATTCTTCTGCTTGTTGATTACTTGTATTAAATTACATGTTTATTGAAAAGTGTATTTTGGGTGAATGGATAAGCGTTTCGAAATAATATGTAGAATGGTGAAACTCACCTAATATAGTGCCAATGTGGTGGTATTCCCAATTCCGAGCAGCCAGAATTTTCGTACATGCTTATGTAGTCCAGAGGATCCGGACCCCCCAACCTAGGTAAAGGTGCACAGAAAATCTCAGTTATTTCGTTTTACATCCGGTTAAACGTACATACGGCTAAGGGTGGCTAAATATAAATCGTCTTCCCTTCTTGTGCAAGAGTTCCATACCCAAACTCGATAGGAACCACCTTTCTGATAAAGCACTTTAAGATTTTATATCGATCGAAAAATTCAAAGATTCGCGATAAAATAAATAAACCTGATTGAATGTAAAATATAACAATATTATTTAACAAATGATAATTTTATATCGTAGAATATTACACGTATAATCTTGCAAATAAATAAGAAGTAAAGACTACTTTCTAATACTTACTGTTGTAGTAATTTGTTTCTGGAAATATTAAATATTTATGTCATTTTTTTCATTTGTATTATTCCAACCAATTATGCAATCCTAATACAAATTTATGAAGAGAAACTATTGTAATATAGCATCTAAGTACTAAAAGTAAATAATATTTAAGAATGAGTACAAAAATAAAGTAATAATTTTTAATACATTTGCATTATAGCCCATGAGAAACGCGTCGTAAATTAATTCCAATATATTTTTAATATACTATACTATAAAGAACTGAACTACAATACCTAATATATTATAAATGCAAATAATAACACCGCAAAGCATTTCTTCTCCCGTTCTGTCATAAACACTGAGCATGAAATTTAAACCTTCCACGTTAGTACCGCTAGAAAACCACTTTTTATTGGCAGATTAAATCGAAGAATTCTTACCAGTATTTTACAACTGCAGTGACAGTGAGCGGATTGCTTTGGTCCGGATAGATCTCTTTACAAAGATTGTGCAAAGCATCAAGGCCTAGAGCTCGTGCTGTCGGTGCCTGGATCGGTTGTCCCGGTGGAAAACTTCGACAAAATTCTTCTCTTTCACGCATATTTCCGTACATATACACAGATTTCCAACTACGAAATGTACTGCTTCGAAAATATTATGAATACGCGACACACGATCACTTTGTTTATTGTGGTGCAACCACTGTGTGCACCTTCCACCGAGCACGAAACATACGTCTCTGATTCCTGACAAAACTAAAGAATTTATTCTTTCAGAGCGGACGACCAAATGATTCCAAAATCACTGTGCGTCTTTAAAAGTCACTATAGGAAACAGGGGAAAACACTTTTTCATTAGTCGACGTATTTGAAACGTGTTTCTATTGGTTCATTCCGATCGAGACGTAACAACCTCAATCCAATAGAATAATTCTCGTACACAATTATATATGCTATCCAACACGACTTATACGATTGAAGGTGTACTTTATCGGTGTGTTCTGGTAAACTTTGAACAGAAGTGCATTTAAACATGTCAAACTCGGCAAGATGAGGTTACGATATTCGGTTTTATTTTTACTTTGTCTCTTGTGGGATTTACGAATATGTTCGGGAACCATGTCAGTAAATAATACCACAGACTTCCAGCAAGAGTACAGACCCGAAGGTCCATTGGTAATGTGCAAATTTCTGTGAGTATTTACTGAACACTCGGCGGCCGTTATTTATTTGCTAATAAAGAATTAATTCTATTTCGCTAAATTTCTTATTTGTATGGCACGAATATATGTTTTTCAGGCCAAAAGAATTTATAGAATGTGAAGAGCCGATTGATCATAAAGGTAATAAAACTGCCAAAGATGAAACTGGATTTGGTTGTGTAAAGGTAATATTGCATACAAATATAGAGCTATTATACATATCAATGGCTTAGTAGACGTTTTCTTTTTAGTTTGGAGGTTCCAAGTATGAGGATGTTGAAAAAACTAAAGTGTCATGTACTGTATTACCTTATATTGAGTGTTATGGACCCAGGACATTTAATCGGGAAGGAGTTCCTTGTATAAAATATAGTGATCATTATTTTACTACTACTTTACTATATAGTATTCTGTTAGGTTTCTTGGGTATGGATCGGTTTTGTTTAGGACAAACTGGTACTGCTGTTGGCAAATTATTGACATTGGGAGGAGTAGGTGTATGGTGGGTTTTTGATGTAATTCTGTTAGTCACAGGTTCTTTACAACCTGAAGATGGCAGTAATTGGAATCCTTACGTATAACATACCAAACAGAAGAAACAAATTCCAAATCTGTAAAATAAAATCAAGTGTTTTGTATGCTATCCTTTTTAAATAAATATTCAATAATTTCGAATTTACGAAATTACGGAGATACTTTTTGTAAAAATGAATTTATATTTACTTGTATATATATCTTAATGTGTAAATAAATATTCCTGTTAGAAAAGTTGTTTTTAAATATCTATGGTTCCTATCCCATTTTTTTTATTAGAAGCATTGACTTGGAGAGAATTTGACAATTATTTCAAAAAAGTGCTTGGTTACAAATATACATGTATAAATATGTTTCTACACTTATCTATTATAAATCATAATCATCTGGGTGATACAGTTCACTAAGTAATCTGTAAACATATGATGGTGCATTTCCACCCCTGAAAAAGATAAAAATATATTATTACATAATTAACTTGCACATAAAAAATTAAAACTTTTAACATTGTTGTCCTTACGAGTTTGAAATAAATAATGTAACTAATTCTGGGGGCACATAATCAAAAACTGGATTATACACATGAATTCTTTCTAACAAAGATGCATTTGCACCATTAATTACACCTTGCAATGGTGAATCATGTTTGTTAAAACCATCTTGTTCATGAGAATAAAGATAGAGTGGCGAGAGTTTATACAGCGGTAGTAAAACCATTACTGGGACAGAATAATGTTTTGCAGCTTGAGCAACTGTATGTGAACCTGAAATAGCTCTCAACCCTCCATTTGCCATGACAGAATGTGTACCAATTATTACTTTATTCACTCGAGACATCATTGCAAAAATTGCTACATCTGATATTAAAGTAGTTTTGATTTTTGCCTTTGACAGATTTACTGCCATTTCATGACCCTATTAATGATCAAAATATGTTTAGTTAGATTTGTGCAAAATTTGTAATATAACACATACATACACTTAATGACGGCCCTCCTTCAGCTACTATAACTTCGAAAGCTCTTGTTTTAGCTGCTCTATTAAAAAATTCCTCCACTAATGTAGATTTACCAATTGTCATAATAATTTCGTTAGAATGAATGTGCTCAGAAGCTTGCTGTGTAATATTTTCTGCACTAAAAGAGAAATAAACAAAGTATAATACTGTATAAAACATAGTTCCTTGTAATTTCATTGTTCATTAGAACTAACCAGGTTTCTAACTCAACTTCAAATTCATTAATATGTTCTATGATAGCAGATTTTAAAGAAGGTATAGAAATGTTAAAATCAACTTCCTGATCACCTTCAGCAGTGAGAATTTTATGTAGAGATTCTTGTGTATCTGTTTCATCGGTATTATTTTTTAATTCAGAAGTATATTCTTCTCTAATTATTTGTAATATTCTACGGACCATATTTCCAATAGAGAATTCAAGGGGAATAGCTTCCACTAAATACTTTCCATTTTTTGTAATTATATTGATTAAATTCCTTTTAAACAATAAAATATATACACATATATATATATAAGTAATTTGATTGTATTGTATTCTTAACTTTTGTAGGATCATATATACCTAAGAAGACACACAAATAAAGCACTATAAAATAATAAAATCCTTTGTAATTTTAAGTCAAAAAGTTCAGTCGAAGTTAAATCTATTATTTTTAATAAAAATACTAACTATTAGTAACTGGGGTGCTAATCATATTAAACATTGACATCTCTTTATTTAGTGTTTCTTAGATTTACATAAAGTTATATTGAATAGAAAGAAATATAATTCCTACTTAGCAGTAGTCCATTCTGCATTATTTATGATATCTTTCAGAACCAAAATAGTAGCCACTACGATATTATATGTACCATTGACATCGCTGAAATACAAAATATGATAAAATTTCGCTCTACTCGAGGTTAGACTACTTTATTAAATCCTCACCCATAATGAATATCGTTTATTAAATTTAACACTCCTTCGTTAATATCCCCGTCTTCCGTGTTAACCATTTTAACCAAAAGCTATTATTTAAATTTTTTTTCTCGTAAATATTATTCCTTTCTAGAAAAACAGTATAAAGGACTTGAACATTTTTTCTACCAATATCATTTAAATTATATAGATAATATCAACATGCCAATTGCCACTACTAGTAAACTGAAATAACGATTGGTTCTTGGTTTTGCTTTCTGATTTCTCATTTGGCTCTGTTGCGTCGCACGTGTATTTTAACCGCGTGACATGTGCACTACACGTTCGAGTTTCGATTTCCAACATTTAATTTTCTTATAAATACTTTGAGGAATATTTGATAATTTATTTGCTTCAGTTTATTTTTTGGTCATTACGGCATGGCTCACATTGGGAACGTTGTAAGTATGATAAACCTAGTGATGTACAAATTTTTTTTTCATATGAAAATGATCCTTAACCTATGTATGTCTTTCGATATAAATATTACTGTAAATTTGATTACAATTGTAAAAATTAAAAAATCCTTGTCTCGAATTTAAGATACGTTATTTCTTGATTACTTTATATCACTGTAACAAAATCTTCTAAACTTGCAAAGTTATTCTAATATTTAATTACTATTTCTTTTTGTATATGACTAAATTTTATTTTGATATATTATGTATTATATACCAATATATATATAATATGTATATATTTATTAATTTAGAACAAATTATTTTGATTTTAAGACTGCAGATCAATTAATAGCTGGTAGTAGTGTATTGTCTAGGCCTGCAGAAGAATTTGACAATGATGTAAGTTACAAATAAACAACAAGAAATGATGGAATTTATGAAGGTAATAATCACAATAATTCCCTTTTTCTAGCCCTCTGTAGAAGCAATGTGGGCAATGAAAGCCATGGAACATGCTGAAGTTTATTTTAATGTAAAATAAATTTTAATATAATTGACTTAATTCTATATAACAAGAAGCAAAAGAATCAGAAATTTTTAATTTTTAATTTGATATTTCTATTTTAGATTTTATGTTCAGTTGATCCTAAATTTTTGAAACTTACACCTCATGATGAACAAATATATAAAACCTTTCGTGATGCTTTTCCTGATCTCAAAGTAGATAAAATAAATGAAGATGAATTAAAATCACCTGAAGGAAAGATGAAATGGAGACCGTTCTGTGAACAATTTAAGGGTCTTGTTGAAGATTATAGTTTTGGTACATTGTTAAGAGCAGACTGCGAAGGAGATTACTCAGAAGAAAACAGTATACTCACAACTAGAATACAATTTTATGCCATTGAACTTGCCAGAAATAGAGAAGGATTCAATGATGGTATTAGACAAAAGTACAAACCAAAGCAGACTACAGAAAAATCATAAATTGATAATTATAATATTCTGATATTATGTGTTAATTACTTGGATAGCGTGTAATTTTTCATCTACAATTTTTTATAACTTGAATATATAAGATACTACAAAATGTTATTTATAATAAGCAGTGTCATGAAATAAATGAGTTTAAGAAAAATATATTATTATCAGTATAAAACTTTTATTTCATATTTTTTATTTGTAAACTAACTAAAGGATTTGATGCACGTGCTTGATACTTTAATTGTGTAGCAGTAGGTTTAGATGCTGCAGCTTCTCTATTGAACTTTCTCTTTCTGTTAATACCAACAAGCCTTTTCAAAGTTGGTGGAACTATATACTCTGGTACATCCTTCAGATGTGATTGTAATTTTACAGTATGCAATGCTTTGTCTTGTCTCAATGATTGTAGATCTTTCGGATTATCTTCAAAATAGCTTTTTAATTTTTGACAATTAAGTACCTCTTGTTTTATCTCCTTTAGACGAGCTTCCCGAACAGCAATTCTCGTTACTGCTTTCCAGGCATCTTTTGCTCGATATCTGGAAAGAAATATTTATGAAGTCAAATGTACAACGAGCTTAAAATAAAACTTTTATATAACATACCGAAAACCTTCGACCTCTTCTAGCTTGAATTGATACGTCTTAAATAATGTATCACGATTATAACAATGTTTTAATTCGCTTTCAACTTGTTCAAGAAGCGGTCTTTCTCTTATCGATACAAAACTTAATGCCGTTCCTTGGTTTTTACCTCGAGCCGTACGTCCGGCTCTATGAATGTAAGAATTTACGTCTTGAGGAAAATCGAAATTAATTACATTGGACACGAACTGAAAATCAATACCACGCGCAACACCGGATTCTTTGTCTTTCTTTCGTCTTCCTCTTTTAACTTTCATTATATGAGGCTGTCAGAAATAAAAATTAGAATTCTATACTAGTCTACACGTACACATAAATTGTATATAAACATATAATATTTACTTCTTCTAAAGATTTTTCATCTGATGCTATTATAATGTCATATGTTCCAGAATTAAATTGAGTGACTGCTCTACATCTTGAAACCGCTGGCAACTCAGAGTTTAAAACACAAGTTGGTATACCAAATTGTTCTAGAAACAACTTTAGTTTATAACATCTATCTACTGTATTTACAAATATTATAGTTTTTCCTCTAAAAAACAAATAAAAGTTTTTATTAATAAACTACAAGCTTCTTCAATTGTACTATTCAGTCTCATGGATTTACCGAACTAAATGTAACTTTAATAAAGCATATAAAATAGCAGCTTTGTCATTTTCTTCTGCTGCAAGACTATAATGTGATAATTGCGATAACGGAGCTAGTGGTGGTTCTTCTAATTTTAAGATTGCTGGATTACGAAGTACCAACTTTTTAAGCGTTACCACATCCTCTGATAATGTTGCAGAGGCTAAAGCTGCTTGGTATACTATAGGTAAATAATTCAATAAACTTTTTATTTCATCCTCATACCCAAATGAAAATACCTGAAATATAATAATAAAATTGTTATTTACACAAATAAGTAATTGGATTAAGATTGCTTACCAAGTCAGCTTCATCAATTATTAATGTTTCAAGAGATTGTTTCAATTTCATATTATTTGCTTTTAAATGTTGTAATAGTCTACTTGGAGTACCAACAACAATATCAGGTTTTTCTGCTAATAATGGTTTCTGTGCACTAAGATCTAATTGTGGACTGACATCAATAGCTTTTACTTCTCTGCTACATTTTACTGTTAAGCAAATTATGACATCATGTATTTGTTTACATAACTCCTTACTCGGAGCTACGATAAGCCCTTTAATTTCTTGTTTCGTTTGCATTCGTTTATTCGATAAAATTTTTTGTATAAGTGGTATAGTAAATGCAGCTGTTTTCCCAGACCCTGTGCGAGCTCGGATTAAGATATCTTTTCCTTCCATCATTAATGGTATAGCTTTCTCTTGTATCAACGTAGGTTCCACCCAACCTAATTTCGAGATAGCCTAAAATATTTAATTTTATACGTAAATGTACAATTACGAATGGGAAATTAATTTTAGGAAACAAAAATATGAACTATGTAATGCTATGATAATTTATAGTAAACAATTACTTATACATTGGAAATATAACCTCTTTTTTAGGCATGATAGAAATGTACGATATCTTACCTTTAAAATTCTGTCGTCTAGTTCTAATTCATGAAAATTTTTTGGTTTAGTTTCATTCTCATCATCCACTTCCATTTCGTTCGATGCCATAATGAACAAAAATGTGCTTTACAAATTAAAAAGCACGTGTCAATTCGTCAGTACAACTCGAACTGTTTATTTCTATCGACTTCCATTAACGAGTGGCGCCATTTCATATCTATCTCAAACAGATAATTTTATCTTGATCTCATATCTAATTTCAAATGTTTATGTTGCACGTACAGAAAACAAAGTAGAAATTTTTTAATAATAAACTGCAAATTGACTTCGTTTTGGCGATAGATAAAAATTACGGCGAACTAAAATATATACTATTAGAAATAACATAAGAGGAAGTATAGAAAACATAACAAGATTGTTAAGAACAGCTACTAGTTTTATTACAAGAAAAAAACGTTTTTGGAAGGTGTATAATAGATTCGACAAGAGAGACCATTTCTAGAATATATTGCTATATACACACTTTAATAACCAAAAACAAACATTACAGTAATAATATTGTTATTAATATAATATTATGTAATAATAGAATCGTTTATCAATTGTAGTGTAAACACTAAAAATCTTGCTTCTTCTTTTATTGGAAAGAACAATGCATTCGCTTTGCCTCTTTATTAATTAATATTAATTCATGATCGTCGCGAAGTGGCCGCGCTTGCGATTCGGCGTCGATCGCGACTGAAGAAATTACATTAATTTCGCACGGAAGAATTTTCGCGCGCGGGCTTGGAAACTAAATTATCGCGGAAGCGATCGATAGTTCGTCGCTGTTGATCCCGGTCATCGATTCTCGATGCGATCGAGGCCGCCTAAAAGGCTTAAAAGGTGAGGGGAGGGTTCTGGGTAGGTATCGAGGTATCGCGAGCGCGGCGAATCGCGACCCTGTCTCGTTTACCTTAGAATAATAAATATTATAGTGCAATATCTAAAAAATCTGTCTTTTTTATGCAACTTACACATTCAAATACAGTGTACTCGAAAAATTTACAATCGTTATTGCCCTTACAAACATTAAATCTCTATTCGAGTGTTGGTAAATCCGCGATCCCTCTCTCTGACCGCTAAAAAAGAATGTTTGATTCAAAATCGTGTGAGTGCGTGTGTGAGAATCAAAAAAGAGGTGCAGCTGCTGCTGTAGTGATACGAAAACTGTAGTGTTTTTTTCATCCTTCTCCTTTTTTTTCCCTTTTCTTCTTATGTATATGCATATTCATCGTGTGTACGCGTACATGAGTACCGTTTATACATGTGTATGTTACGCGCGCGTGTGTATGTATGCTCATGCATCGCGTACGCGTGATCGTAGAATCCGATGTTATCGATCGTGCGTGTACGATCCGTAATAATATATCTAGGCTTCTCTTTTGCATTACATTTCTTTTTCCCCGTTCGTCCTCGATTTCTCGCCAATGTTTCGGCACTTTTTGGTCGTGGTTAACTGTGCGGGCTATATATCCCTGTATACCATACATAATATACATATTATATTGTATACGTTATAATACGTGTATTATATATTCCGCAAGTATATCCTGTCGCAACGAGCAATTCATCGCTCGACAGTCCTAGTTGATACTCGAGTTTTTTCTTTTTAACACTGATGATAAATTACAGTTCGCGTGCGCACGTTTTATATATTATGTACAATCGCTTACATGACCGAACAGTGTTGAAGAAGGTAGAGAACGGTAACGCGAAACACAATAGAGTCACGTGACGATTTTACGCGGGAAAAACCGTCGTCGTTTTATCGACCGTTTTTGCTTGGGCTGCCTGGTGTAATAAAAACGGCACTAAAAGTTCGCGCACGTATACAATGCTCGTGATTCAAACACACGGATTCTATCTCCCGCAGGGAAATCAGATAAACCACCGTTCGCCGAGGTAAAACATAAAATCCTCTTACGTGTGTCTGTGTATGGAAGTTTGATCTTATCACGCTTCTAAACTAAAATACGAATCGATCGACAAATTTTTCGATTATTGTGTCAACAAGAAACATTCTCCATAGTGGTGGAGAGGGAATTTTTTGAGCAACTGAAGCTTCTTGAAAGAAAAGTAATTAAAGGTTAATAACAGAACGAAAATCATCGTGAAAAATTAACACGTGCTTCTGTGGCTGTACATTGTACATTCTCTTCCGTTTGATGCACGGTCTGCTTTTTCTTCTTTATAATCGAACATGTAAAACACTTAACCCTTTCGTCACTACGGACGACCATGGTCACTCGTCACTCGTCGACTTTCGTATATTGCAGGCGATTATGGTCGTTCAATGTTTTTGCGCAAAAGATGAAATATCATTTGTGCAAAAATCAATGTTATCATTAAAGAGAAGTTATTAAAATATATGCGTATATTTTGTGAGCGAAAGGTAAGAAACCTCTTCTTGTAAATAAAATCCTCTAAATAAAACTATTTATCGTATACGTTTAATTACATTCATCTCTACCACATAAGTATAATCGAAGAGAAACGCTGGATAACTGTAGCGAAAGGGTTAAGAATAACTCGCAGGAAGTCGCACGATGAATGTTCGTTCTTCTACGTATAGCAACTAATCAACAACATATAATTTACGTAAAAACGCGTTGTATTTACGTAAAATCATGACACTAATACGTAACAACACAGATTGCTATGAGAGAGCATTGCTTTCGAGTTCAGTTCGCTAGGTGGAAGGATATACATAACCGTATCAATCAAACGAGTCTGATCAATGAATTATATTTAACGATCGATATTTCAAAATGCTTGCTTCCCGAATTCCGTTTATTCTCAGTTTACTTCCACCGGTTGCATGTCTTACGGTTATCACAATACAATTTTACGACTTCTACAGAATAGCTTTCGAGTTTTGAGAGGTTCGACGATGAACGGACATAGAAACGTAGACAGGGCTGAGAGAAAACTGTAGACACCATACAAATACAATTATCGAAAGGATACAACGTGGATAGATGCAAAATACTCACGTAATACAATCGATAGGAGATATGATTGTTTCGAAGATGTATTACGATTAATATTATGAGATCTTTATTTTTCGAGGTTTTATGATTATTAGCCTTTCATTTTAAATAGGCTTGCTTTGCAAAAAGAAGAAAAAATGAAGCTTTAAAGCCACGATAATAATTCTACGCTACTACTTTTTGAATACCACCCTATAAAACTTTAAACGCTATATCTTTTACGAATACTATCATGGAAACTCTAAACGCCAATTTCAGCACTTATTCTGCTACTTCACATTTGTACATAAAATTGTACACTTTTTATTATCATTCTATTGTATAATGTATTGTCTCTCTCTTCTTATAAAAATTATAATTTCTCAATTCCTCAAGAGTTAATTATTAACTACTATATTATCGATCGCTAATCAAAATGATATAGTAAAACCTCGGGAAACTTGTTAGTTATTCGAAACGCTTCGAAACAACCAACTTTCGTTTTCGAACGATACTCACGGTATCACCGAAAATCATAAAGATACTTCTCGATACGTCTCGATTCTCGAGCGATGTACCGAATGAGAAATTTATACCGCTTTCCGAAAGGATAGAAGCCACAATTTTCTCTCAACGCGGATGATGCCAGGAATCAAGACAAGAAACCGAAGGAATGAGATGAAGAAACACGCGACGGTGATCGCGCAACGAAATCGAATTTCTGTCTTGACCTTCCCACGAGAAAAAGAATCGACGATTATGTCCTTTCGAAAGAGTCTAGCCTCTCGTTACACCTGTTTCGAGGACGTGAATTTCACGCGGGCTCGTTAAAACTAACGATCGACAAGAGAAATGGAACAATTTACGATTTCGTTCGCGGAACAGCTGGATAACGGGGCGATACAGTAGCGGTATTAATGCCGGTTACAGTTAGGTAGCATTGGTAAATAGAGTAGCAGTTACTGACGATACGAATAGTTCTTCTAGATCTAGGATGTAGCTTGTTTTTCTTCAGGGGAAGGAGGAAAGACCCAGACGAAGATCTGGCGACTTAGGGAGGGCTATCGATGACTATGTTCGACCCGGATCACTCGAGGAGAGCTGGTCGACTCGAAATCACCATGGGAAAAAGGTGAGCACATCATGACATTTTCAGGGGGGAGAGATCGATGGATTTAAAGTTCGATAAACTATGATTCACCGACTCGTTCTTCTCACGTTTCAGAAGGTTTCACCGTATCGTGCGATAAATCCGAGACTCGATAGGAAAAATCTCTGATGACGAATGGAAGGCAGAGCCATGAATCGTAAAAAATACACCAGAAATTTATACTCGGAGTAAAAATCATTGTAATCTGAGAAGGGGACCTGATGCTAACTATATAGAGTCTGATATGTAGACTGACTTTTGGGCCAGGTCTGAGTCGTCTGTGCGTCACATTCACGGGTCTGCTTGCTACCCGCGAGGATCACCGTGATCGATCGCACAGTCGACCAGCGACGCCTTTTCTAAGATTGGATTGTTCGAATTGCGCGATATTGGTCATGCCGTGGATTAAACAGACACATATTATAGCTCGCTGGGCGTCGCTGAATCCGCCTAACAGACAAATTCTGCTCTCTAACGAATGAGTTGCAAAGATATGTAACGTCGACTACAAGGTATAGTGTATTTTTCTCTCTCTTTCTCTCTCCCTCTTTCTGTATCTAACTATTTATTATATATACCTTTTTTTCTTTTTAATATTTATATATATTTATATATTGTATCTCTCTCACTCACGCAGTCTCTAGATTTTAAAGCACTCTCACGCCGGCTGAGACGATCACATGTGAACACTCGCAAGCCTGTCCTATATGTACTGATGACGTAGAATACAGCTATATAAATTATATCTCTTATATGCTTACAGTAATTGTATATCATTTATATATACATATACGCCTATATGTATATATACGTATGTACGCTGCCAGGACAAGAATAGTAGCCGTGAAAGTGTGTTTTCAAGTTGCACATAATTTCACGAGTATCTCGTTCGTGCATCTGTCCTACGTATTTTCGTCTTGCTTCAGCTAATTTTCGTGTTCGCTGGCGCGACGACGATTGCTAGCAACCGTCCATCATTTTCAAGACACACTACTCTTGCGTGGCACCGTATGCACTGTCTACTTACAGCACGTGTGTCTTACTTCGTTCTCCCCCATGCTTGCTCGCGTTATCTTTACACTCCTAAAGAAAATCTCCCCTTCGCGTAAATTCGACCGTATACCGTTCTACGATTCGTATCCATGCACCTCTAATGTACGTATTTATTTCTCTGTACGCCTGTCTCCCCTTTTCCTACGAATATCGCGTGCATCGGAGGATTTTATAAAACGTTACCCTGGAATTACGTAGTCCTCGATCGATCGCGGCACGATCGAACCCTCGATTGCTGAATTCATTTCCAATTAAGAATTCAACGTTCTCGATCCTGTGCATTCTATCAAGCGATTGATTCAGAGAATTAATAATCGAACGTTTTACATTACTAAAATCATGGTTTTCAAGTTGTTACACTACCTTGTCTTCCATCTATTCTACACCGTTACGATATTGCCGAGCTCAACGTTTACGTACAACGTCACCAAGGTAATACCAATGAAAGGAAGACAAATTAAAGGCCCGTACACGGAAGATTGACCCAGAAGCTTAACATGTTGAACAGAGCCGATGAATCGACGAGGATCCGGTCGGGCTACCGTGATCGATCGTTCGACGAATAGATACCGCGATCAAGTACGGTGTTCACGTTCATCTTATTCCCTGTGCTCGCAGACCTCGCTAGTTTGCACCTGCACATGCGATACAGTATGCAGCTCTATGCGCACATATACATACATATATATCTTCGCAGCAACACGTTATAAAAAGCGACGCTTCGTTCTTTTATCCAACGAAAACGCTTTGAAAGACGCAAACGCGACGTTTTCTCTTTACGCATTTCCCTTTCGTGGCACTGCATCTCTCGCTTTATCTCTTTCGCTCGATCAATCTCTCCCAACATACATGCACGCGGACACACACGCACACGCACACATTCTCAGCTCCATTTTTTTTTTTTTGTAAAAATTTTTATTCACCATTTTTTGTTTCTTTTGTTTACGTCTCTTATTTAGTTTGTTATACATTGCACACTACTACGTTTGCTTCTCTGTTTCTTCTTTCTAACTCATCGCTTTTTGTTACCTTTTTTTTTTCATTTTCATCTCTTTTTTTTTACTTTTTTTTTCTTAACCTCCTTTTTGTTCTTGTCACTTTAACCGCGATTAAAAAATTTAAAATACTCGTATTACACGTAAGTATTTGTATGACCCTGTTTTCGTAAAGGCTTTCTAACATAAGTCGATATCGGCCGAGGAAGATAAAAAGGAAAAGGCGTCGAACGTGAAGGAAGAGAAGGAATCAGCTTGAAGAATGGTCATTAACAACGCGGATCATCCATATCGCTGGGTGCGGGTGTGATGTGCAAAGGAAACAGGGAACGCCTTTTTCGTGTATTTATACATATATTTCTTTCTTCTCTCATCGATGTGCCTTCTGGTTCGCTTTTTCGTGCAGAGTGCTTCTCCTTCGATGCATCTGCAGACACGATCGCTCAAAGTGTTGGCACGAGCTCTAATTCCATTTTGCGTTGCTCCAAAATGATCCACGACGACGATTCTCAACGAGTTGCTAATCTTTCGAATATTATTGAAAATGTTAATATCTCCTAATCCTAGTTGGAAAAATAATTTTGACCCGCGTTATTCAAGTCAAACTACGAAGCTCGGAGGAATTTTGCCATTTTCGAAAAGGCTGGTGTTTCTTATTATTGTTCTTCTTACGAGAGTCTTGACTTGTTCCGTTCAGAGGGAATTTTCGAATAATATTTACCATTCTCGACGCTTGATGATCTTGCGTCGAAGAACATACAGACCTAGGTGAGTCCCTATATCTTATAAAATATTCGCGACTTCAATTCCTATATATCTAAAATTGATATGCGATGAGATACGATGGAACGTTTAAAAACATATTTCGTTATGATTATTAATCAGACTTTTTCTTTTATTAGATCGTGGATCATCGAGCAACTGGATATTTATCGATCGTTCTGTTAACGCGAATTCTCACTCAGTCATCGAAGAAGACGAGGATGAAAAAGCAGGAACGGACAGCAGGGGATGGTGGAAATCACACGAACGGGAAGATGTATACTAAGTTTGCTTGGTTCGTGTAACGGAAACGTGTTACCCCGTTATCAACGTTAGACAACGCGAGACGATCTTTCGAATGGATCGCGAATATCGATGCAAACAATTAAAGCTCCCAACGTTAGAAGTTCGTATTATCGTATTTTCTTTTTTTACATAATCCCTGTCTTTTGGGCGCCCGCTTCGTGGGCCGCATTCTTAATTTACGTATGATTTGAACTGCCGTTGAAAACGTTCATTTTCCACTTCCATTTGATCGATTGCAACCGATGAAACGTCCCTTCACCTCCCTCGCTTATATTATATCAAAGATAAAATTGTAACCCCTCTTGTATCATACGTCTACGTTTATTTTAATTCTGTAATCGCTTACTTATTTATCTATTCTACTTAGGAGAATTAAAACATTCTTCGTTATTACGTTTCGCTTGCTCTTAAATGAAGCTTTAACATAGCGGGAAGTTAATTATTATATCGATCTAATCAAGCTAATTTCCGACAGACTGTAACGATTGTATCTCTTCTTATGAAACGTAGTTTAATTTGTCGAACAACAGCCTGTCCCAAACGTCTACTCTAAATCGCGTAAGGAAGACTCAATTGTTAAAGACTTAACGATTAAAGTAGATTATATGTAAAGTAGAGAAACAAGATGGTTTGGCACAAATCCTACTATATTGTTCAGTCATTTAGAGATCCTCAAAAGTTCAAATCAAATAATATTATAGTCGCTATAATCTCTTTCTTGTATATTTTACTACGAACGTTCTTAATGTTTCGAAAGAGTATTAAAAGAGATTTGATAAGATTCTAGAAAACGGACGACAATTCACAGGTCGCAACCGATCGAATATTCCTTCCCTCGCTCGATGCCGATTTTTCCTGTCTTATATTCCGGCGAAGCCACTATATACCGTACAATCCTATCCCGATATCTTCGTACAAAAATCGACTACCCTCTCGCGTACGTAACGTATAGAAAAAACAATCTACAAATATAATATCTATAAACAGGATCCATCCATCCATAAACGGACCGAGGAATTATTCTATGGCGCGAACAAAGAAGCACGGAGACACGGCTGGTTCTCTCTAAGTACGCGAACAAAAGGGAACACGAAAAATCGGCAGGCAAAGAGCTCGCTACTCGAGAACAGCTGCAGCGGATACGATAATAATTGTACGTACGTGTATGCCTCTATATGTACGCGTGTGTATACATGTACGTACGTACGTATGTGTCTGTGCAACGACGATTTGGCACACGTAATTAATCAGTCCGCAATTATTTCTTTTTTTTTTTTCATTTTGTTTCTTTTCATCTAAGCTTGGCACACGGTTTGAGTCGCTCGCCAAACAATCCCCACGATCTCCATATGTATTCTCCTTCTCTTTCTTTCATCTTCTCTTTCATATTTCATTTCGCTCCATTCTTTTTATTTTTTGGCACACGTCTAAAGGAAAACAATTACACATATATCTCGCGCGCATCCATGTATCTCTGCGATTCGATTATTCCAAGTGTGCCACTCTCTCCCTCTCTCTTTTCCATTTTCCGCGTACTCTTCCCGATTCCTCGTTTCGTTCATTATGTACCGTTTTCCCTTCGTGAATACCCGTTCGTCTCTACTTCGTTTCTTTCATACACGCGCACACACGCAAACACACACACACGAACACGCACGCACGCAACACACGCGCGCATATACAAACACACAAGAACACATCCGCACACACGAACACAGTCTCTCTCTTTTTTTCTCCCTTTCTCTTTCTCTCGTGTTTCTTTTTGTCTTTTTTTTTTTTTACTCTTTTGCTTAATCGTTACAGAAAAATATGCCGTTGAGAATCTTCGCGCGGCCGTCCAAAATCGCGCTCGAGTCTTTTCTTTTCTTTTATTTCTCCACGCGCCCTTCAGACGAGAGAACTAAAAGGTCCTTTTTTTATACTTTACTCTCTTTTTTTTTCTTTTTTGTTCTTCTTGCCCTTAATTCCGCGCCCCGCCGGAAGTAGGGCGCGTGCGCTTCAATATCCTATAAAAACTAAGTTATTTCTTAGCTGATTGCCTTGCGTTACGGTTAAGGTTGGGCGACCGACACGGATCGTCGTGGACCACGCGCCTCCATCCTCTTTTAAACGCGCCGATCCACGCTCGATCGACCGGAAATTTCAACCCTCCAATCACTTCCTCTCGCTCTACGAACCCCTTTCATCTTTGTTGTCGACCCCTCGAATCGCAGTTCCAGCGTTCTTAATTGGAATTTTTTAATTGAAACGTCCGATTGTAGATTATTTGAAGCGTTGAGTCATCAGTTTCTGATTCTAGTAACCTGATTTGTTTTTTCACCGTCGCTACGATTGTTACGTTCCACGATGGATTGAATTTTCAAACGGCCAGAGGATCGTTCGAAAAATAATACTCAATTCTGAAAGAAATAGCTTGTTTTACTTCTAGAAACGATTGAATGTACCTCTAGTTAAGATTGAGCAAACCCGATAGTCCTTCTCTTACGTTTCGTGATATGTGGGATTAAAGTATCTCAAAAAGTATCGACTCTATGCTTACTCTATAATGTACATTAGTCGCCTAATTTGTCTTTAGGAAAGGACACGAAAAGATCCGATAATACTGTCTGGTTGTATCAAGGCGTTGGCTCTCGATCGACTTGAGCGTTGTTGAAATACCTTCACGGTAATCTTTGTTATATTTAAAAAAATAACGAATCAATGGAACACACGATCATTAAGAATCGCGCAAAGTGGAAAGTTCGATCGTCGAGTAAAAAATATCGCATATTTGTTCTACTACTATTCGAACGATTTATTGTGGTTTTTCTTAGTCACAATAACCCTGTTCTTCGTTTTTGTCCGACTTTTTATCGTACGAAGTGTAACTACATTTTTCGCAAAGTATTCTCCAAATTATTATCATTTTTCGATTATTTTCCTCTTTATCTACTAAAATTTCTAATACAAAGCAACCTTACGGTAATTATACTACAAAAACTACAAAAATCCAAATACAACGCAATTTTTAATTCTATCTTCTTATCACCTTATCTCTCTTCGAAAACTCTATCGAAAATATTTCTATACTCCGCATAAATTTTTCACTCAAATCATGGCCAATTATTTTCACGCTTTCTGCAAACATCGGCATTCGTAAATCCGATCCTCCGATTCTTTCAAACAACGTACGTCGCAGAAGATACGCCAGCTCGGGGAGAAATTTCGCTTTGAAACCAAGTTCTCGTTAACACGCCCGCTCTCTAAGTCTCGAGCTTAGCTAAGCTCGTCGACTCAAACACGAGACAAAAGTTAACAAATATTCACGAAATCTCGAAAATAATCCACACACGCAACGGATAGAATTAATGTCAAGCGCGTGGTTTCTAAACTGCAAAATCTCCAATTTCATTGTAAAATTCCACAACGTAGAAATACGCACAACATAATTTCGTACGAAAAATGATCTCTCTGTTACGAATAATAAGAATTCGATGAGCGGCGCAAACATGTTCAACAGCTCGAGATCGAAAGGCAATGGCGTCGCGTGGTCCAGCGATGACTTCCGGTCAGTGCCCGCGCAGTAAGGATAAGGCCCCTGCACTAACAGATTGCTCTACGCCACAACGTTACGAACGCGTTCCTATCGAAGTTGACGCGCGCAACGTCCTCGCTTTTCTTCGAATAAATTTCATTCGAGGGCAAATGACGAGACGAATAGGGAGGACTAATATCAAGGGATCGAATCTACGATTAATATTCTCCATATACACGAAAAAATTCTCTGCTCTCTGAGAAACAAAACGACCGACACGCGATATATCTGTTCCCCTCTGCACAACAAGCTGCTCGCAACTTGGCGCACGATTTCAGCTGGAAATCACGCGTACACGCGTGCGTACGAATATTCCGACATGAAAAAGGGGGCCGGGAAGTGGTTGAAGGTGCAACGATTCGTTCTGCACCGAAACAAAGACCATTCGACGATCGTCTGATTGTTCTTGGTTGGTTCATACAGCGAGAAGCTACGCCGAGATGGTCCAATTCTTTTTTTTTCCGCAGCTGCAGATCATTGGAAAATCCACGAGTTTCAAACGATCGAGATCACGTTTTTCCAACCACTCGAACAAATCTTTCCTTTTCGAAGGTTTATTCGAGTAAAGTGTAGTTGGCGATAGCCGTGCGTTCTCTGCAGATTTTTCAAACGGAATTGAATTTTCCGCGTTAATACGTAAACATTGATTCGTAAAGATACCGATTGATGGAAACTCGCGAATTCTGCTATAATCTATAAACGAATATCGTCGATATATCGGTATCGATATATCGAAAGAGTTTGTGAGATTCTCTATAGAGGTACAAGTTACTCCGAGTGCCATGATTTTTCTTCCTTCTCTGCGCTTTTCGCTTTCTACGACAGCCATTTTTACACGAGCCATCATTGGCGACTCCAGAATGGTCTACCAAAAAGACACCTTTTTGGCGTTTGTTCGTTCGATCGATCCCTCTAGAAACGCGGCTCCTCTTCACCGTGGATCAAGAAGTTTACGAGTTACGATAGACGATATTCTTAACGGCTACTAGACGCTACGAAACTAGTCTGACTCAAAGGTATACGCTACGAGATAGAGACGTCCCGAATAATTAGTACGATTAGTCTACAGACTTTCCGTTCGACGATTCACACGTCGAATAAATACACGAGTTTGCTTGTTATCGGAGCAGAAGAGAGATTAATTAGTTCGTAGCCTAGTCATATGTGTCACCGGATATGCTTCTCAAGTATATCAGCCTCGATGATGGTTCCTAATTCGTGTAAAGAAATTATGACACGGGAAAAAATGATTCTCTCTTTGACGTTCGTAAGTGATCGAGTTGCGAAACCATCAACGGAGTTTGGTGAAATGAGATTTCTTCTTCCTCTTTTTTTTATGTTTTTTTTTTCTTCTTTTTTTGGTTTTTTGGTTCGGCCGAAGATCGATGGACCGTGAACGATACTTCGTGCATCAAAGAATATACGACGAGAGATTAAGAAGAAACGACGAAGTATCGAAACTGTGATCATCGTTCTTCGGGCAAAGTATCGACTATCCGAAATCATTGGGACAGTTTAGAACACAAACAGCTCTCGCTCGCCCGTTCTGATCGCCACGGGGCTGCTCTTTTCACTCGACTCGTTCCATGCAAGGTACTGTTTAATTTTTTATAGAATTATGAACTGTGGAATTTAGTTTCCGCGTTTCTTTCCGATCGGACACTGTTTGGAATTTCATCGTTTCGCAAGTGTGATTATGATAAACGGAAAATATCTTGTAGAAAATAGTTGAAACTCTGAAAGGTGATCCAACATACGCTATAAAACTGACATGTACAAAGAATATTAAAATATAGCGAATGCGTGATATTACTTTAAATTGAGCATATTTACGATATACTATATATAAAAGTTAAGTAATGTATATTAAAAATTCATACATTTCGAATTAATCCTTTTTCCTCACAGCCTTCTAAGTAAAAACACCTAACTAAAAAAGGACACAAACAATCGCCGAGTATAATAAAATTAATCTCAATTATAACGTTTTAGAAGCACTAATTTCTATTATCAAGTGAAAATTTTAATTAACCTCGACTACGTTTCCTAATAGACTTCCCAACGCTCCCTTGCGAGCGTCAAATAAAGCGTTAGCTTGCGTATCGCGTTACCCAAAAGCTCATTAAATGTATCTATGTAATATTTATGCAAAACTACAGAAACCTTTACAGAAATCAAATTTCTAATTAATGCGAAATCTTTCACGTTAGAAATTCGTGTTGTCGCGCGTTTCTTCGAAATGATATTTCATCGGTGTAAGGCATATGATAAAATTATAAACGAAGGTATTACAAAATATCGTCGGATCGAATTTAAAAGGATGAGTCGAGTGAAAAGACCACAGTATGCCTGTGTTCGTGCAGTTCTCTACGTAAACGCGCGCGGCAATCGCCTCTTACTTAGTCCTTTCCTCCAAAACACGACACCGCGTTCACCGATCTATAGATCCTTGAAACGCGTGGATCATCGTGATCGAGGAGGATTACACGCACGCGCGCACGTACTTGATCCTTCGAAGAAGGAGGAAAAAAGAAAAAGGAAACATATCAGCTTCTCTAGCGATTTTTGTCATTTTCCTTTTTCTTTCCGTTTTTCCCCCCATTTCCATCACTCTAGCGCACGATCTTTCTATTCAAGCCAATCGATTACCGTTTCCTCGCATTTTTCATTCTTCCATCGTAGACTCCGTTTGACTCTCATTTACACACAACACTCGCGAGAACACGCACACTCACGCGACATCGTCGAATACGAACGATATGATCGTATAATAACCATTCGCCCATTCTACCACTCTTCTTATTCAGTTTCTTTTTCCTGCTTTTTTGTTCTTCTCTTTGCGACCTCTGTGCCTTAAAAATTGTCCTTAACTACTTACTAATATAATCGATTCTAATCACAGCAATTATTTATTGTTGATATACACAATCATACAGCGTCTGCCGCCAACTTTTTTTCTCTGTTTACTTCAGCTTTTGTTCGTCCCGATATACTATATATATATATTCATATATAATATTCGCGTGTTTATTACTCGAGTTGTTCGCTACAGAAACCTGCTTTATATTTCTCATCCGACGACTCCTCGTCCCGAATCTTTGCTTTTAATTCAGCACAGGCTGCTTTCTGGTCGTCAAACTATGTCGACATTTCCGCCTCTAGTTTTTCCCACTATTTTCTCACCAATGTTTTTTCGCGCGTTTCTTCGTGGATTTCTCTTTTGAACGTTTCACGGTACGTCGTTATCGTAACGTTCGACGATAGAGGGCGAAAAAGGGGTTGTGGACGAGGAAACGGGACGCGAAGAGAATCACGCGGAATCGCGAAGACGAAGAGGACAACGAGAAGATACAGAGGAGGATGCAAGTCGCTATTGTATTTTCTTTCTTTTCTTTTATACTTTGTTCTCTCTTCTGTTGCTCTTTTCTTTCTTTTTTGCCTGGCCGCGGCCTCAGTGTGTACATGTGTGCGAGTGATTATTGTTATCAGGCTGTGGGTGCTTATTCGAATTCATCAAATTCAGAATAATGCAAACTCTCCGAATATCGTGATCTTATTTTCGGTGTTTTCTATATTTTTACGTGCTTTTACGTGTTTTACGTAACGAATGCATAAAACATGCGCAGTCTCTCGTGGTCGTAGCGAGAGAAGAGAGAAATGCTTCGTCGAGAACGCCGATGCACGATCGAATATCGTCTTTTCGCTGTCGCAACCATGTCAATGTTATAAATAATACGTTAACCGCCTAACAATAAGTTATTCGTTTCTTAATTTACGATATAAGAAAGAGCTAACGAATTTCGTTTTAACGCGCTAATTTGTATTCTCTTTACGCGTTTCACTGTCACGTGCTGCTCACGCGAAGGGTTAAAGACAGTAGTCATGGGGGGGGGGGGGGGGGGAAGAAAAGAAAGGACAATGAGAATAGAAGGAATAAAATTATACAATAAATAGAGACGCGAACATTTATCCGATCAACGAGTCGATGAAATGACGTATCATTCTAATGAACAAGAAGAACGAAATGAGTAAATCGATAAATATATATACAACGACACGAACAATAAATATTTACAAGATCAAATCACGAAACACTAGATACAAATTTTGAGCGATCGAAATGCTACGAGCTAGAAAAAATCTTTCGATCTAAAAACAGAAAAAACAAGTTAAAAAAATCTTTCGATCTAAAAAAGAAAATAAGCTAAAAAAAGTCTTTCAAGCGCTGTAAAGCTATGCGACGCCGTATTGCACACGTTTCTCGCGTCCTCGACATTTAAACGAAGAAAGGAAAACGCGATGGCAAACAGGAAATTACTTTTTTGTCAGAAACGGTAAAGTTTCTCGCGGCAACACGGCCAACGATCTTCTTCTCGGTTGACAAATTAACAAGAGACAGCTAGCGCGAACGACGCACGCGATTTGAAAGAACAATCGTCTAAAAAATATTGGGAATTTCGCGAGGGAAACACGCCAAGAGGGCGAGGAAGAACATTGAAGTATCCGCGGGAGGCGGAGCGCGCAAATCTTGTTCGGCTCCAAACGAGAACAACGACGAGCTTCCTCGATGATTTCGTACGGATCGCGAATCTTTGGCACACATTGGAAGATTCCATCGATTTCATCGAAAATTTTGTCAGAATTCATCGATCTCATCGAAAATTTCGTTGGATTTCATCGATTTCATCGACGATCCTATGGAAAATTTCGCTGAGGATTTCGTCGAACGACCCGACCGAGACACAGAAATATTTATCTCTGGTTCTCTTGCACAATAACTAAATAACTGATAGTAATATTAGCAAATTGATAAGCCACGGGTTGTAGATTACAAAGCTTGATTTTATAAATTTTGCAATTTTCCATCGAGCGGGATAATCAGACAAATTGCAGTTAATACAATTTACTTGTCGAATGCCATTTGTCTCATGAAGGAAAAAATTTGCTTCATAAATTATTTTTACGTCGCAGAATTTAAATATACAGTTAATAATATTATAATATAATAAAAGGACGATATAACAGCAGAATCAACATTGTACGTATCGGTTGACGTAAATACTTACAGATACTGTGACGACATCAATTATTCATGTTTCATTATTTCCAGAAAATTTATTAAGCCGTTATTCCGACAATTCGATCATTTGTGATATAATTCTTACGCTCTGTTGATTTAAGACATGGCTATTACCATTACCAGAGAAACAGCGCGTAGATCGTTCGACGACGTCACTTCGAATGCACGCATCGTTACAAATAATCGTGTAAAGAATGGACACCGAACGAAACGACACGTTTGTATTATATATGCATGCGTGTGTCCTATGTACGTGCATCGTATATTAAGACATATTGCACGTCTCGAGAGCTAACATCACTCTGGACATATACGCGAACGACAACCAAGATAAAGACCAAGAAGACGGCGAGTTTTACTATCAATTTTCCATTCCTTGCCTTTCATATCTCCTTCTTATTCTCATAGCTCGCCGATTTTACAAGACACTGAATTTACCCTGCAACGAATACACACACAGAGAATAATCGAGAAACGTCCGATTTTGTTCGCCAGCTGTCGCCGAAGCGAATTGATAAGTTTGAACGATAAACGACGAAGTCGAGATTCTGTTCGTTTGAACAGCAAAATAAAATTTTAATATCAAAAAATTAAAGGATTAAAGGCAGCCGATAATACCGACGTACGAATGATATTAAAAATTATAAATAAAAAATATCTTCAAATTTAAGGTCGATATCTAGGATTTTAAATCTACTTTGCGGCAGCCCCAAGGGTTAAAATTATTCAGCGTGAAAGTCAAATCATTTTCCATTGAAACAATGGATACTTCAGTTAAGTGGAAGTCGACATTTTCATAGATTATCGTTCAATCTTTTCAATTGTAGAAGCACGATTTAGTTACGGATAGTGGAGCTGGTTCCACGGAGGAAGCCTGGAGTAAAAGGAGACCTAACAACATGATGGAAGAACAGCGCGAATAGCGGGCGAAGAGATGAAGAAGAGGGTGAACAAGGAGACGCCTCCTGATCGAAGCTAGGCTTTCAGCTCGCACACCTTTTCATCGCTACTTTATCCCCTCTAATTCTGTTTATTATTTTTTTCATTTCCTCTTTTATCGTATAATAAATATATATATATTATATGTATATATATAATATATCGTTATTTATACTCCACGTAATAATTTCATTTTTGTTCCTTCAACGGAAGTGCGCGCCATTGTCGATTCGATCGTTCTAATAAACGATCCTGATATATCGACGTATTTTCCTTCATTTTTTTTATTCTTTTTTTTTGTTTTTTTTTTTTGAAAATTTCGTCGCCAGTTTTCTCGGTACGATGATTGGAACGCGTGTTTTTTTCTGTTTTTTCTTTTTGAAGATCCGTCACACTGGACTCGACGTCGGTTCCAAGCTTCGAGGAAAGCTTCAAGGTTTCTTAAAGAGGAACTCGACGTGACATCCAGCTACGGTCGTGGTCACTTTTCGAGACGAAAGAAAAGAAATAAGAATATAACTTCTCCCCTTTTCGTCGTTCGTACAGAAGTCGAGTGTTGCATTTGGAGATTAGAGAAATTCTGAGTATCGAACTGTAAGACAAATACATCATGCCTCCGTGAACGACATACATGTTCTAAATAGATAGAGAAATGATGTTCAAAGCATCTATAATCGTTTGAAATTATGGCGAAGAAAGTACGACATAACTTAATTAAAGAATCTATTTCAAAATTATACTCTTCCATGTCTGAAACATTTAATTTATCACTCCACTTGGCGATAAAACCATTACGAAGAGTTTGCCATATTTGTTATCGTCAAATAACTATTTAATAGTTCTCAGTTTTTCAAATATTATCGCTAATAGTACGATCTGATAGTACGTCAATGAGTTGAAGCTCCACGTTAAAAACACTGGAATTTAACAATAAGAGAAACAAAATATTTTCCTAACAAAAATAAACAGAATCTTAACAATGCAACATTTATCCATATAAATCTCTATTAATGACGACCACTAATAAATTAGTAAAAGTAACAACAATCTCGCGAACACAGTAATATTTCTCATAAAACAACCGCATTTGCTACATTAATTTGATGGATTTCGAATTGTTTAAAAATTCCCTTAAGACTTTCTGACGTCCTCTTTTTTCAGCAATGAAATCTTGAAAAAGGTATCGTCACGGATGGCGATGACGGCGAAATAAAAGTTACATCGTAACGTATAACAACGATAACAATTAAAAACCGAGTAATTTTCGGAGTCTCGCTTCTACACCGATCAGAGCTCCACTTGACAAATTAATATTATTTACTTAAACCGAACGTAACGAAATTGCTCTTCAATAACGATTTTATATCTCTTTCTTTTCTCTTAAATTTTCATTAAGACCTGAAGGGGGCGAAGAACTCTGATATATCGATGAACCTAATCTCCTGAAGAATGGTTGACCTCATTGAAAGGGGAAAAGAGAATCTACTGAGAAATTAATCAATTATCAAGTCGAAGATCCTTCTTGATTCGCCTGTATCGACAGAGAAAACCAACAGAATCCATTGCCATAGAAAGTAACAATCGAGAATCGTGCGATGATAAATTCAAAGCTTTGCAGAAATCCCGAGTGGTAGCTTCTTTGTTCGATTACGATCGTCCGATTCTATTGCAGTTCCTCTGTCTAATTACGATCGTTCGATTCTACTGGAGGGCGATCTTCTCCACTACGTCTTTACAAATAAAATTCGCCAGCCAAGAAGGATCAGGGAAAAAAAGAAAAAGAGAAAAGAAAAGAAAAGAAACGTCGAGTTACCTATACCTTAAGAGGGAAAATAAATTGCAATTTATAAAAAGTTGAATTATTAAAAGGAGATTGATAAAATCTGAAAGTTATTTCCTTTGTCTGGTATCTGTAGTTGGGAAATATAATTGTTAAACAATTATTTTCTTACTCTCCACGAATACTCGGAATATTCGCTCGAAACCAATATGTCTTTAACGAAATCTATTGATTAATCGACACTTATAAAACAAAAAGATTTAGCGAGAGATTTGTTCGTCGGAAAAAAATGAAGACATCAGTGACAAAGAAGGCTTTGTTAGATTGAGAATCTAAGAGGAATATTCCTGTTGGATATCTTCGTACTAGAGATTTCAATGGTTCTAATCTTAAACAAGATTAATTTGAAAATAATAAATCTCTAGAAATGAGATCTCGAAGAAATTGTCGAAAGAGAGTTGGTGATCCCGTTCGGGGATGATTTCACGTTTTAAATTAGCTAAATGGGTGAAAAGAAACCCATCAGTCTCCATTCCTTAGAATAGCCAGCAATATAGAAAAAACGCTAACAACCGGCCTAATAATATTATATAGTTATTCAGCGTCTTTGCTTCACACATTCATGATTAATAATAATTATAATAATAATTCTCTCGTACTATGCTGACCGAAAATATTAGACTACCCCTTCTGCTATCGGACCTTTGCTTCCACAATTGGTGCTACGAATTGTGCAACGTTATATCGCACGATACCAACGAGACCTAATTTTTGTTCGAAATTGCCTAGGATACTTTCTAGCTTCTACGTTCTAATTTCGCCTAGAATGCTGAAATTTTGTATTTTAACTACGTTGTTAAATCGTATTTAACAATCTTCTAAGAATTACAAACGATGGAAGAACTGAAACAATAGCTGGAAGATAATTTATATTATCGAGTATCGTTTTAATGATTAAATGCATTCTGGGTTCAATTACGAATTTTAGTAAAATTAGTTGGAAGCACAACGTAACATCGTTCGTACAGTTGTTGTACAAATTTGTAGAATTGAACGTAACATCGACGCAACTTCGAACAGAAATTAAGTTGGTGCTGTTTCAATATAAAATTGCACGTTTCTACCTTCTCCGATCGAAGGTAGCAATATCTTTACTATACAACTGACACCCACGGAAACAAAGATCCAATCATCGAGATGCCGATGATCCGAGATTTTCGGCCGCCGTAGTATTTCTCTCCCGCCTCTCTCGTCTATTCTCGTTTTGTTTTTTTTTCTCTCGTTTTTTTAAATATAAAAATGAAAACTAACATATCTTTGGCTTGTTCCCTTTACCAATCGGCAGCAGCCACCGTGTGTGTGTGACGGGCTGCGGCGTGCATCGTTATTATTTGTTTCTTTTTTTTTTCACTTTGTTTGTATGCTTGTTTTGTTTCATTTGTTCGTTTAAATATCTTTTTGTACAGTTTTGTACACTCGAGTATATATATATATATTTATATATATCATATAACCGTGTACGCGCGTGCGTGCCTTCATCGTCTCTACTTGCATGTATTATACTTCTTATTTTTTTTTCTTCATTTTTTTTTTTTTTTGTTCTTTTTATATACCATTATTATTAAGCGCGTGCTCGATTTAATCCCTTTTCTCTCTGCGTTCTCGCCACTTATGTACACCTCTGTGATTCTCTTGTCGAGAGCGCGCGCACAATATTCTCACGTATGCATGTACGACGTGTGTATATGTGTGTGTGTGTGTGTATATATATATGTCTCTATACCTCTGTGTGTATACGCGTTTATGCATACAACGTGTATCTAATCTCTCGTGACGTGTATCCCACGCCTACCACTCTCTGCTTTTTATCGCTTTTATAACGTATACCTATATGTATACGTTTATATAAATATTTATATGTGTATGCGTGTACGTGTATGCAAGTCTCCCCTTTTATTTTTCCTATTCTGACGATGTGCTCCATTTTTGTTGTTCACCATTTGTTCACCGTGTGTCTGTGTGTGTATTTGTGTAGTATCGTGTGTGCTCTTGTTCCTCTTTCAACCAAGCGTGTGCTTTATAATCGTGTATATGTATCATGTATGCGTAGGTGTAATACGAGTGTTAAAAATGTGTGTCGATTAGCAAGCTGGTTGAACACAGTGCGTGGCCCAGCCCCAGATGCCATTGACAGCTTCGCGTGCGTCGTGACGCCCCGCGTCCTTTCGACGACGACAACGACATACGTATGTGTCTCACCACTTTTAGTGGATCGGCGACTTAACGATGTGGTCCGGCGGGATGAAGTGGTACGCGGGTATCGACAGTCCCGTCGTTTCCTGTGATATCCTGAAACAGAATTGGCCGTGTCTGTCAGACCGGATATGATCTTTGCGAAACAGCGCCGATTCCCTGGCTCGATACACGCGAGCCGACCGTGGACACGACCAAACGCGCTCGTTTGCTCGGTTCCTTTTGTTGGAACGTTTCTCAACGATAGAGTGCAAACGTAGATAGAAATAAGTTACAAGATTTATTTGACTCGAAGGTTTCTTGTTCATGCTGGGCACTTTCATTGATTTTTGTTGTTTCGAATAGCTTTTACTTGGAAGGGCTGACGAAAGGGTAGTCCGTGAATTGTTTGATACGAGCATACGTTACATCAGGTTAGTAAGGAATTTAATTAAATGTCTTGATCGAGTGCACACGTGTGATTAGCTTCGAAAAAATTGATTTGGAGCAGAAATACAATAAATTGGTTTATATATCGAACGTTTTATGAAACACTCAGATTCGTTTAAATTTCATCGTATAAGATATAACATTATGTTATACGATGTACTATAAAAGACAACAGGCATCGTGCGAGGAAATGTACATTTTTCAAGAATTTTTCTAAGAATTCCACTGTTTCAGATTCTGTTAAGTTTATCCTTTTTGAAACATCAACACTCTCCTCTAACTTCTTATACTTTCTGCTTTGTTCCGATGAATTATTATGTGCAATTAAGTCAAGGATTATGTCTGATAGAATTTTAGATATTTAAATATCGATGTACATATTGAGAAAAGCAATTTGTGTTCCATTATCTTTTTTAACTTTTTTCTTTCGTTTTGCTCTCTATTCCAGGATATATTAAACAAGATCAATACTTACACAAACAGCGAAAAGCAATCAACAAGAATATTCACCACTCGCAATCGAAACCAGTGAAATAATTAAATCAATAAACGATCCCATATTTAACTTAAATTTTCAAACTTGTTAATATCCGCGAAAAATATTTCCCCGACGATCGCATGCTGTTTACCTTGTTTAATATATCTGGAAATGTGTAAAAATAATCATCTACGAGAAGTAGCTATTCCCTCCAAATCAATTAATGTTTCTCTGTCTTTAATATTTCATAGAATAATTACACTGTACACTCGAAAATATTTGCTGTAAAAAAAAAAAAAAAAAAAGGAAAAAGAGGGAAGAAAAAATACTATTGCAAGGTATTAACACACAAACGAAAATACAAAACTCGAATCTTCAGAAATCTAAATAATAATCTAAGTTCAATTTAAAAGATCCTGATTTCCTTTCATATAGCAGAAATATCTTTCAAAGGAAATTTTTTTACTTTTCCAAAAGTTGCAAACGAGTGCGCTTCGTCGTCTCCCTCGCTCCTCAGGTAACATGCGACAGATCTACGGAAGAAGATCCTCGAACATCGAGGTACAGATTGTTCTCGATTACACCCTCTCGACATGCACAGTCTCCACGAACATCTTCCGTGAACCGTCATTAAAATCCAAAAAAAATGAAAAGAAAAAAAATAAAAAAAAAGAAGGATAGAAAGGGAGATCACACAAACGCCGCGTATCGATAACGCGGTCTCAAATGCAATGTACAGTTCTCAAAAAAATGTTCGAGCGGAAACATGCATGAAAGGGTGTGCATCGAATTGATAGTAATCATTCGCGTAGAATGATTCCCGGAGGGGTTCGGATGATCTGGTCGGTAAAATCGGTTCTGGTTGGCAACTCCGTTGGTCGCGATCATCGTCTGTTTCACGATAAAAAGTTAGATTACAAAAAATGAAAAAAATCAAAGAAAAATGTGAAAACATGGAAACTAGATACAAAGGTGAAGAAAGAAAAAAAAAAAACAACGGAACGTTAAATGTTTGAAACGGGTATTCGAGAGAGCCGGTTAATTAATAGATAAAAAAATATATATATAAAGAAAGAAGTAACAAAGTAACGAATAGAGTTATAAGAATAAGATCGCTAGTTGCCGAAAATACGGTTCGTAAAAATTGGGAAGAAGAGTATGTGTCGATTAACGGGACTACAAAGGAGCGGATGGTGCTTACCAAAAACGGGCAGGAGCCTGGGTCAAGTTGTTTGGATGGATACATCTTCTCTCTCTCTCTCTCTCCCTTTTTCTCTACACCTCTTTCTGTACGAGTCTCTCCACTCTTGGTACGTATCTTTTTTTTTTCTTTTTTTTCGAAATATATATATATATATATGCACGTATGTACACGTAACATAATGCATGTACACTCTGCGTATCGTGTTTGCTATACATAGAGATTTGTATGCTATACGCGGCAATAGGTTACAATCTATATCGATTGCAAACAGAAGATTTGCGTGAACGAGGCACGCGACAGTCTTAAACATTTTTCTATTTTAATCGTCGTTTCGCGATTGCAGTAAAAAAGAAAAAGAAAAAAAAAATGAAAATATAGGCAAAATATCGATGGTTCACCGTGATATTTTCCCATCGATTGTTTCATGTCGATCGGATGCTACACTCCTTGATCCTTCGAGGATTGGATCCAGACCAAATCGACGAACGAGAAAGGAATTTGAGAGACATTTTTCATACGGGGCAGAGCGACTCCGGTGGAATATTTCTCAGCTTTCGTTCGATGATTGTTACAAGTTGAATTGATCTACAGACCGAGGATAATCGAACACTGTAAACGAGTGGCATTGGTTTGATAATACGTAGCTTTCTTTACTTTTAAATTGCACTCTATATTTATACGTGAAGTTTTGATATAAAATTGTGGATCATCAATGACATATCAAAGATGTTTCTGGTCCTCCTGTTCCATCTTCTTTCCAACAAAATCGCCAACAATATTCATACATCTGACGTTCATCATTAACGACGCACAGTTCGCAAAATTAAACTGTTATATGCTTCACCATTAAGAATAATAAAAAATACTCAAATATATCAAAGGATTAAAATATCAATTCTCTAATATATCTGCACATATCCACACATCATTCCATGCATACGGACCAACGTAACAAGAATAGCCAAAAAAAGAAGCTACGATTACAAATTCATTTTTCATATCTATTTTTTTTTTTTTTTTTTTTTAATGAAAATTCCGCTGTCGCTCGTTCTAAAATTCGGCTCTCTTTCGTTTTCACGTCGTTCGATTTGACGCGGATCAGTGGCGCTCGTTCCACGAAACACGAGGCCGGTTTCTAAAAGGAGGTAGCAACAATAAAAGTACAGCAGAAGCCAGAAACGTGGTCGCGCAAAGTACTACAGAATTAGTTTCTTCCAGGGAGGCTGGATCGATGGGAACGTATAAATAACGGTAGAACTCGCGCAGAACAGCGCGTATTTACAGCTAACCATACCTGTGTCACATTTTTCTCATTTTCTGAGAATCAACAATTCGAAAGGGGAATATTCACTACAGAGAATTCATTGTGACAAGACTAATGGCAGCGTTTTAATAATACAATAATAATTATTATTTGCCGCCACTGCTATATAATATTACCCAACAATATAATAATTTATTATTATTCCAAGACAAACTGTTTGAAAATAACTATAGTGCATTGCGAGACCTCGTTCTAAGGAATACCGAGATACTTGATTATCTCTTTTTTCTCGTGTGTTCAATTCTCGTCGAAATTGCTTATTTTTCACAAAGTATTTCATCTCTTTTTTTTTGTATTAAACACGCCTAGCTTTATTTAACAAGGTGAGATACAGGGTAGCTAATGTCTTGTTAAGCACACAAGCTCTGCGACATCGTTTATAAGAGACCAATATACAGTTGAAGACTAACATTACCTACAAAATCCTGTGTGTGTATACTCTTTGAATCTTGATATATTTTGTCAAACCTGCCTTCTCGCCTTAACGATGAGAAAGAAAAAGAAAAAGATCGCTTTAGTTTCATCGTATTATTTTTCTCTCGTTCACGCTAGTTTCTCTTTCACTCTATTCTATCACACGCGCTCTTTCTCACTTTTTCTCACTTGCAGAATCTTTGTCTGGTCGATTTTTCACGGAAATCGCCGCCAACGTGAGAAATCATTATTGTCTCCAAGAGAGAACCAAATATATGTATGTAATATGGGACAAGACTACATATGGGTGTACAGAATGTCAAACGCAATATGAAGTATCATTTATTATACTACGAGCTGCGCGATCGTGTTCACGATTTATTCGATTCAATAATTTCGTTCGATATTCTCTTCTCTTAATAACGAATAATAATAAAACGTTTTTACAACGCTTGACTTCATCGATTTCTAAACTAAAATAATTGCATAATAATCGTTTCGTAAAATAACATTCTATATACGACGGCGTCGTCATCTTCAATCGAAGCTTTTAAGGGTTAATTATATAAATGAATGAAAATAAACGAGGCTTCGCAAATCCAATGAACCGAGAAATAAAAAATTATAAAAAAGCTGGCAAAATCGTAGCACGGAACTTCGAACTATCGTAAAGAACAAAGAATCTGATCTATCGTGATCACGACATCGCGGCAAAAATCGGTGCACGAGCGTTCTACCACTCGTCCATCATAAATCTACATCCGCTTGATCTATGCAACGTATTTTTTCTCTCTCTCTCTCTCTCTCTCTTCCTCTTTCTCTCGCTACGAACTAGAAATTGAGCACACAAACATTGATCTGGGAGCTCGTACGCAGTCGATCGTCATTAAAAATCGACGTCCATTCACCGTGTCTTTACTTCTTTTTCGATCCTCCCTTATCAACCTAACAAAATTGATCGACTCGATTCATATTCCCATCTTGATCGACTCATATTTTATTGAAATATCATTCTTCGTTCTACATTTTACATTCTCGAAGGACGAGCCAGAAGAAAAGACTGATCGATCCGCGGCGAATGTGACTTTTCTCTTCGATAAAACACGATCTTTTTCATCTATTTTTCATCCTTGTGTTTCTGTGTACGTGTGTCTGTGTATGTCAGTGGTGTAAGTGTGAACAGGTTGTGTATACGTATCTAAAATGTTAATTAACGCTAATTAATCTGAACTCGCTGGGGGAATCGTTACTTTCTTCTCTATCTCCCGTATAGTAATACGTACGTGTATATGTATATGTATATATATATGTATATTATTCATATATACATACATATGTCAATAATACATATATATATATTATTTATATATACATACATATGTCAATAATACATATATATATTATTTATATATACATACATACATATGTCAATAATACATATACATATTATTTATATATACGTACATATGTTAATAATAATAATAATATATATATATATATTTATATCTATACATATATAAATGGAGCGTGTTCCTCGTGAATATGATTACGTTTTTGCTTTATTCGTATATAATTATCATCATTATCGTTACAATAAAACGACCACTATCGTAAATCGATTGATTACCTTGCGTATATTTTATTTCTTTATCTCTGTCTCTTTCGCATTTGGCGAGTACAATATGTCTATGCTCACTCCGATCGTTCGAAGAAGCGGCGTTTAGACCTCATGTCGAGGTACGAATAAGCTCTCTTGTCATTATTCTCTCATTTTGTTCTTTTCTTCTTTTTTTTTTTTTTTTAACCTCTTCTCTTTCTCTCGCGCTGTCGCGATAGACCATATTCTATTTCCGGATGAAGCGTCCGGCGTTGATTTCAGAGCACGGTTACATGATTACGGACACAATGCGTATCTGAACACGCCATTACGATTCGCTTTTTCTCATTTTTCATTTCCTCTCATTCAACTCTCTCACACTCTTCTCTCATGTAGCTACATTCTCTCGTGTAAATGATGTAAAAGACATAATCGAAAAAAAAGAAAAAAAGGAAGGAAGAAAAAAGAAATCATAGTAATATCTAATAAATGTCGCACACGTTGTTTCCAACCTCTTTTTTGTTCCATTATTTATTTTCTTTCTCTACTAAAAATTCGCACGATATATTTCGCTCGCTCTCGCTCTCTCTCTCTCTCTCTCTCTCTCTCTCAAAATTGAAAAGTGGTCGGGCTATACAACTACAAGAAAAAATTACATCGGAATCGCCTAACGCTATTAAGAAGAGCCTTTTATATCTCTGGCATTAATCAATTAATATAATTCATCGTAATTACGTTATATATATGTATACATATATATATATAAAAAAGGCTGTTTCGCGACGGTGCACAAGCGGTCGCGTCCTCCGAGTACGATATACGATGTATTATGATTCTCTGAAAATCAAATACCGTTATCCAATAAAACAGATATATACGAAACGGGGAAAGGAAAGCCCGTTAAAATCACGCATTTCGCAGACTAAAAGTAAGTCAGATTCGGAGGCCGTGTCGCGCTTAATGTGAAGGCCCGAAGACTTAGCGTCGGATCTCGCCTTTAAACCATCTCTCAACCTTCCCTTTCAAAAAATAGAAATACAAATTGATCGGTACATTCTATATCGTATACAAAAAAAAAAAAAAAAAAAGGAAGGAAAAAGGAAAAGAAAAGAAGAAGAAGACTATGTATATATATATATATATATATAAAAGAAAAAAAAAAACGACAGAAGAACACGAAGGTCGATGCCGCGACCGGCAATTGTAGGACGCAAGTGGCACGGCCGTCGCGCGTCTTACCCTATGAATTTGCATCACGCATCATCATCGCTATCACCGCTGGTAGTCCGTTCTGAAACTATCGTGTTGGTCCGATCCTTAGCCAAGTCTTGATCAGGACTCGCGCTACCCTGGCGTCCGTACGCACTTTTCTCCGATGTAAATCTCGTGTTCCGTGTGTGTATGATCGTGGTGGTTGTGGTATTGGTGGTAATCGTGGCTGTAATGGTCATTGTGATGAGTAATGCGTGTACGTGTAACGATCTCCCTGATCTCGCGTCTCTCCTTCGTTTCTTCGTGGTCGGTGGCTCAGTACGGGTTGTACTTGGTGCGCTCGGATTTGAATTTGCCGCTCTCGGTGGGCCCGGGTGCGCCAGGGCTACGTAGCCTCGGCGTGAACTTGTGCGACCGGTGAACGCCGGTTGTCTGGACCGGAAGAGCGGATGCAGCCGCACCAGCAGCGCCACCTAGCAATTCCGTGAGTCCGCCGAGGGCGGTGAGGCTAGATAGGGCGTTGAGGGCGCCTGGCTTGCTTAGCAGCTGAGCCAAGGGAATGGCGCTGGCCAAGGGAGAGGCAGTGGTAGTGGTAGTAGAGGGAGAAGCACTGGCCCCGGATGCCCCGGGAGTGGTACCGCTGCCAGGGGTTTGGGTATTTTGGGCCTCTAGGTTAGCTTTCTGCAGTTCAACACTGGGGAAAAGACACAAAATGTAAAAAGGTCAGGGTGGGAACGTTCCTCTCGTATAAAAACAGTTTTATGTAGTTTTATGTAAGTATATGGGCGCGTGTGTTATGTTTGCGTGTGGCTACTTTCGTGTTTCACACACACACATATATATATATATACTTATATATATATATATATATATATATATATATGCGTGTACAGCGGTGCTCGATTAAATTACAATTAAATCGAGGATCAGATCGCAAAGTTCGCGATGCGGGTGACGATTTTATTTCGTACGGAAGGACTCGAGATTTCCTCGACAGAGGGAAAGAATAGACTTAGCGAAAACAAGTGAGAGAACAAACGAGAGATTAATGCAAAAGACACGGTAATTGAGTGGTGCGAATCTGCACGTTTCTTGGGCATAATTTTTCTTGTACCAATTGACGTTTAGATAGACTCAGATAGATCAAGTGTTAGGGAAACTGTCGAACGAATATAGTAAAATCTGTCAGAGAAACGTGATGGCATATCGATCCCAAAACTCTTATTGTTTTATAGGAAAGTTTCATTCCAATATATAGGAGTATATATTTTTCACTTATTCCAACTATGTCTATTCGCTGTGTTTGTCGATAGGTTTAATTTACACTCGACAGTACGAACAGTACAGGGAGTATAAGCGGATTTTGGGTCGTTTGAATTTAGGCGAAACTCTATTGGAATTTAAGCGAGCACTACTGTACGTGTTTCCTTTTGTCGGACAGTGTTTCGATAAACGATCAGATGAAAAGAAAGAAATATACAGAAGGGAAGAGTCGCAGCGACGTGTACACGAGAAACAGAGGCTAGGAAATGAAAAGAGGCGAATCATGGCGATGTGTGAGATATAGTAAAATGAAAATAATAAGACGGGTCCGCTAAAAGAACAGAGTTGTTATATCGATTAAACAGAAATAGATCGAAAGAGTGACAAGGTGATGTGGACGCTAAGTGTGATGTATGTCAGGCGAGAAAAAAAAGAAAGAAAGAAAGAAAGAAAAAAGGAAAAAGAGAATAGAAAGAAAAGAAAGACTTCGAGTCGCAAGGTTTTCAACAGGCTTCACAGAAAGAGAGAGTTATGCCACAGGTGTGTTCTATGGAGCGTGATACTCTCACGTACACCGGCTACGTGGTTGTTCGTGGGGGGGTTGGGGAGACTTTTCCGTCGTCGGGACGCGTTTTATCGGTCTCGAGACACCGTGCACCGACGAACCATCGGCATCTGTCTGTATCGTTTTTCATCCAACGACATACAGCCGTCACGTTTCGTCGATCGTACACGATGCAGCTTCTAGGAGCACCGAAAATGGCGTCCCAATGCGGAGGATACGCTGCGAGGAGTTGCCGCCATCGAAAAGGACGTTCGACTGCATTCGTTTCGATCATCACAAAAGACGACAATTTCTCAAAGTTTAATTTCACTTTCGTATCTGGCAAAATTCCTCGACCTCGAAATTTTCAAGAGATTTCTTGTTCCTAGTCGACGAACGCGCAACGTCCTTTTTTCTGACGCAGCACAGAGCCATAGTCCGTTGCACATGACACATAAAAACAGGAGAAGTTCTCCGAATATACAGAGAACACTTGTAAAAAGATAAAAAAAAAAAAAATAAAAAAAATAAAAAAAAGAAAGAGAGAGAAAGAGATAGAGAGAGCGAGAAAAGAAAAGCGACAAGCGTTCGAACATCGATCAGCATGTAATGACATCGAATTCGTATGAGTCTTTTCAAAACGGTATCGCATCACGGATACTTTAGCAAAGTGGAATGGAACGTAGCATGGCTCTGTGAATCACTGAAAAGCGGAAATCAAACTAAACGGGGCACAGCACTTGCACTCCGCCGCCTACGGGTATATCATCTGCACGGGAACTATGCAGCAGTTTGACCAGTTGCTGGATTTGCTGATCCAGCGAAATCGTTGCCACGATAATTGGCTCGTACGTCACGCGTATACAGGACGAACGGAAAACGGAATTGAACGCGGCAGAGTGCAGATCTTGGCCGCGGGAATTGTGCTCGGGGGGATGATAAACACGATACGTAATAATCATGACGACCAAGTGGTTGAGCGGGTATTACAAGAAGTAATAATCGGGATATATGACGAATATATTTTTCGGTCGCTATTCAGATGCAGTAGTATAAAAATATATATGAGTGACAATCTGGAATAAAATATAATATGGATTATAATTCGTAAAAAGGGGGAAGAAATAGAATGTGAAGAAGGTTTGTACGATTCGCGTTTTCAAACCGGCTAAATATATATAGATATACAGGACAATCGTGCTTGGTACTCGTGCTATTTTCGAGGGGCGGCAAAGAACTGGGGCTGGTTTGGCAATTGCTCGTTTTCCAGAGCGTTTGAATATGCGCTACAGGGACGCGTTTTCGATCGTTTCGAATCTCGTCGACGACTACGTTAGTACACGTTACTATATTCATTTTCGGTCAATTTCTCGAGGTTTGTGAAAAGTATGAAAAGAGATAACAGTCCCATAGCACGATATTATATATTAAATATTGTAAGATCTACGTCCGTGCACGTTCGTTATCTTTTGGTAAAACGCTATGATCAGCGGCGAGGAAACGTACAAATTAGAACATAAAGATGCGACTGCGTGACACTCTTGGCGAAGGCGAATTGCAGAAACAAAAATTGAACGATCCGTCATACTGATCATTTTAACAAATAAACGATTAACGATGGTTCGGCAAATAAATTAATAAAATATAATCTACGATAAATATCGAATTTTCCAATATGATTAACGCTATATTCCGTTCAGAAGAACAAGCTTTCTCGCGAACATATTATGTTAGACATAGGACAAAATCCAAATTGAATTGAACGCAACGTACGGAAGACTTTATCGAATTAAAACAAGTGAGTGATAGTTTTCTAAAATCCGTTTCGAACCACGTTATTTATTATATGCTTAATTATAGATCGATATTCAAGCGATTAATCACATCGAATTAAATATATCTCTCTAAAAACACCGTACTCACTAAATAAGAACGAACGAACGACGAGCCTTCGCCAAAAGCGAGTTCGACCGAAAAGAAGCTTTGGATCGTCGTAAACCGAACTGGGGTATTTGAAGAAAAAAAAAAAAAAGATAAAAAAATATAAAAAAAAAAGGAGCTGTAGTGATGCATAATTGCTTTTTGCAGGACTCTTCGGGAGAAGATCGTCTAATTAAAACGGAACGATATATTGCTGGAATCGTTCGACTACGTGTCGTATATCTGTCATCGTGATTGTATACTATATATATTCTTTCTTTTTTCAAAATCTTTTTTTTTTTTTTTTTGCTTGAAAGGACAGCCAGCGACAAATGGGAAACAGATGTTGAGCGGAGTTGTGTCTGCAGGATACTCAGGGTACTGGACCTGGAAAGCAGGACCTGGAAACAAAGGATTAAGATCCTCTTCCGTCGTGGCAGACGAAGATATTGTCTTCCGGCGTCTCCGCGTTGACGGCGATCCCTTGGTTCGCGGTTGCTGCGTCGTCTTCACTGGCTATATAATCTTACTTCACTACGAGAATATCTCACCTGTATACGCTAGAGAGACCGAGGTGGCGGTCCACGACACGCGTTGCACGTCACCACGTACCTCCACATCGAGGGATCACATCGTATCTTAACACTCGTGCAACGTATCCATCTCACATAGAAAACGCTCGTTGCTGCACCGCCACCTCTTTCATGTAACACTTTTCTGGCGTCGACGTGCCGGGAAAACGACGCACTTCCCGACTATAACCTGTCAGCTACGATACGCGACAAAAACCATAGCAACAAACCTATACCTGTGCGTGTACTGATTTTTAACACGAATATAACACAGCGTACATAGAATCTCTGTAAATAGACGGGTAGACCGTGGATCTTTATGCATTTATGGAAAATTCGAAGGAGAACGCGAAATTATCATATACATTAAATTACAAATCACTATAGAAGACGTGGAAACATGAAGCGTTTTATGTAATTTTCGACGGGCGAGTTATCTTTCTATCAAAGTTCCATTTACGTAATCATGCGTTCGCAAAAATACAAATCCGCAGAAATATCCACAACCTAGCGTTGATTAACGATGATGGTGATAGTTTGCAAGGTCGTTGTAGCCAGCTCGTCGCCGCCAGAGGCAACAGTAACAACAGTAATAAACATGATGGGAGGTGTCGCGATGACGGCAATTCGACTATTCCCTTAGTCTCACTTGATCATCTTCAAGACACCAAGGCTAAGAAAGGTAATTACAGAAGGAACGAGTGTAACACAAGAGAGAAAAAAAAAAAAAAAAAAAAAGGAAAAAGAAGAAAAAAATAGACAGGCGAATCAAAGGGTTTCTCTTTTGTTCTTTTTCTCTTTATGAGGTGTCGACGGGGAAGTTGGGCTTCCATTTTCTCCGTCGTCGAGGGGGATCGTGTAAAAAAAATTTCTACACCGGCGACATGTACACATAAGTCAAGATCCGATCCAACGATCGTTTCACGTTGGATCCAGAGAAGGAAAGAAACCAGAAAGTTAAAGAGGTTCGTTGGGGCTGGGGGTGGGGGTTGGTGGTGGTGATGTGTCGCGAGATATCGCAATACGTAGCCGGGACGAGTTCGACATGTACCGATAGGAATAATGGAAGAATTCTTAAACAATGTTCTCTCTCTTGGATCGAGAGAAAGTAAACCGATCTCGTCGAGAGAACGTTGCACGATCGATAGGATGCTACGTATCTATTTGTATGTGTCTGTTTCATATTGGAACATCCTACGAGTAATACGGATTTTTCGATATTGTAAGAATTTGTTGCAATTGATTTATCAAAGGCCAAAAATCGTATAAACGTAAATAAGGATTGTTTTGTTTAGGAATATATTAGCATAATGCTAGATACTTTACACGTAGAAGCTCACTGCGTAAATTATATAGGCAAAAGAAGTTTGAGATTGTTTTAAAACAAAGTATTTCTTCTTCAAACGCTCCTTAATAGATTGGTCGTTGATTACATTCCTAAATTTTCTACGACAGCGACCCATTCTTCATAAAATTCCTCACAACAAATTCCATTATTCTAGATGCATCTATCGGAAAAGCTGCATTACTTATGGGATTAATCGGAGACAACCATCAAAAATAATGAATATCAAATAACGATCGTCCAACGTTCTTCGTCCTTTTCTTTTTTTTTTTTTTTTTCGTTTTCTTTTCAAGATGGTAGGCAAGCCAGAGTGATATCTATGCTCCAGTGCCACGGTACTCACCTCATGCTGATGAGATACTGTGCCAGTGCCACAGCGTCCGGATTTCCGGTGATGGTGATCGTACGATCCGTGGCGCCACCCTCCCTCTCCTCGCAGTTGCTGATTCTGATCATAGCGCCGGAGATCTGACGGATCTCAGCGATCTTGGTACCACCCTTGCCGATGATACAACCGATCAGCTCGTTTGGCACGGTCATCTCGTGCGTCTGATTGTTCCCCGCTGGCTGTTGCCTGTTCGTGTTGCTGGTACGTAGCTGACTACCAGCCAGTGCCGCTAATGCTGCCAAACAACCAGCAACGTTTTGTATATTTGCAACGTACATCATTTCCGGACTGAGGTTCAAGCTTTGAGATTTAAGGCATTCGTAGCGTATTCAACTGGCAATTTCTACGAAATTTTCACGATACCTGACACTCAGTGTATTATCTACAAGCGATTCGATTTTTAAAGCGCCTAGCTTCGCCGAAATGCGAATATTCATCTTCAAAGTTGATGGTTTTATCACGTGATTCCTACAGCGAGCCGCTGAGAAAGTCACTTTCTGATTAAAAACCATTTTTGCCAAGTTGTCAAGAAAATGCTATGCTGTGTAGGCTGGAAGAATCTTCCCCCCCTTTTCTTTCTTTTTCTATAAGAAAAATTTAGTCCTCAACGTTGTCGAATAAAAGTAACGTGAAATACGTAATACGAGTCGTTCCAGCGTTCAAAGTGCAGTATATTACAATGTTATAAGATTGCTGCTGGTATGCGCGTGTAGAAAGTACAGACTACCAAGAGATTTTCTTCTTAGTGACAGAATCTCAGACATGCGTGAAGAGTATGACTTTGCAGTCTCAGTGTGTTTTACTTCTGAGAGATATTGTCGCGTTACAAATACCTTAAATTCTCTAACCAAGTGCAATTGTTAAATGTAAAAACTACGCTGTATAGATGGACTAATAAATAATAATAATTTTTGGCTAATTCTTCTACTGAAGTTTATACGTCATGAATCATTATATATTTTCTATTTTAAAATCTTCCTCACGTGGTTATGGACTACATGTACATACATTGTCCAATTAGGTAAATAACTGTATGCAAAGTGCACGCGGAACAACAATGTTTTTAAATTTTCTAAACATAACTATTGCAGTACATCATCGTTTTAATCCACGGTACAAAGATTAACATTTTTACATATTTGTTTGGAAGCGTTGAGTTGGCTTGGAGGTCGAAGCTGGTCGTTTTACCGCGGTGAAGTAAGATGTTTGTAAAGTGGCGAGGTTTGCATAGTGATTGCCAAAAGCATGATTTCATTCTATAATATTTTCGAAACCATTGTAGTTTGTAAAATAAAAGTTTGTTGCGCAAGCCTGTAGATTCTCGTACAACACGTTCTACGTAGGTAAATAATTTACGCGATTTCTCGAGCGACTTTTTAAATTTCATACATCGCACGAGCAATTCTATGGAATTCCCAAAATTTAGAATTCTCGAAACACAGTAATTCTCAGCCGTATCGATTAGTATTCGTTCAGAAGCTGAATCGATCAACCGCATAAATTAAAAGGTAGAAACAAGTGACGAGCGTGCAAACACTGTATCTTAAATGTACTTAAAATGTTCAATTATTTATGTTATCTTCTCGTGATAAACAAGCTGGTAGAATGAAGTAATTTGATTTTGTAAAATCGTATTTATCGTAATGAAATTAAGAAACAAGAGAGAGGGTTGAAAAGCTCGGCTTCTGAAACATTCATTTACAAATTGAAGAAACGATAAAGCTTGTGCGATTATTATGAATAAATAAATAGTCACGAGTGTTACAGAGTATTGTAATAGAACAACGAGGAATTTTTGACGTACCTGCTGGATTCAATCCACCTGTGTTGGCAGGTGTGGCAAGGCCTCCGAGGCCAAGAGCCGCGAGTCCGGCCAATGGATTGCTACCAAGCTTGCCCATCTGTAACAACGACGAACAAAATCCAACGCTCAACAAAAACATGTGCCGCCGCTCGAACGATTTTTAAAAAGTGCTTTCAGAGGGGTATTATACGAAGACACCGATAAAATATAGATCTAAAAGAAAAAAAAAAAGGAAACGATCAATCTGCCTGCTTTCCTCGCGCGTCTCACATTCGAGGATCGTCGATCAAACCAGACGAAAGAAGAAGAAAAAAAAAGAAGAAATATCAAAATACAACTCTATGACCAGACAATGGAAAGAAATAAAAACAAATTTCAGAAGAAAACGACCAACGAAAAAAATAAGAAAGAAAGTGAAAATGATAAGGTATATCATCATCATCCTTTGAATAGATAGAACTGTTCGAATCAAATAAGAAGGAAGACAGAGGGGGAAAAAAGAAGAGATAGAGGGGAAAGTAAAGAATTCTCTCTAGATTGATCCATCATCGTCGATGATCTATCGATCGTTTTGGATTCTACGGTCGTGGCAACCTGCGAGTTTTTTCGCCCGTTCTCATGGTCTCTTCGATCTCGACCAGCAGGATGTCCCGACTTCCTGGGAGCCGATGCAAAATAATGTCCTTCGTCACCTTTCTCCACACGTTTCCATACTTTTCAATACTTTCACCCTTACTTTGCATTTGTTTCTTTTCTTTTCCTTTTATCGCCGCTTTGGAAAACGTCACGCTCTTTCAGGAACACGCATAGTGAAACAACACTCGCATGACAACCACACGCAACAAGGAGCTAAAAACATAGTGAAAATTAATCGGAGGAACGTAATAGAAAAAAACGCGCGACGTTCTAACGTCGGATCGGTGTTGAGATTCAGACGATGTTTGAATCTCCCGTCTTGGTCAACTCGGTAACATCAACTTGGTAATCGGGCAGACTGTTACGAGAACTATTCGACGTGATTATGCAAAGAATAATGGATCCTCGTTCGACGAGTATACTGAACTTCGTGGCAACGAAACTACTTACTGTTGCAAATTGCTACAAACAGAGGGAATTGGTTAAAAAAAAAAAAGAGAATAAAGAAAAAAGAAAGAAAAGAGAGACAGAGAAAGAGTTTCTGACTATCGAACGAATAATGATCGATCTATGGAGAACGATGATCGCATGACTCTCTACCTTCGTAAGATTCTAAGAATGCTTCAAAAATAAAATGAAATAAAAATTAAACGAACCTTCTGTAACTTTTTTTACAAAATAATTCCGATATAGTATGAAACAATATACTAGAAATTATAGAGAGATTATTAAAGCAGCAATTCGTTCGTTACATTAAACTTAACGATCCTTTCGGGAAAGACTTTTCTCCTCGATATTAACTTTAAAAAGCATCGTGGATGTAATTAATTAAACTTTATAAAAGGATTAAAAATGAAATACCTATATCAGCAACTTTTTAATTACATATCGTTACAGAAGGTTGAAGATGAAACTCAACTGAAAAATTTAACTACCGTTCACTGCCGGTCATCAAATTATTACGATCGCCTGAAGAAAAAACTGCAGCAGAATTTCTCATACACCGTTAGAAGCATAAAATACTTTTTACAATCCATAAACGCAAGTCCCTTATCTCTTTGTAAGAAAGAAGTTTGTGTTTCTAAGCTTCATTCTCGATCGGTCTTCGAACGAGCGATAATTTCGAAACGATCATAATAATTCGGCTCGTTGTTGCTCATAAACAAAGATGTCGATATTTTCTTGAACCTTCTCTATCGCTATTAATAGCAGCACGCTAGTTACGAACAAGTTTCTCGACGTATGTCTATAGCAATGTACAGCTTGGTATTCTGGAGATCGCTTTGCGCTATTAGGGACCGGAAGCCGAGGAATCCAGGACGCTTTGTGATCCAGCCGGAGAATATGTCTACACACGTACGACATACTATACGTCAGAGGTTGGATCGAACTCGATTCTCGCCGCGAAGATTCTCTGCAAATTAATCGACCAAAGTCGACCGTGGTATCTAGCGAATATTAATAGTTGAGGCGGTTAACTTCTAAAGGAACGGGCTATTAAAAAAGAAAAAAAAAAACAGACAGAGTAGAATGGACGGTTAGGAGAAAAGAGAATATCGCGAGACAGTATGCATCTACGTATCTTTTTTAATTTCGAAAAATTCTTTTGCTTTTTTACGATTCATTCATATTCGTCTTTCGAATAATATTCTCGTTGCAAGATTCTACTTATTTCAAGGAAACTGAAATTGTGTAATTCGTATGACACGACTCATTCCGGTATCTAAAAATTATTGAATTTTTATTTAAAACAGAAAAAAAAAGAAGAAGATTCAAGTTACGTAAGCAAAAGCGATTTGTATCGTTCCTACCGATTCAGTTATATTTCTTATCATTTTAGAAAATAATTTAAGATTCCTTGCTTTTGAGAGAATGTTCGAGACGGAATGGAAGTTAGTCGAGCAATTTTTCTATTTCTGATCTTTGAACATTAATTACAAAGGAGACTTGGCGCAGAATTTAGCGCGCGATCGATGTGCTCGCCACGAAACTTCCACAGCATCGGACTTCGCGAAAGAACCCGACAAAGTTCCCTGAAGTGACACATACTTACATAAGTAATAACGAAATGCCACGGCGAATAAGTATTCGGCTATTTTTACTTGGACAAATTCTAGCTAAAATATTTCAGTCTTGTGTAAGAGATTCTTTTTCAAAATTAAGAGAAAGTATTCTTGCGACCACCTTTAATTAATATTTTAAGCTCGTTGACCGTTCTCTGCTTCAATTTCTATTATAACAATTCCAAAAGCTGAGTACGTAATTCTTGCAGCGATTTCTAATTAATACCGTAAGCTTGCACTTCGTTTCCTACTTTAATTTCTATTATAGCAATTCCAAAAGCTGAGTACGTAATTCTTGCAGCGATTTCTAATTAATATTGTAAGCTTACAGTTCGTTGACCGTCTTCTATCTTAATTTCGATTATGACAGTTCCATAAAAATGTCATTTAAAAAAAGAGAAGAATATCGCTTTCAATTGATTAAAAAATCGATATATTTCGTAAATTATTTATTTACTTTTCAAAGTGTCTTTCCCGGTATTTTAGAAGCAAGAGTCTCGCTGATTACGCGCGCGTCGCAATTTTCAACCGTTCGAATTCCAATTCGCCGGCGAACTCATCGACCGTTCCGCAAACCGACGAAATAGTAAAACTCCAAACACACCGTCTCGTCGGACCGTGGCGAATCAATGTAAAAGCTGCTAATTACAACGGAATCTCCCCGTTGGAGTTCAACGGGTGAAACAGAAACTGCAACGGTTAATTCCTACCGGAGATTGCAAAACTCGTACGTAAATGCATACACGTGATAACGATATACGCGCCGAACACAAAAGTATCAACGACACGAATTAAATCATTATTCATAAAAAAAAAAAGAAAAGAAATTTCATATATATTATTTAATATATGTATTATATAATATATTTATACAAGATGTTCATTTTAACGTTTTACACGATTTTTCAGCTATTTTTTTTTAAAGGTGTAATAGAAAAAGTGTACATCTCACTGTAATATACTTCATATTGTGTGTGAACTAAGGCTTCATATTTTATTTTAGTGTCCGTTACGATATTACGGAAAGGAATCGCGTGATTATATTTTCCAAATGCTTTGGATGATTTTTCTATCATTATGAAAGAAGAATATACTGCTGAAAAATTGCATGAACCGTTACAGCGAACTTCTTCTATATATAAAGTGTTACGCGTAAATTTATCACTTGAGTATCGTTGTAATATTTAAGATTTCGTAAAAATATCGTAAAAGGATTGGACAGAATTTTGTGTCGCAGTTTCTCGAACGAGATATCGGTTAATTACTTCAAATGACAAATTCAACGTGATATACAGCGGATAAATTGATCGAGATCTTATTAATATATCTTCTGATCTTCGGTGATACGTAATTCATTTTTAAAGTATTTTAAAAAATGTATTACTATCATTTCTAATGTGTTAAAGTAGTAATTGGCAAAAGAAACTTGACGCTTTCCACGATACAAAATTGTATACCTCTTGACACAAAATTATGCAATCTTCGTAGAGAAATTTTTTATAAAATCTCAAACATAGTACACGTACTTCAAGCGATCAAATTAAGCGAAACGTCCTGCGTTTTCTGAATATATAGCGAACGAATTAAAGAAAGAAAGAAAAAAAAAAGAGAGAGAAAACAAGGAAGGAGGGAGCAAAAGAGAGAGAAGTAGAAAAATGCATTCTTTCTTGCTCCTTGTCGTAAACAGGACAAGATGTCTGGGGCTAAAGATCTAGGACTCTCTTCGTGTACACGTAACCGTGCCCTAAAACATGAAAACCTCAAAAGTGTGATTGGTCTTCTACCTGCAACATCATCTATACTAATCTATGGTGCGCGAGTTCGAAAAAAAAGAAAAAAAAAAGAGAGAGAAAGGGAGGGAAAGAAATAAAAAAGAAGGAGGCGATAAATATACATGTAGCACGACACATTTGATCCAACATTGCGAACGTCGTTTCCTCATTTGCATCGTTCTACAAAGACGAATCATCGACGATGCAACGTCGAATGACTCCGACTGTTTCATACATCATAAAAATAATCGTACTACACGGAACCATAACGTTTGGATGGTGCTCGCAACCGATATAAATATGTACTTCAAACGAGACAGAGATAGAAGAAGATAGACAAAAATAAAAAAAAATTATATATAATTTAAAAAAAATATTTAAAAAAGGAAAAAAGGAAAGAAAAAAAAAAACTCGATCGAAGACGTAAATATGATGTATCGTCACGACGTTGAGAAACTTCTACCCTGCTTAAGATGGTGGAAACGTGATGTCAGGGCAGCCCACCCTCGCGCGAACTTCTTGATTCGTAGCTAAACAGAGTGCTTGGAAGCCATGCTGTTCTAAGATAGGACGGCGAGTGGACAATGGACAACTGAGGACTGAGGCGAATAGAAACGAACAAAAACAACTAAGAAGAAACAAAAACGAGAAGACTTAGAAATAGAAATGATAGAAATACGGGACAAATTTCGATAGAATAATTTATATCCTCGTGTTATAATATCGATGATATCGATATACAAGGTGTTTCGGATAAACGAGATCGTCTGGATATCTGTTTTACTTACGATCGTATGAAAAGCCTTCTCAGGATCAGGACGAAGTTAAACTGTTTCAAGGGACACGTGTAACGGCGAAGAGAATCTTTCCTCAAGTTCGTTTCTTTTAGAAGATTATTTTTTTTAAATAGAATTCTTTCTATATATATATATTTTTTTTTACAATAGTAGGCGTTTTTTTCTTTATATAAAAATATTAAGACACTTATGCCAGGAAAAAATTAGTTTAAAAGATATTTCGATTTTAATTTCGTCGAATGTATTTGGCGTATGAAAGAAGACAAGGAAGACACGCGTCTTAGTGAAGAATATCACTTTTGCTTGTCATACGTCAAGTTTTACAAAATTAATATATAATTAATAATAATATAGAAAAGGATAAAAAGGGAAAATTAAAATATCTTTGAAATTCAGCATTTTCAGGCACAAATACCTCGATACTTTTGCATAGAGATTAAAGAAACGCATCGACCGACGAATAAAAAGAAATATATAGGGTGTATGTAGAATATAATTCTCGTTTTGAGATACACCGACAATCTCGATATCTCGCGAAAGAATGATGAAAGAAAATTCTTTCCGCCGTTACGCGAACACCTTAAAATAGTTTTACTCTGCCCCGAGAAGTTTTTTCATACAATTGTAAATAAGGCAGATATTTGGATGAACTCGTTTAGCTGAGACAGCCTGTATATCGTACAATAAACATTAATATTATCGTGGACAAGTTGACGTTCTGCTCCACCACGGCGTTGGCCCGATTTCTCTTCTCCAGTTTAGTTCGAAATCGAGACAACGTTGGAGGAGACAAGGCCTCGACAACAGTCTTTGTACTTCGACCGTGCGCTTCGAATAAAAGGGAATTCTTTTACAGGCGAAAACAAAGAGACGTACGAACGTATGAAGATATACGAAGAGGGATGAGAAAGAAGGAAGTCTCTTGCGAAGCCGTGAAAAAGCGGAAGCGTGTATATACGTACTTCGGAGATCGGTTTCGCGATCGGTTCGTCGCTATCGTATTTTTCGCTGGCGCTCGAACCAAGTGAAGTCGCTTGGCGTCTATTTACCTTTGTATCGAAGCGTCTATTGAACGCGTTTCTTCGTAGCTTACGCACGGCCAATTCTCGTTCGTAGGTTTGTCGAGAGTAATGTAAAAAGATTGCGAAAGTTTGACAGATTCTTGGTGGTGAATCGATCGCGGTGCATCGGCGAAACAAAAGAAAACACGAGTTTTATTATTTCAGAAGCGATCGGTAAGCAAAGGAGTTAGATTTCTTAACTCTGCTGTGCAACCAACTTCTTTCCACCCAATTGCACTTTTATCTCGTTAGAAATTCAGATGCCGTCTTTTTACACGAATTATGCTCTTCTTTTTTAAATAACGAGATTTTTTTGGAATTTTTCAAATGTGGACTACGCGTAAGACACTTTTGGAAGGTGGTTTACGCGTTGGAAAATTAAACAATTCAGAATCTGATCTAAATCGTTGTTGTCATTTACGAGCTTTTATCATAAATTACGATATTTCCCCAAATTTTTTAACGAAGAAGAGGCACAATTGAGCGGAGAAGTTTGAGTACCGTAGCAGGGCTAATTCGCTAGCAGCTTCCGTCATTGTCGCGTGGACGTGAGATACAAAAGCAAGTTGGCTGAAATTCGACCGTGGCGAAACACAATTAGGATCGCGAAGTGGAAAGCAACTGTATGTACATAAAATGTTCCACGTAATTGGGACAAATCATACTCTTTGCGTGATTGCAATTAGGAAATTATCTACTGGGTGAAATATTAGAATAAATACCAGAGAAACATGATAAATGATTTAACGAGGATCATATCCTTTCGTAAGTATAATGCAACGCATGTACATTATGAGATTGTACAAAAATATTTAAAAAATAAAACCGTTTAATTTTCTCTTTTTTTTTTTTATTCTGTACAAAGAAGACATTAGAAAAAATTTGGTCGAAAAATAATCAATTTGTATATTTCGTATAAATATTGTTATTAAAGTTACAATGTTTCGTGGCAGATATTTTTCAATCACTGCACCCGTGCTATATTACACAGAATAACAGATTTGATTTACGTGAAACAAAATACACGCGTCTATTAAAAAACCACTGTACATCTACATAATGCACATACACTGTGTTACGTTCGCGAAACAACGTATTTATAAAAATATGGTCCTGGAAAGGTCTCTTAATTATTCATCTCTTTTTCATAATATCTTTCTCTAATTGCGACCAGAGAAAATTGTATGATTTGTCCTAGTTACGCGAGCCAACCTGTACACACGTTTTCGGTTATCTTGAATATTTTCCATCCCGAGGATGAGTTAATCCCTTGGTGCTTACGATGGTTACATTTAAAGGAAAATATATCGTTTCAGATGAAAATTCTCCTACAGAAACCAAAATCTTACCAATAATCTTGCCAGTAATACGGCACGTAGTAACAGAGAAGAATCCTAAAGAAAAAATTGGCAAGAACCATAATTCCATTTATGCTTTTTCCTAAACCCTGCAACTTTTGTCTAACTAATTATGCTTCGAATAGTAAGAACCATATCCCGATATAAACCGTAAAAATTCTACTCGTATTACTAAACAGATATGTTGGAAAAATGTAAATTATAAATTCCCGTAAGACAAAACTGTGTCGGTTACTGTTACAGTTCCACTGTTGTCAATTGATTTGCTATCATCAAGGGATTAATTTGCCTCGAGAAGCGTCTGCAATCCACTAAGATCCGATGCATCTTCCGCGTGGCGAGACACGTTTTAAGAAGTGGGATTTACCAGGATCGAGAAGGCGGATCAGAAACAGAGGATTTCTGATCAGACTCTACCGAGAAGAACGGAACGTAAACAAGAGAAATCAGAGACAGTGTACGTAGGACGAGAAGCCAAGAATTAAATCATGTTCTGTAAGCCGAGAGACAGTAGATAAAATAGTTAAGACGGAGAAATAAAACTAAAGAAACAAAAGTAGAAATTTAGAGAAGAAGGAAAAAAGAAAAGATAAAGGTAGATATAATTCTCCATAACAGGCAGAGAAACTTATATGAAAACTTAGACAGAGTCAGAAGTGGCGGTGGGATTGTGAAGAGAAAGAGAGAAAGAGAAAGAGAGAAAGAGAGAGAGAGAGAGAGAGATAAAGCGCAATGTAGTAAATAATATACCTATGTAAATCTACCTTTTCTCGTGCCACGCATGCATACTGGTCTTTGTTTTGTTGTACAACTCGCTCATTGTTCACGTCGTGGTTGTCCAATACCAACCCGCCCCCAATTAGATCAGCTATAGCGTGTCTCCCGTAGAGTGACATACTTCGCAAGGAAAAGAAACGGAAGTAGAGATACAGAGAACACAAGTTAAGAAACAAGACAAACAAATAGCGAAGGAAACCAAATAGAAAATTGTACCGACAGAACAATGTATGTATAGAAGAAAATATATAAAGTGGAAGAAAAAGACAAACGAAACGTAAAAGGAAATGACAATAGAGTGAAATAACGTAACAGAGAAGAAAGAAGGAACTCGACCGGTCCGCGGAATAACGCTAATGAAAAAGGCAATGAGCCGTGTGTGCAGTGAGATTCTGGTCGGCCACCTTTTTCTCTCGTTTACATTTTCATTTTATCTTCGTGCGGATTTTCCGATCTGTATGTTTTATGCGTCGTTTTCTTCGTTCTTATTGGTAGCTGTTCTTTCATTCGAGTTTTTCGCCGTTCTTTTTTCTCGCATCTCGAAACCGAAAATCGTGGAAGTCGGGCTCCGTGTGAGTCGTCGGTCGTCGAAAAGCGCAGAGAAACAGAAGGCAGGACGGATGCTGAGACACGATGATACACGCCATCTTGACTACGAGCAGATTCGTTAACAATTATCATCGATTTCGGTCTGCCAAGATCGCCAAACATTTCTGCGATCGTCTACGATGCACTGGAATTATTGCACAGCAGGAGCGATAGAAATACGATTTCCGCAGCTTTCACAGTAACGGAAATTCGATGATCAGAACTTTTACAGAGATAGCAGAAATTTCTAGAAATTCGTTGGTCAGAGCTTTCGCAATCGGAGGAGTAATAAATTTTCCATGTTCGGTGCTTTCACAATAGTAAGAATAATACTTTGTTAGAGCATTCAAGATCCACGATCTACGAGTTTTCTTTTAGATTTACATATTCACGCTCATTTGCGATAACAGAAACAACAAAAATACTAGAAATTCGATGATCAGAGCGTTCGTAATCGTATAAACGATAAATATTCGGTGCTTTCGCAGCAGCAAAGATAAAACAAACTTCTAGAGCCTCCACTCTGCACAATCTACGAGTTTTCTTCCAAATTTTCATATTTATACCCTTTTTGAATAACATGAATAAAAATTAGAAATAATAAGAATCCTAGAAACTCGATGATCAGAGCTTTCACGATATGTACAAAAGATAATAAAAGGAACAAATTGGACGCTCGGCGTTCCCACCACAATGTCTTCACAAAATTTCAATATTTACACTCTACAATCTTACAAACGAACAAACAAGAGAAATTCGCAGGAAAATTCGGAAAATTTACGATCGTCTGAGTGTCCTCTCGCGGAATAAAGAATAACGCGTGCTCGTTTATCAATGTGTTATGTGTGTGAAAGAGACAGACAGACAGACAGACAGACAGAAGAAGGAGAAAGAGAGATCTTCCATCCCTCCAGCGAGTTTCTATCTCTCTGTGCATCATTTTGTCTTCTTTCTTTCTGTGCCGCAGTCAGCCGGACGCGAATTAAAAATTCTGACGCAAACCGAACGCGACGAGTTTGTACTGTCGGAAGGCGGAACCGAAACGCACCCTTTTAATAATTCAATCTGTCAACAGGGGGATTGCGAGAGCGTTGCGTCAATGTGTTTGCACCCCGTCCACGCACAAAAACAGTTACTAATTAGCAAACGTCGCTGTTAAAGCCGGTAATTATGTTTGCCGGGCCGTCGTTCGCGCCGACGCTGACAGATAGAAAATTCAGAATCAATTGCTTCGGCAAACGTGACTACCGTGTGTTCCTCTGCACGCTGCGTTTTCTGTCTGCCTGTCGACCCGGCCATCATTAAAAGGAAAACGCGTTTGTACACCGTCGCGTCAAAGCTCTGCCCTTCGTTTTTCCGTTTGCTCTTTCCAATGTTTCCACATCGAAACGTTCAGATCTTTCCTCGATCATCGATCGATCGTTCTGATCGAATAAGTCTTAGTAATGCGTTTGAACGATTCTCTTTAGAATTATGGTTCCACCGTGTATCGTCATATTATCATTGGTGTCTTAGGTTGGTTGATCGATATTGCTAAACAAAATTTTAGCTTTTGAGGTATTGGCCAGGTTTCTACGTTATTCGATATATCGTTGGTAATTGGAACAGACAAGAATATTTCCAGTTTTGTTTCTTTACCTTGAATCGCATTTCACAATCGATTTGACTAATTTGAGAAAGTTACTATTACATCGTGGTAAATCAGTATGTGCATTTTAATTACACGTATTGGACATGCTGACAAAATATGTATATATTGATGTACATATAGAAAGTGTATATATACATTAGCAATTTTATCTACCAACAAGTCTAATCCACCAGAAAAATCTCAGTCTTCTCATAGAAATTTCCAACGTTCGATCGATGCGCGTGGAAAGAAAGTATCGCGATAATTATTATCGTTTATCAATTTTTCTACATATTCGTTATCTAGCACTACGGAAATCTCCATCGTTCGTTCGATATATCCAGAGAAAGAGTAAATATTTTTGCTTTGCTGCTGGGAATCTTGATTGTCGCAATTTTCCAGTGCATCGACTCGTCTTTTTGCCATGCTTAATGCTGTCAACCCTCGTCAAGATGGCATTTCATGGCGCCTGCCGATCGACCGGACGTACGGGTCGACTTCGACCTCGCTAATCAGCATGAAACTCATCGACCGCCATTCTTAAGATGTCTCGTGTACGCGCCTGTCCGCGTTTGACCGGATCCAACGACAGGCCATGACGAAGAATCCATCGTGCGACCCTCGAGTAAGCGTTCATGCTAAAGCAGGCTCGATCAATCGGAGAGTAAACCCCCGGTGAAACGCGCGTGATTCTCGAACGTATTGCAAACGAGCTCTTCATAGCGCGACAAAGTATCGCACTTTTTCAAATTATCTGCAGCCAAAACGCTCCATCGATCTTACGTAATTTCTTCTGAATTTTCTCTACTTGTTATACCGTGTAGCTAATCGATTCGACAGATGAGCGGCTCAAATCACACGCGCCTTTCGTCCAGAGGTTGTCTGCACGTGGGCGGACAGAATCGGCCCCACGATGATCGTACTCGAACCAGAGATAAAACATAGCTCGATCGTGACACACCGATTATTATCATATCGTAAACACATGGAAATCATAGGAAATGAAATATAGAAAACGGAAGGACACGAAACCATACCATCGAATATGCCATCGAAATAACAGAAAGAAACTATCGTTCGTCCTCTTTTGCTGTATTTCTTTCGTACTTCGGACTTTTTTGCACCTGTGTTGACCGAACGTTGTCGAATACGATTCTCGTGAAGAATATTCACGGTCATATGTGTCGACGGGACGCGCGATAAACGAGATTCATTTGCACCATACCGTGTCTTTTTTTATTTCTCTCGTTGAAAAATTTCTTTTATCATTTTTGCTTTGATCGAGCTTGATTCGCGTACGCGAACAAGCGTACTACGACGCGCTTCTTCGTAACGAAGGATCAAGGTTTTAACGTTTATCGAACGGCGTATAGCCCATGTGGAGTTGGAAGCTTTGAAACTGCTCGAACGGTTGTAGTAGAGTCGTTAAACTTGAAGCTCGATAAACTGGTTTCGATCAACCACTTGACGCTCCGTGTCGACGATTTGCATAATACCGCGGTGGCAATGGCGATCTTGCAACGGCACAAAGGGAAAACAGTTCGACTGTGAAGATTGCCATATCGATCGTCAGTTTGAGACCACACACCTTGTCTCGTGGGCAAAATTTATGACAGTTGGGGACAGGTTGTCGTTTTATTTGCTAAAGATTGAAACGCGGATTTATTCTTATCGTTATCGATTCGCGTCTCATGGAAGCTAACGGTGCTTCAGGTATGCCGTTCATGTTCAGATAGAAATAGATACTGGCGATATACAATTGTTTAATAGCGTCGATTGTCTCCATTCTAAAATATTTTATACGGATATCACTCTTTTAAATTATCGAACGACCAACAAAATATTTTCTTTTCTTTTTTTAAATTAGTTGGTATAATTTTCCGCTGGATTTGGGAAACGTTTATTTAAAAAGTTGCCTAACGCTTCAATTTGCAGGTATTTTTCATTTCTCATTTTTCGAAATCAGTAAGTTTTAATCAGTTACGGTAACAAAATATGAAGAAGAGAGGCAACATTCGTGGCGTGACTTTTATGACAAATTTCTTCAGAATTGTAAACTAAAAATACTAAAAACGGAATAAATCCTGTTTTAAAATTTAAATTAGTATCCTTGCGGATAAATATTCATTAAATTATTGAAATATCGTGGTTCAAGCCATTTTTTAAACCAGTCGCAGTACACGTGTCTCTTAAGAAATCAAGCGATTTCCTTTGAAGATATTCCATCAAAAGAGACTCAGTTTCAAGAAAGTCTTCGCGTGCCACGAAATTCCGATGATTAAACACGGTCGACACGACTCATTTCCGACAACCTGTCCCATAATACAACTGATAATGTGGTAACGCCACCGATATCACCTCAAGTGTGAAATCTCAAAGGCGACCGATTATTATCAAGAGGAATTCGCGTGACTCGACATTTCTCCATTCGACTGCACACAAAACTACAGTCAATCCAATGATACAAGAATAAATTCGTTCAACGCCGACAGTAATTGTTCTTTTTGTCTAAAAAAAAAAAAAAAAAAAATCGTTATTCGACTGCGTACACACAAAACGACGACGAATGCATAAAAAAAGAAAATATCCAACGTTAATTGTAATTTCGTACATATTCCCCTGTTCGACTTCACCGAGAAGATTAATGAGAGTTCGATTAAAAAATTGATCGAATGTTAATTGTAGTTTTGTAAATTGCTCTTCGACGTTTCTCTTTCGACTCCACAGAAAAGAATGATCAATTCAATAAATAAAAATGAAAAAGAGAGAGGTTCGATATCGTTCTTAGACTTTAAAGAAGTTTCTCGCCTAATGCACGGCTATGATCGACAATAATCGTGATTATCGCGCGTACCGTACAATCGTGTATCATCTCGTGTCGGCATGCAACGAGAAAATAAATTCTCTGTGCACCGTAAAGGACGGCAAGCAGTTTCACAGAAGGCGACATCAACCCACTATCAATCGCAAGCACAAGAAAAAAAAAAGGAGGAGAGAGAGAGAGAGACAGAGAGATAGAGAGAGAAAGAGAGTGTGAGAGAGACACACACCGAGACCACGGCTGGGACATAGAGTACGTAAAGAAGCGTCTTGGTGAACATTGTCAGAGAGACGGAACAGAGACAAATGAACGAACGAACGAAGAACAAGAAAAAATCCAGAAACGGCCGATACACGTAACAGACACGTGCGGATCACATAAAAAGCAAAGCACATAACCGACGCGCCACTTCGACGAGTTAACGATCTCTTAATTATCAATAAATTAGACGTCTGTAAGAAAATCTTGCATTTTACTTAGAGGAGTAAAATAGATAGTATTGAGAAATTAAAAGATTCGATAAAGAAGACAGTTGGAGATCGATCGATCGGTGGATATTTAAGAGACGATTCCTCGTGAAGCCACGCGATTGGGAGAAACACAATGGGGTAAAGTGGAGCTTCGAGTTCCTCTTATTTCTTCTATTCCAAGAGAGTAGAACGAGAAGATAGAATAGAAGAAGGTATCTCTGAAAGAGGTGGTATTTTTTAAAAGAAATATTTCCTCGACATTTTCAAGTTTCCAATCTCTCTCTATAGAAGGTTTCTGGACGAAAAAGCGACACACGCGTACAACGTGTTCTTCATTTGTTAATCACGTATTCGTAATTCTTTAGTTGAAACATAGAACACAGTGGATTTTAGTTGTACAACGTATGGAATGTTGCAAGCAAACAGATGATGATTCTGGAAGTAAAAAAGCGTGGAAAATGTCGAATAAAATTTTTCGTTGGAAGCTTCGCTTTTTTTTTTTTTATAGATAAAAACGAGCTTGAAAATTCATGAGTAGACGTGCGTGCGCTCAAACCATCTCTTGATCGATAGTATGCAATATGCTTGCCGGTGAAATAATGTCGAGTTCTATTTCAAACCTCATTTTTTTTTTTTTTTTTTTTCAAAAACGAGGCTTGAAACGAAAAAATTGTACTCTTCATTTTTGACTTGTTTTTGTTTCCAGAATAATATTTTTCCCGGTTCTATATATACATATATATCACATGAAATATTGCGCGTATAGTCACAAAATCCATTGAAACAGTTTGTAAAATGAAGACGACAAAACGACAGCGTAAATGTATATCACATTAAAACAAAGACGAAGAATATGAAATGCAGTACACAACTGTTGGCAATTGCTTCAAAAAAAGAAAAAGAAAAAAAGAAAAAAATGGACTAGTCTATTGCAAAAGTCCATTACTTGAAATCGATCCACTTCCTTGCTAAAATTAGTGAGCGAAGCAATTGATTCGATACACATAATCGAGCCATAAATAACCACAACAGTTTGAACTACATATATTCGAGCTACCTAATATTAATTTATATTCTGTATCTTACAACGATAAACGTTATTAATGGATTATGCCACCTAGAATACAGAGTACAAATTAAAATAAAGTATCCTGACCTTAAACAACTTGATCCAAACTATCGTGGCTTAATTCAACGAATTAAAAATTGACGATCATAATTACATCGTCTTTTCTCTTTTTTAATTCTTAAATATCAATTTTCATTTCATAAATATGCCATCGCTTCATCGTCCTCTTACTTATTATTTATTATGTCATTTCTTTCTTTCCGTCCAGAAGCGTGATATATACATAGAAAGAGAGAGAGAGAGAGAGAGAGAGAGAGAGAGAGAAGCACTTGTGGAAAGTTTGTATGTTGCTTTCGTGAACGAATCACTCGAAGCTACACGAAGGAACGTCGAGCAGAAAGCCAAGGTGTGTTCAAGGTGCCGATGCATGTACGTGTGGACCGGGCTTTGGAGTTTGTAAAGGGCTTTTCCAGGATGGGGACCAGGTGGCCTATACAACGGTGGAGCATTCCGGTACACGTGGGCAAACATTCTACGCGACGTTACGGCATTTGGTGAAAATTGGATATCGAATGCTTCGACGAGTTGAATGAACCGCGTCCTACTCGCATCTCTCGTTCGCGAAACATCTAAAACTGTGAATCCTAGATGACGCGTGTTTTCACCTAAAACTGTTCATTACATATTGCCGTTGTTCAATTCTCGCTGAGAATTCGATCTCAATCGTTCATGAATATAGTCTCGATTCACTGCGAATACGTTTTTAGTTTGAAATGTTGCAAAGTTTAAATACTTGTTAGGAGAATGGAAGTTTTGCATTTTAGTAACAAAGATACAGACGTTTTGACAAGCTATCAAGAAACGAATATGTTATTTGAAGAGAAAATTCGAAATTATATTGACTTTAGGTCGGTGTCTAATAAAATATGGAAATTTATCGATATTAGTTATCAAGAGAATTAATTGCTACTACTCTGAATATCACCATAGAGTGAATCATTTAACGTTAAAATGGAAGGTCTCTTTGTTGGCTTGTATTAAATGAAAAATACCAAAGAGAAGGAAATATTCATTATGAAAGCGTCAGTACTGCAAAAATGAGAATTTTCTTTTCAACTTATCATTCCCTAGAGTAGATTCTAATAGTATGTATATAACTTGACCTATATCTGTATAATACTTGAAACAAACGTGTTACTTGATCATTTTTCTTTCCATTAATCCATACTGGAAACTTTGCAATTAATTATGTCGTAACATACATACACTCAAATTTACAAAAGAATTTGTAACAATGTAGAAAAGATTCAAAAAGGAAAGAAAGAAAAAGTAGCACCTCTTCTACCCGAAATCCGCTTCTCAAGCTTCGTCACCCTATTTTCCTCATTCACTATCTCCTTCACGACCCTATTCACCCTTTTCATCCTCCCCCTCCCAAAACACGTCAGCTCTCGTCTTACATCCAACTCTTTCACCATTTCCACCAATTACCGTGATCGTCCGGAGCCATGTATTAAACCCGAATCAATTCAGGACGAAGAAGTAGACAGAAACAGAGATAGAGAAACAGTGCATCTTGGCCAGGAATTGTCCAAATTGCGTCCTCGGAAAGACGCAAAGTAGTAATTAAATGTATAAGGGACAACTGGGTGTATAGGTGAACAAGGGTTAACAATATATAAATATATTTATATATATGTGTATATATATATTTATATATACGTATAATTCATATACATATACATATATACATATATATAAATAACAGAGGTCCGCTCGCGTTGCTCCGTACAACGTGTACGTTGGTGTATACGTGTGTACGTGTATTAAAACGTCAAGATAGATTCGAGATACGGTGTGTGTACCGGTTTTCTGATCGAAAGGGTCTGGTGGTAGTATCTCTTGGGGTGGTTTTTTTTTGTTGGTAATCAGGATCTCGGGGGTGGATCACGAAAAACAAAAGACTTACGGCGTCTGCCACGAGGTGTGCGGGCGGGAGGGCTGCCTGCAAGTGTCCACTCTTCAGCAGGGGGTCGGCGAGGCCTGCCACGCTGGCGTGTAAGGGGCTCGGGTGGAGGGGATGATGTGGGGTTGTAAGGTGGGCCGTGGATAGGAGCGGATGCCCGTGAGAAGCGGCGAAGGCCGAGGAGGAAGGGTGGGCCGCGAAGGGCGAAGTCGTCAAAGTTTGGGTGTTCAGCGAGGGCGGGGTGGGCCCGGCAGCGGGCGCGGGCAATGGCAATACTGTACTTACGTCCGAGTGGGCGGGCACCGCGTAATTACCCTGGATGGTGTAGGCTTGCCCACCAGCCAGGATCACTGGCCCACCAACTTGGGGTTTGGGGCGATAAGGGATCGTGGCGCCTTTAGGAGGGGACTGAAACAGAAAGAAACACACGCACGAGTGCGAATACACAAATCGTGTTGTTCATTCGTGTACTGTAGTAGCCACCACTTAATGCTCGCTGGTTCGGGTTCGCGTGATCAACCAGTTCGTCGGACTAGTTCGCTAGATAGAGTCTTTGGATGGACAGCTAGGTGTCTCAGGAAGTTCTCGGAACGCATTAAGAACGAGCGAGATACGACCGAGAACGCTATTTGTCTAACGGGGTCCTGAGATGATCAATATACATTGTCGATACTTCAGAGTTCTCAACGTTACTGTATGTGTAAACGGATCCTTGGATATTGTGTATGCGTTTTATCGCCGACATACAGGGTGTTTCATAACATGTAGAACCCATTTCAGCAGTGGACAGCAGACGCAGAAACGACGAAAACTGTCCATGCAAATACATGTCCTGTTTGACTTTGTTTGCAAGTTATAGCCATTTTTATGTTACAATAATCCGCGACAGGCAGAGGATGGATATTCGCGTGTTTATATGAACCATTTTCACTGTCCATGTGTCGTCTGCCTGCTACTGAAATGACTCCCACATGTTACGATATACCCTGTACATTGTCTGGGGGACGTTTACACGTATAATAATGTTTAGAAACCTGAAGAATTATCCCAGGACCCCTTAATTCAGCGACTTTCAACCTTTCTTATCTTATGGCATGCATAAACGAATTACTAAAATTATATTTGGTTTGAGAGCATTCACACCAAACGCCTATTGTTCTGGCTGTTGTCGTTTCTTTACTTAACAATCTAAGAGAAAAGGAAGTGGATGACTATGACTAAATGAGTAGATATTACACGCTTCAATCTCGCGGGTCTCTCACTGGTTGAAAATCGCCGATCTAACCGACCGTTTCGTGGAACTAGCTCCAGGAATTCGTGGCAACGACTTTGCGAACATTAAACTGCAGGATAAAAGAACGAACCTTAAGCGGAGGCTACAGTATATAGACACGAGAAGATGGCTAGCTAGTGGCATCAACACTTTAACGTTCTTCCTTCGTAGAAATTTACAATTTATCGCCCGAACAATATCATCGTTAATTTTTACCTTTCCCTTTTCTTTGGACTCATAAATCGTTTAGTAAAATCGTCCTTGTACAGTAACTGGATACATGAATCTTGTAAATGGAGGGCACAAGGCCAAGGGAAATACGTGTTGCTTTCTACTACATTCATTATCGCACACTGCTGTACAAAGTGTGTCATGAAATATGTGGTATCGATATGACAAATACTTGCCACATACTTTATGGCACCTCATATAATTAAAACACACGCTCGCTTTTATGATCGCATTGTGTTTCACGTAAGAGATAATCAATCGGATTCGTGTTTCTTAGCCGAGCCATTTTCTCATCTCTGCGCAGTACAGAGGCTGTTCTAGCCTCTCGCAGATTCTGCATTATTATAGCGTAACTGTGTATAGAGAACTACGAGTAGAGACGTCACCCTGCTTGATGATTTCAAGTGGTAGATTGACTGCGAATGTTCAAGCATTCAGGAGAAACTTAGTAGCAGAAGCAACAGAATAATCGAAACGAGCAATTCTCAACTTCCACGATATTCTTAGTAGTTCAGAATTTTACAATTTCTATAAATTTCTTTCCTGAAGTGTTGAATATTAATCACGTATCTGACTACCGTGAAACTCATTAGCTTAACGAAAGATCGAGCTACTACGATTAATGGAAATGGCAACATTCGATTGGTGACATTGATCTGGTATTCGAACATGGTGGAGGCGACGTAAAAAGTGTAGCAGATTAATTTAACTTCTGAGAGGCTCGATCAATGGTATGACAAGAATAGATGATATTGGCCAAACTCGAACCTCCAGGAAGCAATATTTCACGCGTAACGACCTAATGATAAAACAGATCTTTATTGCATCCATTAAACTTTAAATTAGCATAAACATTCGCAGTCCAGAGATAAGTAATATGGCAGGCCTTGGTCTCTAGAATACCTAAGTACGTACCTCTAGCATAACACAACAGATGTGATATATGCATTGTGTAATGGCCTCGCTGGTACCGGATATGGTGACTGCGCGTTCTGTCGAATTAGGCAGCATGTCAGAGGCGACCTGGATCGAGGCACCGGTCACCTCGCGGATCTCCTTGATCTTCGAGCCACCTTTGCCGATCAGAGAGCCGCACTGCGATGCTGGGACGATCAACCTGAGAGTGATGGGTGGCCTGGGTACACCGCCGCTTCCCTGGATGTCATGGAACTGGGAACACCATTCCTCGAATTTTTTGCAGATCAGCGTGAACGCTTTGAAGATTGAGTTCGTCGGTCCGGTCACTGTCACTATTCGCTCCGGGCATGAACCGTCGGAGATGTTGATCTTCGCGCCGGACTGTGAAACAGCAAGTTCCATTAGTTCTTTTTGTTTCCAATAAAAGGAAAACAGTTCTTTTTATCAAAGGATAGTTATAACGGTTTGATTTTGTCTTATTTTGAAGCGGTTGTTGACAGCGGTTTAGAGTTTCAGGTTCTTTATTTTAGCGTAGCGTACATAGCGGTGCTATGTATATGGTCGATAAACGTAATTATGTATAATTATTCTCACGTCATTTCCTACAAATCGTTTCATTCACGAATGGGACCATAAATACATTTTATGGAATCTTGGTAAAAAGACGCACGAAATATATCTGATTCGTGGTCGTACAAGTTTTATTGGAAAATTAAATTAAATTTCATCAACGTACCGTATGAAGCAATTTTATCGAAAAATGTTATTGAACATCTTTTTGCTGGGTTGGGTGTGTAGAATATATGCGCTTGTACATCTTTCAATAAGTCGTTTACGCTCTGTGAGGAGTCTATTCTCTTTCATTTAATTCTTTGTTAAGCTTCTTCTCAATTGTTCGTGTGAAACAATCATTGAATTATCTTAAATATTATTCATGTATCTACTTTACGTTATTCATTCTACATTATACTATACGCTTCGCATAACTTTCAGTTTATATATCATCTACATTCGCGTATTATCAAAACTATTCATTCTATCATTTAATACCTCGCATCAATCTCTTTTATACGTCTCGTTCGAATTATAAAGTCAAATAAACGTTTGAAACGTTGGCTTCGACAGTTTACGCTGTTTGCTTTTTCCAGCTGCACATACATTATTTATAATTTCACAGTGGCGTGTCGTTCGCAACGTCATTATCCTGCACGATAACCAGCAATCGCGACGATGACGGTAGCCGGGGCTTGTCGCATTTTTCAGCGACTCATATAGAACGATTCTCTGCCGTTCCTGGACGTTCAAGCGATTAAATAGCGGACAATGGGCGTTGAATTAAACTATTGAATGCCGTGTCATTGTTCGAAACCGTATTACGCTACCTGCGAAGAAGCTGAATGAAACACACGGAGCTTTTCTAAAACGTGGAGCAGCAGGTCCGATTAAATCCTATTGTTCGCGTTTAAACACGAAATTGTTTCTCGTTTGTCTACGAAGCGCAGGAAATAATATATGTGTATTCGAAATAATTTTCTTCCAGTGTATAACTGTAAATTATTTTAATTGCCCGTAATTTCCTTCTTTGCAGGCGGAAACGAATTATTTCAAAAGTTTTCAAACCTACGTGTTTGCACCGTTTCTGTACTTTATGCACGTGGGCGAGAAATATATCTTATCGTTCAAAGCGACTGGGAAATGTAATAAATATCTAGAACGATTGTTAGCGTCGCGCTTCAGCACAATTTTAAATAATTCTCTTTATTCAAATTGTTTAAAAAAATTTGCTCTTTTGTTCGCTGAATTATGCACACGCAAGAGGAAAATAGAGAATTCGTGGGATAACTTCACTCTTTATCGAGGTATATTTTACTTGCATATAAGATTCAAAAAATATATTGAATCTTTTACAATGATGATCGTAAAACATCAGTTCTTCAGCCTCTGTTACTCGCACAGCTGAATAATAAATCGTACTGCGGCTGTATGATAGTCAGAGATAAATGCTATATCATTTGGAGAAGAACTCGACAACAATACCTTGTTAGAAAAAATTGAGTATTAACGATGCTTTTCTAGATTCATAGGGTTCTGTTTTTTTCATACTTCCCTTCTAAACTTCGTTAAATGGAACGTACAATTTTCTTTTTATTTACCGTCCACCATAGTCTCTTTAAGCGAATACAACAACCTGTGAATGTAGGTCGTTGGAAGCTATTTTAAATCTCTTTGTTACACCACCCTAACGTTGTACCATCTGATCAATTCGACGTGTTGGTTAGCGAATTAGGCGTGCATCGATTATACGCTGCTCGTAAACCGGAAAAAATAGAATCATTACCTAGGGATCTGCACAGAAGCGCGTATAATTTCGACATCGATGTTTCTTCTCAAGAAGTATACGAGCAAAATATACAATGAAAAAAGTAACAAATATCTTCTAAATTCCATCAAATAAACTCTTCGCGAGAATTCGGCGAAACAGAAAGAAAGAGAGAAACGTATCTCGAGTGAAATTCTAAAAATTAAATTCTTACGAATACGAAATTCCACCGTCTTAAGATACACTGCTCGCATGATGATTAATTAATTTATTGCAATCTTGTACAAATTACAATGGTCCTTGATAATGGTCCTATGATATTTATTGTACCTTTAACGATATAGATAATGTTGCAAATCCCTTCTCAACGGTGGTGATAACGTACAATCGAACAGCTTTATCGAATTTTTAGAAATTTTATGATCCATAAACGAGTTACGGTATCAATAAAGTGTGAGAACGATCTATACTTAACGCGTTCCTTCGCCAGGCGTGCCATGCTCCGTTGAACTTCGTGTATCGCACCTAATGCATATATATATCGTAGAATCAGGTTATTATAACGCACGATTACCGTAGCGTAAAGCACTTACCAGATGATCTGATATTACAATTTGTTTGTTGGCATAATAATTTGCATGGATATTTAAAACAACAGACCGTGACAATCATATTACTGTTATATCTTAAAAAATACAAGAATATTGAAAGATACTGGAGGAAAAAGAAGATTGTTTGCTTCAAAATGTGTACAATTTTAAGTAAGATATTTATTTCTTCTAGCTCAGTTTTTTAAATATTTTTCAATAGGATATTTACTCCTCCTACCCTAATTTATCTCTAATTTACAGAAACGAAGCAATTTATTTTCAGTTTCCTTTTGTTTCGAATTTTTGTCATCTAAAAAGTTGGCCGCGTGTCTGACTTTCCACGAATGGGAAAATTTCATCAAAATAAACCGCAAGCGTATACGGATATTTTTACGGAGTAAAAGTTATATCGGAAAAATAGATTAAAACGTGATCGCTGGCGAATCAAATTACAAGCTTGCAGGGAGAAAACTCCTCTTGAAAAAGGGAAATCGTTGGAGCGTATTATTGAAATCGAATAAAAGAAATACCAGTCTATAAACACAGTAACGAAACGTAACTTTGGCTATAGTTTCTTGTTGCGACGGCTAACAAATCGCCACGTCGAATTCACGACGTAAACTAATTGCAACCGACGCGAACTTGCCCAGCCTGCAGTTTTTGGATACATATATCAAAACTGGAGTAACAAGGATGACTTTAGCCTGGATGACTAAAACCTGCATTGCACGCGAATTCGAACTTTGAAACAGAAGGTGAGCAACGTTCCTAACAGATAACCACAGTCACGTTGCACTTTTCCTTGGCGTAAGATTACAGCCAGTATATACATAGTGATTAAGTGTTTGGTTGGACAAAAGAAAATTACTCAAATTTTATCGACTACGACGGTATTATACAAAAAGGACATTAATCGTTGGACGACGAACGCTGTCAATTTTTAGTCATGCAGATAATGTACGTTCAGTGGCTGTTGAAGACACGCTGACTCATAAAAGTAGTTGAACACTTATTTCTATGCAAATTTTCATGGACACGATTAAAGGGATACAAGTTAAAGATTCGTTTTACTTGCTAAAAAATTACAACCAGTTATTCTTTGTACATTATACGGTAGGTATATCGTATACTTTTGTGTATTGCACAGATACCGTGCTTTTTCGGTATCTTGAAATTTTGCATAAATGCATAGAAACACGCAGACTCTTTATGTCAGGCTGTAAGCGTTACGCGAAGCATTTTGCAACTTGTACTATTTTTATCGCGAAAATAGATATTTATAATTTCTCTGGCGTTTCATTGTAAATTATGAAAATTTATAACGTACGATAATAATATGAAACGCGAGAAGGATTGCGGTAAAAATGTAATAATGTATCATTAATATGTGTCACGAAACAACATTTATATGCACGATAATCAACGCGTTAGCGTATTAATCAAAGCGCAAACAGAAATTTAATAGTTCTTGAACAACGTCCAAAACGTTCCGATCGTAAATATTAACGTGAATCATAAGTTGTTTGTTCACCGGTTTACGCGAAAACTTTGTTTATTCTATAAAAATTTGCCCAGCAAATATGTACATACATAGCCTACTTCTCGAAATGCTGGCCAGCGTGTCTCCAATTTAAATGCAACGTATGTTAAATGAAAGTTTGCCTATTGATTACGAACGAAGAACCATTTACAAGTTGATGGTAATGTTCGTATTATAAATGCAAGACTATTGAAATGTAAATAGAAACGTATAAATGAGGAATAATCACTCGTTTGGACTATGGACCTATTTGAAATAAAAAGATTCTTCATCCGAGTAACGAGAATAAAATAAACGAAAAGCTATGCTTTTCGGAATATTTGCCATTGTCTCTGTATCATCTTTATCGTTACCGAATATATCGAATTCTCTTATTACAATTAAATTAATGACATTCCATTATTACTAAATTTCTTTTTAAATAATTTCTCAGGATCGCTTTCAACTTTCTTTTCTCACGTATGGTCCGAACTAAAATTATTTTCCTGTTAATTATTAAAGTGGATTATATAACGCAGTTTTCCTGAGTGTCAGGAATTTATCGCGATAGCATTTTTCTTTGACAAATTAAACAGAAAAAGTGATAATTACGGGAATTAATAAATCACTCGGACAATGATAAGAATTTCATTGAGCTATAGAAAGATATAAAATGGGATAGATTAATTACCTCTTCGCGGAACCTCTTGACGATTTCTCCTTTCTTCCCAATGATGCTTCCAACCTCCTGTAACAGACAGAATGCAAAACACCGTTAGAATCGATCCCAATGCAAACTGCGAGCTTTACGACGGTTAAACGCGACGCGTTCGAACCATAAAGTTCCAAGTGCGTACTCGATCCCTACGTTTCCCGAGTTACTGTGTTTCCAGGAATTGCTCGTAAATAGCAGCCAGTCTCTAGCCACCAACTCGTCGTTCTATCCTATGTGATTTTTTTTTTTTTTTTTTTTTTTTTGAGATTACACGAGCCTTTCATGTTCAACGTCAAAGATAGATTCTACAAATACGTTGATATTTCTTACCCATCGATTCGCTACTAAATTCGGTACACTTTTACAGCGAAACTATTTAAAACAGAATATTACGCGAGTTTATTTGTACGACCGACGTCTTTCTTTTTCCCCTCGTATTTGATAAACGTGTTCTTGAGAAATCGATTTTCCTACAAAGCAATTACGAAGCTATTATAGAAATAGAAAAAGCTATTAAGGGCGACGCATATATTTGAATATCTTCAAACTTCTGGACTTTGTTACGAATTTCCTGGCTGATCCAGTACGAAAGAGGCGTCAACTATTCAATGTTTGTAGATCAAATCTGAATTCAGCGGGATCTGGTTACTATAATTGATAATGTTATCAATCGGTTATCGTTAGCATAATCAGTCGATATCTCTGCGTTTAAGATTGGCTAAATAGTAATTTCTCATAATAAAGTTTCCTATTCATAATCAAATCGCTGTATTATAATCAAACTTCCGTTACTGATATCAATTTTCATAACTAGACTCGAGGACAAACGATAGTGGTTCTTGGAAAATTCGCATCGAATGCAGCTTTTCTTCGAAACTTACCTTTAACCGAACCATGTGTTTTATCTGTTGCACATATAGCATATAATATGTTCAGAAGCTAATAAACGCAAACAGACGATAGACAATGCTCGACGAGTATCTCAAATAAATTTCCACGTTGTTTTAAAGAACAGTCGTTCGTAAGAAGCGTGACGTTGTATCAAGCGTTTGCGATAAATATAAATTTTACAAATGTCATAATCGTACGCGATAAACCCAGTTCAATATTGAACGTTTTTTATCGTCTGTGTAATTGTTATCAGCTGATTATTCTTATCAAAAACTGCAAGTTCCAAAGTGAACATAATAAGCGGATTGCGCTGTGCATTTAAGGCCGCAAAGTTCTCCTTAAAATAAACAAATAGAGCGACAATTAAATGAAAATCGTAATTGAAATCATAGATCTCGATCGTTTCCATATTTCCTAGAAATCGCGATTACAGGTTTTAATAGCGAAACATTGAATGATAATGAAGAAACGAAACTCCAAATTTTCGCACTTGTTCGATCAATTTGATTCCTCGTTTTACGAAGATTCCACATCGTCGTGGCCATACAAACGAGCAGCGTTAATGAAATAAAATTCTGACAATAAACGGCTGGCATAAAAATCACGTTTATCTTTATCAGAAGAAAGAAAAATCTCAATGATAGCGGTATCGTTTCATCCCGCAGTCGCAACGGTAAGTTTCTCTCATGGACGTTACACCGAAAATAAAGCAACGATGCAGCAACGTACCATTGAAATTTCGTCTCTTGTCTAACGAAAACGATCACTCGAACGCGGATGTTATTGAGCGTGCGAGCGATATCTCGGCTTCGTTTCCACGCGATACGTGTGCTCCTGACACTTGTAATCACTCGCCAGCGCCCAATTACTCGATTAATACATGCGGCATGCATCTATATAATAATTAATTCGGCGCGCGTTCAATCGGAAGTGATCCTCGCCACACGTCCCGATGTCGTTTTGCACGGCCAGACGATTTTTGCCAGCGGCGTTGAATAATCGTCGGTGTATTATAAAATTTTCGTTATTTCAACTCATTCGTGATTTATGAAATTATCGTTCTTCCCCATTGAAATTCTATGATTTCTAGCTTATTCCATTTATTATGCATTTAATACTGGATTTTTCAGTGTGCGATTTATTAGATTTAATTTTTCACAACGGAACATAATTATCTTATCGGGTTTGAGAGAAATTACGTATATATATAAAGCTATTTTTACGCGAGCTGATAAATCTGGATTTTCCTAAGTTGATATTTTATACAGACGCTTAACTTTATTAAATTTGTTAGCGTAATACGCTGCACTTTCAGCTTTAAGATATACTTAGATTCTATTTTTTTATAGTAAAGTAAAATTCTCCTCTAAAATTTGATGGTACACAACGTGTACCTTTTTTAAAGTCACTTTAGAATAATTAATAGAATTTATACTACTCTTTAAGCGAACCGTTTCATCTTGCATTTTTTCATCTTGCGAGATACACGAAAATATTTCAAGTTCCTCGTTCTTACTTCCAAGGAAAAGTTATATTACACGAGGTGTTACGAGTCTAATTACAATGCCTGAAAATTGTAACTTGAAACGAGGGCAAATCGAAATGTGCTTTAGTCTCCTTCGATCTCGAAATGTTAGATAAGGCAATAGAATTCGATTGGATTTAAACGTGTCGTACAAATGTAAGAAATAGCAGATTTACAAATGCAGTCAATAGCAACGTTAAACATTATTATATGGAACTGCGATAAAAGTGTTTGATCGCTGGAAGCTATTATGGTTCACGTGGATTTATAGAATCGTGTAAAGAGCGAGTACAATGTACACAGCGTGTTGAAACGTCAAGATAATTAGATTCAACTAGGTTGCCAGACAGGTGAATTATTATACAGTGCAAGGCGTTAGTCAATATACTTGTTATTCCAACATGCCTCTTCATTTCTTTCTTTTTTCTCTTTTTTCTTTTGAAGTCTTTCGACAGAATAACTTAAATGGAAACAGATGCAAAAACGTAGCTACGTGGCAAAGGAACGAAGCCTAACGTACGAGAAATCGTACACGGTATGTTACGGACGATGTGAACTGAATTTACGATGCTCGACTCTTTCACGTGGCTGTCAGTATACACGTCGTCACAGCGAATAACTTTTATTGCGACAATTTTACCATGTACGATATTTAATTACTCGTTTTTTTTTTTTTTTTTATTGACGTTCTAATTTGGAATCTTTTTTCATACGAGGAATAAAAAGTTGAACATTTTTGTACAGAAAGGAGAAATATATTTGATGTCGTTTATTTCAATGGACGTTTTGTCTAAGGAAAAGATTTGCAGGGATTTTCTTTACGATTTTACAATTGTTATAAAGCATCGGATTATTAAAAGTTTTATAAAAATCAACAATTTTGTTCTATTCCATTCGATAGTTGAACTACAATTTTATCGTAAAAATCGATCAATTACAGTTTAAACAGAGGATAAAAGAAATGGGGAAAAAATCTTTTTTCGTAAAAATTCCTACGAATATACGATATTCATCAAATTCCATCAAATTTGATAAATCCATGCAGTTCCTCTGCCATAAAACCATGATTTTATTCTACAAATTTCTCGCAAAAATTTTCGCATTTAATACTAACCTTCAGTTATTTTTCCATAGTATTTTTTCCTATTACGCTACGAAGATCTTCAAGTTCGAATCTTAAAACAAAACTTGCACGACGCATGTAAATCAAGAAAACGATCTATGACTCTCCGATAATACTCAGACCAAAAATCTCCTGGAAACTTACCAAAATATAGTGTTTTTTACAGGATTCTAACCAGTGATTTCATTACGAGAATCTTCCAGTTTGTTCGAATAAAACCTCCTAATCCTAAACCTTCCACAACTTACGTAAACCAAAAGAACATTCTATCACTTTCCAATGGTATAATAAACCATAATATGCTATACTCAAACACCAAGGATTTCCTAGAATCTCATCAAAGCAAGAGATTCTTATGCACGATTCCAAGCATTTCATTCTAATTTCGTTACAAAGATTTTCCAGTCACTTCGAATGAAGCTTCCTGATGCTAAAAGCCACCCCAACTTACGTAAACTAAACAGAAAAAAGAAAAGACATTCCAATGATTTTCCAATAATACGCGTACTGTCACATCAAAGTATTAGGTTGTCCGAAAAGTCCCTTTCGTTTCATAAGGTGATAACAGATGAACGGCAATTTCTGTTTTATATTATTTCAATGAATTATAAATAAATATAAAAGAAAAAACATTTTCTATTATTTCCTTATAAAACGAAAGAAACCTTTCGGACAAGCTGATACGAAAATCGCTGAAAATCGTCTAATTCGAGTATTCACAGGTCTGGCCGATAATCAACCTAATTTCATCGTACGGATCGTCCAATTTTCGAGAACATTCTCCTCAACTATTCCAATGTACATATGTACGAAGTTACAGTCGCGCTGCCTCTCACGTTCAGCTCAGTCTCGAGCGATTTGCGCTCTAGCACGCGACAAACACACGTACATACGTACGCAAACAGTCGGCCACTCGGAACCTATAATTAGTTGCGCGTTCGTGGTCGATGTCCAGCCAGATCTCGTGTCTTCGTTGACACGCTCTGACCCCACGATAATGTCACCGCTTAGGCTTCTGGGCGAAGCAGGTATGCGCCAGTGTGCGCTACCTCTAAACTTAGATGACGGCTAGAGAGCACAGAGGGAAGGACGGCCGAGATGCCAGGCGTCTCGTTCCACAGGAGACGATGCCACGAACGCTGCGCGTATCGTGCTAAATTCTTGATTTCTCGGGCGACAGCCCATCGAAGAAAGCGGATCCTATGCTCTCTTGCGACGCGACATCGTCTCTTTGAATCGCGTGCACGCGTTCCGCGGATATTCTAGCCATTTTCTCGTCTATTTTCGGGGAAACGGAATGGAGGCGAAGGAAACCGGGCTTGATCCAACCGTTTCGAATTTAATTTGTCGAGAAGCTTTCGAGGTTTGCTGGTCGAGCTTATTCGAAGCTCGCTCGATGGACGATAAACGTGAAATCGGTGAAAGGCTGTCGAGTCTCTCGAGAGAAGCACGGTTTTTGGTTGTTCAATTCCTTTTCGGATATTCCGACAGCTTTGGGTTTTTAGGGTAATAGTCGAACACCTAGAGTTTGGAAGCGTGAAATTGCTGGATTTTCCAGTCTTCGAAGAAACGTTGTAGTTGTTCAATTTATTTTCGGGACTCGTAGAGTTGCGAGTTTGCCGAGTAGTCGTCTATGGCCTAGAATTGCACGCGTGAAATTGGTGGATTTCTCAGCCTTTGAAGAATTTATTTTTGCCACTGTGACAGTTGCGAGTGATCCGCGTAGTCAACTATGGCCTAGAATTGCAAGCGTGAAATTGGTGGACGCTTCAGCCTTCCAGGATCATCCCATGTCTTTGGTCCGAAATTTATTTTTGCCACTTTCGAGTCGCGAGTTTTTAAGGCGACCACCTATTGCCTAAATTTATATCCGCGAGACCGCCGCACAGTCTCGAGTTTTTCGGGATTACGAGATTTTGCGAGCTTTGCGAGTTCTGAGTTTTCAGAGCCGCCAACCATGGCGCAGAATCGTAAGCGGAAAATTGATGAACTCGTCAGTCTCTGAATATTTAAGACGGTCATCATGGATTTGTTGAATTTTCATTTTTAAATATTAATTTTCTGCCACGTCAATTTCGTCGCGATCCGCGCGAAAACAGGCAGGGCTTTTCGATTTCGCAATTTAATCGAGTTAATTCCGCTTGTATAAATAAATCGTTAAGGAGTCAGGAACAGGTGATGGGTCGGTAAACGTGACATTTTTCAAAGAGTTTTTCCAACAGTTTTTCCAACGTAATTGCGTCGGTCTCGATGTCGCAGTTAATTAAAAGGTTTTAACGCGGCCTCGCCGCGAAACTAATTACGCTAAATCCCGCGCGGACAAACCGACGAATTATCTTTCTGAAAACGGAAAATTAACGCGCGACGTTCCAGCGAATCAATGGCAACCTAATTGTCAGTTTGCGAAGGTAAAGTGACTTTTGTTAATTATGTTGCAGGAGATGCTTTTGCAAAGTGCAAAGGTTAGTTTCACGTGAACCGACCGTTTTAATCATTTAATCATTCTTCTCTCAAGACGAGAGACTGGATTTCTTCTTTCAAATTACTTTTACAAAGAAATTTCACCTGTAAATAGCGTTTAAAACGAGCTCGGCTAACTTATTTCCGATGTCGCTAAACATATAACGAAGAGCATAACTGGACTCGTACAAGAGAAATAACGTATAAACCTAAACGAAGATCTTTCTTAAATTTCATTAGAAACTTTTCAAAACTTTATTTCGATCGTTGCTTTTCTCTACGTTTCCATTTATGGAGATGCTCAGTGTATGACTTTTGGAAAATTCATATGTTTGTTCGTATTTTACTACTTTATATTCCAATTGTAAATTATACAAATTATAATTATATTCCAATAACATATAAATAGAAAATTGTATTATTTGTGCAAAGTGTACGATGATTAGAAGTCATCGGTAGAAATAAATCATCCATAGCCAGACACGTTACGTTTGAGGTAGCAGGCTTTTTCCGGACAACTTTTGTCCGATCGACATGTTAAAATTATTACAAAGTTGCGAAATAAGTTAAAAAATACTCGTTCACTGTGAAAGTAAACGTTTCACAAGATATGCCTTCTTCTAATATAAATCTTCTCTTTATAAAAATTACAAAATCTTTTGACTGGCTGAGCAGCAAATTAGACTGAATTCATTATTGATTTTTTACCAAGATACATCAAGATACCTACGATCTTTTATTCGAATAATGAAGAGTAATGATAAGAAAGAGCAAGATCATCGCAATAAATGGGATTGCACCGTGTATTTTCGTCTTAGAAACTGCTTACTTTCAGTTTCGGTTCTACTTTCATTCCACCAAAGGAAGCAAACGAAATTGTATGGAAAAAGTCTCGCTAACATTCCCAACCGCATTCCTTGTCCGACTCGGAACAAAATCGACGAGTCGGCCAAACACGCTAAACTGCTCGAAAAACCACCATTAGCGGCGTTATTAGACCAGCCTGAAACGCAGCGTGTACACTTAATTGCCCACTTTGCATTAGCTTCTTTGTACCATTTCTGGAACCATCCTAAAGCGCTCAAAGGACTCTGGTCCCTTTATAGCTCATTTCCACGAGCGTGAAGCTTCCTACACACGTTGGAACTAAATCACATGGCGATGCACGAGATCTAGATTTTACGACTGTTTGCGGAATGTCACAAGTATAGTTTATGACATCGTGGTCATCTTAGCGAAAATAGATTTCACACTATTTAAATTTTCCATCAGAATATTCGACATTGTCCATCCTTTGTCGCGTTTCTAATTATTTATGGGTATTGTTTCTAACGATTCTGCTCAGATATTCTACTTTATGGAAAGAATTCGTCAAAGATTTCTGAAGCTACTCGAAAGAATTCACAGCCGAAGAAAGAAGCGAACAGTTTCTCAAAACTCTCGCGTCCGCATCAAAGGAAAATTGTACATTTCAAACAATTAAATACCAATTCTCTGGAAGAACTTTCACTATGAATCTTCCAGATTCAGCGCAATATATTCGCCAAGAAGAGTCTCAAGCATAACTTTTCGAATATTCTACGCTGCTAATAATAGATCCTAGTTCTATCAAAAACACCATAAAAGCACGACAGTCGTTCCAACAGTAGCTTTAAAACCTACAGTCCCTTTAATTTCCGGAAGAATTAACGAACTCGCAAAGAGCGTCTACGTGCAAAAAGAGCGTAACGTCGACGATTCCTTTGTTCCACGTCGGCCTATCCGCTTCTCCACTGCGTCTCGCGAAATAGTCGACGTCCGTTGCGTAGGAAGGAACACACGGAAAAACAAAAGAAAAAGGAAGCAGGGATCCGAGAAGGCGCCAAGCTTCGTAAATCATCGCCAACCCTCCCCTCAGTCGCTACCAGGGAGCTGGACAACGCGTCATCGTCGACGAATCTCCTTAGAAGCAAATATAGCTGGAACAAGAAGACATCGACGAGACGAGGCTGGCGTACGGCCAATTAGAGAGGTCACTACCGTACGCTGTTCCAATCGGTCGCATGATTCTCGCCAGATCCTTTACGAAAGGGTTCCAGTTTCTAGGGGTTCTAGAAGAGGAACAGGATGATCGAGCATCTGGGATGAGCCACATCGTGTTTCATACTCGCGCGGAAAAAATTGCTTCGTCTTGGAATTATTAGACAAACGAACGTGCACGACATACCGACACAACGATTGGACAGTTGCTGGCCAAGTTCCAGAATCTTTCGCTGCAGGATGTGCAAGAATGCTGGATTAGTTTGCTGCATGTATTTCGGATTAGAATATAGCGAGTTTTGTTGATCTTTAGTATTAGAAAACATTAGGTAGATAGAGATTATGACGCTATATAGAGGTATATAGAGACGCTATTTCTAGTGATAGAACAGAGGTGGTTTTCTTCTTTTTAGAATGGTAGATTAAAGGACGATTGCTAATAATAATAGTCTTTGGTAATAATAGCAACGATTGAACCATACGATGGCTATGACTTAAAATTGATTCTCATAGCTCTTCACTTGTAATTATGATCGCACAAGCTAATTGCGATTGTGTTTGATAACGATAATGGCAACTTAACTGTAGGATGAATTCTTATTTCAAAATTCTTATTCATAATTGTCCACTTGCGATGCTGATTGCACAAGTCAATGGATATTCTGTTTATTAATAGGAACGATTTAAGCGTATTATTACTTTGGCTGAAGATTTGTGATTCTGTTTCTCCTATTTTCAATCTTGATCGTGATTCCTCTGTAATTATTTAACCTTTACTTTCAACTATTTTTACCTTCGATTTTCATCGTAATTTTCTGTAACTGGAAACTGAAACAAAAGCATTCTGTGCGTTCTATGTAAAAGAATATTAGATTTGTATGAAATGAAATATCTCTATGTTTCAAACGATAACGAAAGCGTGGAATAATAAGAATCTAATTTCAAGATTTTATCAAATATTTAATGAAATGCTTGGCCTATCGCGTTTTATCTACAGAAGAAATTTAAAGCAGCGTCTATACTTTCATCATTGTTGTTCCTCTCTTTTGCCACAATTGGGCAAATCTATTTAAGCGCGACTTAATTAACGTTTAAGTCACAAATCGATATTTTGTTCAAGGGTTGCTATTACGATTTTTTTATCCGAGTTCCAACGAGAAGTAACGAATGGTTCATTTCAAAATTACCCGTGTTCTATCGATACGTGCATTTTTCTGGCTGACTAATACCATTTTCAACGCGACGCTTGAAGACCAAATTGCCTTCCATTTGGCTGAAATCTTTAGGAAGATTCTCCCTAGGACCCTTCTTTTCCAATAATTTCCTTCCTGCTACGAGAATCAATTAATCTTCCTATTTTTCTAGGAATTTGGTAAGATGGAAATTGTTTTCCCATCGTCGATTGAAATTTTTGCTTTATGATTAATTTTCCATATCGATAATAACCAATTTTAAATCAATTAAACAGCTTCTACTGTTTTTGTTTTGCTCTTGGCTTGTAATGTAATATAATGTAATATAATGTAATGTAATCTAATATAAATGTAGCAAATAATGGGAATGATGCATATATAAGCAATATTAGAATTAATAAGTAATAAGAATTTAATGAAATATTACTGAAATTTAAATTTCTAATATTATAAAATTTTAGGATTAAGATTAAATTAAGGAATGAAGTTATGTAAATAATTATAAATAATAAGAATAAATTTTTATTTCCATATATTGTTAAAATAAATACTAAAGAATTAAAAATTGATGAACATCCAAATAATTTTTTAATTGAAAAATTTAAATTTGTATATAATGAAATAAATAAATTATTTAAAAATAAAAAAGTAATTATAATTGGTGAAAGATAAATAATTGAAGAGAAGATTGTTTGCTCTTAGCTTTTATCGTCTCTTGCGTGTTTGACTATTTTCAAACATCAATACGCACGACTAAATATTGCAGTACCAATTCATCTTTTTCCAAAGTAGATTTTGACAACTATATTTTGCTTACAGCCTTTGAATTGTAAAAGTTTCATTTTATCATCCGTAAGTAGAAAATTTCTGAAAATTCAGCTCTTGGATTTTTCTCCAATTCGAATCTCGTAAATTGCAACAATTCTCCACTTCTTAAAATTCTCAACTATTTCCATTACTACATGTCTTCTAATTTGTAATTCTATATCTTTTCGTGTCACTTTATCTTAATGCTTGCTTCTTTTTTTCTATGATATTTCCAAATACTACAAAGTCACAGCGTTTTATCAAATCATTATCACGTTATCAACGTTCTGCCTAAAGAATCTTCTTCGTTATCAAACAACAAGAATTTCGTACATCAGTAGCGACGAAAGATATCGTTCTAGCGTATTTAATCAAACGACAGAACCTCCGACAATTTGTCCCGGTACCATCGCAATGTCACGGCCGTTCCTCCGACGCGAGTACCATCGCGTGGCATCGACATAAATATCTGGCGTAAATCCAACCTGTGTCTTATCTTACCTTTGCTCGTTTTCTTTCGTGTTCCTCCTTTTTTCTTCTTTGTCTCGCGTATGTATACACGTCGAAACTTTTCTCGAGTTTTCAACTAGTAAGTCTAGGCGTTAACCCTTTGGGGTTAACCCACGAAAGACCAGCGTTAACACGGACGATGAACAGTTACAGCGGTGCCATTATGTTAATTATCAGTTTATTTATTTCTTAAATTATTTGTGATTTTTTTAGAAATATTATGGATCGTTGAATTATCTCACAAAGGTGATAGAAATAAAAAAATGTCAGTGACAAAATTTTCATCGAATCTTTAGATTATTTATCAACGTACAAATATTAGCGATAAAAATAAAACAGAAGTGCAACGATAATAATTTCATTAATTCTTCGGATTATCTGATTGAAGATGATAAAAATGAAGAAATATTTCAGCGATGAAAGCAGGTGATTATAATGATAAGTAGAAAGGATATAGTCGAAGCTGAGAGACAGAGAATATGTTAATCTTCGAGGTTTCTATCGTCTAAAAATTGTTAAACATTTTCGCAGCACCTAGAAACTTCATAACGAAAATCAAGGGTTATCTCTTCAGGAAAAAAAAAAACGTATGTTTTATGAACAATCCCTATCAGTCAAAGCTCGTTTCATTCTTCTGTATTACAAAGTTCAAAACGCATTAAGCACTCGATATTGTTTTGATAAGATACTGCACACGAGAATTGTCACGACATCGTCGCGAATATAAATATCATTCCGCAAATATATTCGTCGTAGGAAGAAAATCCCAATATATTTATTATCTTCGAAGAGTCTAATTAGAGTAAATAATTATAAACATAATATATACGTATAATATTAATTAATTTATATAATATATAAGTATAATTTTATATATATAAGTATTTACCTAATAATTTACTCTATTATTTATTATAATTTGCAGATCTTTTCGAAGTTTCACATTTTTGACGCGATATGCATCGATAACTAGGGTAAACAGCAATGAAAGCAGTTTAGAGCGCTGTAATAATTTTACTAACGTAAAAACGATCGTTAAAGACATTGTCTTCCATTGAGTTTACGACAGAAAACTTGCAACTCTAACTTCTAGCTGCCTCAGAATCTCGGAATTCGTCGTAGCTTTTTAAATATCCACTGTCGAATTAACTTTGATGCGAGAATTAACGTTTGAGACTTGCGCTGGTTCATCAAATTTTTATGCCAATCTCGAATCGTACACGCTATGTTCTACTTTCAAGAAGTATCGCATTATTGAAGAGCTTCTCTGAATCTTCAGATCTTTCGTTCCAGTCTAAAGATGTTATTAATCTATTCCTAGAAATTCTTCCGGTAATAGCAGTAATTAAATGTGCAAATAAAGATAATAGTTCAACGATTTCCATTCAAATTTCCGATGGTTCTCAGTTCTGCAATTTTACATAAACATATTCTCTGAGATGTTTGGAGAAAAATATTCGAAATAAGTAGAAAGATATCAATACCGTTGTCTATAAAGATACGAATAAGAATTAACTCCAAGTTCACAGTTGTTAAGTTGCTATAGAATATGCAACAATTTGGAATAAATTGAAAATTTAAAATTGATCGAACACGAAGATTTAAACACATATAAAAAAATTACAATTTCATGAATTTTTCTTTTAAACGTACAATTATAGCTAGCCTTCTAGGTATTGAATTTACGAAATTGAACGTGATATGCTATCCACAATATTATTCCAGTTATTTATGCAACAATTCTTTCGGGTTCCTTTTTTAAATAAAACATGCTTCTTATATACTAATTTTTCATTCCAGATGATTTCAAACTCTTTTAGAAACACACTCAACTCGTTATATAATTAATTATTAATCCTTGGAGAATCAGCGAGATAATTGGAAGGGTCGAATTGGAAGCGAACGAAGCAGAAGAAGAAGACGAAGACGAAGAGGATGAACAGTTGCGTGAGATGTCTGTGTACCATTGAAAGGATAATGGAATCATGATAATACGCATTGGACCAAGCGATTGGCCGACGTCCCTGGCCACTGTCCAGCCTGTCCTACGAGTTCGCCGTGCATATTCGCCCCGCAGACATAATGCTTCTCTGGCCAAAAACGCGGCCAGACGTATTTATTTCGCGCGAAAGAGCCCGCGTATCCGTTTACTCGAACGCGAGCCTTGCAAACCAACCATTTCGCAACACACCAGGCCACGACATTATCATCCCCAAAAAAAGATCCTCCGGGACGTGTCACCATTTTCCACTTTCTATTTCATCGTCCTCAAGCCCTTTAAAAGACGAATTTTTCGAATAGCAAAATAATAATGTACGTTTGAACGAATGTAATGATAATATCGCAAGTACGTTGTTATATCTTAAAATTAAGAAAGAGAGAAAATAGAAAATACCTACAACGTGATTTTCAAAGCGAATTACACATGTAAGCGCGTGTTTGAATCGGCGGCGAAAGATTATGACAAGATAGCAATATTCGAAAAGATTTAGAAATGAAATTTAGATGAAGTTTAGCGTGTTATCTGGCTAAAAGAAAACGAGTGTCTTCGTGACGATTATCTGAGAAAAATTTGATGAGCATTAAAAGTGGTTAGTTTACTTTTTGTTAGTCATACTGAATGTAGAAAATAAAAATAAGAATTACTTTTATGATGCGATTTATTTGCAGCTTATACACGCGATAGATTTTCTTCTTCTTTCTGTTAGAAAATTTATTAAATTAACCACGAATGGGTAGTTCGTTCGAATGTTTTTGATATCCAATTGCTTCGATATGGAAAATAAAGGCACTTTTATCGCGGGTTCGTACTGCGAGAATTATAAACACCGATAGTATGAAAACGCGACCATCGAATTGAATTAAAGTTAGCGTGAAATCCTGATCGGTTCCGGATTGATCGTGGGACGATCGGTTTTATCGCGAACGTGAATCCCATGTCGAGTAAGGGGATTAATCGGCTGACGTTCCAGAGGAATAAAAATTGTTTCAACCGTCATTTAAATTTTATGACCGTATCCGATAAAATTAAACTAGACCAAACAATATCGAAGAGTAAATAAATTTAATTATTACGAAACACCGTATCGTGTTCTCGAAATATTTTCAAGTTTTATATATGTGTGTAGAAGATTCGTGTCAAGGAATTTATATCGCCATCAAACTTAAATTTAGGTTGAAGAGAAACAATGCAACACGATAATTCATAAATGCGTTTGATGCGTGACGTTTTCATATGGTCCTCTTTGTCACGATATATTAAGCATGTTGACGTAAGAGCGTTGCCCAATTTTACGAAGAAACTTTTCATAAAGAAAGCTTCATATACAATGGCGGATAGAAGAAAGTTTAAAATTGATACTCGCGTGTGTAACGTTTGTATTAAACATTTTTCCCGTACTTAGCTCTCGCACGATTATATCCTACACATTCGTTTCTCTTGTCAATTACAATTCAGTTTTGCGAAATTGCAGCGTTTCCCCCGATTTACTCTTTGAACTTTCTCTTCGCCGCCACTGTACCACTTAAAAGTGCAAGAGACTATCACCGAAGTTGAATGAATCAGACTTTGCATATGAAAACATACGACAAACTTACGTTATATGCATTTTTCTATTCTGAAATTTTGTACAGGCGCATAAAAATCCGCCGTCTACAAACAATAACTGTACTGCAAATTTGTATGAAATTCGAACCTGAAGAAGACCATAGAATGCACACAATAAGAAAAAAAAACATATAAATTACTCCAAACCATATTTCTATAACATTCTACGAACGAAGCAATTCTTTGCAAATATCCCACTCATTTAACTACATCCCCGTCGCCTATCCCAAAGAAACACGAATCTGCATTCCGCAAGATCCTTGATCAAACAACAATCACGAAAGAAGATCCCACCCATGTCGCGCAGCAGGACCACGTGAAGGAAAGAGCACAGCCGATATTCAGGCGCCTCTATCGGTGTTGTAACCGCGCTAAAGAGAAAAGGGCAGCGATATTGGCGTTCGGAGAAACGAAAAACGGGTATGAGAGAGCGAGAAGAACGACAGCGGAACAGGGAAGCCCCATCATCTCTGTCGTTGGCGATGCCATCGGCATAGAAAAACGCGGGTGTAACGAGATTTGTCATGGAAGTATTTGCCGCGAGTAGAGTAAGAAGCCGCGAGGGAGACGCCGAGACGGGCGCTGGTTGCAGCTAGGAAAAAGGCAGGAGGAGAGAAAGGGGCCGAGTGAGAGGGAAACCCTGCAAGAGGGTGGGTCGAGTCGAGCGGAGGGTGCGCACCGATAGGATAAAGGGAGTCCCCTGGTCGACCAACCGACGAACCGGCCGTGGAAAGAGCCCTATGGAGCGGAGCATCATCCAGACATGCAGAAACGTGCAATAATTTCCGTGCTGCACTTCAGCACGAACACCGACGTCGGTGTATCGGATACGCGAGCGTTGGGGGATGCTTCGCGTGTATTAGAACGACGTACGTGTGTTACACGCGCGAGCTTAAAAGGTGCACAGTCGCAGGGGTAGAGGGTGGAGACGATGGCGGTGGTTGTTAGTAGCGTTGGAAACGTTCTTCAGATTCTTCGACGATTTCAATGTCGAGCCCCAGAAATTGCGCTGTTACTTGGGAATCGAAGGTTTCGCGAGGTCTCCGAGGATTTTTCAGAGACGCACGGAGGATTTAAATGGCGAGATGTTTGCCAGAGGACCAAGTAATAGGTTTTGGGAATGTATTCTTGTTGTAGAGACGGGGATTTAGGATGGCGAATGGGGATTTGCGTGAATTGAGAAATTTTATTAGAGCGACACATGGCAATACTTAGGAGAGACGGTTGGTCTTTCGATTGGTCGACGAGGCAGCTATTGGACTTCAACGTTGCTCCCGTGTGAGAAATGGAAGATACGATTCGTCGTTAGGTTCGAGGATCCGCGTTATTTATGCAAATGTGTAGAAGATGAAATGTAAATGGAATGTTAAGGGATCGTAACCGAAGAGAATAAAGATTTATTTCACCTATCAAACGTTGCAACAAGACTCCGCTTGGAATATTTGTTATGTCGTTGCATATTACGCGCAGTATTTGTGTTGCAATATTTTATAAGCGAAATAAATCTTTATGTAGGTTATTTATTCCCTTGGTTATTTTTGATAATAAAAACATGTACTTCCCTGGAAATCTGCAGTCCACTTATCGTATCTTTTCTACGAATAATGGTGATATTTGTATGAATCATAAATATAATAAATATTTATATGAATATGACATTTTCGACGTTCTGTTTGAAGTATCTTTAAAATTGACACGTTCTATTTCAATGAAAATTTGTTTGCTATTTAGCTTTTATTTTATTTTTATAGTCTCGTATATTGTATAGTATATTTTATTATTATCATAGTCTTTAATTCGATAAATTCTTCAAATACTGTCTTTAAATTACCATTTAATTATAAGGACAGCTCTAGATGGCGGCAGAGTCCAGTGGATATGAAGATGAAACATCGACGCAGTTCTGTTAAAATTAATTGCAAGACGTTACGTCATTCTTCGTGAAATTAATCGGAACAAGTCTCTTTTCATAAAATTTATGAGAACGATTATTATATCAAATATCGACGTAAACGCTGGAACACATTATCTTTATTTTAATACTGGATTTATTAAAAGAACAGATTGCGTGACTTTTTCCTGTAAATTGAACGTAACCATACCTGAGATCATCTTATCGTGCTATTTCTGCACGTTAAAAGGCTTATCTCGTTAATGGGAAAATAAGCATATAAAGTCTTTATTACGCGAATTAATGGACAGATGCGGTTATAAAACCAGCTTTTTAATATTAGACACGTGTCATCGTATTTATATATATTTGCCAGTAAAAGCATTAATAAAAGTAATTACGTACTTAAAGCGTAAAATTAATAATTGCGTCTTTTCACGGGAAAATTGGAATTCAGAGTATTGTATGAAATATCCAAGTACAAGAAACTAGAATTCCGAAAATTGTATTCCTGTTAATCCCATATTTTCTACCAAAGTTACTAAGCTCTACGAAATCCAACTATAAGAAAGATTTGAAGTATCGAGAAAATCGTAAAAGTTGTGCAGGATTTTCACAAAGTTACCATGAAGTCTCAAGATATTCAAGTTTCCTAATTAGCATCGTTTAATTTAAAGTATCCTATGAATATTCAAGAGATTTTCAATATCACTTTTTCCTTCTTCAACTTGGATAATTTATCGATCTATTAGTAGCATAATACTCCTTCGCGAGGAACTTGAGATTCTTATTCGCTGTGTAATTTAATCTAAATTAATTCTACATAAATTTCGATAGAATATAACACAAAGATACATTCATCATACTTTCTCATATTTTTAATATATATACGTATGTTCTTTTCTTTTTCTTTTCAATGAAATGGAAATATCAGGATATTGTATATTCGAGGGATAGAAATTTAATTCTACTGTATCTATCTGCTACAGAATTCAGTGACAGCGTTAAGCATGCTACACAACGAGTCTTACAGTCGGTTGCACATAATTTAATAACAGAGATTGTGCGAGAACCTCGATCCATTCGAATTCAGGGAACGATTCCAATTACGATGCCTTAATCAGAAATCCAACTCTACATATCTCAATCTCTACTAATAGAGATTGTAACAAACTGAATCGTCAAGATAATTACAAATACTGCTCCTTCGTTCTAAACTGGATTTTATAATTTTCAATCGATTTGCAATTTAATTTCAACTTTGCTACTTACGAGAGAATTACGATCATTACAGTTTTATGCCACTTGCACTTTCATTATTACACGTGCAACCTCATCTATTCGAGTAATTCTACTTTAACCTCGACTTCGATTCAGGAAACAATTTCAAATGCTACTTTTCCCATTTGAAAAGTCTATCAACTGATTCGCAAACATGCGTATCTTTTGTACTATTATAATTATTAATCATTAACAAAAATTGTATGAGGAAAGACCTACGTTATTTTACTGCTACTTAATAAGAGTTTCGTGTAGAAAAATCAGCAACTTAACACATCGTTCGTTAGAAATTTCATCTAGGAAACCCTGTATCTTTGTATTTTTATTTGACAAACGTCATGCCAGGAAAAGTCTACATTTCGTACAAGCATTAGCCTTTGGAGAACCTCAACACTAATAATACACACTGCTAGTCCATCTCAATTTAAATACTAGTCTCATTGATAATTCTAAATGCTATACTTTCCAGATAAATGCAATTACGAATACCCTAAAATAAAATCCGACTATACCAGAGAGAAAATGTAAACGTAGCAAAACCGATAGAAAACACAGAATATGCAAAAAATAGACAAAATATCGATAACACCGTACACGTTGTAATATTTAGCTTCCAGCTTCCATTTGTTTAATTATACCCGTAAATATATGAAATCACGATCATAAATATCCGCATTCCTCTATCGATTACGATGTTAAACGATCCTGAAAATACTTTTCGTTTCCTTCGTCACGGATCCAACTTGGTCTATCCCAATAATAGAGAGGCCACTTCAGCCACCAATTTAATTTCGAAAACAATTCCAAAATCGCTACACTCCCGTCACAGATTTAACACCACGTTAGCACAGAAATCCACTACAGACTCGAAAGTACATACTATTGCAGCTACTATATAGCATCGTCGGAGATGCAACGGTTTCGAAGCGTCTCGATGCCAGTTTCTTGATGCTAGCAGATAGTAACACAATGCGCGTCGCAAAAAGATGTTCTAACAGAGCCAGGCGGCTCGTTCGACGTCTACCGAGTACGATTAATTGCTAAGACGGCGGACATTAATTGCCAGTGCCGCGACCACAGCTCGTGTGACTATTAATTACGGATGTAGACGACGGCGGGATCGGACTTCGAAGTGCAGGAACAAGACGCGCGTTTGCTAGACTGTGAACAGGTGAACCTCGGCGCGGTAATGGGATCGTAATAGATCGTAAAATCGGCTGAATACCTTCTCGGATGTTATCTTCGTTTTTCCGAATCGAAATCAAATACGAAAGTGTCGTACGGTGGACGTTGGAACTTGCAACGGTTCGATGTTCCAACAAAAATGTCAAGGAAAATTCAGCGTTTAAACTCGGACGAGAACTGCAAGTTTAAATAAAAATATCAAGGAAAATGTAGCATTTTTAAACTGGAAGGGAAACTCGAAGTTTGAATAAATAAAAATGTCAAGGAAAATTCAGCTTCTGAACTCGATGTTGGAACAAAGATGTCAAGGAAAATTCTGTTTCTAAACTCCAATGAAAACTCTCGGTACAAGGAGACAAAGAGTCACTTGTCGTCATGCAGTCGTCACGTAGTCGTCTTGTCTAAAACACACAGCCTTGTAGAAAAGTCATTGAGAACATGGCAATTGTCAACAGCAGTATTAATCAGTTTACCGATAATGCAATGGAGCATCTTGGAAAAGTACGAAAAAATAGACAAATGTATTTCTACAAAGAAACGTCAAGTAGCGATGTCGATAAATCGCAACCTTCGACTAGCCGATCGTAGGAAAATGATTAATTATTTGATACTATAAAATATTTCTATACGTATGTACCATTGTAACATTGATATATAATATGATTATTATACTTGTCTTTTTTTGCTATTTACCAATATGATCCTTCGAAATTTCCTGTATTGAGCAAATTTTGAATGTTTCAACGGATCAGTTCAATTTACATCACTTCAAATAGGAGACGAGAACTTAATGCTGGGATCGATTGTGTTCGAGTTTGGAGAGCCTATCGTATTCGAATATTTGTACGGAAAAGTTTTACTCGACGAGGAATGTGTCAAATTTACAATAATCTTTCAATTTTTATTTTATTCTCCCATAAGTATCGCGATCACCAATTTCTTAATTTGATTACATAAATATATTAATTCTAAAAAAAAAAAAAAAAAAAAATACATATCACAATCATACATCCAATTCTCAAAAAACAAGTTACATACTTCAATGAATTCATTCATAGCAAAATGATATTTATTACTTATCAGGATATGTTTAAAATCTAACGTTGTGTTATACGTACAATTTCATATCTAATTCTTTTTCCTTTAATCACTTTATATTATTAGATTAATAAGTTCGAAAAATGTTACCATTATTCCTTCTTCTATTTAGATCCTGCAATTTTATAATGTTTGCAGAAATCAAAGTATCTATAAGCACAGTGATATACTATCCTTTTTCCCAAATAATATTTTTTCCTGTATTTCGGCACATATAGCGCATAATATTTCATGCAATTAAATTCCATAATTATTCTATATAATTAAATTTCCATAGATTTATAGTCAATTTTCTCGTTTTAAAGCTACTACTTTTATATATCCATTGTAAATTTTACTATCGATCGTACGCGCGAAGTTATCGATTGCGGAATAGGTGGCTTAACGATGCATTGTGTGATTTATTCATCGGCGAAAAAATAGAAATGGAAGGTTGCCGGATCGGCGAAGGGAAGGAAGTTCAAATTCTTGGCAGCCAGTCAGATTCGCGACGAATTGCATGATCCACGTTGCCCTCTGACGCCATCCAACGCGTTTTCTTTCACATCCACTTTTTAATTATGAATTACTGCATTGTTATTTCGTTAAATCGATTCATAAATGATCATTTTTGGTAAAAGAAATTTCACTATACGTTCAATTGTTAGAAGATGAAGATATAATTTGTATAATTAACACGTTCGATATCACAGTGAATTTTAACAAATTCAAATGCAAAAATGGAAAGAAATCTGCTCTCGTCGGTTTAAGCCGATTTTGCGAAAATTTGCGGCTAATTTTCCCTTCAAAGTGTTCCAAAAAAGTGAAAAATTGAAATTTCGAAAAACCCTCCCAGCGTTGCCCGGGGAAAACTGTTACCTAACGAATGAACTTTAATTTTTTGATTTCAGATGATCCAGCACCAAGTTATGAGCAATTCTACTTTTTTCCGAGAGACGTCCGAATAATTGCTGCCATTGCCGTATTTTTTAATATTTCTCCGTGAAAATTTTATACAATATTCTTCGAATGTCATACTTTAACGTACTATTGGTTTTAATAAAGAGACTTTAACTGTGTCGTCACAAATAATTCACAAAAACATGCCTTATTTTTGTACGAATTAACCTTAGCCCCCCCCTTAATTAAAAAATTCCTACGCGTGTTAGATTGTTGAGAAACGTCAAAGAATAATATCGGTACGTGCATCGACTTCATAACGTGTTAAAATAAAACGTTCACTGTAGACCGATATATTCGTACAATGAATTTAATAAAATAATATAATGTAATAAATCATAAATGAATACCTAATATTTTTCCTTATTTTTCAACATCTTTTTTGCCACTTGAAAAATACAGTATTTATAATATATCGAACTATAAGAGATATATATTATATATACATGTATAAATTTATGTAATTAACACGTCGAATAACAAAGTGGATCGTCCATATAAATGAAGTTCCACTGCAGCTTTCATTTCGACTTCTTTCATACAAATTCCTTACTTTCCTCGTAGTTGTATCAAACTTCTATCTCCAACCACGGAAACAGTTTCAAATAAACGAGTTGCTCTGGTGCGTTCAACCCTCTACAGTCGATACGCGCCACCCCTTTAGAGTTGCGATATTATCTACCGGAACACGAGCGAAGAACGCAGCGAAAGGATTCGCGTTTACAGGCGGCGCGGGCCGGTTTTATTGCCGGCGAAACCACCAAGAGAACAAATGGATAAACCGGGAAAGGGAAGAGCAATTTTGAGTTCTATCGTTGGCTCTCGAGCGGACAGGAACCGGCTACGATTTCGGAGCTTTAGAGTTTCCAGCGGACGCTACTCTCTGTGATGAATGAAATTTCGTCTGTGATGAAGTCTGTATGATGATTGCAGTTGAAAATCGCGAATTGTACACTGTTAAAGCGGTTCTTTCGAGAGAATGAAAATTTCATTCGATCTCCTAGCGTTAAATTTGCAAATTGTGCATTGTTGATATTCTGTTCTGTCGAAAGCGCGGAGATATCGTCGAAGCTTTAGAGTTTTAAAGTTAGAAAGTTCGAAATGGCGCGTTGTTAAATCGATTGTTTCGGGAGGATGGAAATTTTATTATCTTTCCTGAGGTTAAATTTGCAAACTGCGCGTCGTTGATTTTCTGCTCTGTTGAAGCTATAGAGATCTTACCGAAGCTTTCGAGTTTTAGTTGCAATTTATGCATCGCTAAATTGTCTCTTTTTCTACTAAAAAAAAAAAAGGAAAAAAAAACTGATCCTCTTAGAGGATTGAAAATTTTATTAAATCTTCTAGCTTCAAATTTGCAAATTGTGCATCGTTGAGTTCGTTCTCTTCAAAATGTCGATATTTTGTATTTTTGATTGAACATTTTCGGTCGCAATATCTTGGAATCGATTTTCTTCGAAAGAATGGAAATTTCATTAAATATTTAGAGATCGAAGATTACGTCCAAGAAACAATTCACTGTAGTACCACGTGTAAAATTCAGCGAAAAGAAATTTGAATTTCAAGCTGCATTTCGAAGTTCCATCTCATTTTTACAGTGTATACATTTCGTTAGTTTCTTTTCTTTCCTTCTGTATTTGACGTTTCTCTATTAATAAATGTGTTTCGAAGAAGATGTAGGCTTCGTTTTATTTTCAATCTTAGAAAAAGAAGAAGATTCGTTGGCCGGATTGAAAAAGCGAATCCGTGTCGAAAACAAAGTAAAATAAAATGGTGACACGGAGAGAGTCTTGGCACACGCGCTAACCGATTTATTATTGACTCGGGTCATGGATAGCCGCGACCGGGCGACAGTTACAGCGAAAAAAGCAAATCGACCGGAATACCTCTCACTGCTCTGTTTCCGGTCCAGCCTCGTGAACCCAACATCAACCGTGGAATTTGGAGAACTCTATATTTACACATCGATTTTTCTCTCCTTTCCTTTCACCGACAATAAATTCTATTCAAAACCATCGGCTTGTAAAATTTATTCTTCATATGCACTTTAATTATACCTATCCCATTTTACCAATTATTTTACTAATTATACCATTTCGTGTATCATAGCCTGTATGATTTATAGTGTATATTCGCACGTTGATTTTTCTTTCTTTTTCCTTAACACGTGATAAATTTCATTCAAAATCAACGGCTAATAAAATTCTCGTTAGTTGCAGTTATTTCAATTGCACATTTCTCGCCTCACAAACTGGTTAGTTATGTTTCATGGTTTTTCGTTGAAGTTATGTCAGTGCTGTGTAAGCCTCGTAGAAGCTAAACTGGCTAATTTCGTTTTCTTATCAATTCCTCAATTTCATCAGATAAATACGCGATTAATGTCCACGATAAATTCTCAAAAACAAATGAGTTACTTTCATGAACGAATGAAATTAACTATTATTACACAAATATTATTACACAAATTATTATTACACAACTAACTATTATTACACAAATAAATTCTCAAAAACAAATGAGTTACTTTCATGAACGAATGAAATTAACTATTATTACACGAATATTATTACACAAACGAATATTATCAAGATATATTTGAAAAATGGTATTTGTAAGATCGTTTTCTTTGCTTTTCGATTTACCGAGTCTCCAATTTGTCCTCTGAGAGGTTCCTACATTTCGATATTATCGATCAGTCAGAAAAGTGTGCATATAATTGAAACATTAAAAATTTAGAGAAATGCATGATATTAAAATTAACAGAAATTACTATTTAACCATAATTCACATTATAAAATTATAGCACATGTTCACAGTGTAAATATCCTTTTTTATACGACGAGTAATTGTAAATTGTGCAATTTGTAAAATACCTACTTCTTAGGATTAAAACATTATAGTTGTTGTTATTTTTATAGAGTACAGTTTTGCTTCTAATATGACTCTATTGATCCATCTTTCAAATTCTTTAACTTCCAACCGCTTTCATACTTTTTACATTAGAATAAATTTTGATAGCAAATAGATAAAAATTGTATCCTCAATAAGAAGCGTTGTGTTCCATTCCTTTTGCAATTTTTTTTGTGACAAACCCATAGCTTCCGAATCAGAGCTTTGCACATTAGTATTTTGCTCTATATTTATCCAAATTCTCTGAAGAGAAATAACCAAAATTGCCGCTGCAATACAACACAACAAAGTCCCTCTAACGAATAGAAATTTAATCGATTTCTGACGATCGACGATCTACTTATCTGGCCATTCGGTTCTTATAAACCGAATCTACTTCGGTATTAATGGCGAGAACTGGAAAATTCCTATTGCATTATTTGCCCTCTGAATTATTATATTCTCTCATTTTCATATGCAACTGCTTAAAGAAATTCATTATTCCAGATAAGATTCCATCAGTCGCGTAAATCCGCTTACATTACAGTCCTTAACGCGTTGACTCGAATTTGATGTATTTTACCGGAGCCGCAACACGTTCGAACGCACTGCACCATGACGCTATTGTTATTGCAAAATATTACATTATATCTACATACTGTATTTTTCTCCGACCACGTTACCTAGGTCATTCGCATTGTCCAACACTATCTATGGCTCGTGAAATTTATCTGACTTCGATCGTCATAAAAAATTGAATAAAACGTAGGTCACCGGTTGCCACTGTGACAGTCAAAGTGTTAAAGGGTTAAACGAATGATCCATCGTAAGCTACGGTGAGAGGCCAATTACAAACGGTCGGTGAGATGTCTGTGTGCACGCGGTGCTCGTTATTTTCGGACGGTAATCCAAGTCCGACGAAAATACCGGCCTTCCCAGTGCCGGACACGAAAATAAAAAAAATCGTAATTGTCGAAGCCCCGGGGCAACGAGGATAGTATCGTCTTGGCTCGCGTCACCGGCTGTAAATCCGGACAGTCGTCGTTCGTCGATTCGCCTATTACACTGTTTCCTTTTGACAGTTATCGTCGCGTATTTATGAGACACGTTCCGCCGCCTCTTCTTTCCTCACGTTCGCACCTTGCTTTTCCTACACCCGGAAGTCATGTCTCGCGATCCTTGTTAGCCAATGTCGTCACAACCAATATCGCTTTCCACGCAGCTCTTTAAACCCTCTTCGACCAGTTTCCGGATCGTACTTTTTCTTTTAGGTATACGATTATCCTATGTTTATTTCGTTATCATCGTTTCAGTATTTTGAGGAAGCTTTTTTTATAATATTGCTAACGCGGTTTTTAGCTTATTCTTCTTTTGACAATTGCTAGATCGTTCTCTTTGTTTTATTCCTTGGTATTTATACGTATACGGTATTATGGTGGCTGTTTATTATCCTGAAAATGTTCCTTGATAATAACAATTGTCTGTATCGGCTTTGAGATCAACCCTCTTGTGTAAAAATTATTTTCGCACGTATCTTTCATATGCAAGCTGGTTATTCCAATTTCCAAGATAGAATGTTCAAGTAAATCCCCGCATCGTGAAAATGCTAAAATATTTGTCTAAACCTGTTCTTAAATACCAACTAAAATGGAAAAAGAAAATGAAAGAAGAAAAAACTCCCAGTAAAGTTTCATGTTATAAATAATGAAATATTTATTCAAACCTAGTCTTAGATTCCAATTTCCCTAACTAAAACCCTCGTTAAATTGCCCACTTTCTGAATGCTAGAATATTTCTCCAAATCTGTTCTTAAACTCCAATACCTAAACTAAAACCTTCACGTAAATTCGCATATTCTGAATGCTAAAATACTTATCCAAACGTGCTCTTACATTTCAATTTCCGACCTAAAATCCCCACGTAAATTCACCCATTTTGTAAGCTAAGATATTTATCCGAACCTAGCCTCAAGTTCCAATTTCCAAAATAAAATCCTCAAAGGGAAATTTCCATCGTTTAAATATCGCTACATTGATAGAAAGCTGGGCTTGAATTCCATCTTGGAAATATTCTTAGGGGGCGGCAGTGGAATATCTCGTAGGATCGCAGACTGCGAACCGGAGAACGTTAATGACGATCTTTCGGTACGGTTTCCGGAATTCTACACACGATCTACAGAAATCCACCGTGCCGAGCATGCAAGCATGCGATACAGACATTGCTCACGCTCTTGATTTGTGTTGGAATCCTAGCAAGAGACGCGGCCATCGAGGGTTATATCTCAACAATGAAATATATTCCAGCAACAGTTTCTTACTGCCACGCTGTGTACAACGTCGTTTGATATCTAAATCGTTTCGACGATATTTGAACACGGGCTACCCGTTGGTCCGTCTGTGTCGCAAAACTGAGCATCGAGGAGGCTGTTTTCGGAGCTGCATCTACATCAGGACACTTTGGGGGCAAGGATGGCCCTTGGACGTATACGAGCGAACCGAGTTTCTAACAGAGTGGACTATAGTCAGAGAGATAAGAGTATTTTTAGAAGCACAGAGAAATTAGAAATTAGTAAATGTGTACGAGTGGAACGAGAATATCTATGCAAATTTTGATTTCTGTCGACGGAGTGGAAGAAGCGTAATTTAAGAACAGGTTCTTTTTGTCCGCTAGATATTATAAGGAATACTCTATTTGAATATTTTACATATTTTAGCATTTTATGTATTTTAAATTTCCCCTGAATACATAGAAACCCGTAGTTTAGCAATGAGATATTTCGATGAATGTTTATTTCCAACAGACTTATAGCTTTCGATGCGTATTAATTAATACGCACTAGGTCCAGAGAAGAATTTTGTGGCTTTTAATGTCATAATTTACTGCAGTACTTCGTTCCAGACTAATTGTCTAATTAATTAAAAAACGATATGGGAGATATTGCGGAAAATATTCTCATTTGAAGAATTAATCATTATAATGATTATAGAAACTTGAGAACGGCAATCAATAATAACGCAACTTTATTTACTTTATGCGTCCATTTACCAACGGAATTTCAAATCTTCAGAATATCCAAATGGTCAAGCGTTTGCTACGAACTTCGGTTCAAAAGCCCAGCAAATATGTTCAGAATAGGCTAATAATACCGGTACCATTTGTATCGATATTTCTGAACCACCGAAGTATTGTAATTATAACATCGATGTGAGCTTCGCTGTGTAAACGAGGAGCAGAGTGACAAATGTGTATTTCTGTGCAACATTGTGCAACATCTTGCTCTGATTTATCTTTGCAACTTGTCTCCGATGTCAGATGAATTCTCACAGATAATCGTACGTTATGTTACATACGATTACGCAAACGTGGCAATTAAACGATTTCTTTTATCTGCATAAAAGTAAAGAAGCTTCGAAGTCAAAAACTGTACATAGAATTGTATATCATCGGTTGTATAAAAGATACGACGAAGTTAATTAAAAGATAATTTTCTTTTTTTTTTTCTTCGAAGCATCGCAACTTTTGAATTAGAAATTTCGAAGCAGAAAATTATCGACTACCCGATTATTTGGTAACGAAAATTTATTTATTCCACGACCGAGCCAATAACGCGCTCCGAAAATTCGCTTCGTTATTTTCTCGTTGTCCTACTTTTTTTCATCGTCTTTCACTGTGAGCCGTAACTGATAGGAGAAAATGATAGTTACATAACTATATATATGTATATATAGCAGGATGCTGTCAAAAAACTAGGGTAACTGTCAATTGTTAACGATGAGTTTAATGTCTTGTAGGCGTTACATGGACGGTGTGCGCATTCATCAAACGAATTAACGGGATGTTTTCTAGAACCGTCGATTAAAGTGTACGTTGCTATGAAGTGATAAACGAAAATAACGAAAGAACCTAGCGATTGTTGCTGCCGGTAATTTCACCGGTAAATGAAATTTAGAACGAGCGTAATTTTTCATCCTTCGAACAAAGTCCCGCGCTTCCTTTTCAATGATCAGTTTCGTGAACTTTTCTTTCCAAGAAACTCTAACGATTTCGCTAAACTACACAATCTAAAAAATTCCACTTGACAATTCTATTTATTTCCCTACAATCTAAATCGTTAAAAAAATGTGGCGGAATTTTACACTTTTAAACAGTTAGCTGCTGCGACCTCTTTGAAAAGAGGTTCTAGTACCTAAAAGCAAGCGAGTATACTCATCAAACACAGAGTATGCGTGGCTGTAATAATGTAGAATCAAGTTGTAACTAACAGACTGTTTTATTTTTTAATTTAATTGCTGACAGGGCTCGTAGTAACGAGTATACTCGTGAAGAACAGCTATCCGATCGACGATTGCTTTTAATTCCCTAAACTTAGAAATTTTTCAAAATTTCACGTTCTTAGGGATTGCCTTTGCTTTTCCGAAAGAAAACTGCGAAAAGTTCAATATTCCACCGATCGTAATACGATAGACATTTTCTTTGACGTAGAGAATATTCAGGAAATACGTAAACGCAGATTATTCACCGCTCAATCTCAACGAGATGGCGAGCGGACCTCGAAGAGTCACGAGTTTAATGAGCCAAGGCGATAAGGTTAATTAATAAACGGCATAGTAAATGGACTGTATCGTGTGGTCTTACCTTGCCCTGCATAATCAGGCGGATGGTCAGAGTGACCGAGGGGTCATCGTTCAAAACTGGTTTCGAATCCATACTGTCCATAATGAAGTCACAGGTCCTGTGATCCGAACGAAAGCTCTTCTTGAGACTTACGGGGAGAGGGGAAGGATAAGAGGCAGGATAAGGTGGGCAGGGGAAAGGTTAGGCGAGTGATTTTAGTTGGAGGGGTCTTGGGACGTGCTTTTCAATCGCTCCCTGGTGTGTTCAGTCCTTGCACTGCAATCAAAATATGCATACAGATTAGTTAATGATTCCTTAGAAGTACGAGTGTAGCGTTGAAACAGTTTATTATATTTTACTCGGATGTACATGGCGTATTCCTGTAACGTATTGTTATATCGTTGTAATTCAGGAATATTACATGTACAAATCCATCGTGAATTATAAATTAAGTTTTAAAAGAAGTTACGCAGCAAGCTACGGACTCTCAATCATCCGAAATTGAGTACTAATTTTTTAATTCTTAAAGAAAGGTAACTTTATTTCCACTGGGTATGTTCTATCTCTCGTTGTTGTTTTACAATGTTTTTTAACGGCTTATTTAACCTCCTGCTGTCCTCGATTCCTCTTCACGTTTTGTACCTTTGAAGATATCTTCTTCTTTCGAGCCATTTTATTCGTAGAGTTTGTGGTATACACAAAAGGTACAAAGATCCAATTGAATAGCGAAAGCAAATATTTCAAATAAATTTCGGGTTATATCACAAAATTATGGAATCTGTATTGGATTAAATTAATTCATTTTCATTTTGTGGGTTGGTAGGATTCTGCGTAACTTGGTCTAATTAAAATAATACGACAAGATTTTAATAATATATCACGATCGTGGTTTACACGCTATAGATTATTCTATTCTATTGCGATTTCATAAATTATCTTCGATATACTATAATTTACATGATTTTACAATTTTCAACACAGTTTCAGGAACATAATTTTCTTCAGATTATTACTGGAATTATTAGATCTTAGAATTTTAGAATTTTATTACGAAATACGATGCATTTTGTAAAATATTTTAGTCACCTTCCAATCGATATACCAATCTAATTTTGAATTTTAATTATACTTATTGCATGTATATATAAGTCCCGTTGAGAAGCTCAGTGAACAAGTGTATTTTTTCAAGAAAAACAAAGAACAGTAAACGTGACAAAATTCGTTATGAACTAGCGAATTTTAACGAACACATCAAATAATGCGTCACAATGTAACCAAAGATTTCATCCTATCGTTTTTTCACTTATCACGCAGTTTCCAAATTTGGAAAAAGAATCAGAGTCCTCAATCATATTTGTGAACAACCGATTGCGATAGAAATTAGAAAAATTGAAAGCTAAATAGCCATACAATAATCGTTATCTCATTATTCTGTTGTCTTTACAGACTTTTCCATCGAACTTTAACATCAGCCAAAGTTTTCCCAAACCAAAGATCTTTATCATTCATATCGCTTCTCCACCGAGAAAAATTCGACGAAACGATTTGTACAATATCGCGAAAACTTTCGTCAACATTCGACAGGAATCCGATTGAAGGTATTGATTGCAAATATCCCGATGAATGTATAACGTTTTCGAAGATAGTTTTTAATTCTGAAGCTCGTTGTATAGAATTCTAAAAGAGGATTGGGTAAACAGCGTGGTCAGTTATCGATCGGGTTACATATCGTGCTTTTTATCTCTCGAAATACTTTTCCAAGCTACGTATTTACCTCGCTGCTTTCTGATTTAATCTATCGACGAAGCAATAACTATCAAAGCAGGTGATTTTCAATCCACCTCCTTGAATACATACAAAGATGGAAAAACGTATAATGGGTCGCTATTAATCGGATATTTATATAATCACGAAAGAAGGAGGATCGAATGCCAAGATTCCAATTATTCAAACAACACTGCGAAGAGTAATGTCACTTTGCGACTGGCTCTTCTACAATTCTATTATCTTCGTTTATCTGAATGCAAATATTAATTCCAATGATAAATATACATTGCTCGCCGGTGGAACTAATCTCAGATTTTAATATACCACGTCTTTGCAATACCGTTTCAAGAAACGCGTTTCGGTTATTCATATCTAATAATAAAAAAAAGAAAAAAAGGTCTGCGAGTATATGGAACTATAGGCCTATTAAATTTTTACATATATCTCGAAATTGTAGAAGAAGTAAGTTAGTCAAAGAGCCATTATAATCAACAATTCAAATGTAATTAATGCTAAAAGACTAGAATTAAAGCTTCAACCGTAATTTACTCCAGCTTTCATATTTAATAACAAAATGAAAAAAAAAAAATTGAGAATTCTTTTTAAACAACAGGTCTGTGTATGGAACTATAGGCCTATTTAATTTTTACGTATCTCGAAATTATAGAAGTAAGCTGTTTAAACAGCCATTATAATTATTAATTCAAATGTAATTAATATTAAAAAGACTAGAATGAAAACCTCAAACGAATTTTACTCGAGTTACAAATTTTCTCTTACAAATTGCCTTCCCACAAAGTTTCGCAATTTTTCTCAAAAATTAAAAAGATTTTAAAGATTTTTTAGAGACTACAAATATTTCGAAATAAATAAAAAGGACGAACCTGTGATATTTCTACTATCCTAATATTATCGTCAAAACATATTCGCTGTACCATTCGTTTGTTCTAACGTGTCTAGCTGTGCAAATAATTTGCCCAAGTCCAACAGAAATCCCGAGAACATAGTGAAACGAGTCCGACGAAATTTCATTTATCGCCGGTTCGATAAATTAAAATGGTAGTAGGAGATTAAAGAGGGAACAAAACAATTGGTGAGAAGCATGAAGGAGAACTAGGTTACAAAGCCAACATAATTCGACCGATTCACCGGCGACAGGCTAACGACGAAGCTGAGAGGCGAAGAACAAATATATCTTAGCTCGAACGACCGGCTCGACATCAAAGCTTCTCAGAAATAAACGAAATATGTACAATTGCCGGTGCGAACTTAACGCGATTTCCACTGTACTGACGAACCAATGGGACCCAAGAACCACCGTAATTCTCTTCAACGACATTTCCAACTCGTTCTCGTATAGTTTTCTAAGCCGCGTGAATTCTATTTCCGTGGAAAACGCGGGCAATACGAACGATCAGCAATCGCAACGCTCGCACAGTTAAATAAACATTACATTATCGTCAGCGTGATGCACACAGTATTCCAGGAAGCTGTGCAACAAACGCCGATTTGCATACAGAATTCCAGACCAAAGATGTTGAAATAATTTGGTAAAACGGCTGGTCGAGTTAGATTTGTTCAAGAGGATAGATGCTATCATTGCGATGGATATTGATCATTGCGATGCGTAATTGATCGTTCATTCTTGGGTAGTTTTAGCTTGAAACGGAGAAAAGAATTCTTTAGTTTTTAACTGCTCGTTTATCTTACTATTTCATTGTGTTTCATTTATCGTTGTCGTTACCTTCCCGCTAGTTTTAGCTTTAAGAGAATTCCTTAATTTTCGTCTGTTCCTTTTTCATACTTTTTACGTTGGAATAAATTTGAAAAATTTAGAATAAATTTCCGAATAGATGTATTAAAATTGTATGAACGCATGCAGAGCGTAAAAGTTAAGAGACGTTGTTTTTAGTTCTTTTCAGATTTTCTTACTACGAATCTATATACTTTTCTACATTGGTATTAACACACATATATTTATCCAGGTTCTGGCAATACTCACAATTTTCTTTCTAGAAAAATAGTTAAAATTGACGCTTTGATAAAATTTTATTTGCCAAAACGAGATTTTAGTTGGTGATGGATTAATGTCTGTCGTCTGACGATCGAATCTACTTACTGCATGAACCAAAAATGAAGGAGATTGGCGATTTATTATATAAATTGTTCGTCCTCCGATTTGATTATACAAATGACTCTATTATAACGTACATTCTATAATTTCCAAACGCAATTGCTCAAAGAAATTCTGGCTATTATCACATCATCCGAGCTTATTATTCGAACAAGTTCATAAATAAAAAAGAAGAGAAATGTTGCAAATACTATTTTTTAAATTTACCTTGGGATTTGCTATTCTTTATTGACTTCTTCTTGTAATAAATTAACTCGTGCAAGTAATCTTTCTTATTCCTTTTTTAACAGAAAATTGAAATTAACGAACGATGGAATTGAACAATTTGGCTCCTGAGAGTTCCATTTACACGCTAGAATTACATTTTAAATTTCAATAATAGCGAATGCTTGAGCAATTCTATTTGGAACGAATCCGCGTAACTAAATTTGTATTCTGATTTTCACTGTTGTAAGAGACAAAGAAGATGCCGTTTCGGATTGACGTTATTTTCAAGGCTCGCGCGCGTTAACCGAGAGTGTGTGTATCATTGGCTGTCTGTTCTTTGTTGGTTCTAACGAACCTCTTCCTCATTACGTGTACGTGTATAGAAGCCACTTAAATATAACTTTCTGTCACAAAGAAACCCTACGGCAACAAGAGAGAAAAATATGTTCAATAATCGTGCGCTGTCTTTTGTACGTGTGCGGGACGTGTCTGGAGAAGGTAACTAATGGAGTTGCTATAATACGCTTGTATCAAGCGTTCGAAAATACGAATTTTTCATAAACTTAAATTTTCAGTGCCTCAGCTGTTCGACTCTATCTCTTGTTGATTTTTTACATGATATAAATAAGCTGATAAATCGGTACGACGAATTTAAAAGATAGTTAGTTTAAGAAAGAATACTTTTCAATTTATGAAGACGATCGTTGTGGTCGCTAAATTACTTACAAAATTGTTTTCGCAGAAAAGAATAATTAAAGAATAATAAAAGAAAGTATCATTTGAAGATAATTTAAAGCGATGTAGAATGTTTCATTTGATACTAATTGTAAGTTAGGTATCATTCACTTGTACATCATTTTATGTCCTTCATTATGAAACTTCCATAGTCACTATTTATGACAACGTTGCGATCTATTATACGAACAGCGTTATTTAATTAGTATTCTAACATTATGCATCACTGTGCAATTTTAAAGTGTAGAAGACTATTAGATACGAAGAGTATGCGAAGCAGAAAATCGTTTGCAATGTATCTTTCGTTTTTCAAAAAGAAATAACACAGTTTGAAAATAGTTCATTTTTATATAATTTAATCAGAGCGTCGCGGCGTTTCATATATATTTTTTAAGTATGTTCATATTTAGAATACTGTTTATCTATGGAGGAATTCGGAAAGGAAACGGTATATATAACGCTACTCGAAACACATCAATTTTGTTAAAGGATGTAACCTAAAAACTGGGTCGTATAAATTCTAAATATTAACATAACAAATAGCCGGCGGTTGTAAATCTATTTTAAGTGCTTCCTAAGTAGAGCCAAATGAAATTATAAATAGAAGTGTACATCAAATAATATTTTGAATAATGGATGGAATTAAAACGAAAGACAGCCAAAAACGAGGAACACGAACGTTTGTCACGCTGGTCTTGAGAAAGAAATGTTTAAACAGATTTCCACTTAATTATTCCAAACAATATATTAACAATATATATAATACACGTTTTCCAACGTTGTGTGTTGAGCTTTTTTAACGTAGAAAATACCAATTGCCATAAATTGTTCCAATACGAACAATAGGATTTTCATGCAAAGCAATTCAAACATATAAATTCCAGCCACTTTTCTAGTTGTTCCATCATATTTCTCACCAATTTCCCCATTAATTTTCGATCAGAATAATACGAGTAACTCATTTTATTTTCATGAATTTTATTAACGAAAAGCTTAAAGCTTAAATTAATTCCTTTTCCTTTTTTAATGCAGCACTAGACCACGGAACCGAATACTCGGACCATAGAAATATATAAAAATAAAATTTAGACGACGAAGCAACATAATCTTATTATGTTATTAACGACTATTTTAAACAAATTCAGAGCTACTAAGTTAGTTCAAGAGTTATAAAATCTCATGGAATTAGTGAAAAGAAACCGAGCGATGGATGGATATCCAATAGGACAATAGGATTATTGTAGCCTTTCAGGATTAAATCCGCCCACGTTTTTATTAATAGCCCATAAATTACGAATTTTCCAACAACGATAGACGCCATTAAACTATTCTAAACTAACATTAGTAACGCCCTATACTTTTATAAACCATAAGAAGGGAGAAATTTTTTATCCAAATTCATTTTATCCAACAAAGGGAAGAGAATCGTATACTCTCGTAGATTATATCTCATCCCTGTGCGTTTTTGAAGTGCCATGTTCTCGTAATAATAATCTTTTATGTCCTCAAATAAAAACACACGGCATTGTACACTGCTGCAAAGAAAACCCCTAAAAAGAAACACAAAAAAGAAAACGAATGAAATACATAGCGCTTAAGCGAGAAAAAACACACAACGATAAGATAAATTACGCGACAGCGGCCGTTATTAGATCAAACGAGAATTCATAATACACCTTTGTCACGCGAATTCCATCCCCTCGCAGCTAATACACCGATTTGCGCGGCGTTCGCAACAGATTTTAGCCGGTAAAACTTCTTAGAGGCCGTCCACGATCGGATCAGAAGGTTACGAGGATCGTTCGGGAAAATTCCAACGGTAAAATGGTAATAAAGCGTAGATAAAGGGATTTACGGTTACGAAATGTTAGTCATTCCTGAGCAAATGATGTGTAGTGCTTAGAGCAGGTAGGGTTTCGCTCGTTCAGTTTTCAGGTCAGGCGATAAATACCTAAAAGTGCGAGGGAAATGTCGTCGAGCCAATATCAAAGTGTGCACCACGTGACACACACACATACACACGTCAACACACGTACAGCCGTCTGCTCGATCTAATTTGTCCGCTCCGCCTTTTACCATTCTGTTCCTTTGAAATTCCGCGATATCCTATTGGGGACGCGGTAAAGGTCAATTTCCCTTTAAGATGACGCTTTTTCAAGCACAAAGATCACACACGGAATTTTCTTTAGTTTACGCAAAACTGTTTTATCTGTGCCGAGCCGCGGAGTTCTTGCGAGGGTTGTTCGAGGAGGCGTATAAATAACGTGTTTATAAAATTTTCGGACGTATTGCTGTGCAGGGAAAGCAGAAGATCCTACTAGAGCGCAGAAATTGTATTCTGCCAAGGTTTAAATTCCGTGTCGCTAGTTAAATTTGATTCATCTGTTAAATTAATCCGTACGTGGACAACTAGAACGTTGTGATTAGGGTAAACTTCGAAGCGTTAATACTCGTAGCTTTTGTATAAATTTTGCAGTAAAATATTTTCTCTAGGAAATAAAGAAACTAGTTTCAGAAAGTATACACGCGAGTGGCAACGCCAGAGACGAAGAAGATGAGAGTTTCTATAAATTTAATGCATCGAGTATTAAGAAAATTTATAACGAAGATAATCGAGAACATACTGTTGATAGAAAATACCATTTTTCTATTTATTGCAAAATATTTATCGGTATTTCTTTTTTCAATTTCCATCTATAAACTGATGTTAGTAATAAAGTAAATGATACTACACAATGTTATTGGACACTTGACATGGAAGATCACGACAGAAAAACGTATACCTGAAAGGTAGTCACATGGAGAATAAACGAAGAATTTTATATCGAACGTGTATAAACAACGCGTAACAACAAATTTCATTCTACGTACATTTTCCACCAATTTAACTCGTCTAATACTAAAAAGTATATAATTCTTTCAACTATATTTTATTTCTATTACTGTTTGCTAACTATCAACATGTGCAGAACATATAATACAGCTTCGTATCTTGTCGTACACTATCTATCGCTCAAACGCCTCCTCTCAACGTGACCGTGATGTTCCAACATGTTGATAATGAAAATCAAACGTTGTACGCCATTAAAAATCTACCGCAAGCTGGAATTAATTAAATATCGCCATTTATACGAAACTAGCAGTTCTGTTCGAATTATTTTATCGAAAAATTAAATTGGAAAAAATGGTAACTCGAGCAGACATTTGTCGGTTATATCTGGTTTCTAAATCAAGAAAGCATGACAGTGATCTAACAATGCAATAATTTGTCACGGCGTTCAAAGTAGAAAAATGTCAGACGATCTATTCCAGAAAATAATTTGAATATTTCTTAAGAAATCTATGAAACAAAGGAAACTTCAGCCGGTCGACTCAAAAGGCTATAAATAAAACTTCGATATTACTTAATGTCAGCTTTAATAACGGAGAGTACACTTCCGATTGAGAATGAAGCGATCGGCTTTTAGAATATTGCGACGAGACAAACTTTCAACGATGAACAATTTCACGTGAACTTTATACAATATTTTGAAACTTTGTGGAATATAAATTTCTATAGATGAAATTACCTTTTCTATCATATCATATAATTTATTCAATCGAGTGTTCCTGATATAATCCTTTTAGGACAGACTATTTTAGACGGTATATTAAATATTATTTTATCATCTCAAACGACATTAAAAATATTAAAAATACTTTTGAAAAGGTGAAATGATATTACAATAGGTATGATGTTGAATAATTCTTAGCTATAGATTATTTTATGAACGCTCGGTTAAGTAAATTATATTCCCTGTATTAAACTATCTTAAACAATTTAATTTTATCCAGTAGAGCTTAGAATAATCTTAAACTTCGAAAGACTATTTTACGAACATTAATTAAATAGATTTTCTACTCGACTACACGACAAAAATAAAACACAAACCGATGCAATTTTTCAAACGAGCTAATACTAACAGCGACACTTGAACAAATTTAGCATCGGTTACAAATTGGATCAACAGCAACCATGACACAGAGAAAGGAACTACACTAGCCATTTCGAAGGACAATCCAGCTTCGATATGCAGTAAATATATAGTGAAACGAAATTTATGCTATTCCATTAGAACTGAAGATATCATCAAATGAAGCGCCATGCAGCCAATATTACCATTGAAAGAAAATAACTGTAATTGCTTGACGCTCTTTTGACAGAAGAGCACATTTAGATATTTGTTCAAGAACTATTATTTCCATTTAACTTTCTAACCGTTTCGCTTCGCTCGATTTCCTTTCCAAATAAAACTTTCGGAATTTTTCTATTTATTGTTATTAGCGTGCTTCAAGTAGAAATTTTACACTAAGATTCATTTGTTCATTTTTGTGCTAAGATACTGATAAATTCGTGACAAACAGCACGTGTGTCTAAATTCTCGGGTAAAATTTTACTGTCATTTTAAGCGACAAAGCTCTAAGATCGGTACCTGCATTTAGAAGGACGGAAATACCGAAACGTTTTTCCTCCACGCTGAAGGAAGGTTTCCTTTCTGACAAATTGCTCTAACAGTAATCTGATGCTGGTATTTACTTCTACTGTTTACGATGATGAATCACAATGCGGTGAATCAATCGCAAAATGGAATTTGTTTCTACCTAGAAATAGTCAATAAAATTTTACAGAATATTCAATATTTTCAAACGTTTGTAATTTTGCAATGAATAAACATGGCGAGGTATAATAATTCTAAGGCAATAACAAATATTTAAAAAATCCTGCATTTCTAATTTCTCCACCCTGTGTCAAGACAATTGCCTATTAGTAATTTAAATTATTGTTTGAACTGTTGAGCTCTCCGATATATTCATCGTGAAATTGTAAAGTATAATCGTAAAGTATAATTCATTAAAGCTGACTCACGATGCACGTATACAATGAATAATGTATTAAGTGTATGTATATTTATATCGTATATATGTAGGTATCTTAGGTACCTACAATAATTATACTATGTTAACTATATTAAATTTTAAACGTTGCTATTGTAATGAACATAACATATGAGAAGGACGTACGAATAAAATTGAAAATGTCTAGATGCTATCTTTTTTAATGAAACTCTGTATACATTAAAGATTAATTTCCAATAAAGATTCACCTATCATCAACGAGATGCTATCATGCGCGTTGATAGTGGATTTCCAAGATTGAATTTTTCATTTATTCATTTTCTAATTACTCGATTACGTCAACGAGGATCGATTACTGAGAAACCAGCGAATGAGCAATAATTCGTAGATTTAACTAATATCGTTGTTATTTTTATTTTCCATATGAAAATTTCAGGGATTGTGCATATCGTAACCGTCGTTTAGTATATAAAGATATATTTTATCGACTCGGACATTCACGATTTATCGTCACTTGCGGCATTTAATATATAACTGCAGGTTGCTTAAATTGTTATCTGGACACTGCACAAATGGATAGTATTATTCAATTAAGAGTCTGTCCATAAATTATCATTTCTAACTCCATTATACAGCGTAATGTTCTCGTGGTAATAATTATTCTAACTTCCAAGTATGTAAATAATCTGCTAGGTAAATGATCCCGAAAGAAGGTACGATAAAAATAGAGACATTGTTCAGATTGAAATTATCAAATAAATGAAATTACTCCGATTGAATTCACTTTACAATAGCGTTAAAATCATTCGCAATAATATTTTTAACATAGTGTAAAGAGTGAGACGAATTTAAATTAAAAATAGTTTATATACAGTGGATATACATCCTTATATTTATGATACCATTTACATAATGACTGATCAGACCGAAAGTTATTATCATTTAGTAGTATCGCTATAAAAGCGTGATACTATACAAATGAAACGAATCTGACAAAAAAATCGTTTTATTAGAAAATGAGACGCTCTACATAATAATCACATACACTTTATTAATTCCCACGGAACATTTACGAAAAAAGAAAAAAAATAGGAAAGAAGAAAAAAGAGCCATTCGAATTTCTGTTCTCTCGTAGTTGTTCCTTCACTCAAGTAAAGAAGACAAATTAAACCTAAATTTAAACGCGCATGAAAACTTATCCCTCACATGGAACTTCATTCTTCTTAAAGTTTAGGTTCCCTTTAGTCTTCATTCTGGCTAAACAATCAGTTTAGTCCTTCGTTCGAGGTTTGAAGCTTCACACTTTATTTCTAACGCAACAACGAAAAAGAGCTATTCAAATTCCTATTCACACGTAACTGATCCTCCGCTCCAGTACAGAGGATAAAATAAATCTAAATTACGACGCACATAAAAATTTATCCGTCATATAGAAATAAAGATTTTTATTCTTTCTAAAGTTTAGGTTCCCTTTAGTCTTCATTCTGGCTAAACAATCATTCCCTCGCTCAACGCCTGAAACTATTTTCCCGCCTTATTTCTAACGAGACAAACGAAACGACCGTTGATCCGTTTCTAATGAATCACCCAGTACACGCGGAAACCGGTCGTGCTTGATTCAACGTTCTCTAATAACGGAAAGGGGTTCCCGCGTTCAATGCTGCACCCCTGGCTCGACACCCCCCACTCCATCGCATCATGGGCCGCGCGCGCGCTGCTAAAAGTGCGTCAGACAGGTTTCTTGCTCTGTTCGTTGCGAACGCGCTTGGCACGTCCGACTGCTGCGTGTCGTGTACAGACACACGTAGCGAAAACACTTTGCCTCGACAAAGAGACACTGGTCTCTTTGCACGCGATCATATGAGCTAAGAGTCACGGTTATATCTCGGTCAGGCCTTTTTCTCAACGTCGTCGCCTCGATATATCGATCCGGAGAACGGTATTCCGCATCTTTTTTTCTTTAACGGCAAACCGAGGATTTTCGCGCAATAACGCGGTGTACACGTTACGCGATATTACTTGCGCGCGCGTAATATTGACCGATGCTCCACTTTTCCGTCGGCTATACAGCCCGCTCCGACGCAAGATCTTTTCAATGAGATCGCTTCTCGATTTTAACGTGTGTTCTCTTCTGATGAGATTCCGGGCAAAGATGGTTAATGAAATGGACGTCGCTTGGAAATATGGCAAATAGGAAATATTGGTTGATACTAAGCGCGCCAAATTCGAATCGACGGAGAAGATTTTGCACAAAATGTAAAATATCTTTAATACGGTTTAACACGGTTAATATATACGTTGATTGGAGTAATTCGAGAGATATGTTGCAACGAATTATTACCAAATCAACTTTTGTTAAAGCAATTTCATTTGAGAAAAGAAATATTACAAGCACGAGACATTTTAAATATGTTAGGACTTTCGATGCGCTTCACTGAAATTCATAATTGTTTGCAACGTGAAATTTGGAAATTATTGCAAGCTTGCATCTTTTACATGTTTATTACAGGCTATTTAATGTTGAGCTTAACGCACTACACGTGCTCGCTTTCTATTTTCAATATTTCACATTCTATAACCTAAAATTGTGTCTCACAATTTTTCCTGAAATTATTTTTATTTCCAACACTGCTTTAAAGCATTTGATAATTGAAAACCATTGTAGCAACACGTATTTACTACGCGTTACATGACATTTACTGCACGTTCATTCTTTGGTTAAAACATATCCTCGTGATCAATGAAACTTGGAGCAACGATTCGAACAAGCGTGGATAATGTAATATTGATGTGTCGAACGATACGGCTTTTTCGATTCAATAAATTTTCCGTGTCATTGACAGATGGCACTGACGCTGCTACGCAGATAAAAACATGCAAACGTGGGTTAAAGACAAGTATTTTTGCTCGTTAGATCCTAACTACCATGTGCATAAACGAGTTTTTGCTAGATCGGGATAATGGATTATTCGATCCTTATCGATCGTCGATAATAATGCATCTGTTGTACGATAACGAACGATTGCACAATGTACGCGTTAATCGAGAATATTTAACTTAGACTATATTTAATGAACGTCCGTGCGGCAGTTAAGTAATCAAAGAAACCTTAAGACGAACTTGATACACTATAATATATCTATTTCACATTTATTGGAAATTAATTTCCTACCTTTCCAACGAAAATTATGAACAAGATGAACGACAAAAGAATAAAAAGAATTAAGCACCATTTGATTCATGGCGAAATAACTTCGAAATAATAAACTTCTATCTATCTGATATTCGTTACTCAAATTAAAAACAAAATTTCAAAAGACCTGTCTTTGACAAGTACATATTCTCTCCGGCAATACAAGTGCAATTAAGAAAAAGAGATGAGAGAAAAAATTGGAGCAACTCAATTTAACTTTATAATCACATCGAGATTAATTTCCAAGAGGAATAAGAGGTAACCAGATTGAAAAAAAGAAGAATAAAAATTGAATAGCTAAAGTAAATAAATATACGATTTGAATAATTCGAGACACGCCAACGTATCAACCAATCGTGTCATAAATATCGTGTCATAAATATCGTGTCTCTCCCCTAATCTGCCCATCACCTTTTCAATTGAAGACTTGATTAATGAAAATACGTCCGCGGTCCAAATCTCATCTCAAACTCTTATTCATAAAAAAATCTGCAGAACAAGTAAAGTACCATAGATCCTAATGACGTCGACTCATCGCCAGATATACAGGGTGTATCTAGTAATTAATGGTACAGCCGAGCATGGAGTGATTCCTCGTGAAAAAATAAATGGGAAATGGAGAAAGGAAATTTTTCGAGACAAACGATTTTGAAAATTAGTCTGGAGTACACGTGTACTAACTGTGAGTTTCGACTTGATGAACTACTTTTTCCACTGCTCTTTGTATTTATAAACACGGGTAATAAATATTATCTGTTTCTTGTCATTGCTATTATCATACCACGTGTATTATCGTTTCTCTATATCTCTACGTACATATGTCTACGACAGACATACACATGTATGTCTACCATAATAGAGATAGAGGCTCGTTACAATTCTAATGAAATTTCAGAATGTTTCGTGTAACGTGCAGAACAAAAGAAACCTTAAAAGAAACCTGATATGCTATTTACTTCATAATTACTCTAAATTAATTGACTATCTTGCCAAGGAAAACTGTGAAGAAGAAAATGAACGAGAAAGGAATCAAACGCAATAAAACACATAATGTTCATTAAATGTATCTACGAATGTTTCAATATTTTCGTGAGCCACTGTGAACTTAACAATGTGATTGATTAATCATTCCGCCGAACCAATTTGAACCAATTACCACGTGTTAAACGAAACACAGAATTGTTCCGATGCTCATGAACAGGGGATGTATATCCGACTAACAAATTGAAAAGCTCTCTGTTAACGCGAACGCACTATATTTAGCCTTCGCTGTCTTTCTAATCGACCACGCGTCTATACACTGGGGCGACTGTGACCGTTTCGCTCTGCTGCTGTCCGCAATGCAATTGGACTGTGGAATTTAGTGCAATCTGCGTTCCGTTATACGCACGCGCGTTTTGCTTGTGTGCGACTTAACGAACGCGAATGGTCCAATCGTTTGAAACCGGCGAACACGCGCCCGATCCTTGCGCGATAGACTCTTCCCGCTTTATCCGTAAAACCCTCGTTTTTCCAATGTAACGCAGGTCGTTGCACCAGACATTGCATAACGTTCACGGACGATCCGCTGCGACTAATTTCGTGCAATCACACTATTCGTCCATAATCCGCAAGGATCCGGTGCGTGGAATCGTCACCATTTGTTAATCTACACGTTTGCTCCGCTACTGAACGACTGCTTGAACGCGATTGTCATAGTTATGAATCGTAATACGCGATAAGCAAATTTGAAAATAAGAAAAAAAGCAGTGTAACGTCATCAGTTCTTATTTTCAATTTGTGGAGTTTATGGCGGTGAATTTTTGCAGATTCGTTTAACCCTGCTGTTCTTTTCTGTAGGATACGTCTATCTTTTATGTATCTTGCATTCCTGAATAAATGAAGTTATTTAAAAAAACAAATTATTGTTATCCTTTCTTAGATGTAATATTTTATAATCGACTATTGGAGTGATTAGTATTTTCTTCATTCGATACCATTATCAAAAGATGTTATATTTGTCAATACATAAAAGGATTTTTGTTCTATATATACATAACAAATAATATTACTCACACAAGTATTATAATATTTTCAAAATTTCATATTTTTCTTCACCGGGCCATATCCCCAAGAAACAAACTTGAAGAAAACTTTAGGCGAATAGCAGGGTTATCATTCTGTTTTCTTTTGTATTAAATAATGTTTAAGAATTATGAGTCACAATGAGAAATTCGAATATTCTAATGTTACGAAAAGAAACGGAGCTACAGTCAATTTATCACTGATTCGTGCAAAATTCCCTCTTTCACCGACAGTTGATTCGCACTACAAACGAACCGAGTCTTTATATAACACGCGAACCGGCTTTTCCATAAATGCAACGCCCAACGAGTTTTACGCCGCGATAGTTATTCCGCTTAACTCGTGATTTGTGCACTATGAATTTCGAAGATAAACCGTAATATAGAAAAAAAAAAAAATGAAATAAAAACGTTCCTCGTTACGATGCCATTTTGCAGGTAAACGTATATTAAACGTACTATTTCTTCCACGAGCGTGAAAATTAAATATGGCTAATTAAAACATCGTTTAGCATTCATACAACGATAAACGTTTATCATCGTAATGTATATATAATTATTATATGAAATCCAATTAGACGAAAATTAATATTCAAACCGTAATATGTGTAAAAACATACGTAATTGTTGAAATTGTTTACCAGAAGAGCACGTTTAAAGACTTCTACGGTTATTAATGGTATCGTTCACTTTCGGTACCGAAAGCGTGGAGCGAAAACCAGCATTGTTTCGGAGAGACAGTAGCACGCGGTGCAGTATATACATATGTGGCGCGCATCGAGTGCGTGGAAAAAGGTACGCAGATACAAGTCGACGACCAGAAGCGGTACAGTCACGGGAGAAAACCAATGGCGAGCCTAGGACTGTCTATCTCTCTTACACGCTCACGTAGACACGTACACATACAGGACCATTCATTCTCTACGTATCTCGCTCTGTATTTCATCTCTCCCTCTTTCGTTAATATCCGGAGTAGGGGGGAAAAGAACCGATCGTTCGATTTGCCAGCACCAGCTTCCTATCTTCCACGCTGTGTGTGTGTGTGTGTGTTCGCCTTTACGTTACATGTGTCGTGATCAAATTACGATTGTCGTGTTGGCTATCAACGTTATATACATACTGAAATAAATACGAAAAGAAAGAAAATAAGGCGATACACGCGGGGCCAACGAAAACACTGTTTCACTGCCACTGTCGAGTTCGGCGATAAGATAGTACCATAGAGAGCGCACCATTATTTTCGTATCTCTACGTAGCACACGTTGTCCGCGCGCACAGCGAAGAAAAAAGGGAGAGAGCCGCGTGTATATACATACTCCGTTTTGCTTACGAACCTTCGGAACGACCGTTTCGAACAACACGAATCGACATTGACGCGGCGTCACACCACGCTGCAAATTGTCGTCTCCCTCCCGGCGGCACCGTGCTTTTTTTTTACTTCCGTGCACACCTTGCGTACGATACCGCGAACACACACGATCTACGAGGTAAAAAACGACGATCGTAATTATTCACGAAACACTCGCCGCGACATAGTCTAGCACGTAATTTTTCAACTAATTTCAAAGAAACGTAGCGGACTGGTAATAACACCGGCACGGCGTGTGCGCTATGGTGGCGCACCGTAGTCGGTTCCTCGTTGCGAGGCGTCCCGATGGGAACGAGGATCGCATTTTAATGGGGCGCGGCCGTATGAGAAAATTCTTAATTACCTAAATGCACTCCTCGATCATGGGGGATGGGTCTGCTTCGCCTCACCGTGACGCACACAACACTCGATGCTCGGAAACGGGGGAAAGGAAGAAAAACACTACACTCTACGCGACACTGGAAAACTGCACCACCTCGGCGGAACGCGAACGAGTCTGCCTCGTTCTCTCTCACGTCCGGTCTCGCTCTATTCCGTCGATGAGCGGCGCTGTGCGCGCCGCTGCTGCGTGTTCGCTGTACGACATCAGCGCCACCGAGCGACGTCTGTCGGTATTATGCGCAACGCAGCCACGCCATTGGCTGGCCAATAGCGTGACAGCTTTACCGCTTGTCTTTACAGCGCGCGCTAAATTCGAACGTTGATTCTTTCAGCTGGTTATAGCCAGGACATTATTATGTCAAATTATAACGCATTACGACAACAATGTGTGATATTGAATCATTCTGTCGACTCAAATCTTTGGTTGAAGTGGGGAATTAAATTAAATTCATGTGCTGTATCATAAAGTTATTACGCATACAGTGGCTCGTCAAAGTATTTCAATATTTATTATGGAGAAGACTTACGAATGTATTATGTATATTATATAAAACTTATTGCAGCTCTATTATTGTTGTTGTGACACGATTATCACGGTTATGTCGATGAAATTTAAATGTAGTAAAGTAACGTATTCATAAAAGATTTTTACAACAACTGTATATATGAAAATATTAAAAACAAATTTATACTTCTATATTTTTTTGTTCTATATTAATTAAATTACGATAATTTGTTATAAATCGCAGCAAGAATTGTTTCCCGTTTTTTGAAGATGTATTAAGAGAAGCACAAACCGTATCTTTTTTATGGAACGATGTTTACTAGAAACACTGCGCAGGTGAAATTTCATGTACAATTTATAAGTATTCCATGTCATGAACAACAAATTATTTAACATATATTTTCTCCCATTTCGATACGTTCATTACTTAAAAAGCAAAGAGGAAACATTTTATCGATTCCAAGCTATTCCTGCAAAATTCACGGATCACGTACTTTGGTAACATTGTTTAAATCGAAGACAATAATCGATAGCATACAGATATCAGAGTGTTGCTCGCTGTTTGCTATACTCTTTCGCTAACAGTGAAAAGTGGATCGCCTTCCATATTCCTGTATCGCATAACATAATATAACGCGTTCAAATAAACATAGAAGCAAACGGGCGGTTCAGTTCTATTTGCGATGCATTGTCAATACAGATGATATTAAAATTGCACCTCTATGGCGTTAATTTCACCGTGTAATTGCAACGGTGTGCAATTCCACTGAAAATCAACGTCTACGATAATCGACACGAATCAATGTCCATAATAATTATTGTAAATCTCATCTACGAACAATCACCGTGGAAAATCGTTTCGTTGAATTATTAGTTATCGCTAATCGTACCGCGATCTCTGTACAGCTGATTGATTTTCCGATCGAAATACAATTGATCGTTGAATTCGGCACACGATACAATTTTCGTCTCCATTCAGTTTTTTTTTTGTTCATCGAAAGTGTTGTACGTTGTCGAATCGAAGCTGATAATGAAAGGTGGGAACACGTGGCCATTCAGACAGAATGGTCGAAGATGAATGAGAAATCTTGACCTCGCACGTCCAGACCAACCGTGACGTCGTATTTCATGGCTGTTCTTTTTTGTTTCCGACTGTCAGCGAACTGGAAGTTCGTAGTGAGCGACCCGCGACTAACTATTTTTGGAATTGATTGCTCAATCAATTTGGGTGCTCTAGGTTCTACGGTTTGTTTCGGGCAATCACGTGTAGATAGATAGTAATCAAATAAACTTGAAAATATTGATTGGCTTTTTTTGAGAGATCTTGATTGTTTAAGTTATTTCTGATATAGATACAAGAAGAGAAATAGTACTTTATTATTCTATCCACGCTATAATCATGCGACTGGTATAACGAGCTGATTATAATTAGGATCTTCTAATCGTGAGATCGGCTTATAAAAAACAGATCGCTTAATAACTTTCCGTTTTTTCTTCTCATAGTTCTCCTATGTTACTCTGTCATTCTTCTTCATAGATAGATAGTTTCACTTCAGCCTGGCGGTATCGAAATAGGATTTGGCTTAGAATTTTTATAAACGTTTTAGTACCGCACATAACTTATTACTAAAAATATCGTTCTTCTTAGTATTATATAAAATCTGAATTTACGTTAATTTACATATTATGCAGAACAATTGTTATTATATTCATAGCTATTTTGCAATATCACTTAAAGAACCAATTCATAGCAGGTTGACCTTTTAGCAATGATTCCCTCTTCTCGTAGCAAGATACATATGTATATATAATCAAACAACTCGTTCGAAGTTCAGGCAAGAGTAACGCATACTAAATCTCGCTTTAAAGCATCAAACATCCCGTTTTCATTGAATCGTCTCATGATCGATACAGAAGGGGACGCGTTTCCTCTGAGCAAGCACAATGTCAATGGAAATGAACTCGCGAGCCGAACAATTCCTTGCGATTCACAATGCTCGTATCGCGCGTCGCAAGTCGGCCGCGTAGCTGCGCGTTGTATCGCGTTTCAGCGATTAAGAGGGATCCTTTCTCTTTATCCTGGCTCGACGGTCACGTAATAGAACGCGAGAGAATGGCCGTTTATACGTCAAGTTTAGAGGATATAATGGGAAGGGCCACTGGTGACAAATCGATAAGCTTGTTGAACAATAACAACGCGCGCGGAGTCTGCCGAGGGTTTGCGACCCTTAGCCGCCGCGTTTCTATCCGGCAAGGACCAATCGTCCCTGGTAAACACTTTGCACGATTTGCCGAGTGAATTTTCTCTCCGACTCCTTTCGAGGAAACGTTTGTTTCACGAGCTTCCACCGATCGAGGGCCGCTCGAGCACAAATTCTTCGATGAGCGGGTAAAATAATAAGTCCGATTGCGGAACCGCTTCTCGCTTCGCGAAATGCTGTTATTCTTGTCGTAGAAGGAGTTTGCAGAGAGAGGTCCGTGGTATTTTATGGGGGGATTTTAGTCGCACGTTACAGTGAGCTTTAACACTTTCAAAATATATAGTAGTCTAAATGAGATTTTTATCGGGTTTTTTATTCCTTTCTTTTTATTCGTTTTAGATATTTTAGTATGTAGTACGTTTTAACGAAGTAAGTATCGAATATCTTTATTGGGAAAGAATTTCAATTTTTACTCGTTCCTCGATGCTGTTTCAGCTGTATACCAATTGTTGTTCAGTGTATCTCGTTCCACGTTTATTCATAAAGTGGAATCCGATTTAACGAATAGATTAGCCTTGTAGTTTAATTATTATTCAAATATATAATTATTATTCTAATAACCTTGTTCTTATTCAATACGATATTTTATCCCGATAAATAGTCTCTCGAACAATCATTCTACTTAAAACATTTTTACTCCCATTTTATCGACGTACTTCTGTTCGCATTATATCTCGTTATAGCTTAACGTAAAATCATGTTAACGGCGAATTGTAGATCAGAAGCATTTTTTGTAAATTTTCCCTCGAACAGGATCACCATCTCACATTCAATTTACAAAATTCACTCGCAGAGCTCTACTTGCTTCATTATGAAACTTGCTACTCATTTCATTACGTAACTCGTCAAACGTAGCTTGCAACTTGTTACTATGATAACGTAACTAGCCTGCAAGAGGTTCCGGATGACAAAATTACTATCAAAACTCGTGCATTTCGACGCTTCTTTCGAGCTTGACAGAATCTGTCACATCGGCCATATTCCGGGTACTCGGACAGCTCATAATTTTCGTCGTATGGCGCAACTGTTCGCTATAAACGCCCGTGGCCAGACTATTTGAGGTCGAGCGTGCAAAACGCGTGCAATAAATGCGCGATTAATTAAACGTTACTTTACGCGTTGCAGTGTCGCCCTGGAGAAGAGAGTATCCATTTTGTTCATTAGCAAAAGAGGGAGGGAGCCAGGGGTGATGTTGTTTGCAGAACATCCTTAAATGTAGCTACGATTTCCCTTACGCTGCTCCATGAAAGGCCATTATGACGACAATGGCTTGCCATGGGTAATAGCGCGACCAGGAATTTAATTATCATTTTAGGCGGTGCGGAAAGCAATTATCGGCAATTCAGTTTGCAATGGCCAATGGAACCACGCTCGAGGACCAACGGCAACCGCCACCTCCCGCTTTCTCTGCTCCGACTGCAAAAGAGCGAGCTCATTAGGAAGTACTTTTCTCGGCGACGATGAATATACTGCCGCTTTAAGTCTCTGTACACAACTGGAATCAGCGTTCAGGCCGAACGAAACGCGCGCAAGTACGCTGATTAAATAAATGTACCGTGGAAGAAACGGTGGTTTGTTGATGACGATGGTTTCTGGGGCTTGTCAAACGCGTTAAACTGTGGCGATGAAAATACGTGGCATTAACTCGGCGGCTGTACGCTGGGAAAATGTAACATAATCTATAGAGAGAGAGAGTCTAGTGTGAGTACACACCTTGACGGCACGAAATTTATTCAGAAACTCTCATACATATATGTTACGTAGATCGAAGATTGATGGGAAAGATATGAAGTGTGTAGGAATACAAATTAGTAGTAAAAACATAGGCAAGTTTGTAGGCAAGTAAATATTATACCAAGCTCATTTTTATACCGTGTATACTTACTCACTTCCTTCATACATAAAATTAAAGAATATGACGATTTTTATATCGGTCCCCTCCCTTGTAACTAGATCGCTAACTATGTATAATGATGCTTGACAGATACGATGGAAGAATTTTCATGGCGAAAGTTTGCATAGTAAGATCGCATTGCGATAGAACGATAATGTATCGATGCTTAAGTAAGCTTTTAAATAAATGTCATTTTTAATATTGCTGCGATTATATGTGTCGAATAAGAGGTAATATTTACGACGTAACATGATAAGTGGTTAACAAGGATTTTTTGATTACCGAGGACCCGAACATGTTAATAAAACGTTGAGAAGCGATTACTTGAAAATAATTGGCAATAAAGAATGTCCATTCAACAATAATTTGCGAACGTCTCTTTATTTTTCTCATTAAACAACCAGAAGAGCTCATTAAAAAGTACTTGAGCGAATATAGCATACGCACTTCAAACTTGAATGTAAGACGTAATTTAACGATATGTTAATATCCATCGACCAAGAATTGTACTTTACCAGATTATCAAGAATAATGATGCATGTGACGTTATTAAAAGCATTCCTAATAATTTATTTGCGTTCCGTGGTAAAATATTGCACGAGATGATCGATAGTAAACGTTATTAACGTTGTTACAGATAATAATAATAATAATTTACTGGCGCAAAAATTATTTATTATTGTAACCAAGGATCTTGATGTGTCAAAATTTAATAAATAAATATATTGAATGACGAACAATTAAAAAATCCAAGAATATATAAAATATCCAAAATAAACTATAAGTTACAGAACTACTTGTTTCGGGTGTTCAAGAAATCTCTACTTAAATTTCATTCGCTTTATAATATTCGCAGCAAATGATCATCCTCCAATTCCACGATATATACAATAAAATATATCGACTGTTGAATTGTTGATTGTTACAAACTTTTCCAGTAAACCAATACAATTAAAATAGCGGAGATTCAAAGAGTAGCTGCGGTATCTCTCTCCCCCTCGGTCGTTCCATATACTGAAAAATCGCGGACGGTTGTAACGTATCGAACAGACACACGTCGCGTCGTTTCGACGGAATCGAAGCAGGAGGCTGTCGCAATATGGCCATGGATCCAGTAAAACGTATAACATTTTCTGAATGGTTAGAAACCGGGATACATCTATGCTTGGCGACACAATTCTCGAGATGTTCTCCATCGAACGCGTTGTCATCGGTGAAACCACTGGCAACGTACGTATACCTCCAGTATCGTTTCTTATATTTTCCAGTAACGCGCCAAACGATCGAGAAACTATCGTGTGCGAGATATACACACTTGAAAAATTTAATTTAATTCCCTTGCCAGATCGAAATCTTTTTCGTTTGATCGTTAGAACGAATTTGAAGATATAGAAGATGTGCATAAAATGTGCAAAGTCTAGCACATTTATTATAAATAATTATTACAAAATATCTGCAGTATAGGATTTTGGATATTTTATATAGTTTTTAACATCTAAAACAATTAAATCAAATTGCCTCGCCAGATTGAAATCTCTTTCGTTTCGTCTTTAGGCTGAATCTGAAGATGTAAAAATACGATCAAATGCATAAATATATAGAGTATATATAAAGTATAATACTTATTAAAATAGGTACTTATTAAAAGAGAAAATAATTTTTTATCTACCTTCGATTTTATAAATTACGTTCGTAATAATATATTCGTAATTTAAGTATAGTAGTTTATGTTTTCGCTTCTAACCGGTCATTGGATTAGGGTTGACACATTCTACCGACACGTATGTTGTATCACTTCGATTGTCTACATAGATAGTACTATTGACGTAATTCCGTCGTGTTTGTTTGATTTTGTACGATTTCGACGAAATGAAAATTGTGCAAGTTCAAGGTATTTGCGAAAATGGATAATTGGATCGGTTTTGTCATTTATTAATAACTTAACAATATCGCGTTGTAGATTTCGAAAGCAAAACAACAACAACTTCGAGGAGATGGTTATATAAATTCGCGCTTAAAACTTGGTTCTGCCGTGTTACACGTGTACGTTATAAATTTGGCGCATCGACAATGAATATTATATCTAGACACCCGAAACCTTGAAAATTAGTTTCCGCGGGGCACATGGTACATTAATTCGTAATAAAATAAAATAACAATTTGAAGCATGTAGATTTTCACAAAGGGACAATGATCACGTGAGAAATGCTAAGGACATTACCGGCGATTATTTCGATATTACTTTATATTAAAACGAATTAAATCACCGCGTTAATAATTGAATTACATGCAGTATCGATTTCGCTTGTTATTTATAATTGGCGTCATTGCGTTAATTTTAAACGAATATCGCACCTATTCGTAAATTAATTTATAAATGAATTTCCTGTAAAGATGAATTGTGCCATTTTATCGTCCTCCGAGGTTTACTGTTATTACTGAAATTAAGGGCTGGTTCTTGTATTATCTACGTTAAAGCTCGGCTAACTTCAACCGCGGCACAGTGGTATGTTGAAAGAATGCTAATCCTGGGGTTTAAACCTGATTCGAGGCTTGCCAGCGCACTACAAAATTATTGTCTACTATTTCACTTCCTTCCTTTCCCTTCCTTGCGTCACATGAAACCGAACAAAAGTCCAGAAATTTTGTAGTGAAATAAACTAGCATTACTGCGATGTATGTATGACCAAATACAATGGCAGACAAAAGAAAGTTTATAAAATAAGAAGTATAACAGACACCATAATTTTACAAAATGGATTTATATTTAATACGAGCAGTGAATAAATAGAATGGACGATTGTTATTAATATGGTAAAAAATGTTTAGTATAAATATCAATTTTAAGCTTTCTCCTATCCGCCACTATAATTCTCAGGAAATTTATATTAATATCTGCATTAAAAAACCTATCTGAATAAAAATATAAATTTCTTTGATTGAAAATTCTGCGATTATGATTTTTCTCCAATCTTTATACTACACACTGGTTCAACATCGCATAAGAATATCGAGAATATGTTGAATTTGTTCTCATATTTCTCTGGCACTTAAGAAGAATTAGGAAGATTAGAATGGAAATGATACGAGATTCGATCTTTATCGTTCGAACAACGTTTGTCGACGGAAAAAGGGCTACAGAGGAAAGATGCAATTTCTCCGTGTGCCTATCACCGTCTCGTTATAGTCTCTTTATGCGTACGCGACGGATACGAGCGAGGACCCTCGCTCGCTTTATTGACTTCTTGAAGCTCGTCCTCGAGGAGTAACGATTTGCGCTCTCTGGCTCAGAAGAAGGAAATGTTCTATATGAATCGAAGGCGAAGCCGAGAATTCAATACCAGAATTGGTATTTTAAATTGCATTCTCTGTTGCACGGACTTTTAGAAACTCTAATATCAGTAAGTTGAAAAAAAATGAAATTTGTCGTTGGAGTTGTATTCTTACTGTAAGTTGTATAAAAGACGAATTAAAATAATTCCTTTTGTAGAAACACTCTTAATAATCCAGTCTTATTTTAGGTTTATAATGTTGCTGTTACGCTAGAATTTTTCAATTAAAAGAGCAACTCCTAAACAAATTACGTATAACTTTTTTTCTAAATTCAAGACCTACAAATTATGATATCTGTATGTATCAATTATAATTTATATTTATCAACTTTAATTCTAATCGTTGACAGCGGCACCGATCTCCTTCCAATTGAGACAGAAACATAAAACAACGAATCTGAACCAAATGGTAGCGCTTGGACATTCTGTCCCAGCGATCTTCAACCTTTTTCATCTCGTGGCACACGTAAACTAATTACACTAAAATTCTGCGGCGCACCAAAAAGCATATTATATTCGGCTCAAGACATTCACACCGGACAGCTGTTCTTTTCATTTGACAACACAAGGAAAAAGTGGCTACAAAAAGTGAGTACTTCTTCTACGAATCCCCATTTTTTAATCATTTTTCTATCGCTTTCTGTATTTCATTTTCATGATGTAAAATTTGTGTGATCGTACGAAAGTAGTGCGGTACAGTGGATGACTGAATTATTAGAGTCACGGTGCGAGAATAATAAAACAACCTCGACCAGGTATATCTACAATTTGGAGACATCGTTGCATCATAAAAGCGTAACAAGAATTGTTACAAAGATTGTTCTAACGTGAAACCGTCAATCCATGTAGGTGGCTCTAATAATTTGAACCTCCAGTGTATATGAGGAAACGAAATATAATGCTTTTGCATGCGATTAACTGATACATAAATACTACCATATACAAATACGTATAATGGCGTGCAAATAACTAGCCACTGTAAATAGCCAGGTATTTAATGTTTTAAACGTCCGTGAAAATCGCGGCTCTAGCTCAATCACGGTGTACCTGCACTTTCTCAAGCACCCAATTCGTACCGTAGCCAGTGAAAGAATCTTAAAACAAAGGGTTAACAACCCTCGGAAGCGTACCCTCCAAAACCTATCCCAACAGCCAGCAGAAACGAAGAAGACTCGAGACCTCCGCATCGAATCCCGAAGTCAGCCTTTCCTTTCGCTGAGTAATTTCAAGCCTTGGTGTTCGAGCTGACCCACGTCGAAAGGCAAGAGAGAATGAGGAAGAGAGAGAGAGAGAGGGAGAGAGACAACTGCCGACGTCACGCAACTTGACCGCGAGAAGAGGATCGAGAGAGAACGGGGTTGAGAAGCCAGAAATGGAGCTCGACCTCGTCACCTTTCCTCCCCATTTCCTCCCTCGAACGCAGACGGCTCTGCTATTCTGTCTCTCTCTTTCTCTTTCTCGTTCAACCCCTGACACGACGAGTGCTCGTTCGTGCACGCACTAGTCCGCGTCACGACGACGAAACCGACACGACGACTGTTCCGCTGGAGCCAAAGCTTCCCTCCCCTCGTTCCACGACCCCTCACAGAGAGAAATCCGCTGAAGGACGTTCAGAGCTTGACGGAAATGAGGCGGCGTCTGCGACCGCGACGAGATTTCGAGTTGGGCTGAGGTTTCCCTCCCGGATACGTCCGATAAAAAAATGCCAGCAGGTCGACAAGGGCGAAGTAAGACTCGTTGACGCTGCACGCTTTGTCATTCGATTGATACCGAAAGACTCGGTCTTTAACGAGCGAATGGCGCGAAAGCTTTCCGTTTTTTAATTTACAAGGAAATTGGCGAGGGTAAAATAAAAATATAGTTATCAATTACCCTATTTCGAGTAATTAGCAGCAACTTGGAACAGAAACATACAAAATATAACAAAAGGAACTCTATCACAAAAAGGGGGCAAGCGTCAATTTATTAGGTCATCCCATAAGTTCTTGCCGACCTTTGTGTATACATTTCATATTTTAAAGAAAAACAAGAGAACTTTTATAGAGACGGAATAATGAAAAATGGGAAGAAGTTGTACAACGGAGAGGGGGATTACATTTTTTCATGAAACTGAAAGGTATGTAAACAATCTTAACATATATAACCGCTCGAAAAACGGCACGAATTTATGGGATGACCTAATATAATCCACGTTATAATCAGTTAGATAACAATCTTAAGAAACGAAGAAAAGATGATCACAAACAGCTCCGCCACAAAAACATATCTATAATGTAATATATATTATATATAATTAATATAATAAATCTATGAAAGTTTCGAGTATATCAGACACTACTAAGCACACACGCGGACAAAGAGATATACGTAAAAATTGAGACATACAGAGGTGGAGGAAAAGAAACGCGGAGAGAATAGAAAAGCTTCGCATGGCCCAAGGCCTGCAAACTCTTTCATCCAGAAGCCATTGTTCTCCGCGCTTCTTTCCCTTTTTTACCTCTGCCATTCCTCTTCTTTTTTTTTCGTCTTCTGCACGGTTTTAAGGCTTCCACGGCCTCAGTCCGCCGGCACCTTGACCGGCAACCATGTAATCGCTTGTTTAATCAGGCCTCGTTAGAAACAACCCCAGGGGAGACGTCGTCGTCCTTGTCGTCGTCGTCGTCGTCGTCGCCGTCGTCGTCTACGTGTCCCTTCGAGCAGATGCTTCTAATGAAATTCTAACGAGTACGGATATCTTCGTTAAGTGGATTATAATTTCCGTATTGTTCGCTCGGACGGTCCTCCAGCTAGAACAGCTCGGGTAAATCAGACTGACGGCCGATAATGCGACGACAAGATGGCGACGTAAATTTCGATCGAGCCAGTTTATGCGGCTTTAACCGTGCACCGCGTTTTAACGGACATCGCTCGCCGAGTTATCGGGCGAATGCGTTTAGCACATCGTACGTGTGAATCTGCCTTGGTCGTAGTTGTCCGGTTTAGTTGTAGTTTGTCGTGCGTTCGATGATTTGCGAAACGGCCGAGGAGAAATTGTTGGTCTAAGTGGCACGAAATGAAACGACTATGTGATATTGAAAATGGAAATGAAATTGAGAACGTCACGGTGCATTTTTGTTTGAGTTGTTGCCTGAATATTTCGTATTGTATTTGTTTTGCAACGTAGTGTTGCTAAAAAGAGGATTGCATTTCACGTATATGTCTCGGCGCAGTTTGATTCGCGTGTTATTTTAGTTAGACACAATGAAAACATTTCTTTGTTCTAAAGTAAAATAAATATTCTATTTTTGTCGGATTCGTAATGTCGAATTCCAGTTAGAACGCGTATTCTTCGTATTCGTCGGTTTACTAGAAGAATGATAGAGTTTACCGATTCTGCGATTAATCGATGAATTGATTCTACAATGAGAGTGTGTTATTATTTTAACTAGTAAAATTATACTATGTTAGAAGAAACATCGATTAGAAATCTGCTTCTACGTATTAGCATCTATCACTATGTATTAGCTTTCGAAAAAATCTACTCTTCTCAGACGTGGAACGATCTCTGACAAACAAACGACATGTAAACTTTAAATTACTATTTTCAGGACAAAACTCTGTTAGAAGCAAAGATTCGTTCGACAGTACACTTCCGAAACTCGTCAAAGCGTGTTTCACAGTATCGCGATACTTTCGAAACTTGCGAACAATTTTCTCTGGAAATTACACTCCATGGAAGTGGAAGCTACCCCCGGATGCGAACGAGGAAAATGGCAATTTTGCATTCTGTCCGTTACCGGTTGTTTCATTAACGAAAGCTGTTTCTCAAGGATCGGCTGGCTAAAGGTTTCTCCATTTATCCGGAACGGACGAAAGGTTTCGTGAGCCGAGAATTTTGGCGCTACTCCGTTCCAGCTGGCAGCTCGGCCACCGATCTATAAATCACGCGATTCCCATCCTCCATTATGGTTAATCCCCGCACATACATTCTGTCTCTTCGTGCGTCTGACTTCGAATTTCCATTCCACGTCCGACGTCTCATCCACTTCATCTTCCGATGATTCCCGAATCAACGTCAAAACGAGATTTATGAAACTGGTTTGCCACGATTCGCGTCCAAAATCTGATCGTCGTCTGTTTTAATTTTCTTTCCAGTCGAACGATCGTTTTAAAGGAAATTTATTAATTTTAAAAGAAATTAAAAAAAAAAAAATAATTGAACGATGTATCACGAAGGACTAAAATCATCTCCTTTCTCTTTCATTTCGATTTCTACAAGCTTCATGATTCTACTAAATTCAGAGAAATTTAATTTCAATAGCAGGCCACATATATCACAGGTCCGCGTGCATATACTGCATATGCATTCGATAACTTGTAAGGTAAATATGACGGCCGCTGCATGTGTAAACACGTGCCATTGTAACTTGTCTTCACGTCTCGAGATCGCAGATGTTCGAACTCTGACGTTTCATCTCGAAACTTATAGAAAATTCCACTTTTAAATTTGTATCCTGTCATTTTATGAACTCACAGGCTCACGGAAACGTTCGAACGTTTATGCGCACCTATTACGAGTACGTTAATACGTGTTGTACGAAACATTTTGAAATTTAATTAGCACTGTTATGAAACTCGATTATCACGATTATGTAAATCGATCTGAAAATACGCATAGAAATTACAGGATGTTTAATACAAGTACATATTTCGCTGAGATTACAAAAGAATTAAAACGGTCAATTGTCGGTTGTATTGATAACTATCTATCTATTTTCTATCTTTAACTTTGTCACGATCCTCGAATTTCACGCGTTTCTTTAAATCTTTTAACACAAACTGTGTAAAGTTTAAATGAGAAATTACACGTATCAATATTCTCTTGCTTATCTCCTTCGAACTTGAGAAATCGTCTAATGACAGAAAAATATGATTCGGTTGAAAATGTCATGTTAAAAATTACAGGAAGGCCAATAATCTATATATTATACGTTAACATGGTTATTTATACTGGATACTAATTCTTTACTAAATATGTATTTGCAAGAAATATCTTGCAAGTTCTATGTGCATCTTCAGAGTTGGTTTCAAACTTTGCAAATATAATCATGACAATCGTGCCTCGTTAAAATTTTCTATGACAAGTTCTATGACACTTGAAATAACCGGTTACCTATAGACTCTATCAAAAAATATTTCGAATAAAATCTACCATATTCAATAGGCCTGATTAGGTGAAATATGGTTTGCCTCTTTGACACCGTATATTTCTTATATTATGAAGGTAATCTTGAGTTTTTAATACGGCGCCGTATATTTTTTCTAATATTAGTCGATTCAGCTCTGACATTCTCTAAAAAAAAAAGAAAAAGAACAAAAAGATTAATCTGTTTATAGCGAACATATGCTAAATTAAATTCCTCGAGTTCAACGTATGAAAGACGAGGGAAGACGCTAGAAACACTCATCTTCTTCCTCTGCGTATTATTTCTCACTCTATCCCGTTCTCTATTTCTATTTTCCTTCTTTTTCAAACAAGATTTTTTCTCATTTCTTTGCACGTACCGTTATCTTACCTTCACTGATAGTTCGCTGTTCTTTGTCTATTTTCCCTTTTTTCCTCATCCTCTTCCATTCTGTTGCACGTATTCTTTTTCTTTTGTTCCCGTTTCACCCATACCATACGCGCGTTTCTCCTTTTTTCACCCTTCGTTCTCCCTCACACAGACACATAAATACTCCATTTTACATTCGTTCGCCCGCCTCCGCGTTCTCCTCTCTTTGTTGGCCTCTCTAATCCGCACGTACAGACCGGCCGAATAAAAAATAACGAGTAATGTACATGCAATAACTCGCGCGTTCTTTTTGTTTTTCTTATCTCGGTATTGCAGAATTTGCGTCTAAAAATAAGCCGAATCGATTATTCGTACGTGTTGCGCGGAATTCGACTGAAACTACCGCTTGAAACTTTTTATCGCGGTTTATAGGGGGTTAATTTAGTAGTTTTGAACAGAATTCTCTTTACATGCGCTCGATCCGCATGCCCGTATCACGATCCTCTTTCTATAAATTGATCTTTCCGACGTTGATACAAGTAAGTGTACGATACGAAAGGTTCGAACGAGCATTATAAATATTCGCATTTTCAAATGCGAATACATTTTCTAGAACCTACAACCCAGATCCGCTGATTTGCCATGTCGTATACGTAAAATAAATGATATTCCTCTAATCTTTCTAGGTCATTCCATATCAGGAAATTATCAGACGTTTTGAATAACCTGCCGCACTAATCGATCATACAAACTCGGTATTTCAACCAAGTGTATCCATATGTCACGAATTTTTGAGCTTGACTCGCTCAAGAACATAGAGCTTCATACGAGCAAATTTTATCCCATAGTTCCGACTCATTTTTAGGACAATCTCCTGTCCGATAGAACCACCCTCGTTCAGCGGAAAAATTATCCAACCGCACGTGTATCCAAAAAACTGTCAAGTTCGATTTCCCTGGAAACGAGGCTTCGCACGAAGAAATTGTATTTGAAATTTTCGATTTATTTTTCCACACAGAATAATCTTCTGGCCGAATCACGTATCCCTGAACCATTAGTACCGATTTACTTCGAGAACGAAGCTCCGAATGAACAAAATTGTGCTTCACATTTCTGACCATTTATTTTCGTACGTAGAATAAGCATTTTTCCTCCAAGCCCTGTTGTTGTCCGGTTGTCGATCCTCTTCGTGGAAACCGACAATTTAAAGCAAAGCTAACTGCCATTGTTAGCCGGTTTGAAGATGGTAATTAGTATCGACTCGTATCGTCGTGTTTACGCCGTGGAAAGTTCATTTCGCGCGGAATACGAAACTTTGCGACGACGGCGCGACGACTTAGTGCACGCCTGACGTATTTAGTTGCAAATTTTACCAGTTAACCGTATCTGCAGTTTGGAATTCCTGTTCTGCCCGAGACTCGTCTTCTCCATCGCGACATTCCACTCGAACAATGCGTGCTGATTGACTGACACTGGTAATTAACAGCTTCAAGACGTTTATTTCTTGCGAACCTACCGATTAATCGTTCAACGTCTGTTTAAACCAAAGAATAGAATAAATTTAGACCAAACATTTTATCTTGTTGTCTTCGTTCTGACATGACACATCCAGTACATTTGTTAAAAGAAGTTTATTCAATAATTTGTGTTTTACGATATACTCGAAATGTTGATTAAAGAAAATTTATTTTACAATCTACGTTTTACGATACAGTCGATGCATTTGGTAAGAGAATTTAATTTTCAATTTTGTTTGCGATATTCGGTTTATAATACATTCGAGACATTTGATCTTGCGATGATAACGTGCGAAATGTTTATTTGTCTATTCTCTAAATTCGGATTTTAATATTACATTTTTTCAGCTATCGAAGATACAGAAGATATCGTACTTACTCAAGTATCTGGACTGTTTAAAAGTTGTTATTTAGGCAGACCAATACCGATGTAATATCTTTAAACGTAATCGCACGAATCAGATTTCCAGGAAATTCGAAATTACGAAACTCAATTTGTTTAAATGCAGCTACGCGAATTACATTTCTATCAAATCCCAAATTTCAAAATCGAATTTCTTTAGACGAAAGTGTATGGAGTAAATCAAACCGAATTGCAAATTACAAAACTCAGTTTCTTTAAACGCGGCTATAGAAAGTACATTTCCATTAAATTTCAAAATTCAATTCGTTTACGTGAAAGCGCGCGAAACGAATTTCCACCAAATTCCAAATTCCTACAATTCAATTTCTCGTTAAACGGAACCACACGAATCAAATTCCCGTCAAAAATACAACTTTCTAAGCGTAATTTCTCTAAATAGAATCGTCGGAAATACAAGATGAATACAGGCGCGAGAGGAGCTTTTCGACTTCGTCGATCACGAACCGTTAATTAAACTTTATTTAATTAGACTAATTAGACACTTTTGCGATTATCGATAGACGTTTCCACGTAAGTGACGATTCGCGTGTGACCAAATGGCGTAGTATTCTATAACGTCAGTCACTGTATGTCGCGTCAATCGTGTTTCGAGTTTCCAAGCTATTTTCGTTGGGACATCCTTGCAATTTCCAGCGAAACGTCGACTGTCACCGAGCTTCCCGCAGACCATCGGCAAATTTAAATATCGCCCTTAACATTTCACATGCGTTAATCTAATTTCGCGCATTTAACTCGAGGGAAAGGACAAAATCCTAAAATGCTGTGCAAGCGAAGTAAATTCGACTCAATTCGTCGATAATTCGATTATTCGTCATCGTTAACACCTCGCGCGTTATTAACGTACCGTGCCAACCAATATAAATCGTGATATTGTTTCGCTAGCAATTTTAAATTATTAATTTTCGTGGATATCGAAGAGTTTGAAAGTTTTCGTTGCAGTTCGATGGTTAAATAAAGTCGGGACAGAAATATTCGTAAGTGAAACAGAGATATTACGTCACGACTGACCTCATTGTGGAATTCGAAAGGTTAGTTTTAGACGGCAGATAGTTAAATTTATCGTTAGTCGTGGTAAAAAAATTTTCATCAAATCCTGTGACGTGGAATCGCGTTCTATCGACGTTTCATTAATACAATATGCAAAATCTTCGGTTTAAATCGAATGTCTTTCATCATCTTCTGCGATACAGTAATTTGCATATTATTTAAATACAACGGTTGCTGATAATGTAAGAGTATATTAATAATTATGTCAATTATATTCTAAAAGTCTTTGCACGAACAATTTTTATATTCTTCTATAGATCGTACTAATACACGCATATTTTTGCGGTAGATGTTTGCTTTCAAACAGTTAGAACAAGATTATATTTGACAACAGTTGGAACTTAAAAAATAGACATCGCATCATTGAATGACTCGCAGATCTCGCTGTTTGTAGCAATCCGTTGGAATAAATTTTGCCGTGCTATTGATATCGATACGTCGGTATGATCATTCGATGAAGAAACTATGGTATATGGATCAGCATCTATTTGAATGAAATTTCGCAAATAGATATCGGCACTGGAAAATGGATAATTTATATTCAACCGCGTGCGTAAATACAGTGAATAATTGATGAAACATTTAATAACGAAGAATACACGTTCCGTATGAGATAGTAGCTCCACTCGATACTATTCATAGAAAATATAATGATAATTATCATTAATCTTGACACGAGGCATGTTCGCAATGTAAAACTCTTTACAAAGAATCTTTGTTCATCTACGATTAAATTAAATTCCTCTTCATCCGATCCACGTTCGTGTCATTAGCTTTGCTATTATATTTATCGTAACTTGGTTTCATGATTCAGACTTCAAACATATCTGCCAATCCAGTTTTTCACTTAATTCGCTCCAAATTTTTACAGTGAGATTTATAGTTCGCGATGTCACGAGCCAACGTTGCACAATAATCGCTAATCAATCGTTCATTATGTCGCACGAATCAAAATGAAAAATTTATCAGTTATCATTTAGCAGGAACTCGGAACAAACATTTCTTTTTATCCATTATTTTTCACCAATCCAAAACGAAAATTTATTACGTGTTATTTTGCGCGAATCTAAATTAAAACTTCGTTAATCATCATTTCCCACAAATTCGTTCTTTCCATTACTAAAATGTATCGTACACGAGACGATAATCCCAATTCAATGCACTCTACACCCTGTTACTACCATTGGCAATATTATGTGTCGACATGGAAGCCTCGAGATCGTCCGTTTCGAAGGCAGACGAAATCCTTCTGCGTCTATCGACGAAAAGGAAGCGACGCACTCTGGCGAATTTAATAATTCCAGTCGGGGGTTACCCTTCGGGACCCACTAGATGAAGTTGAACACCGCAGCTTCAGCCTATGTAAGACCACCGAGTGTACGAGTTTATACGAAGGGATACTTGCTTGTACGCGTGGCTGTGTCGGTATACGCCGATGGGGGTTGAAGTTATTCGAAACTGCTGCCTCGTAGTTAGCTGAGACGAGCCATCGAGTATTCGTTCGAGCAATGTTCGAGCAAAACTCGTTGCGTAGAAGTAAAACAAAAACCACGGGTGAACATTTATAAACACATTTATAAATCGCATTTCCTATTTTCCACAGGGAAACGATCTTATGATTCGCTACGTTGTCCACCAAATTTCTTCGTTGATTTTACATTCGATCTCGCAATTATGCACATGCTTTCTATAGGTTTAAAAATTTCCGATCGAAGATATCGAAATATCGTCAGTCACAGTAATTACGTTTCCAAACAAATGCAATGAAATTCAAGGTAACTAGCATGGAAAAGGGAACAGCAATTTCCTTGAATTCCGAATATGTTGCAGACCTAGGGAAGGTGGTGAGCGAGCTTAGTCCGAGTCGTGGCTCAAGTTCGAGGTTCAAAAGTTATGAGAAAAAGCGATTCAAAATGAAATTGCGTATGCATATGCCTAGGATCGTGATTCTAATGGTGCTAAGGTATAATCAGGTCAGCTTGGGTCAGATTTTTTGGACGTTCTGAAGCGCTCAGCCCTCCCAATTTTGGCACCACCATCTGTCTGCGTAATTTAAATATCATCACAACGTCCAAATTTCCATAAATCCACGGTTGTTTCCCAGCGAATGTTGCGAAAGGGTTAAAGGTGAAATCGCGATCCCATCCGCATTATATCCCGGATTTACAAGGTTAATACCGTCGTCGACAGAGAGATCCAGCAAGTAAAGTGTACGATGCTCGAATGGGTTCCTTCGTCGCTCGTTTATGCTGTTCGCTCGATGACTTAGGGGCAACCCGTAAACTCCGATTATCAGCGTCATTTAGTCCAACAAATCCTGCGTTCACACGGCTGACAGAAGGCAGCTAAACGAGCACACCAACAAACAGGGATCTCTTTCTGATATTGACTCGGCTTATCCCTGAACAAAATTCCTTTAATTTATTAGACGACGAAGTGAAATAATAGAAGAAAAAATGGATCATACATGGAGCTAGGAAAATTTGTTTCTCTGATTCGAGGGAGATTTTTCGATAAATAGGAGAGTCACTAATTTGCGTATTTTAATGTTCTTTTTTTTCTGTAACGAATACGTGTTTCTCTGGTTATTTTTGGGTATTCTCCCTCTCTCTCTTTTTTCTTTTTAAGTGAACAGAAACGTTATGAATCTGTGTGTTTTGGTAATTTAGGTGTGAAAATTGTAGGTCTTTTTTGGATTGGATTCGGAATTTTTAGTTAGCAAATAGAAATGCTAAGAGGCGTTAAGAGTTTGTATGTTTTAGTAATTAGGACGCAAAGATATAATCCTTTCATAGCGGTTACGTCTTCCGTATCTCTAATTGGTTGTGGAACTTTTTGAAGAATTTGTGTGCCTTAGCTATTTGAAAGTAAAAATCGTATTTCTTTATGGTAACCATATCTTCTGCTCCTCTCTGCATCTCTTCTGAATCTTTTGATAAATAAAAGAGCTGCGAATATAGCTTAAATTTTATTCGTTTGTTTATTAATTATCAAAATTGTGAGAATGAAGAAGTTCGATGGTCTAAGAACTTTCTCGTATCTACATTTCCTAAAAAATTCTCTTAATTAATCTTAACAAAATCCGCTCCTAGAAAAATACATATAATACGACCAGCGATGATACCAATTCTTATCATTTTCACAGAATAAACTTTATTACGAAGCCAGATTAGAAAGTTTGCGGAATCGTCGCTAGGAGTTGCTTTATTTCTTACTGTTATCGTCATTGCGGAAATCTGCTCGATTCCTGTTCAATCTGTCCACGTATACCGTGTAAACTTTAGTTGCGTACTTTACCTACTTTACTTACTTTACTTGCTTTACTTGCTTTACTTGCTTTACTTGCTTTAGTTACTTCACTTACTTTACCTTTTAGTTCGCGTACTTTAAGTGCGTGACCTATAACCGCGATCTTTCGGAAATGAAATGGCGAACTCAGACTAAAGACGCGTAACTCCTCGTTTCATTATGACAAATTAATCGACAATGTTTCATGGTGACCAGAGGGCAAGATTTCCAGCTGGAATACTCGGTTGCAGAGTGAGATGTTTCTGCGGCTAAATGGTTGCATTAAAAGTTCCTTCGAAGCGAACTTCCCTTCAACTACCGTAGTCTTGGCTCTGCAAGTCTCCTGTTGATGGATATTGTTCTCCAAGCAGTCGTGTAACACGACGGACGAGGAATTTCTTACGTGAACAGTGTAACACGGAGAGTTTAATAATGCACTGGAGACATGGCCACTTTTGTTTGCTCTTGAGTTCAGACTTAAGAAAGAAGTTGAACGTTGTCTCGTAAGGATGAAAGAATGATGGTTGTACCATAGTCTTTTTACGATGAAAGAAAGTATTGCTTGGATGTTATCTTTTAACGATGAAAGAGAGCGATCTACGTATTCCGATAATTTTCTTCTTGTTCTTGAAACAACATCGAACATATACGAGAAATTTCAAATATTTTGCCACGTTGATTTTTCGATATCGACAATTCATAAAAGTCGATATTAAAACATCGTATACATACGCACGATATATCGAATCGAACCTCCATAAAAAGATGCATATAAAAATCAAATTAGATTTAAAGTCAATTAAACTCGACGCACAACTTTTATTTGAAATGTACCTTCTCGCTATATTTTTCGCGTATGTATAAATATACGTAAATCCGATCAATAAATTTGCCAAACACAAATGCACCAACATATTGGTATACAGATACGTATGGGCACATAGTAGAAATAGCAACATTCTCATCACTGGGAACCTATCTTCCTTTCGAATCAAACGTTATCCAAAGGAAAATACCAATTAAAATACACCGTACACTATGTAAAAAATGAATACAGGATACATAACCAAAGTGGAACAAGTACATCGATAGAACGTCGAATACTGCCAAGACACATTCCCCACGAAGGAGGCAAGGATTTTGAGGGACTGCAGGAAATCTGTAGACGAAAAGCTGGGCCAAAGCTCTCTCTCGGAGGAGTTGGCGAAAAAACCTCTTGCAGGAGCACATTAACAAATACCATTCGACCTGGTTTCGTCTTCGTCGAGCCGAAGAAACGGCCAATAATCCAGCTAGATCTCCATACAACTGTTAACAGCTCTGTCTGACCGATCGTACAGTCAGTGGAAGCGATACATTGAGATTTTCAATGTAACCTCGTCCAATAATCCTCAGTTCATCTTTACAGTCAACTTTCGCTAGAAAATTGATCTTTTAAAATTGATGATCCTTGATCGTACAGTCGGTAGAAGCGATACACTAAAATTTTCAAAGTATTAGTTTCCTTCAACGTATTAGTATAGTAATTCTCAGTTCACTTTTTGAAAATTCTTTTTTAATATTTAAATTTCGCTATACTACTTTCGTAGGAATTGGACGATATGATCTTACACGGAAAGATTGGTGAGATGTAACACGAAGATCTGTGATGATCGAATATAAAGACACGACGCAACCGTTGCGTCTTTGTATTTATGAGTTTCGGTGATATTAAGATAGAATTAGGATTAAATTAAATTAGATTGAAGGAGGTAAAAAGCGATGAATAGGGATCGTCGTCCAGAGAGGCTCTTGACAAAAATGTAAATGTACAAGTGGAATAATCGCATCTTTTTCACTGACTGTACCCGTCTATCGCGAGTCGAAGAAAGGTTGGCTGGCAGAATCTCGGCAAGAGGGTCAGAGCAAGGAAAAGGGCGACGTTGAAAGTTCGTGAAAGGATATCCACGGACTAGTTTTCATTTGAATATCGGGGAAAGGTCTGTAGCAGATAATATGTTATATATTGTGTCCTACTATGTGCTACGATATTGTAGCAGTTAAGCTTACATCTTATCGTCTCGTGAAGAGAGTTTACCGAGCTATAGATGGGAAAGTCATGCAGCGAAATGATGCACGTGTTATTCAATAGGACGATACTTCTAAGAATTCCATCATATCTCAGCCGTACAAAATTCTAAGCACTCGCGTCAACAGATGAAACGTTAGTTCTATGAGGGATGGTAATTAATAATTCTAATAATTCTGGTAATAGAAAAAATATTGCCATCAAATTCAAAAATAGCATTGACTATTGAGTCAAAATAATCACATTGAACTTTCTAGCGTTACGATCATTTTATATGCCGATATAAAATTGCCGATATAAAATTCTTTATTAATCATCCACGAGCCTTCGTTAAGCCTCCACGTTCAAATCTTCCTCTATCGCCAATTTTTCTCAGAATTTGCTCGTAAATTACCGTCGCAAAGATCAAGTCGAAACTATATTTGCGCGAATCGATAAAACATTAACTCTACGAAAAATGGTAATTAGTAACTCAAGTAATTCTATGATAAAGTATCGCTGGCAAGTTTGCGTTAAATTTCGCTATAAATTTACGGTAATAGCACGGAGCAATTTTCGTTAACGGGCGCGAAGATAATCATAGTGGTCATTTTAATACTAAAACCATTTTATATCGCCGTGCTAAAATTCCTCGCCCACCATCCGCAAGCCTTCTTCGACCCTCCATCTTCAAATCTTCCTCCACCACTAATTTTCCTTAAAGTTCGATCACCACTCACCCTCGCAAAATTCAAACCAAGGCTACGCCACCCATGTCACTCGATAAAACACTGGTTCTACGAAAATTCATACCTCTGAATTCTACTTAAATTCCGCTACAACCTCGCGATGACAACACTACCCTAATTACTGCATTTTAACTAATCTACAAAATTTTCAATAATCTTCATGAACGAGTCCTGACAATTCCAATACCGAATTCAGTGTCGGTTCTTCCCGGTACCAAAACAATTTCATGCTAGCGATGTGAAAATTCCTCGCCAACCATTTACGACTCATCCTCGACCCTCCATCGTCGGATCTTCCTCCATCAGCCATCTTCCCCGTAATTCGATCAGCACATCGGTCTCGCAAAATTCGAACGAAAGGCAGTCCGCTGGCGCGAAGGAACGCGGCAATTAATCCTGATCCCTGGCGGAAACAGCCGGAATCTCTTCTCCGCGGAGTCTCGCGGAAGAGACGAGGTGGTCGATGAAAATGGAAAATTCGGCGGCTAGGAAATGAGAATGCCCGCGGCTGCCGGGTAATAACGCCTCCGAAGACGATGAGGCGGAAGTTTCGGAAATGGAAAGGGCCAGGGGCGGAAGGGTAGAGGGTTGGCTAGGGGTGCATCGTCGGAAGGGGCTTGGGTATTGATTTACGGCGCGGAATTTCGACTGATTACACGTGGCAACCCCCGAAAAAAAAGAATGAAAGGAGAGAAAAAAAGAAGAAAGAGATCGACAGAGCCGCCGATATGGAGGCCGCGAACGAGTTGTATAACGGGACCGCCGTCTCGAGTGCAGACCCTTCGCGCTCCAGCGAGCTCATCTCGTTTCGCGTCGGATAATTTGAATTAAGTCGGAAGAACCGGCTGCCCTCGTTGAATACGTACACCTGCCTTTTATCGTTGTAGCTGCGGTCGTTGTGAACCTCGCCACGGGATCATACAGAATCGCATCTTCTTTTCGAATGCTCGTGCGTGAAGATTGCGTTTGAACGCGCCTTGAGATTACGTTCGATATAATTTTGTGTTTTGAGATCGGTTGGTTGGTTGACTCGGAATGTACGGGACATTGGTGATATTTATATAATTCTTCGATTTTACATTTGGTTTGAAACGTTTGAAGTGTTGGTCTTCGTCGATATTTTCATTTTACAATTTTGTATTATCCATCTCGTTGAGAAATACGTTCTATGTAAAACTGATAAAAGGGAATAGTAACAGTGGACGTGGTAATTGTACGACGAGAATTTACATAAATATTGTAGAAATTCACACGGCTAAATATTCACAATTTAGTATAACGTTAATTATGCTAAATAAACTGCCATCTCCAGTACTTATCGAATTATTTCTCTTCCTCTTCCTCTTCGTTACTATCGCCCGCGAATTACCACCTTCATTTGTATTACAATGAAGTAAAACATCCACGTTGTAATCCATTTTCTGCTCAATTCAGACGAATCTTACATTTTATCTGCGGAGCTCCCTACAAAATCTAAAGTTTTAACAACGTCTTTCACAGTCTAGAAAAAGGTTAATGTTCAGTGTAGCAAGAATTCTCTTTCTGATTTAATTCATAAAAATTCCCCCTCGAAAGGTCAAGAAAAATCTTTTTGTTTAAGTATCTTTCACGTGCAGGTATAATTTCATTGGTGTAACGTGTGTGTGTATGTGTATTAGGTATAATCTTATCGAAGTCTAGTTCTTTATCTTATATTGTACGTTAAAGCAGTTCGTGTAATTTATGCTTTAATTCATGTTTCCATCGTATATCTGTAAAATAGATCGATAAAAGAATTTTATTTCAAATGTGAAATGTGAAAATCGACCATAAACATCGGCCTTCCGCCTTGAAATATCCATTATCCACTGGTTGGACTAATTTGACGAAGTCCGAGAAATGCGAGGAAACTTGGAAACTATGAATTTTCAATTTATGCATGTTGACAGTTCACCATATGATTACACGATGGCTTGCATACAATTTCTCGTTGCTTCGCTAAATGCAAATGGTTGCAAGGCTTTGCATCAGATTATCCAACCGATGACAATGAATACCAACGATGATGGTTGCGTCGGATTTGCAAGATTTAGCCACAGATTGCTGTGTTTATATGATTTATCGTTTCATCAATTACCGAGACAACTTTAATTCCGGACTTTATTCCTCCGTTCGATAATTGCTCCAATTAATCGCAACTTACCGATCAAAAGGAATAATTTTATTCTTGAATTCACATCGATACCGCGTTAGAAAAATTATCCAGCGTCGTCCAATGACTCCTACGTATCAATTTTATCACTTCTTTCTTTCTTCCTCTCTGTGACATTTATTTGTCAGATTAAAACCAAGCAATTGCCACCATCAACCTACTACACGTAATCTTTGATTTCTCTCCAATTTTTCTGAATCGTACAGTGAAATTTTTGATTAAACGTATAACGCGATTAGATTCTACATTCTTATCGCAGATACGCGGGTGCACGTGTCTCGTGCAGTATCATTTTGAATTATCTTTCGCTTACAAGTGACGTCACTTTTTCCCCTACGTTATCTTTGCTTCACATTGACTCGCGCATTCCTATACACCGGCTGCGTCCACAAATCTAACGTATCGTCTAATCTAAGATCACGATGAACATATGCGCACCTGCTATCTATCATACGTCATACACGTGTCGCGAGACGCGTATCTCCGTGTGATGGCAGCCTAAAGCGGCCGTAAGAGAGTGGCGTAAAGCCAGGATGATCCCTTCTTTTCTTTCTCTCTGGCTGCGAAACTCACCTTGTGTACAAAGAACTTGCGAAGAGCGGCGGCATTCGGCGAATGAAAGCAGCCTCCGACTAACGAATCCCCGTAATTAACATTCTTATTTGCCGTAGGCTCGGCTGTTCCGCTAGATGACGGAAGTTCGTCGAGGAACCGGACGAAGAAGCCGAGCGATATTGTCCGCGGAAGAGGTCGATTAGATAATTAACCGACGTGGAGCACCGGTTCCCAGTGGATCTTGCCTGTTCTTTCGGCGAGCATCAGCTCCGCTCCGAGGGTTCCTCTCGACTGTCTCGCGACGCAATTGTATCCGGAACGTGGCCTTTTCTCCCTGCCAGGTTTAATTAAAACTGGCCAGGGAGAACGAGTCTGTTTATTTTTCACCGTTTATAGATCGACGCAGATTCGCCCGGTTACTCCAAGCTTTTCAGACGCTCTGCCACGTGAGAAACTAATCGGCTGAAACGGCACACAGACTAGAAAGAGCAGCGTCATATGGTCAGGCGAAAAGGTCACTCGTTCGACGGAGATTTTGGGCGCCAGTTAAGGTTGGGGGTTGTTCAGCGAGGGTTTGAACTTTTCAAGTGTGTGAAAGGCGAATGGATATTAGAGTGGAGGATCGCTTTTGTGGAATGGAGATTTTCTGAATCTGATCCACGCGCAGACTAAATTTAAAGAACAGTGTCAGGTGAAAGGATCACTTGCTCGATCGACATCCTTCGGGTTACGTAGTTAGGGTTGAAGAGTCGTTTGGTAAGTGGCGCGGGATTTCTGGCTAGTTCGAACCGGAAAGTATGAAACGCGCGAAAGGTGAATGGAAGCCACGTAGAAAGTGGAGGATTGTTTTTATGGGAATGCGAGTTTTCCGAATGTAATCGAAATCGAGTCTCAATTTAAAGAACAGAGTCAGGTAAGAAGATCACTCGCTTGACGAAGATTTTTCCAGACACAGAGTTGAGATCGAAGAGTTGTTTGGTAAGTGGAAAAGGTTCCTGGTTTAATTCGAACATGAAACGGAACGAAAACTATTTTTGTGGGAACGGAAGTTTTCTGCCAACACTTCCTGTTAGTCTCTCCTCGAACGTTTAATATTTCCAATTTTACAGGCGCTAAGAAATTTACAAGCAATAAAAGAAAATTGATTTTAACAAATTCCATAGATTTTTATAGACGATAAACGAACGATTTTACAGCGATCATAAAAGACTGAATATTTTTGCGTAACATTGAGAAGATCATTTAAAGGCGCGCAAGATATTCAGCGAACGAAAGTAAAAATTACGCTCGAATTTAATTTACGGCTTAATGAAGATTGAATTATTTGAAATGAATAGAAAAGATTTCCGATATCCGATACTGCTGCTGAATTTATCAGAAAGAAAGAGCCGGGGTTTCCTACTTACTACGTATTTCTTTTCTTCGAGGTGCTCTGTATTCAAGAAACTGCCGCTGAATCGTTATTATTGCGCGTCTTCTAACAAGTGAACTCTTCCTAAGTGAACTTGCCGAAGAGGTAATTAGATCTCCGGGAACAATGGGGAAGCCTTGAAATTCTTCGGTGTAATTCTAACAGATTCTGTTAAAGAAAAGTTCCGATGCTACGAAACTAAAGATAATACCCGAAATTCTATAAGTTGTTTCGAATCGGCTCCAAACAGATAAATGTTGTGCACCGTGTACTTAACAAAACTCAAAGTTCACATTAAACAAAATTATCTATATATCAAAAAGAGGAGGAACGGAAAAGAATTTCATTTAAAATATACGGAAAACAGATGCACGTATCTTTAAAGCTACTCTTTTGCGAAAAATATTTCTTTGTTAATTGTAATTGCATTCTGCAAAACAAAGTAATGAAAACTATTTACGGATGCATGCGAAACTTCGAGATATAAAATTTTCCCTAGCCCAGAGGTGTATCTACATGTTACAGTTACTTTTTACCGACGTGTAAAACAAAAGTAATTTGCATTCGAGCGTTTAAGTCTACGTTTAGCAAGCGAGCAATAATCTACGCTTTTCGTTCGAGCTACAAAATAGGAAAAATGTGTTTCGTTCCCTCTGCCTTTAGTATTAATTTCAACAGAAAAATTCTCTTCTTTAAAAGGATTTAATTGTAATAAAATTTTGTCTCCTTCCTCTATACGATACGTTCATCTCTTTCATTTTTCAAACGCTAATCCGGAATAATGGGATAGGTTGAATTAAAATGGCTTGCTCTCGCCTCGACAGCATCTTATTTATCACGATCTAATTTCCGCTAATTTACTCGTAAGCTCGCATTTAAATTTGTTAAGCACTTAAACGCCACCATATTTTTTTCAACGATGCAATACGACGCAATCCCTGTACACTTTTATTACGATCGTTCCGAATTTATTATAACTGTAGCGTGTATGATACTTTCCATTATCAATTATCCCATAAACAATATTTCAAGCATATGAAAATATCATTATTTCAAATATTCAAGAGTTTAATCGAGTTTCATTACAAATGAATTCCCTGCAGCGCAATATAAGACGAATAATTATTCGAAATATTGAAAAATAACTGCAACTTTTACCATTAATTTTCCATAATGAAATAATATAACGATGAATGTATAATTTGAAATGAAATTTTCAAATCAATCACCTGACCGAGCCCGGTAAGATTAGCGTTAAATTATTCCCACGCAAAATGTCCCTAGATCTTCGATATTACTTTTGATTACAGGTGCTACGTTGCATCGTAATTCACGCGTTTCGTGCGTGCATTATACTAGGATTAATTACGCAGATGTTTCCATTAAACGACGTGCGACAGAATATCAGGTCCCGTGATCCATATTAAACGTCGTGCTAGGGAATTTTTCAGGGAAGCGCCGACTGAATAAACGCGGCTCGCTCTTTATTAGTAATTACACGCATGCACAACATTTGATCGGCAAAGCATTACGTGCCTGGCGATGTTAATACGCGCTTCACTCAGCTCGATATCGACCTCGTGTTAACCCAATTTCGAATCGAGTTTTCTCGTTTATGAAATAGTGAATTTATCGAGCGAACGGAAAAGTTACTAAAATGACGTCCGTGGAATAAGCCCGGTTTTACATTACGCGAAAAACGATATTTAAGATCGTTTAAGGGGGATTATTGATCACGTAAAATACAGGTATTCAAGTATCTCAAGCATGAAAAATCCAGTACGCGCAATAAAATTAATATTTGCTATATTGTACCGCGTACACTTTGTCCAAAAGTAGTGTAGGATCTTTATTATTTATTAGTTCATTTCAAATGGATTAAGCAGGTGTTGGTTAAACAGGAAACCATGGTTGTTTAACGTGAACTAAATACAATAACGTACTATAATTTAGACAACTAAATGTTCCAATGCTCTCTCTCACGCTGACCACACTCTCTCGACAACGTAATTCGCACTCTCTGATTTCTCGACTAACACCGACTGTTAATTCGTCTTTCTCTCTTAGCATCCCTTTGTCTTCGCGGCACTTAGGCTTTCTCGCGACATTGTTTATGGTTCACCCGGTATCTCTTAAGCCTTTCGTCCACGGTACCACAGTAGAAAATCTGTGAACGCGATAGAAGTGATAAATAATCGGTTAAAAGACAACGAAAATATTTCTGTTGCCTTTAAACGATTAGAATTTTAGTCAAGCTGTAGTTCCAAGTATTCAGAAATCTATGTAGTTGTTAATAAAAATGTATTTTTAAATAACAGCAGAGGTTTGTTAAATTTAAACGTCATCTTTTTTGCACTTTTGAACTTTTAACTCCAAGCAGAGAATTTTTTTATTCTTTTTCCAGAGCGGATACTGCTAAATAAAACTGGTAAATATATAGTTTGTATTTCGTTCTGATTAATCGTTCTGACTTCTATACAATTACATTTGAATATATGAATATCGATTAAATTTCCAGTTATTTAAATACACTGATTTAAAACAGTCTCTGTGTGATAGCTAATAAATCATATAATGAAGGTTAAACAATGAGAATGAAGAGAGTATAGTAGTTTTCTGCTAATATTCGAATAACAGGTTTAATCGTAAAACCTTCCATACGTTATTCTTCGCAATTAATCTCCATATTTTAAATAAATTTCCTGAATAAAAAAAATAAAATACAGAATTCCTAAAATAAAAAAGATCCCTAAAGCTGAAGATCAGATTGAAGATCTATAAGCTGCAACAAGTAATTTCTCTCGCTTCCAATGAAAATTCAATTTACCAACTTCTTTCGCTAAAAACAGAATTTGTATTCTGCCTTTATTCGGAAAAAAATCAACATGCACGTGAAATTTAAAGAAATTTCGAGATCTTTTGGCGAACCATGCTCGATCGAATCCTCTTCTTCGCTTCTGGGAAGTTTATTTAACTCGATGGGAATCGAATTTAGTCGCATGCCTCCGGAACGTTTGTTTGATTCAAACCATATCGAATTCTTCCGTAATTCACGACGATCCGTTTAATAGGGAGAAAATTGAATTTCTCTGTAGTTTCTGGAAGACCAGCTTCGCTCGTACGATATCGTTCAATTTTTACTTAAATTGGGATTCTTTTAACATCATTTTTTTCTTTTTAGATTGTCGAATTCTTCCATTTTGGAGAACCGATTCATTTTCATTCGGCGAGAAGTTGAAGAATTTGAAGAAGAAGATCCACTTAAGATCTTAATGTATTATTGATATAAATATTTACGAACGAAGATGGACGTTACGTGGAAAAATTCGACGGTAGGTGTCATTTTTGTCCAGGAAAAATGAAAAAGCCGTTACATATGAATTTTCAGTTGCGTAAATAAAACACTTACCACGATAACTCGATATTCTTCTTGTACGATAGAGATATCTGAAAGAAGAAAAGGGAAAAGTTGTATTAATTTTTGTAAAAAAGTTGTCAAACCATATTAATTTACATAATTACGTATCTATCTATTTCCAGTACAAATTTTTCGTTTATTTTTTTTATCATTTTTTAAAAATTGTTATCCTGTACACTGTCTGTCCGAGAAATTCTTCCGGGTTTCAATATCGATAGTCTACTAATTTTTTAAAATTACCTCGAAGTCTTTTTCTCTTCAAAAGTCTGAAATATTTAATTAAAATCGTACTTTAATTGTCTTCTGATAATTTTTAATTCACGAAAGAGATTCAAACATGCGTTCGACGTTAAGCAGCGGAGAGAGAATCGTCCTCCTTTCGCGTGGCCTTTAATTCCTTATTTTGGCTAATGAAGCACACGTTGGCCAGAAACCTAATCGCTTTAACGAACAAAAAAAGACCAACTGCAGGCTCTCAGTCGGTAAACATTTTCGTCAGGTTTCTTTGTGAAAAAGTGCCGCGTTTCCACGCGTCTGGTTTGTTCTTTTCGCGACATTGTTTACTTTAGTTTTCCAACAATTCGTTTTTGTGTTTCGTGATTCGAATGAAGAAAAGAAAGAGAGAAATTGAAGTAAAAAACGAGGAGAAACAGAGAAAAGGATAAACGGGGAAGACAGAAAAGGAAAAAAGAACGGAGGAAAACAATAGTTTGGCGAAAGCGTCGATACGAAATTGAACAGGAAATTTCGCGGGAGAGCAACTCGGTGGTAAACGTGGCTCGTTTTACATCGAACAGGAAATCGAAGTTATCGAGTTTTCTCTCGCGGTAACAACCGTTTCGATAATCCGGCGGGCGCGGGGCACGGGGATGAAAAGGAAAGAACGAAAAAAAGAATGGGAATTCGATCGACAATAAACGCGAAACAGCTCGAATCTCGACTAACGAATTTCAATTCGCTGAAAAAACACCACGTGTGTTTAATCTGACGATTTCTCTTCCGCTTGCCAAAAAATTCCCGCAAGTCCGAGCGTGGTCGAGGACAGCTCTTTGCTGAATCAAAAATCTTGAAAAATAAAATACACGAAAGTTTATAACGCGTTAGAAAAAGAAAAAAAAAGAAGAAAAGTGTTTTCAAGCGATTTGACGTACAAATTAAATGTAAGTTTGATATATATTTTTATGACGTTAATCAACATCGAAATTGGAAAATACACAGATGAGAGAATTTACTCGGACAGTGAACTATTACGAAGATTCAAATTTTTATCTCTATAACTTAAGGACAGGAAATATTATTAACTGTTGTCACGAGTGTTTTATTTTTCACATTTTCTAGATTTTCGCATACCATGGACCGTCGCTCAAAAGCTTGCAGCATCGTCTTCGAAAGAGACGAACTTTTTCGTAAATTTTTTCGACGAATAAGAGTATTATCGTTAGACTGCGGACTTTTATAAACATTCACGTTTTCGGGAATACAATGGAAAAAGTAAAATCTCCATGGAGAATTATTTTGCCTGCCAAATATTAATAGAAAGAACCTTCGACATTTTATATGTTTCTTCGTTAATATTCGTATTACAGCTTGCACTTCTCGATTTCTTCTAAATGCATGAAACATCTATTTGCTTAAGAAGTCGTCGTTTCCTACGAAATCCTAACGCGTTCCAAACATTGTCCAGAAATGCGTAAATATCGATAGTCTAGTAATTATACAATAATAAATAAGAGAGAAATAAATAGGACAAAAGGCTGATCCCACGAAAAGGTAAGAATGACGTAGGATTTGCAAAATGAATTTCATCATCGTCGGTAGAATATCAAGGATTTGGCAGTGCAAAACCGACGACGATTTACGCGCGCATCAAAAAGCCCCGAAACAAAGGCGGGGGGAGGTAGGAGGGGCACGCACGCGCGTGGAATTTGGCACAATCAATAAACGGCATTTGGCAGTGGGCGAGTTTGATTCAAAATTGCAAGACCACCGACGACGCTTCCGGTTCCTCAAACGCAAGATTTACGCGCGAGACGCCGCATAGCGCCATCATCGCCACTCTATTCTCGCCCCGAGATGATGCGATGTTGAGCGAGTTTGTCATTCCTTTGGTCACTTTTCAAATAATTATGCAACATATCATTGCCGAACTGTATTTGCTCGACGTGACTCTAATGGACGCGACGATATTCTTCTCGCGTTATGTGTACTTTTTGTTGGCGAACGTTAACCCACTGGAAAATTTCGGCAAAAAGACAAATTTTCAACAGCAATTTTTCCATTTCCATGTTGATTAATTTTCGATACAATTAAGAACCTAGCAATTTTAGTGCGCTGTTCCAGTAACGGGACCAACATCGAATTCCCCCAGCGCATTTCACAGATAAATAACTAAAATAAATAAATAAATGGCAACAAGACGAATAAAATAAAATATACAGAACGTATATGTACGGCGTCCAAATTCGATAAAATATGCAGAACGTATAAACACAATATTGGGTCGTATAATATATTTAAGCTCTAATATACTTCGACACACGATATATTTGAACTTTAATGTAGCATTTACTTGAACAAAACAGTATGTAAATTATTTACCCATTATGCGTTATTTTATCGCTCGATGCTTAATTATGTTGTAACCCTTTCTTAAGAAAAAGGTGGCTGTTCACGGTAGCTCGAGTATCAAATTTTCCACGTGTTGCATAATATGGCACATATTGTTACATATATAACGATAGAAAATGGTTAGCAGGCAATCGAAGCGGCTTTTAGAATGCGTCACGTGCGTGTGACGTTTGGCAGCAGCTGTGTGAAGCAACTAGTGCGTCACACGTGTGTGACGCATGGTAGCGAAAAGGTTAAATAACGCAGAAATCCGATGTTCGCTGTAAATCGCACAAAATATGCATATCCAATAAGTTGCAAATCGCATCAGCCAACTCTTGTCCTCGTCCTAGCACGATCACTTACGTAAAAGTATGGCGACAGAACGCGATTAATTAAACTTGCGCCAATTATTTCAAAGTGACTGGATGCAGCTTCCTAATGCGGAATGGTGCACAAAGCGTGTTCGAAGGGACCTGGTTGTTGAAATTCTCCATTCATTCGAGCCGGCAGTCAAAGAATTGTTTCAGAGAGAAAAGGAATTGGACAGCGATGGAATAAAGACACGGCAGGCCAGACGGAATTGTTCGGGAATTACTGAGATTACTCGAGGAACCAAGGGGGTGGAACAGGGTGGCCGGGGATCTCAAATGCGAAATATCGTTGACGACGAAGTACCAAGAGCCGAAAAATTCACCTGTCCAGCGAAATTTTCATCAACGAAAACTACGAGGGACGATGTTGCTTTAGATGACACTATCTATACACATAGATGAAGTTCCGTTAAATGTACGTCTTGTTTACGCAAAAATATCAACATTATCTTCGATTATTTATTGAACAATTTATACATACTGTATAGTATACTCTAAAGATATGCGGAACCCATTTCAGCAGATGATTGTGGATTTAAAAACGATGTAAAAGGTTCATATAGGCACATGGTCCGGATGTTTGCGTTTGCGAGATGTAACCAAATTGCTGTTCTGATTTTGTGTTATCTAAATACAATTACAGAAGATGCTCCAGATGATCATTTTGCATTTCAAGGCAACTTGGTAGGCGTCTTGTCATGGATCCGGTTACGCCCTGTATAGTTACCGATGTTTCCCAAGTTTGTTGGGAAGCTCCTTCGATTCCGAACCTTAGAGTTTCAACGTTTCCGATCGATTTATTTACGCTCTATTTGCAAAATTCGTTTTACATATCTCGTAAACGAAGACAAATACAGCATACGTTTATGCGGACCATTTTCAATATTCTTAGATGTACGATCATTTGGCAAAGTGGGTCATGCTAGTGCTAGTTCGACTACGTTTCATTGCTATCTCTACTTTCGTTACCTGTTCATTTATTTTTATTTCCCACTGTATATAGTACATGGTACGGGGCATTTGTATTATTTGGTGATTTTTTCGAGGTGAAAAAAGAGAAGAAATAACGATGGCCATTAGTTGATCGTAAAATTCAGAGAATACGAGAAAGTCTCGAGGGGCATAGAAGATTGTTTTTCTGTCGAACGCCGCCGGAAATGAAGAGTTCCATGGACCTCGGACTCTTTAATGCACTCAGATAAACGTGGAATGACGTAAAAAAAATATATATCGAATAGAGAAATTGTAGTTTTACCGTGAAAATAAATTTCCACGCGATTTTTATTTTCTTTCCTTCGTTAAACACCGGTCTCGTTGAGCGCATTTAATTTCAACGAACATTTGTTGCTAGAGGAAGTGAAAATATCTACGAAGATTGATATTTTAATCTTCATCAGCAAGGAACGAATAATATGTTCGTTTTCTCTTTGAGATATAATTAATATCACATTTCTGACATCTATTTGACGCTAATTAATATAATCTAGACGAGTGTCGATCAATATCAGAGGTAATTTTGAACAAAAACATATCAAACTACGTAACACGTACATTTTGCATAACCGCAATAATCGTGCAGTATACTAATTCAACCTAAACATTTACTAAGTCGATAATTATCAATATGTAGGTAAAAATACATTGGATCTATTAATCATTCTCGTCGAATACGATTGAGGTTTATAAAAATTCTTCCCACAAAACTCCCAGCGTCGTATTTCTCTTGTTCCAAACCAGCTCTTAACCAAACACGTTCAAACTTTATTTTTTTCTTGGAAACGAGGCTTCGATAGGAAAAATTCCATCTCACGATCTCCACTTATTTTCGCACGTACAATAACCTTCTGCTGATTATTTACACGTATCTCAGCTTTTACAGTTGAAGTATACTTGATAAATTTTCCAACTCGATTTCCTCAGAAACTAGGCGTCATGTGGACAAATTTTACTCCGTGTCTTCGACATATTTTTTTCAATCTACAAAACCCAATCTTTCCCTTAATTACGGGCCACCCTGTGTACGCAAGGAGCAGACGAAACTTTGCATGTAAAATCTTTGGAACAACAAGCGAGGGAGGAAATGAGAAACGCGTCGCAAATCACGTTGCAACGTTTCCCAACGCTCGTTGCTGTTACGGGTCTGCCGATTTTTCCAACGGCGTGACAGCAGGTGGACGACAAATCATATGCAACGAACGAAGCGATCGAACGTTGCCAGGCGCGTGTAAAAATCCAGCGAGAGATAATCGAAAGTCTGGATGGGGTGGCGACCGGCCGTTTCCAGAGTTGGCAATTTTTATTCGAAGGGGCGAGCACGGTAAAATGCGATCGGAACGCCCGAGGATATTTACGCGGCAAGATGTCACAGGAAGTCGGTGTACATTTGAATTCGCCGGAGCTTCTCCGGATTTATATTGCGATTCCACGTCGCCGAAACGAAACGTCCTTCCGCAAGAGCCTGGCTATCGCTTTTTAAACTGTTCGGGACGACGAACTTGTCTGAATCGGGCTGCCTTGGATATATGGAAATGATTCTTCGTTTGTTTCGTCGAATACTTAAGAATTGTTGGAATATTTGAAAATTATTGGAATTATTAAAATCTCAATTTCACCGAGATGTCGAGAACGAAGAAATTGCGGTTCTTCGGATATTTGCAAATGATTTTTGATATGTCTAGAGCGCGTTGAAAAGCGATTCTTGCGAAAATTATTACACCATTTTAGGATTATTGAAACGATGCCAAAGTTATTGGAATTGCAACCATTGCTTCTTATACTTTCGATTATATCAAAGAAGTTCGATATTTTAAAGAAGCGGATAGAAATGTTCAAAGGCGTAAGAAATATTAGGATCTCTGTTGGGAATTGATTTTTTAGTAGAAATGAATTTTCCCATGAATTTTAAGTATTGTCTTTTGCGAAGATTACGAAACTTTTTGAAATAGGATACTTGGGAAATTGAAAGCAAAAAAAAAGAAGAGCAAAGAACAAATCCTGTCCAATAGATCCGAAGTATCGTTTCGAAAAATTTCTTAGAATTAAACACTTTTATCAGTTGTAAATATCTTTATATATTGTTGTAAATAATTCATCGAATAAATAATAAAATATACGAAAAAATATTGCAATTTCTTTAATGTACTTATACTTCTGAATTTGTTTTTTCAAGTATTTCGACGAGCCTATCTGATCCTCTTCCTGAAAGTTAGAGCACAAAGTTTGATCGCACGCGAAACTTGTCATAAATTCGTGTGTCGTACTCCTAGAACGTGGCAACTTTGTACGCGATATTTTCGGCGATTTTCAGACTGAATCGTGTAGGAATTCCACCTCGAGACTGGGTATGAGAATCACTTTCGTTGAAGAAGAATCGTCTCGAAGAAAGGAGCGAAAATATGTGGAAAGATAAAGCAACGCGGAGAATATTGCTAGCTGTACTTTAAAAAGCAGTATCTCCAGAAATAGAGGATAAAGCGACGCACCTAGTTCCATTTTTTGAATATCAAACGAACTACATTTTATAAAATTTACAAATATAAAATTGTAGTAATTACACGCAGAAATATCAAGTAATATATTGTCGAATTATTACCAACGTAATATCCATCGAATTATATGATACGATAAATAAACAGGTGGACGTAAAATTCATATGAAAATACAGATTTCAATAAATAATATTAATAAGATCGATAAAATCCGAAACTTTCTGAAACGTTTGCTTACAAGGAACAACATTTTATTCAATATCGTAGAAGCAGCTTTGCCCAACGTGTTCATTTCTCCTCTTTGCTTTAGAAATTTTAATCTCGAACAGCAACTTCAATTTTCCAAAGAACTTTGGCTGTAACGTAAACAGAAAACGCAGATAACACAACGAAAGATAAATTTTCGCCGGGAACAGGCAAGTTCTTTAATTATGATGAATAATTAATCTACATGATTAAGGAAAAGTTGGTGCGCGTTTAGCTCGTAAACAATCGAAAAAATCTTGGTTATTAGTCATCGGGAAAAAGCGTGGGAGGGAAAAGTTTGAAAGTGAAGGAACTCAGTTGGGGAAGAAAGTTTCACGAGCTCTCGAGATAGAGAACCGGTGTCTGTTTCCTAGTTTCCTGCTGCTAAATGACAGACATTTTCGAGTGAATTAAACGTAGTCTCCCTTTAAATAGCGGCTTTTGCCGCGAGTTCTTCGCGCCTTGTTAAGATCTCATTTCCCAGACTGAAACGTGCAAGATTATAAAAATAAGTACGTACTGTATTCGTGTTAATTTCCACCTGATACAATTTTTAATTTCATTCTATTTGTTTCTATTGTACCTTATCATTTTTATCTATTTATTCTTGGAAGTAAAATCCATTCGTTAGTACTGTTTTTCAGTTGAACTGAAAATAATTTATTACTCGATAATATCAGTATCTAAATTAATAAGGAATTAATTTCGTCGCTTCTACACTTTCCTTGCACAGATAAATCTCATCCTCTCGGTTTCGACGATTTCACGACGAATAGAAGGATCGTTGGATTTGTGATTGTGTAAAATTCATTTACGTAGTACTCTGCTTCATTGTCGAAATTTCATCAGACAGCATTGCATTTCAATTTAAATCACAATATGCCTATGAGAATTTATACATAGGGTGGCCAACAATCCCTGATACATAATGAAACGAAAATGCACGATGAATAAATCGATACTATTTTTATTCGTATTTGTACTATCTCGGTTTGCAGATATGTCATTTTATAAATCAATTTAATAAACTTGTCAGAAATCGGAAAAAATTGGAAATTTCCTGCTCTACGACGCACCAATATTATTTGTTTGTGAACGGAATCGAACGTGAATAATCATATCGAAACACGTACGATAGATATATCGATTCAGTCTACTCGCATCAAATATAATACTCAACTTTGAACGGGGAAATTTTCAAGCAAAGGGTTAAACATAGATGTTATGCGAGAAAAATTCACGTGGCTGTTAGCCGGCGAAGGAGATCCGAGGAAAAATCAACAGAAAACTCGACACAGGCATCCACGCGATCACCGACACCTCGCAGTAGTTGGTAATTCTGTTTGCACGGCAAATCTTTCCCGTTACAAGTTCGAATTCGTTTCGGAGCATGCGAATTTAGTCTCTTTGGAGGGTAAATTGCGAATTCAAAGTTTCTCGCGAGTTTCGTGCCGCTTGCGCCACGGGGACAGCCCGCCACCTTCTCCGCTTAACATTTTCCACGGCTATAAAACGAGAAACCGCGTTTTCTATTTAAAGTATCGGCCCGGAAACTGTCGACTTTTTCGTTTGTTCGAAATGAAATTCCACGCGAAGAAAGATGATCGCTACGTTATGGAGTTTATCGAACTTTAATACGTCGATGGTCGCAATGGCCATTTGTAACCACCCACGTTACCAAATTTCTTCGAACGATTCAAGTAAGATAAATTTCAATTGCAACTGAACAATTTTCAACAACGTGAATCACTTACCTAACATCGTCGAACTTTCATCTTTCGCAGTCTCATTTTCGATTAAGAATTAGCATAGCACTCGAGTGTCTCTGTTGTTTTTGAAGATATGCGAGAAAGTTGTTTAGTATACAACTTAGTGTTTAGTATACAACAACAAAAGTTGTTTAGTATAAGATTATAGTCTTCTCTATACGAAACTTTGTTCATAAAGTTGCCTCGTATCTCCAAAAGCAAAGAATTATTTAATTACTTTTTTTACTGAAATGCTATGATTAACTCGAACAAAAATGAGTAAAATTGGAAATCAAAAAAATGTATCAACCTGACACCATTTCTTCTATAATTCGATCTTCAATGGCTGTTTTTACTGACTTTTTTTTTACTGAAATACTATAATTAACTCGAACAAGAATGAGTAAAATTGGAAATCAAAAAAATGTATCAACCTGCCACCGTTTCTTCTATATTCTTCAATCACTGTTTTAATAGATAAACTATATCCGGACGATTTTAATTAACGGACAAATAATATCGCATATATATACAACGAATAATAATTTCGCTGTGAAAATTCAGGATCTTTTTTCATAACCTGCCTTGCATACGCCGAGCGTTTAAAACGCGTTTTATTGAAGCGATAGATTTTCGATACGCGACTTTCCTCTCCATAGGAGAGAATGTGTATCATGCTCGCACACTTTCAAAGCGCGTTAACGTTCAGGAGGGGCTGCCTCCTTTTGTGATTTTTTTTTTTTTTCAAGCGCGTGTCTTTGTGTCGTGTGTTTCAAAGCTCTGACCATAAGCGGGGGCTTGAAACGAGGGGTTCCGACTGAAAGGTCTGATGAAATATGTCTATACATGGAGAAAGTGTTGTGCCGGAACTAAAAACATGCGGAGTGACGTAATATTTCCACGAATGTATTTTTCTTACGTTCAATTATACCATTCTATGTTAAAAATCTTTTCGAGATCAACGTTTCCATCCAACAACCAAATTCCAAAGTCTCCTTTGAATCTAATTCTTCGATAAAAATTCTTTATATTCGATTGTATATTCTATGTTCGAAATTCCTTTCAAACTAAATTCTCTACATTCGACGTTTCCTCTGAATCTAACTCTTCGATAAGAATTCTTTATATTCGATTATATATTCCACGTTCGAATTTCTTTTTAAACTATATACTCTCTACGTTCAAAGTTCTTCGACAAAAACTTTGCTTTTATTTATTTCTTTGCCAGTTTAGTATAAAATTAATTAATTAAAAGTTTGGCATAAAACCTATTAATAATAAAGTCGTTGGTGACCATCGAAATCAATACGTGATTACCCGTTTACAAGAGGAAACGATATTTATTATAGTTAGTTAGTTAGAGTAGGTTTATCCGTCTGATAAAAAGTCAATCGCGTTACGAATATTTTCAAAATCATTCGGCTTTCATGTTGCAATTATTTCTTTCAAATGAAAATTTAGGACAGTCCAGAGGAATGTGTAGTATGGTCGTTGATGATTCGTAAAATTGACGTTCAGATGGTGGTCGTTTTGTAAATTTCGTTTAGATTGTACTCTTCATATTTAAAATTTCAGCTTCTGAACATTTCAGCTCCTCTCGTATTTTGCGCCTTTTCAGTAAAATTATCGTCATGCAGGATGATTACGAAATAATGATCCAATATGTTTGATCGAAAGACGAGAAAAGAAAGGAAAAACTTCAGTTTTCTCGGCTGTTAAAAATTGTTGTAGACAGTAATTTTAATCCAAGAAGAGTAGTTAGCATACAATATAAGTACATTATTTTGTTGATTCAATATACATTGGTATTCTTCGATCGATATTCAATTCTTTCGTACTATTCATGCAATCCATACTTTCCATTCGACCAATTCTTTAGTCAAGAAATATTTCTTTATTGGATGTTCTTCACTCCAATCCTCTTTCATTTACCAATAAATATTCCTCCATATAATTCATACTCTTTACTCATATAAACACTCTTTTCATGACAGCTGCAAGAACTTCAGTTTTCTCAGCTCTTTAAAATTATTGTAGACAGGAATTTTAATCCAAGAAGAGTAGTTAGCATACAATATAAGTACATTATTTTGTTGATTCAATATACATTGGTATTCTTCGATCGATATTCAATTCTTTCGCACTATTCATACAATCCATACTTTCCATTCGACCAATTCTTTAGTCAAGAAATATTTCTTTATTGGATGTTCTTCACTCCAGTCCTCTTTCATTTACCAATAAATATTCCTCCATATAATCCATACTCTTTACTTATATAAACACTCTTTGCATGATAGTTGCAAGATTAAACACTTCACATATAAACGAGGCAAGATAATCTTCGTATCTGAATAGGAAGAACATACTTTTGCCGTATCGTTGATGAGTTGGAAATCGAGACGAAGCATCCGTTTCGCTCGATCATATTGAATTCATTCGTCGTAATTATACGACTTAACAAGATCCACCGGTATCGAGATCACGGTTGCGCAATTTATTCACTTTGAAGTGCACGCAGAAACCAGTCCAATAGAGATATCGGAGCCAAGTGTTTCTCTCTCGGGTATCTACACACCAGACAAGAATGTAGCCCATCAGGATTTGATGGTATCATGCCACGGGAAGGTCCTTGGCTTAGTATCTACGCAAGTACTTGGAATATTCAAGCATTTGGAACTCAAGCCGCGTAAAAATCGTCTTTTCAAGTGTATTCGATCGTATTCGCGAATTACACGTCGTCGTACTTTGAAATTCTATTTGAGCATTTCGAAAACATTGAATTGTCTTGCTGTAATCGTCTAAGTTGGTTCGATTCCGACGACTCACTCGAATCATTTCGAGTTGCTTGGAAATTCACAGCGAGTTAATAATTTATCGGTACGGTGAGATCTTAGTGAAAAATTGAATGTAAAATCTTATAGAAATATTAAAAAATAATTCATAGAAAAGCTTGAAAGTAACGACGAAGATGGGAATTAAGCTGTTTTTGCCTGAAAATATTGGAAACTGTGAAACCCTAAGGGAATAACAAATAGAAATAGGAATAAATAAATTAAAATGGTAGTTCGATATACCGCAAGTTCATTCTTTTTACAAACATTCGCAATGAATTTCGATCATTGCTACGATCGCAGCAATTTGAATGCAAAGTTATTCGAAAAGATTAGACTCTTTCCAAGTGCCTCTGAATAATCGAACTATTTCGAAATTCATGATATTCGACTTGCTTTGAATATTTAAACGAAGTTCAGCTTAGCTCGTTCCCCTAAACTACTTGGACACTTCCACTTTGGTTCGCGTTCAAGACGAGAAATACGATGGCCATAGATGCGGCAAGACGAAACGTCGCTTAATAATAAATGTTACTTAGCTCCTTGTAACCTAAATTTCCCGCCATGACACATAATGTTGCGAGAACACAGGTGACACTATCTGAGAGCATGATACTTAAAAAATGTATCTTTTATAAGACCGAACATTGCTACTACAGCAAGCGGAAAATTTCATTGAATATTTTCGACGTTGAATAAAATAACAATATAACACAGCGTATGTAACTGGGAAATAGGAATAAGAATGCAACAATTTCTTTCGAATAGACTATGGGCCTAAGTACGAATAAATTATTGTCATTGTTATATTATTATATTTTCAATGTAAAATGAATCTGCTAATGAAAAATTGCAGACTAATAAATTTGAATAGATAGGTACGTTGTAAAATGAGAGGAAAATATACCGTGTCCTGTAGCTACAAGAGCAATATAAAATTTTTATTCTTTTTACAAATACAATACGCGAAAATCTGGTTAGAAGTATGCAACATTAAACTGTCAAACTCACACGGGTCGTTGTTACAACTTTCGCATATTTTCTTACACTGATTCTACTTATCACACATTTTCCTTTTTTCCAGTAAATATAATCCATCCTTTTTGGTGGAGACAGGAATTATTTTTCAATACGATTAGACTGCAGAGTTTCGTTCATTAAAATGTACCATATATAACATACAGAAATATGCAAAACATGCAAAGTATAATATTTATTAAAATTGTTGATGGATAAAATAATCTAAGGAATTAAAACCTCGATACCTACCATTTCCACTGATTTGGCAAACATAAGTAAACGAAGCTTAACGATTAATAACGCAAATAATAATAAATCGAAAGGAAGACAAGAAAATATTCAATTTTTCGTTCAAGACGCTCGATTAAATTGTAATTAAAATTTTATTAACTCGCAACTATTCGAAGGAACATCAGCTTTGCCCTGAAGGAGGCCACTTAAGAGGTGAATTCGTAGAATAAACGTATGACGAAGGGGAAGAGAAGCTGAATACGGCGAAGCTGGTCTGTCTCGCGACGATAAATAAAATTCATCGAGAACACCACCGTTATCCTTTAATCGCCTCTGACCAGCGAGATAAATACTCGTTTGTCAAAGGAAATGTTACGTTAGTAGGCTAAAAGCCACTCTCAGGGATTGGCAATTAGGTAACGGGCCGCGGTAATTGATCACCACTGAAATTCCAGCTCGAGGACGGTTCTGCAGCAACGGATCGACCATCGCAATCGCTGAGATAGATTACTGACCTGGCTAAGGTGCGTCAGCGATCGATCTGACAAAGCAGATTTCGCCAAGGTGCAATAATATCGTTTTCGAGTAAATGCGGCGAGACCGAAATTGGCCAAACCGGTTAACTAAATAATAGAATAGAATTTTCCAAGAATTTCGAGTGATTCAGATTGGCTAGCGATCATGAGGTTGTGGCCAAAAGCCATGCGTTGTATAGTATTAATAGTAGAGTTTTTTAACTGCCTCGGTTTTCGGCATGACGGACATCTCTGACTATAGCTTTGAATCTTTCGATAAATCGTTTTTAATTAATCGTCGTTTATCCGTCGTATGATCGTTGTAATTGTGTACGATCGTGGATTTTTATGTATTTGTACGTAGGAGAAAGTATAAAGATAAAGAGAATGGAATACCAGGTACGTAGAGTATAGTACTTGGTGTAATATCTAGTAGATAAAAGAATTTTCTATTTAGGTCCCATCTTTTCGATTACGTTCGCAACAATACGAATTTGCTCGAATATCTACAGTGTAGCTATGAGGAATATCACGACCAATGTGATTGCGGTTATTTGTTACGAAGACAGCATTATAAAATGATATAAACGTGTTTGAAAATGACTTTGCTTTATGGAAGAGTAATCTGTCGACTGGAGATTTTTACGCATTTGCTGGAAATCGAGAAATATCAAAATGTATACAACGCAAAACAAAATACTCGTTAGAATAATTAAAAACTGAAATAAGATTCTATTTTAGGTTTCATTGCTTTAAGTGCGTTCGTAAAAATATGAATTTACGTAAACATCGCAAGTCTAGTAATTTGCAAAAGATGTAACTAATTGGAACAGATTAGATTCATCTGTATAAAGAATTGGAATAGAATTGAGATATACTCGAGATTATAAACTGGTAAACAGGGATTAGATATCTTCCAACGATTGCGTGTGTTCCTTTTCGTTACATGATTTTGTTACGTGATGTATCATTTGAAAGATAGTAATCTGAAGAATGTACATTCGAAGATACTCTATCGGAACGAACGCTTTTCAAAATTTCTTATCGAGACATGTAATTACATGTGATGAAATTTTACATTACCGCAGTATAGACGCGACCACATGATCAATAATCTGAAAACGACCATATCATTCAGCCTATCAACCACCACAACTGATTAGTATTGAAATTTCAATTTGAGGACAGCCAACACTCGACCAGGATTATGGACGCGCGGTGAATGTTGTATTCCATAGCTGGTGCACCAGTAAGTGTATTAAACCATCTCGCTTCCATAGTTACATACCAAATACCATAATATTGTAATCACGAATATCGTTACCGTCTTAAGCTTATAAAATTTAATCTCATCGTTGGCCATTCAAATTCATATAAAACTACGATTCTGATAAATTCATAAATATTTTACACTACTAACTACTTTTGCTTGGCATAAAATTAAAAGCGGTTTCGAATTGAAGAATTGAATATTTGACGATTTACATGTCTATCTATTTTTTTTTTCTTTTTTTTTTTTTTTTTTTAAGATTGCTATTCGTATTATTACGCTTTGAGTTATCTAGCAATTTTAATATTAAGCTTAGATGGAATACAACATAGGCAGCTTATTCACATAACAATGTGTCCGAATAGGAGAGTTACATAACAGAAGTCCTACTTTAACTTTAACAGAAACACGTACAGCGGGTTAAAAGGGATTCAGTTTCTTTAGTAACATATTCCACGTTAAACTATACAAGCTACACTTGAAATAATAGAAATATTCTCTATCTCTATCATTTCATACGAATCTCCCACAGGAATACCATACTTAAACAATCATTCTTCGAACATTTCATGCATAGAATAGCCAAACTTCGCTCTTAAGAGGAATTTTTAATAATTGTACCATGAAATGAACAAGTATTCTTACATATCTCTCAGATGGAGGTCTGGGATAGAAGACATAAAGAAAGAATCCTCTACATAAGAAATCTTACACAATGACGAATCCTTTTGTCAGCTTCCACGTACATTTCCTTTTCATAGCACAAAATATTTGTAGTCACGCCAAATTATACCGTTGAGAATTGTGGATCTTAGTGGCCGAAATAATGGTATAGCAACACTAAATTTACACTTGGAATTAATATTAGAATAATTATGTATTTATTTGATGACCGATTTCTAAGATATTCATCGATACACACTTGCACGCGTCTCAGCACTTTCTTCCATACTTTCATCTGTTTTCGAGATGCCGCGCGCACACGTACTTCCACACACTGATACTCACATACAAGTATTTCTACTACACATCTAACCTAGTGCAGCACACAGAATTATATATATCTCAATATATACAAAACTTAATAAGTTCACCAACCAACAGCATCTACGTATTTGTAAATGCTATGATAAATACGATGGTGTACAAGTACCTTCTATAGCTACTGTATTTATTATATATTATATTATTTTATTCCTGAAGAAGCTGTATCGATACCATTCTTCTACCAAACCATTCAATTATTCTACTCAGCAAGTATTTCACAACCTCGGTATTCCCAAGACCAGAATCTACAAATACAAAACCACATCACTCGTCCACCAAACCTTTCAATTATTCTACCCAGCGAACGTTTCGCAACTTCGATATTCCCAAGGCCGGAATTTACAAATTCGGAAGCACGTCGCTCTTCCTGCAAACCCTTCGATCGCTCGATCCGTCGAACGTCCCACAAACCTCGTTATTCGCAGGACCAAAATCTACAAATTCAAAATCGCCATTTCAATACATATCGGTACTGCAACAAACCCTCCAATCATTCCATCCATCGCAACCTCGATATGCTGAAAACCAGAATCTACAAATTCGAAACTGTATCGCTGTTCCAGCAAACCCTCTGATTATTCGATCCACCAGACGTCTCGCAACCTCGTTACTCGTAAGATCAAAATCTACAAAAATTCAAAAACCATATACCGCTATCCTGCCGGACCCCGCAATTACTCACTCTACTCGCTGAACGTTTCGAAAACCTCGGTACTGCCAAGACCAGAATCTACAAATCCGAAACCATTCGACCATTGGTTGAATCTCGTATAACACGTGCATAAAACACGCGCGTCATAAAGGCAACAGAACAGAGGATCGCAGAATTGGTACGATTTCTCCGTGTTTTATTTGGGCCGGCCTCTCCGCGGCTGGTCGCACGCGAATCCGCTCGCGACGAGTTTAATACGATTCGCGAACCGACGATGGAACTATAACGCGTGATGCACAATCCAGAGGGGTATTGGCCGCGAGGCAATGGTGCATGCGGCAAGCCTGACACATATCAATCAGGCAATGGAATCCTCGGCCGCACTCACGATCCGACAATCCTCCGTCTCTCTGTCTGTCTGTCTGTCTCTCTCTCTCTCTCTCTATTCTATGACCGACGTCTCTGTGCCTTTCTCTTTCCACAACGTGCATCCTATTCGTGCATCTCTGTCTGATCTGTGTCCGACTCGCCATCCCTTCGCGTATCGACACTGACACGCGGCCGCGTGCATACCGTTATCGAGTATAGCCTGTCGTCGGCTTGGAATTTCAATGCTAATCAGCTGTGATGTCTGATTGAATGGCGGATACTATGGTCCTTGAGCGGACCATAACGTCGTGAGTCAGCGTGAGACGCGGAGAGAATCATCGGACTTCCTACCAAAACTGTCCACGTTTAATTGGCTCGTAAGAGCAATTTTCAATGACTGTAACGAACACGTGGCGTATATTGCGACTGCCATTCGAGAGATCTCATAGAAAAGATAAATATTCTATGTATGTTGCCGCGAGATCAATAGATTGAAATATATTGCGTTTAACGCTTAATTATTACGGAATATTACTGGTATAGTATCTGTGTGTATTATGTAATATTAATTATATATCTGTGTGTTAGTGCTTATAGTACCAATATGTAATATAAACCATAGTACTTATTACTGAGTCTAAATTAATACTGAACTAAGGGAGCGTAATAGAATAGAGTGGAAAAGAGAGGAGGTAGATATATAAGAAAAGAAATAAACGTAGGAGACGTAAAACCGAAAGTTCGTCCAAAGGCACGGATTAAGCAACAATGAATAAAAAATAAATTAATACTGTATCTAAGATATTCACATTATTGAACATGTTTGTGTTCGTCAGTGTTAAACATGTATGAGACGCAGGTTAAAATGTTGAAGATAAGCTATCGCGAATTATGAAAGCGAAGGGGGCACAAAGGAAACAGATATTTTGAAATATGTAATTTTTCATGAATGACGTAGAAACACCGTGATTTATTCTACCGACCCAAAAATGATACTTGAAGCGCATCACGACGATTAAAGAATATATTTGATGAAAGCCGCGCTAAAAATAAGTCATCGAAAATAGTGGTTCTTCAAAGTAAATTCTTCAATGTGAAAGTATGCGGTGCGAGAAAGTCAATAAACTAACATGCATAATTTGCTACAACGTTCGATAGCCAGCCACCCTACTGGATAACGTACATTGGGTTGTCCGAAAAGTTCCTTTCCTTTCCTTTTATGGGGAAATAATAGACGCACAAGGATTTTTGTTTTATATTATTTTATCCAATTATGTACCATCTATTTTGTTGAGATAAACACCGCGACATTTCACAGACTTGATTTCACGTTTGTATGAAGGTGCACTTAAAACACACTTTTTCGAAAGAAAGACACTTTTCGGACAACCTAATATGATTATACCGCGGACGTTTATGCAAATTAAAGCTCTCACGCATCTAAAGAAATACAACCAGATCCGCCTCATCCACTAAATATTATAGTAATTACTATACTTTGAACGTTCTATATAATTTTGAATATTGTATGAATTTAATGCATTTGTACATCTTCAAGTTTTCCAATAAATGCACGAGCACCTGAACTAATTCGCAGTCTAATTATGATACCGTATCAGTATCTTCTTATATTTTACTTCCATGTATCTTTAAAAGTAACGAATTCGAAAAAAAGATAGAATATAAAACAGCGCGCAGAGCTTCTAGTATCGCTTTCGCCGATCGATACTATTAATTGATGGTTTTAATTCGAGACCTCGCTGTATCACGCCGGTTATCGTACTCGAAAAGTTCATTTTTCGCGTGGAAACGAACGAGAACCGCGACGTTCGCGAATCGGACGAGCGGTTTCCTTTCTCCTCATTTTTTTTTTTTTTTTTTTTCTTCACTCTTTCCCCTTTCGTCGACGAGGATTTAATTAGAGTCTGGGATACTGTGCCGGACGTAAAAACGAGATTTTCTTCGATGAAAACGAGCGATGAGTTTAATGAGAAGTTCCCGACTAATTTTATGAGCGACGCTGATTTCGCTGGAATCGATTCCGTTTCGCGGAACGTCCATACGACGCGACCGCCGTTTCGATGTTAAATGAACGGACGCCGCGATTGTGAAAATCGACGATCACTGATTGCTTCTATTTACCGAGATTAATTAACAGCGATACGAGGAATCGCACGACCACACCAATGTACTTAATTATCTTGTTTCGTCTAATATTTACACGTAACTTTCCGCTGACGTTTTTAATTAGCGTCTTAACCAATATTCAAATTTCATTGGACGATTCGTTTGGGCAAGCGTAGTGTTTAACACGGTTGATACTGCCAAAGGTGATCACTGATAGTTAACGTTACTGTTATGAGATAATAAACAACATTAACTAAAAATCTCGAACCACGTAAATAGTTATATTGCTATGAAATAAAAAATAAACCGAACAATATAAAATTACAATATAAAATTGTAGTATCGTGGACAAAAGGCCTAAGATATCGGCCGAACCATAAACAATGCCGCGAGAGCCGCGGCATCGTCGGGTACATCAATGTGTCGTCGGTCTTCTTTTTAAGTGGATAGTTTCGTGGAAAGGGCCTGCGTGACCCTGGCCACGGGCGTTTCGAGACACGTGTCTCGAACGACGGGAAAAGACAAAGAGACGCTAAAGGCAGTGTTAGTTGAGAAGCCGGAGACGACGGATGCAAAAGGTGTGCAGAGTGTGAGTTGAGAAGCGAGAGCGAGCGAGTGTAGAAGCCGGAGAGTGTGAATCTGGAAGTCGAAAGCCGCGTATGAAAATAAGACGTGCGACAGCATTGTAATCATTTCGTTGCTTCGAATATTATTTATTAAATCAAAACATCATTACTTGTCCTTTCCTCTAAGACCCATTAAGATACTACATTTATAATACTTTATAAATTAGAGGATAAAAGAAATGTTTATTTAGGTTCCATTGCTTTAATCATGTACACAAAAATCTGCTGTCTAGTTATCATCGTTAATTGAATGATGTCACGTCAGTTTATGGATCGTATAGTTCGTAGCCAAAGAAATTAAATCATAAACAATCTAATATACACGTTTCGCGAAGTCGATTATTAACTTCGCATAGGATATACATTTTATCTAGATATATACATATATTAATATTTAAATTTCAGAGTTTATTAGTCATGGCAAATACATAATAAATTAGATCAAAGACTAGATCGATGCTTCGAAAGTGCATACAATAACGAGGTTCGAAATTGATGCCATACTGGTTTAATGTTTCGAAACTAACGCTCAAATCCTGTCCCTGAAGAATAATCGATCCTATTCCCCGATTATCTAATTAATAACGTAGATTGAATAGTTCGTTATTCTAACGAAGATATCACTCTTTGTTCGTTATTTATTTAAATCGATTGAAATACAGTAGCGGACAAAAGAAAGTTTATAAAATTAAAAGTATAAGATGACATCATAATTTTACGAAATGGATCTGTATCTAATAAGAACAATGAGCAAATATAATCTTCCTAATATGAGGTTGTCCGAAAAGTTCCTTTCGTTTTATGAGGAAATAATAGACGCACAACGTCTTTTGTTTTATATTATATTGTCGAATTACGTACGATCCATTTTGTTCTGTCGAGATAAACGCAGACTTGGTTTCACGTTTGTACGAAGGTGCATTGTTGTAAGAAACATGTTTGCGAAAGAAAGACACTTCCCGGACAACCTAATATAATCATCGATCTTAGACTTTCTTTTATCCGCCAATGTATATGATGTGAATATTTTACCAAAGTTTAGAGATCATGGTAATTCACTTGTTTGTTTGCTAAGGCTAATTTCAGTTATACAGCAAACAGCAATACCATCACTTTTAGTACAGATCACGTGTGTTGAGGTAATTAAAAATCGAATATAGTTAGATACGGTATTACAAAAACTGTAAAAATGAAAAAAATGATATAGTTGAAATTTGTATTTTATCATATCAATTATCATATGATATCGTATGAGAATATCATGTCCACACAAATTAATGGCAAGGAGATTTGATTGAAACGCTATTAAACACTTTCGAGGCTTAAATTCTATCGGAGAAATAAATCTGCTGGAAGAGATACATCCGATTGAAATTCCATTAACTAGACGCGTACTAATTTCAAATTACACGTAGATATCGACAAGCGTAGGGCAATCGTCAGTTTCGAGCCAGTATCGAGATTCATTCGATTATTTTGACACGTGTCCACGTACTAATCGAATTAACAAATTCCTCGAATTTCTTGCTCCGAGATACGTTGTAATAACTTCGCTGAACGATATTCGTGAATTTAAATTTGTCTATTAAAAGAAACATTCGTCCGAGAACAGAGTCGAGCAAATAAATCGAAGAAACGAGAAAGAACATTAAATGGAAAATTCACTAAAGAAAAGAATTACAGAGAGAAATGTGAGAAAAGGAGTTGCTATCGCAAGAAAAATTCGCAGAGAAAGGAACGAAATGACACAGATCGAACAGTTTAATATTAAAACGTATCAAAAGATTCATTCGCCAGAGTATGCGATTAAACGAGAGAAATCAAAGAGAAAGGATTGATGTTCGCGGATTGAAGTAAACATTCTCAAAACAGGAGAATTAGACGAGAGAGATTGAAGGGGACGAGTGAATACTGAAAGAAAAATTCTGACAACAAGAAAAACCAACGAAAGAGACGGAAGAAAAGATTCGGAAAACGGAACGATTAAATCGTACAATGCTGTCAAAGAGGAGCAAGTACCCATATTGGAGCGGTGCTTTCACGGAATAAATCCACGATCATCATCCTGTTATATCCGCGATAAAAAGTAAAAGCAAGTCAGGTGGTTTCGTAATTTTCTCGCAGATATCGTATCTTTAGCTTCAATGACTCTCTCTTCGAGCGACGATGATGGTCGGATCGAGGCGACCTGCATCGAAACTATGCCGAGACAACGAGATAAGTCACGGAAACTTCGCCGCTATGATAAAGACGTTTCAGCCCTTCCAGTTTCTGAATCCCAATTTTCGCGTCCGACGGAAATTGCGGCGTGCTCCGCCGAAGCAACTTTGCATTTTCGACGACATTTATCGGTTACAAAGCACCGGAGGATTATACAGAGAATTTTGGCCAAGTTTCTCGCATAATTCCCGTGTATTACCCCGCACGGCTTAAAGGAGAATAAACAAAAGATGGAAAAGTGAATTACACTTCCATTATCTGCACTGCATGCCGAAATCCGAACATTTGCTTTTCGATTAAGGTTTATGCGTTAATCATCAAGATCATAGTAAAAACATCGGTAAACGAGAGAGAATTATTAATCGATTGTGTTTGAATATTACTTACGATAAAGCATCGATTAATATGTTTATTACCACAAAGATACGATTCGTAATTTAAAATGAAAATTTCGCGATAATGTATACGTGGTACGTTGTTATTCGTTGAAACAGGAATCATTTCCATCTAAACAATTATTCGGAATTGATTGAGAATTATATTCGTTCGATAAGAAATCTTATTCTATTGTGTTCTGCGTTTAATTTCCAATTACAATTTTAATTCTACCCTATGTTTTATTGCTTTCCTTAGAGTCATCGATGATCGAAACGACGTAATAGTATTACGAAAATGCAGAAGCTCGATATCACAGACACTAATGTGTCATATTAGATGTTAATTACAATATTAAACGCAGCATCTCTTCCTCGTTAGCTATCTAGGTAAACATGGTTGAAACATTATGCTTCCCATCCCTTAATTTAGAGCTTGATGTCACAAGATAATACCTATCTTCGTTCCAAGGGCACAACGTAGAATTTGCTTTCATCTAATCCCTTAACCCTATTTCGTTGGTACTACGCAGATACTACAACTACGTGGACGGCAAACATATATTTAAATTAAATATCGACGTCCAAAAATTCCAACCACATCGTCCACTAGATCGGCGACTTTCCACCGGTGTTTCGCGGTAGTTTAATCATCGCAATCGTCATCGATTTATACGACATTATACAATATGAAAAGTTCCTACATTAACTACATAACTTTAAATAATTTCAGCAGTAAATTAGAAAAATTGAAATATTGTATATGTAAATTCTTTTTGTTGATTCTAGTACAATTATTTTTATCATAAACTGGTATCTAATGCTGTACCTCACTCCGTTCAACGAATCAGAAAATAAAACATAATTAATAATCTCATGTAGTATCGTAAACTATTATGATTAATTTACAATGAATGGATTGTGCAGATGTTGATTAAGCAGGAAACGATGGTTGTTTAACGTAAACTAAATACGATAACGTACTATAATTTAGACAACTCAATAGTTGATTTGCAACTCTCGTCCCCACGGATACAACGCTCTCTCTCTCTCTCTCACGCGGACCACACTCTCTCGACAACACTAGCAACACTACTCGCACTCTCTGACTTCTCGATTCACACTCTCTGGCTTCTCCACTGACACTGCCTGTTAATTCGTCCTTCTCCCTTAGCATCCCTTTGTCCCTTCGTCTTAGTCTCACCATCCACGTGTTCCGCAATCGCTCGTGGCCAGGTTCACGTAAGCCTTTTCTAAGAAACTATTCAATTGAAGGACCGACGGCACATTGACACGGCGCTTCGGCTCTTTCGCGACATTGTTTATGGTTCACCCGGTATCTCTTAGGCCTTACGTCCACGATACTACACTTATTACTAAGACATAATAACGCGGATAAAAGATACATATCCTACGAATAAATAATACTAATTTCCACCCTATACTTTGATAATATTCTTTACTCTCTCTTTTTTGCAAAGACTCTGCTCGATGAACGCTCGGTGTTTGCGCCGACTCGCGGCTGTTGTCATCGCGCCGATGATGCTCGCGAAATCCGCTCAAGGATCTGCTGTTCTGCTCTCGGTACTCGGAGAAGGTTAGAATCTGTAATTTGATGTCCTTCGTAATCCTGTTCAATGGGTTCCTCCCAGTGGATTCCACTAGTTCAGTTGGAGCATGTCTTCGTAATCCTGTTCACTGATCCCTGCCATCGGGAGCCGCACTTGTTTATGGTTGGCTTGTTTTATTCCCCGTTAGATCGCGGCTGCTCCTGTCTTCGCATTTTTAAGGGAAGTTTAGTGAAATCGTGTCAGAGTTTAGCTCGCATTAGATTTCAGTTTAGACTTTCTTGTTGCAAAGAATCGAGTTATACCTTCGAATTTTGTTAATCGTTATAATATAACGACTCGCATAAAACTATGGCTAAAGCGACAGTAGCTTCTTTTCTCTTTCTTTGGTTCCAAGTTTGGCATATATATCGTTGATAAGAACGAATGCTGCTGTTAGGGTTGTGAATTTCTCTACAATGTTTGTATAGATCGATTTAACAGCCGTGGCAGATAGATGTTCCGCGGTGTATGCTTTTTTTCAGTTTTCTAAAGATTCGCGTAAACGTTGTATGAGATAGACGTCGAGCGATGTATGCTTTGCTTCAAGTTTGTAAAGATTCATGCGAGCGCTGTGTAGAAAATAGATGTAGCGCGGTGTACACTTTGTTTTAAGTATGTAAAGATCCATGTAAGCGCCGTGTGCGAGATAAATGTTTCGCAGCTTCAACTACGAGATATCTATCTCTGTTTACGCAGCCTCGTGAGCAAGTAGAGTCGGAACTTCACGTTCCTACTAACAGCTCGAACCTCGAGATTTATGCGTAATTTTGAGTGACTCATAGGCGGGCGGATCTCGCACGCAGTCACCTCCTGTTGATGAAACCTGCTATTTGGCACCGTTTGTCAAACATCAATCTTCAGGCTATCCTTCGCACTAATTTTTCTTTCTTCTTTCCTCGCGTTACTTTATTACATTGGTTTCTTCCTTTCACCAAGTTGACTTCCTTAACCGGTCGATTAATCTTTGGAAAATGGATGTCAAAGTAACAACTACGATAACGCAGTTCCCGTTTGGATCATCGGAAATGTTTCTCGGAGATTTTTGGACCGACAATCCATCGTGATATATCTTAGTTTTAATTAGCTTCAGTAATTTTTCTGTGTAACTGTTCTGTGGAATGGATGTTACGTGGTGTAAAGTTATTTTTAAATTTGTAACGATCCAACTTCAGAATATTAGTTTCAATTGTCATGGTTGGACGTGTACGTCTTAATTTGAATTAATCATAAGATGGATACTATAGCTTAGTAATTCTGAATACCCTAGCAGATTATTAGCATCTTCCGTGGGGCGTGGAAAATCGCAGAGGCACCATGGGATGCTTGTGTTTTAGTTTTAATTTAAAGGTAAATATATCCAGGTTGAGTCTATCGCGCGTGCTTTTTGTAGATACGTCGTCTAACTTGAAGCGAAAAATCGAGAGAGACCTTATCCGATCCTTTTAAATATCAAATTATTAACCAGAACGATTGATTTAGCAAAGTGTTTGTAATTTCAGTTTTAAAATTTCGATTTAAATTTATGCCCCTGATGCGAAAGACAGTCAGTATGGCTACGATCTAACGTACTTTGGTTCAAGTAAATTTTAGTTCTAAGAACTTGATTAAGTTAATCTTAAGCCTCGTTGTTGAACGACGAGGGCCGGCGAGGGACGAGGAGCAACTTATTCTTTGTTTTAAATCTTAGTATCAAAGCTTAGTCTGAGCCTTAATTTTAAGTCCAAGTTTTCAAGTCTTAGCCGTAAACATTAATTTTAAGTTCTAGTTCGAAGTTGTATCGTTAATTTCAAGAATTATTATCAACTTTCAATTTGAAGCTTTAATTTTAATGTATTTTCAAAGATCGATTTATTCGACCGATATATTTATCCACAGAAGCAAGATTTTGACCATCAATTCGCTCTTTTCGTTCACCTCTCGCTCTTTTTATTGGCCGCAATTTGTCCGCTTGGGTTACCGACAAATTACGTTGCGAGTTTGATTTCGCAAGCGTAGATAGTCGATCACTACCTACACTCGATAACGTGTAACTAATAATTGATTTCAGAATACTAAGATGAAAACTGACAAGATTAAAAACTTCACATTTTTATGTTTCAGTTACATGGAATTACAGCCTTATTTGAAACTAAATAAAACAATCATCTAACCATTATCCTACAACTGTCTATCATTTTCATAATGTGTAATGCTTCTTCAAGTATCATAGAAGTATAGAATTCTATACTTCGTTAGGACCATGAGATATCCTGCTTCGTATTTTACTTATAATTTCATATGTGCTAGACTCCATTAATTCAAACCGGTACCACATACAAAATCGATAAGGTCGCACGTAACACGAAAATGGTAAGGGGCTCAGGTGATCCTCGAAACGTGGGGCACGAAAAAGTATTGCATGTCGTGTCTTCTGTATCTAGAATGTATATTCTGTATCTCGTCCACGTTTGCACATCCTTCCACTCGAAAGAAACAGGACAAAGAATTAATCCAGTGAGAAACAACCTCGCCGGATCCTCGAACGAGTGATTATCGGATAAAATATATATATATGGATCATTAACGAGCATCGAATCGATCGATCGAATCGTCTGGACAGAAAGAGAAATAATGGGAAAAGGGAAGAAGAAAAAATCTTATCAGAAGAGAAGAAAAAGAAGGCGAAACGAGGAATAATTTCAACGGGAAAGAGATTCGCGAGACTCTCCCATTAAGATCCGCGGGAGTATCTGGTGAAGTTGGCCGAAGTCTGAATTACGAGGGCAAGCCTGAGAGACGGTGAAATTATGCCGGACTGGTTTATAGCAATTAAAAGCTAAGCCGCTTTCCGCGGCGTAGCACGAGCACGGGGAATAAGCTTCATTACAACCGCTGTATTTCCAGCGAACCCGCGCAAGGATAGGGAGAAGACACTTCAACGTACTTTTAATCCTCTCTGTTAGCCACGACCGCGCTCTCTCGACACGAACTTCTGCCAGAAATACCGTGATCGTAGATGGGATCGAGTTCACCAACGAGAAATTAAGGAGAAAAGTGGGATGGAAGGTGACGATGGCCACGTGTTGTTTAGATTCTTGTAAGAAGATTTATTTGCTTTGAAACGTGCGAAATAATTGAGTTGTTTCTTTTTCTTTTCCTTTTTTTTTTTTATAAAGTTTCTTGGAGCATAGATTGGGATTACGTAAATTGAATTTCTTTATTTTTTATATTTCTCAGTACGTTTCTTCCTGTATTTTATCTTCCAATAATCGTATCTTCCGATGAAAATATTTGAAATCGTTCGGGTTCTCTATCTTTTGTTAAAGTTTATTACGTTGGAACTAAAATAAACGATTTTCATTCGTGTTAGAGTTGCGCGAAAATTTATGCAAAAGCTTCGGATTTAATTTATTTTAGTAAAAGCATCGCCAAATATTTGGAAATTCTTTGAATATTTTCACGTTGAAATCTGTGTTAAAGTTTCATATTCATATCTCCTTTTCTTAATATATGTCTCTTAACAATTTTGTATCTTCTAATTAAAATATATAACGTAAGTTTCTCATTCTGCCGATGTTTCTAGACAAATTCAAATTTATGTCAAAGTTTTAAACGTTATATCCTCAAATTTAATTATACACGTGTCGTATGAACGAACATCGAAACAGTCAAATACCTTTCTCCCTCAATCTAATATTTATCCATCAATTTTAACATAGTACATGATGTACCTAGCATTCACATAATCTTCCTTCCCTTTATCTTTTCTATTGTCGTTGTACAACTTATCTTGAAACATCTCGTGCCAAGGAGGTAACCTCGTTCCATTGAATTTTATTTATAAAACGTCGCTGGTAACATATAAGGTTGAAACGTGAAAATCTATGAAGCACGTTGTCGTTCACGAGCCAAAGAATAGAACTGTAAAAGGGAGAAGCAATAAAAACCTTATAAACTATGAGACGTGCAAAGATGGTAAGAATAAGAATCAGTTTTACCCATACGTGTGTCATATCGGTACTTCGATTTTTATCTCGTGGAATAAAAAATTCTATTGATAAAAGGGAACGTATCTTTTTCGCGGAATAATCTTTACCGTTTGCTTCTTTTCTTTTCAATGTTAATTTCTATATATCAACAATTCTATGATAGAAGTTTTGTTGAAAATTTTAGAAAAAAATTGGATGTTTTATAGAAAGAATTTTCCAAGCAATGGCAAATGAAATGTTTAAAATGTACGATGTGCAATTTCCTATCACCTTTACTCTAATATTGATCTTCGTGCGTAGCTGGTATGAAACTGCCCTTTATTTCCTTTTTATACACGCTGGCGAACAATTTTATCGCGATGCCATTTTCAATTTCGAATCATTTACATGGTTTACATAACCGGCTACGCGACCAACGCCTCCGATGAATCTCTCCTCCGCGTATTTCAGCGGAATTTTCTGTTTGAAGTAATAATTGAAGGTCCGAATGAATTAAGTAGAACCGAAGACGAGTATACCATAGTTGCCATTTCCCTAGCGAATTTCACATCTAATAAATTATAATTTTCCATATGCAACGTAATTACAATTTTACTCACTAGACTGTTCGAATTGAAAAATTCCATAGAAAATATATTTTTGTACAACCGACGTAAACTGTATCAACACGTTCTAACACATCGAATTATAATCTTCCACGCTAAATTGATCAAACTGAAAAATTCTATCGGGCACGTATTTCTGATTTATACCTTCGTACGAAAGAAAAGTTCTAAAATACTGTATTTTTAATCGCGTCAGGAATATCTACCGTCTAAAATTCCCAAAATATCGAAACATCGACTGCAATAATCTCGTATCGAATTCAATCGACACGCCAGTGAAATATATATATCTGGCCACACAATTACGTTCTTGAAGTATCCCATTTACGAACAATAATTCACAATCGTCCCAGAGCGAAAAAGAAATTCCTGCCTTTGATAAACCCCATTTACCAGGGAATGGCCGATAAAAGGTGATTTTTCTGGGCCCTTTAATGACGAGGGAAGGTTACCAGGGACGGAAATGAAAATCTCTGCCGGCAGTATCGACTCGACGCTTAGCCAGTCGGCTAGGTGAGTTATGTGGCTGCACAGGGTTCGATACGCGCCGGTTCGCCTATTGATACACCTACACGACGTCTACACGTGTACCACAACCTGTACCATGGGCTGGGACGTCTGAAAGCTTTCCAACTTCCGGCTGGTAGCTCGAGAGAATGCCTCCAAGGTTTAGCGTGAGCTCCCAGGCCTGTTTCCAGGATCCATCTTACCAGATAGTTAGCCTTAATTACCCTTCAGGCTAATCTAAACGTTGCTCTGGCGTTTTAGAGATTCTGTTCGACCTCTATCTTTGGTGAATTTTGCAATTTCTGAAGTAGTTTGATAGTTTGTCAATTAATTTCTATTATTCTTCTGTAATACGATTGCGTGTATTAGGTGTCTGTATAAATTTGCATACAAATTGTCCTACTGTTTTTCATACGTGAAATAAAGTAGAAAGGAATGTGGTATAGATACACGTAGTATTCTAAAATTTCGTTAAAAATTTGTAACAAAAGTATTCAACAAAGGAACTATGTAATATAATGACAGTAATACTAATAATATAATGATAGGTAATATAAAAATATTCGTGATATAATGCAGATTGAATTCATGGTAATTGTAAAGTATTAACGAACGAAAGCTTAGTTTATTTCTAATAAAAAGTCTGTCTACCTGTATAAAATAATTTTCGTACAGATATTTCTGTTCGTTTATTTTTAGATGTACCTCACCTGTATCGCTTCTAAAAAAAATAGACAAAAAATCGATCTATGAAAGGACATTATTCCGGTCATCCACTCCAAAAAGGCGTTCAAAATGCTCACCCGTGACATTAACGCGATATCAAAGTCCGATTACGAGCTTATTCACTGAACTTCACGCTATCAGAAACGTTTTTCTGGTAGCTGGTCGATAAAAGTGACAAGTAGAAGCAACATGTTCTGCCCTCTAATATATTTTTTTTTTTTATTATCCAGCGTAATTTCAAAATATTCCGCGAGTAAATGCTGTTTAAATGTTTCAAAATCCTAATATTTTTAATTGCTAAATTATCATATATCACCTGCGAAACCATAGTTTCCCCCATAGTGTGTATTTTTCCCAGTTCTGTTACACTTCCCTTATCTTTCCAGCTTCCATATTTAGAACTCATATGCTTAATCGCGAACACCATACTAGTGTACGTGCATGCTGCGATACTTTAATAACAAATCATTATATTCAGATTAAATTCTATAACGAGTTCGTTATATTCGGATTGGATTTTCTACTAGGTTCATTATATACAGATTAAATTCTGCAACAAATTCATTAGACTCTAAAATGGTTGTAATATTGGTTCTAAATAGGGAAACAATACTAGACACTTTCCATTTTATCGATAAAAACACCTCAATGAAGTTTCACACGTACGTGCATACCCGATTATGTAAACAGGAGCACAAATTACACCGTAAACTTTATCGCGAACAATTTTCTACAAGTACAACGAGTGTCTCCAATATATGCAAATTATATTCCTTCAGGAAAGACGTAGAAGAGACATAGAAATTAGGCTTCGTAATTTTTTCTTTTTTTTAAATATACACGCAGTCTATACAATTTGCCAGCTGGACATTACGCGCGTGTTTTAATGTATTTCTAAAGTCTCTGTATTTTAGAACTAGTTACGATCCTATCCTTCCTTGGTCTCTCGAGAATCATTGCATCCCCTAACGATTTACTACAACTATTTACAACAACACGGTTCCTTTCACGTGGACGAAGCAACGATCGCGAACAACTTCCATATGCGAGCAGACGAAGCCTAACTGCAAACCATAGCCCAAGGCACAAGAACGACACGGATAAAAGCGAAGAGAGAGACGAGGAGGTTTGCCAGGTTTGGCCAAGGAGAACCGTTCAGGTGTTTTAGCTTTCGTCGGCCACGTTGCCTCTCTACCGTCTTGGAAACCACTTTTCCTCGTAGTTTAATCCCGCCTCGAACTCACCCTTAACCCCCTCCCCTTTTCTCTCTGTCCAGATACGTGCAGTTTACCGTGCTCGAAGGAAGCCGGAATTCTCCGTTGCTTCCTTTCAACGTTTTGCCCCTTTTGTCCAGGTCCGGTGAACAGGGCGAACCAGGTCTCCCGTCGTCGTCGTCGTCGTCGTCGTCGTCGCCGCTACCGCTGCTTTTCTTTCCCTTCTTTCAAACGACTCTCCCTCCGCCTCTCTCGCTCCTCGCCAACCCAAGGGAAAATCGTGTTTTCGCCAACGTTCGACTCGCTTGTTGTGACTCGGTCTCTCCATTTTCTATCGCTTACACGTCCACGTCGGATTCTTTTCGTGTTTCTTGCTTCACCGGGGTTTGTTGTTCGAGAGGGTCGTTCGACGGGGTTGATAAAGCTGGATACCACTACCGTCGTGATTTAGGGTGATATGAAACAGGGATCGGTTGTCTTGTAATGCACTCGCTATTTACTTGGTTAGAGAGTATCTGTACGGGCTGATATTCGCGTTGCAAAGTATTCGAACGTTTGTAGATACTCTTTATGAATTATACTGTGTGCGCGTGTGTGCCGGGAGAAACGTTTCGGTATTTTATCAGCGGCGTTTACGACGCTCGGGCGCCGTGAGTACGCCGGTAAAGTGTGAAACGAGTTTGAGAATGTAGATAGAAACGACAAGGCGTTTAACGAATGTTACAGTGGTGGAAAAATGTTTTCGGAACTTCCCTTTATATTACGATGAATAGAGGAATAGAAGACATTTAAATATGCAGATTCTGTTGATTATTAAGTATTAAACACAACTGCGAGAGAAATATCAGGTAAAGGATAATCGTTTATTAACAAAGTATGAACAAATTTCCGGAAATGATTCGATTGTAATATCAGCAGATAGCTCACAAATCAGTTCTATCTAACTTCTGATGCAGGCTAATTCTGTACTATACGATGGAAGTATAGAGTAAATCATTCTTGTCTGTTATTATTGAGAAAATACGAAGTATATTTTACGTGAAAAGCGAAAAACAGCACGAATATTAATGCTCGTTCTTTAGTAATCTTTCGGTAAAAAAAAGCAAATCTTTCAATACAATCGATCGCAGATGTGTTATCGTTGAAAAGCTCTACAGTTCGTGACATATGTACTACGTATATTTCTGCAGCCATTGCAACGTGAAGAGAAGTTGCGAGAACTTTTTCACATCGCTGTATATATGTGCTATTTCGCAGAGATCACAAAAGTGATGAATCGAATTTGAAAATGCATATAGAAATGTCAAGCTGTATAGTACAAGTAGATATATCTCCTGGAGATCGCAAAAGTATTAAGCAACCACTCGTTCGTTATATTAATAAAATTCAGTATTCGCCGGGATCATAATTCATACTCGTCATACATATATTTTACATGGCTTTCATATAGATATATCCATCTTACATACTAATTTTTTTACTAAATATACGATTGCTTCTAACTTATATATATACATATTTTTAAACTGGTTTCAAATTTGACCAATACAACTGTGATAATCGTGTCTCATTACATTATGATGATTAACATATTAATGAGATTTCTACGCATCAAACCGCCTGAAACCATCTGAGACCACTAAAAAATGACTCTGCTGAGAAACCAATCACCAAATATCCAACGAAGCAAGACAAATTTTCCAAAAGTCTATCCATAAGAAACACACGGAGCAATCATCCTTCTTTACTACAATCTATTCGTTCCCGTTTGTTGTCACTCATCCATCTGAATTTTGTTGGCAAACGAGCACACGATCTCTCTCCGTCTGGATTCATTAGCAAGTGAAAACGCCGAAAAAAATGTTCTCCCGTCGCCATCTGTTACTGCTGTCCTCCTTCGGTGATTCCTCCGTGCAGCCCATCGACCCATCATCACCCTTTCTATCCCTGAAAACACTCGCGCACAGCCGCATACATAGTGTGGCTGTCTCTCTCAACCCTCGGCGACCGAGGCGCGCGCGCGCGTCAACTATATCCCCTTCAGCTAGCCGGCCATTGTTTCTCGAGCGGCTATTCGCGTCGGGTTAATTAGTCCACGCTCCAGTTAGCGAAAATTGAATCCAAACGGTCTCGAGATACGGAGTCCTTCGTTTACCGCGTATTTACGGTGTAAGCAGGCCGACCAAAACCGCCGAAAACCTGGACGGGCTATTGAACGAGGCTTAGTCCTCGATGCCACGACTAATTAGTCGGTCGCTTTTCGCGCCTTGTTTTTCCAAAGAAAACACCGCCGCACAGTGGTGGATTTAGGCGATCGAAGGAATTAGTCGGTCCATTTCACGATTCTTGTGTTGAGATTCTTTTGTAATTTATTCGGGATTCTGTTGACGATCGATTTTCCATCTAAGAGTAGTATTATTGGTTCTAGCGAAAATAACGGGCAGCGATGATTTTGCATTTTCTTGTAACGGAGAATAGTAATTTCTACCTTTTACGACTGTTGCTTTAGTAATAGAAAGTATGATTTTCGATTGTGTCAAGAAAATTTCTTTCTAGGAATAAAACATAGTATTTCCAATTTCGTCTAAAATTGACAAGCTTTAGGGAAGAAGGTTTTAGAGGAATTTCTTTGGCGTTAAAAAGTATCGAATATCCAAAGTAATAAACCTTTTTGTTGAGAATTTTTTCTATAACGAATAAAGCAATATTTCGTTACTTTTCGTCCAGATTTGATCAGTATCAGGCCAATACCATCAACAGATATCGAATCAACGTTAAATAAAACTTCGCTCCTAACGAATAAAAAACTGATCGAATCTTCCTACCTTCTCCGAATCGGCAAAAAATCCAGAACGATTCTCCAACGATTTAATCAGTCGACCCTTTCTAAAACCCTTTCTAATTCGTACAGTATCACCGTTCGATACATCGGCTAATCTCACATAACTCATCACATTCATCAGGATTTCTTCCTCTCATCGACAATCACCTTCACACTCTCTCTCTCTCTCTCTTCTATCTTGTTTTAACTTTCAAAATTTTAGCGACAGCACCGCGCCGTCGATTAAACCATCCACCAGACGATGTCTCTCCCATTTCCCTTTCTTCTCTCTTTCTTCCTCTCTCTGTACATGGATTGCCGATCAATAGAGCACGCTAGACTACGCATCACCCTTCCTCTCTTTTACCATCATCTCCACTTTGATCTCCTTTATCATCTCCTCCACCCCTGTCTCCTCGTTACTCTTCTTCACTTTCCCCTGTTTATCACGCTCTCGTTCCTCCGCTCCTTTGTTATCTCTTCTCTTGCTTTCGCCGTTCTGCTTCACTTTCCTACGTCTCGCTTTTCTGGGAATAGGTTTCTTTTCTCGCTACTTTACGTTAATCTTACTATCTTACATCTTTATTCTCTTATCTATATCGTCCTTACACGCGCTACTGTTCACGTTGCGTATCCTTTTCTTCCTCTTGAAGATCGAACGAGCGTCGACGATATCTCGCACGTCGAGTTAACTTGACGCGAGCGGTTTAGTCGGAGTTGAGTCGACAATTGTTGCAGAATCGTGCTTTATTTCATGCTTGACGAGTTTCGACAGCATCTAAGTACGTAAGAAGCACGAACATTTGCTTTCTACCTTTCCTTTTTAGAGCACACTGTGGTACTGCAATATTGACACGAGAAACACATGTAGTGTCCCCTGGGAGCAGAAGCTCTTTATACGCCGGTGTTGGTAGGATAAGAACAGCAGGTGCGAGGCTAGTGACACACAGCAGAAATGATAGGAAGTTTGCGGGCAAACTTTCGAAAAACTTGCAGCGTGAAACGAGGAAGAACGAATATTTGCATTCAATCACCGGGTTTTATAGATTTTTCGGAGGGCGACTCAGCATCAATCGGTGCTCTATTTTCGCTCGTTTCGTCTACGGTTAGTTCTTGTTGTCGCGTTAGGATACACAGGCTTAAGCAACTTGCATGATCCAATCGTAAATTATACAACATTTTTTAATTATTGCGATGATTTTTAACACGCCTTAACATCAGTTAACAACAAGCTCATCCGTTTTCGACATTTGCTATTGTAATTATACGATACGTAAAATGATACAGTGAAGTACGTTTAATAGGTGAATATTACAATTAGAAAATAGTTTCTTCAGCAAAAATTACATATTTACTGTGATTGAAGGATTTTGTTACGAACCTATTTTATTTTAGTTCATACTTAGAATTAGCAAGTATCCTGTGACTTATGAACGAGAGTATAATACCATGTTTCTTTCCTTTCTCATCTTCATCGTCCGTTTCTTTCTTCCCCTTGTAATCTTCGTCCTTCTCTGACTTCCTTTTTTAAGCATTTTCTGCTTCATTTTCTTCGCTTCCAGCTTTTATCAGCTTTATAACTTTCTGTTCCGTTTTATAATTGAACGTGATATAAATCCGTCATTAGACAGCGGATTTTATATTACAATCACACCGCAGATTTTTATCCAAATTCGTATCTTTGAGAATATAATTAAAAAGGTACAGACTTGATAGAAAATTGTTATGCTCATAACACGTTGTAGAAAGCATCATAGTTCGGCTATTTTATACATCTTTTTATATAATGTGCACACTATGCGATTGTACACTTTCAAATTTCCTAGAAACGCGTAAAAACCCGCGGTCTAATAATAATAATAATAATAGGCGTAGAAACGAATTCTTTTCGATCTTTCTGCAACGCGGAAGTTGTAAAATGGAAAGAACTCGTTTCTACACCTATCGTTTCCTCTCTTTCTCTCTCTCTTTTCATCTAGAATACTACGTAAAACTACGTACGCAGCCTTTTCCCTTTCCCCTTGTAATGGGATAGGCCGCGCGACAGGACGTCTCACCGCAAACTCGATATCGCTCGATACTTCTCGATTTTCGATTTTCAATAGTCCGATAACATCGTTTCGGCCAGACGGACGCCGTCGTATTCGCCTCCATAGCCCCGGACTAATTCGCGGATACGCTCGACGTGGCGGCTACGCGAAAATTGAAATCCGATGGGAAAGCCTCTGGCCCTCGAGCGGGACGCGCGATTTTTCCCTCTAATACCCTTCAATCCACCCTTTCTCTCTCTTTCTCTCTTTCGACCCTTCTACCAACGATGACAAATATGAATGGTCTTGAAATCGGAACTTTAATTACCGCCACTATCGAGTATCGTCCAGTACAGACGAGCGAGAGAGAGGGAAAGGCAGAGAGGGAGAGAGAAAGAGAGAGGTCGTGACAGGACAAAAGAAATTAAATGCAAGCGATACGCGAATTGCCTCGATGGATGGAGATGTAAAGCGAGATTTTTTGGCTCGTCCCGATGGCCTCTCTTTTAGGGGATGAAATACGGTGATGTGTTATTGGTTCCGAGCGTTTGTTCACGTGGCTGTTACTCTCCGTTCCAAGAGTTTAGGGGTGGATCGCTGGATCAGAGGGATGAGAGACTGGTTAATTGTTGGATTAGGCGTGTAACAGTTGGGTGAAACAGGCTTTTAGATAGCCTTCCGCGATTTGATCGTTTTCCAACTGCAGCGAAAGCGGAAAGGGTGTGGTTTTAGAGGGCTAATTGGAATTATTTCTATCGTGGGTTCGTATTATCGAGAGTTTCCAAGAGGAAGATCAATCTATTAAGAGTAGGATTTTCTGCTAATGTAACGTTTCAACTATCATCGTTTTCTATCAGTGTAATTTGTTGAATTCTGTTTCTCAATATCGTAGCTATGAAAGGGAGCTTTGAGAGACTCGTTTTATGCGTATCATTGTCGTTGTGACAATTTTGCGAAATTCGACACTGTGCTTGCGTGTATAGAGTTACGAACCGACCGATTTATTTAATCGTAGTTTTGCAAAGTATTATACATTTCCATTGTTTACATGCGACGTGCTGCAAGTATTTCGCATTGAAAGGGAAGTTGAGGTATTCCTCGATTATTAATGGCTCAAGATAACCCTCTTATCGTCCGACTAGATTCTTCGATCGGCAATCGTTTAATTAAGAGGCAATTTACTCGTAAACTGCAAAGAATCGACAATTAGAATAGCCCACGGTACTTTGAAAGTCTGCAAACTAAACAGTATCGCGATACATCTGTGAAACGTTTCTATATCGATAATTTAATCCTTAAGCTATTCTGGATACCTGTATTTCAGCCAAATCCCTCAAACAGATATTCCAAATCGAATTATAAATTACTTTTGTTAAATATCGCGAGTCTAAATTGCGTCTTCTAAATTCAATCATATTGAAATCGTCAAACGATATTATTGTTAGCTTAATAACGAAAAGTGGCGTGGCAAAGTGGCGTAATATCGAAAACTGTGTCACCTTAATAAATATCGATTTTCCAACGTACGTTGAATAATTTTGTAAAATTAGTCGGAAAAAGGGGAGGGGGTAGAATTGGGCTCCGGTTACACGATCACCGTCACATCAACGCCATAATAAATTGTCGAAAATGATGGTCGGCTTTATTGGATCAGCGGTGCCTGCACTCTGACAGATAACAACCAGCTGTATGCAGTGCCTATGTATGCAGCTATATAGCCGTGTTAATTGTTCATTAATATGGCGATACGCACGACTGAATGTTTATTATCAGGATGACCGAGTACACGGAGTATATGTTCGCAACGTTTGTATAAATATGATACATCCTGCTACCATCTTCCGTACGCTTTGCTTTCCTTTTGATCAATTTATTTAACCCTGTTGTTGCTGCTGTTCCGATCGTTCCCGACCCAATTGCAATTAGATTACAAACATTAACTTTATTTATTATATTAATTTATTGAATTATATAATGTATATATATTATACTTCTTCTAACATTAACAAAGATGTCAAAGTTAGAACAAATTGTTATGATTTCTCGTTTTCGTGAAAAACATCTTTCTAAACATCAGTAAAATCGCAGATTCTTTTTGTTTATTAAGATTCAAATAACAGTGAAATCGTTACGGTATACGGGACTTGTCGTTTCAACGAACATTCTTTTTGCCTGTCAACATGAGAATAAAATTGAAACATAAAAATATAAAAAACGAGTGGCAGCAGCGTTAATATTACCAGATTAGACTTTCATACGTTTATGGAGAATTTAAAGATGCAAAAATACATAGAAGGTATATAATGTGCAAGAGTATGAGAAATATTCCAAGTAAAGTATTACTCGTTATAATAGTATCTGGTAGGTGAAACATATCGTGGGTAGAACAATTCTGTACGTACAAGTATTGTGTAATATCTAGGTCATATATGACGTTGTAACAAGATAAAACGTTTTAAATTATATAATTGTTCAATGATAACGCTTGTATAAATTAGTAATTAATAAAGAGATTACACATCTATGACACTGTGTAATGAACTTCCATAGCATTTATTGTTCGCATCGTGCTTATTTGACCAATTCCACGTGATATAATCGCACGTAACCATTGATATTTATCGCAGCAAACGATATTAAACAAGAATCAAGAGCATACGCTAAATTTGTTAAAAAACATCAAATTATTTTGAAGATCGACATTAAATGATATACTGTTGTGTAACGTTTAAACGTATTGTAAATTTAACTAAATCATAAAATTTCTGAATATTAAAAGTCACTAATGTAGCAGGAAATTTATAATGAAAGATCCATTACCGGCTGCCATTGGAAGTAAAGATAAAAATTTCAAGGAAAAATATGAGAAACGATAACGCCGTAAAATATTATTCGGAGATGTGCAAAAGACTTTAAAGTATGACGTGAATATGACTATCTGGATCGATCAGGCAAATGAAAATCCCCGAATAAATGGTATTACGAGGATGCAACGTTTGGGGTAGCAATTTGAAAAATGAAAGTCGGCCGTGTGCTCGGTTGCGATGTTTCTTTGCATTTAGTTAATGGAAACCATTCGCGCGTGAAAAACTTTGATCATAAAATTGGATTTAAAAAGTCGCGCTGCACGCAAAATTAATTGTAGAAACGCCACGTTCCACGTTTAAACTCGCTATGTTGTATTTAATGAGTCGAAATTGAATGTGTATTTTGCTCGTCTATTATTGTGTATCTGTTACGAATGTATGCGTCTGTGAAATACGATTTGAACTGATTAATTAATCAATTAATTCTCGTTACGAGCTCCGGTTTGCTTTCAAGTCGAACGTGTTATCTTTGCTTCAAAAAGTTTCCAGATTACAGCGGCAAACTTATGAAAGGTATTCGTGAATTGAGAGTTCAGAATCTGAATCTGTACTGTAAAATCATTTAAAATATCGTAACAAACACCGGCATTGATGAAATTAAAAATTATTTCGGGTAATAGATATATGTATACAAAGGAAAAAATAATTTCATATATGCCAAATTACTAAAATTATTCTTATTTGTATGTATCAGTTCTCATAATTTAAAGTTTAAAATGAGACAATGATTTAAACGTTTTGATAATTTCTTAATAATCTTCCAGATAAACTTAACGAGGTCATGTATAATTATACACAGATTTTTTAAAGAAATCCTTCAAACCGGAAACACCACGAAACAACGTTAAAAAGCAGCAAAAAAAAAAAAAGGGAAAAGGAGCAATTATTCGACAAAAAGCAAGGTGAAAGGAACGTTCGTTAAAAAAAGAAGACACGAATGATTGATCGATACCAACAGCATTAGAAGTTGCTGAATCTGGACATTCCAAAAGAACAGCGAGAGGTGTTGCGGCCAGAAACAATCATGTCGGAACAACATCATGAAAAAAGAAAGTGAAATAAAAAAGACAGAAAGAGGAAAGAAAGTAGTGGCTAGCGGCGCTGAGAAACACGTGATTTACGTTTACTTGAACCCGCTCAATTTCCCGGAGGAAATAAGTTTAGTTGGCGAGGCTGGAAACGGCTAAAATATATACGGATTGCTTTATGGCTGCCTTTGAAATCGACCCATAAATCCGCTGTGAATCACCGGTGCTCGACAGGATCGAGGCACACGAAAGTGCACGGATTAATCGTCGAATAGGAAACGTTTGGCCGCACCAAGCAAAAACGTAAGAAATATAAGTAGCATTCGTGATTGACGATGATTTTGTCGATAAATGAGATTCTGACAAAATGGTGACTTTATTTAACGCAAAGATCATCGATAGGACCGTTTGTGTAATTGTTAATTACGTCTTTCTTCATTAATTTCTTGAGTTCTTTTTCATATAGGTTGTAACATCAACAACTACACCTACGTGATGGTTCCGTTCGAACGTACACTACGAACGTTTATTTTAGTTCGTATTTTTATCGACATTATGAGCATCTAAATAGTCGAAGGAACGAAACCTAAACAGCGTCTTAAATATTACAGAATCTTTAAACGCGATATCGAGTGTATACTTTATTTTTCATAATTCCTGTATTTTTATACTATATGCACTGTGTACATTTTTGCATCTCTAAGTTCCCTATGGAGTCAGGTAAGTCTGACAGTTGGTACAAAAATCTGTTGCTCTACTTGCTCCTCCGAATTACATTCTTGTGCTTCTATATTTCTTACGAACAGAATCTAACAGGTCTACAAATCGATGTAAAGATATCTGCACCTAATTGCTCCTTTGAATTACAATTTTGCGCTTCTACATTTCCTACAAACAGAATCTAATTGATCTAGAAATCGATATAAAAATATCTGTAGCTAATTGCTCCTTTGAATTACAATTTTGCGCTTCTAAATGTCCTACAAACAGAATCTAATTCATCTAGTAATTGATATAAAAATATTTGTATCTAATTGCTCTTTTGAATTACATTCTTGTGCTTCTACATTTCCTACAAACAGAATCTAACAGGTTTAGCAATCAATATAAAGATATCTGTACCTAATTGCTCTTTTGAATTACAATTTTGCGCTTCTAAATGTCCTACAGACAGAATCTAATTCATTTAGTAATTGATATAAAAATATCTGTATCTAATTGCTCCTTTGAATTACATTTTTATGCTTCTACATTTCCTACAAACAGAATCTAACAGGTCTAGCAATCGATATAAAAGTATCTGTATCTAATTGCTCTTTTGAATTACATTTTTATGCTTCTACATTTCCTACAAACAGAATCTAACAGGTGTAGCAATCCATATGAAAATATCTGTATCTAATTGCTCCTTTGAATTACAATTTTGCGCTTCTAAATGTCCTACAAACAGAATCTAACAGGTCTAGAAATCGATATAAAGATATCTGTGTCTAATTGCTCTTTTGAATTACATTTTTGCACTTTTAAATTTCTCACAAACAGAATGTAATTGATCTAGAAATCGATATAAAAATATCTGTATCTAATTGCTCCTTTGAATTACATTCTTGTGCGTCTACATTTCCTACAAACAGAATCTAACAGGTCTAGCAATCGACATAAAAATATCTGTATCTAATTGCTCCTTTATACATTTTATTACATTTTTGCACCTCTAGATTTCTTCTAAACAGAGTCTAACTAGTCTAATAATCGATACAAACGTGTATAATTACTCCTTTGAGTTAGAAATGCCTGACATTCAATTGGAGGTTTATTAAACAGAAAGGAGAGAGAAGAAGGAAGAGAAGGGTTTCTAAGGAAAATAAATTCATCCTGAACGGCATACGTCGATCATCATACCTAAGCACGGAGTCGATCCTGCCCAATCCGATTACTGACCACAAGTGGATCCTGAGTAAGCTATTATGTCACCCTGCCATCCCTATCGACCTCTTAGCAAAGCCATCCTCCGTCTTTGACTGCGATCTAACCGCTGGAATCTGCCCGTTTACGAGCTGTCCTCTCAATGAGATTCGAGAGCACCAGTAATTTCATGCCTTTTAGCTACTACTCCGAGGATGGGACACCCTTCTCCTTTCTCCTTCTGCTACGGTGAATAAATTTCTGCGATTTCTCAAGCGGATTTTGATATACTACTTCTCAAAGTGTAACTTATTTTTGCTTCGATCTTTTTTATTTTTATTTTTATTTTTTTATTTTTTAATCGAATAATATGGAACCTTGAGACAGAACCTTGGTTATGTGAATTAATCAGAACGTACATAGAATTTTGTAGACAACCAAACAATTTCGCTTTTATGCGACAGAAGTGTTATTTATCTATCCGTTTAGAAATCGGTTTCGCGCGTAATCACGCGAAATTTGGAAAATCGATCGACAACAATAGTCGACAACCGAACAAATTGTCAACAATATTATTCATTGATGGGTCGATTAGAAGCTCTAATTACACGTCAACTAGCACCGGCTAAATTGTTTTCGCTTTCGCGCTCACGCGGCCGCTTTCGTCGAAACTAATGAGAATCTAAATCGATTTACGAGCTTGCAAATGAGTTCGGCCCTGGTGTGTTTCCGATATAAGCGAAGGGCCGGCGGTTCCGCCGGCTGAAAGAGTAACTTGCAGACCCGTTTCCATCCACACTTTGACAGCCCTCCGATGTCGCCAAGTTCGGTTAATTTTCTATCGACGAATCGTGTCATTTCGTACGATTCCAGCTCCACAGACGATATTACGATCGTCAACTTTGAATAAGTCGCGTGCTCTGACGATACGAAAAGAACCGCTGCGATTTACAAAGCTTATTCGTCGCAATTAGTTTCAATTTTCCAGTCAATCTTCTCACAGCGAATGAAATTGAGAAATGGAACTTATGGTCGATTTGCAAGATCAATTGGAATATTCGAATGGATATTTGGATCTAAGTAATTACGAGAGAAGTGAAACTTGCAGAAAGATTCATTTCGTTCATTAAAGGTCGTAACAAGTACTTCACCTTCGACATTCTTTTATATTCTTACGTGTTATGTGTATTTTTAAATATTTCGCAAATGCATTTCATAATTTGTTCAATTAGATAAGCAATCGTGATATCGGATGTGATAGTAGTAGTGAAAGTGTAAAAAAGATGTAAAAAAAGAAAAATGCTTGTAAAAATGAAATTAACGCAGTTCAATGCTCTTTATTTACAATATACAATGCAACATCCGTGAAATCGTCTGTGGTATTTAAGGATATAATATCTGCTCTTCGTAGTTTCATTCTCAGAATTGTCAGATTAGGAAAATTAATTTCAATTACAAGATTTTTACGTTCTTCGCGAATAAAACAGAGGAATATGGAAGTTACAGTAAACGATACTGCATACTAACGTGCTTTTCTGCTATTTGAAAAAATTTCCAGATGACGTAAACACAAAAATAAGAGCACGACGCTTTATCTTTCCTAATGTATTACGCACATTACACGATACTAGACAAGTGGAGCGTAAAAATAAGATTGCAGCAAAATAAAACTCTTTCTGTTCTGTTTCGCTTCGTTTAAACCTTAAATTCCAGAAAACAGGAATAACTCACCGATCCAAAGAGTATAGCAATTTCCATTTTTCCAATGTCCCAGAAAACATATCGCAGAATGCCCAAACCGCTATCTCTGCTAATTCCACGCAATTCCTCTCCAAATTACAACCAACCCTCTGACGACTCCAACCAACCGTCTTCCATTAAAAGAATCTCACTCATCAAACCAAGAGGGAAAAAATTGGGAAAAAATGTGCAGACGTCTCCGAATCTACCAGAATTCCACGCGAAAATCCTGCTTAACGTATCATCCAGCATTTTTGCACCTATCGTCGTCCCAGAGGACATCGTATCATAGACGCCGAGGAAAACAGAATGAGTGAGTGAGAGAGAGAGAGAGGGAATGGAGAATTTCTTGCGATTCTCCGAAATGAGAGAGTTTCGGGTGTTCAAAAGCCGATTATCCGTCGAAGTAGCGATCAACGTGATCTCTGAAACGAGACAGTGATACAGATAGGGAAAGAGAAGCGGCGGCAGTCTACGTAAACTAGGAGGGCGGTTAGCGACGGGATTTATGCGCCTGCATTAATATGCAGCGTTGAGAATTTCAATGGCGAGGTTCTGTGAACCGTAGCGGGAGAAAGGAGCGAGCAGAGAGAATGGATATGGGATAAAGAGAAGGAGCAGGAACGAGGAAAGACGTTTAGAAGGGAAGGAGATGCAGTGAGATTCAGTTGAAAGCCAAACTCATAGATGATCAATACTTTCAACTGTACAGACGTGGTTGGGTAATAGGATAACGTCGAGAGCCATACGCCAGTCGAAGATGTACAGGGTGTTTAGCGGAATTAGGGAAATCCGTGAAGCGTGCAAGTGTATTTTATTGCAGATTAATCGGTTCAGGTCAATGGCCTCGTATATTGTGCAGATTTTTACAAGTGTCCATTGTATTTAATGTAAAGACTATCTTTGTTGTATTGTTTACATTGTTGGACTAATTCTGTCTCGATTTCTTCTGCTTAAAGGCTGCTCGTGTTTTGAGGAACGTGTCACTATTCTCGCACCATGCGTGATTTGTTATTGATCGTCAATTATTCGTCCATTACGAAAGAGTATTATCAATACAATAAATATAAATAAATCATATATTGTGACAACGTTATTATATTATTTGGTTTACTTGATTGATTTTGACAGAGTCGGAGGAAATAATAATAATAATAATAATGAATTCAATATTCTAATAGTTTTCAGTTTAATTCAATTTATGTGTAATTAGTATAACATATTTGTAATTGTATTTACGGATTATAAACTTTCTCAATCGCTGTTTGCGCTCTTTTAAACAATCCACGTTACTAGTTTCGACATACACTATCAGCCATAAGCGTTAGGACATCTAGATAATAGTGTCCTGTTGGTGATATTTCTTGGAAAATTATAATAAATTACGTATTCGTTTATTTTGTATTTTACATTATGAAAAGAACGTACGATGCGAATAAAATAAGAGCAAGATTAATTAATTACCAGAGAGTCGCTGGCAAGAGGATAGAACACACATGAACAGACATAACTAATGCAAAAGCATTCATTAGTTATATTTATTGGAAAATTCCAAGAAATTTCATTTTATTTAGTATTATTACAAGACACGTTCGATGCGAATGAAATAGGAGCAAAGCTCAGAGGAGCAATAGGAGGAGAGAGAGTCGTATATGGTCAGCCACAAGTAGTATAAGAACATCTAACCCTTATATTTCTTGAAAAATTCTAACCAATTCTACTTTATGCAGTACCTTACACGTTTATCTATAAAACACGTATATTGCTAATGAAATAACATATTCGTAATAAAATAAAATAAAATAAAAGCAATGAGAAACATTCAATTTGTACTAAATACCGATAGGTGTGTTAATACTTATGGTCAGTAACATAATTACTGTACCTATGAATTGTTATTTCTTCCAAAACTAACCAACAATAAAATACATTCAATATACGAAGATACCAGAAAAATGTCATTATGTCTTGTTATAAAAGATATCATAAAAAGTTCGCGCCTGGTTGAGTTAATTAGGACATCCAGCATGGATTTATTAGAATCGATAAAAATGAAATCCAAGCAAGTAGAATAAACAGAGATCGCTGTTCTTCTCTCTTCCCCTTTCCCAGTGAAAATCTTCGTTGCAACTTCTCGATTTCGAAAAATAGTGAACCGAATCTCGTCAAAATGGCGAGTTACGTTAACTAAAAGTCTTTTTCCACGTCGATTACAGGATATTCGAGCGTCCAATCGAAGAAACATTTTGTCCGTCGAAATGGATCGAATGAATCGCTCGACTCGTTTTTATATATGGATAATTGACAATTATAAATCGATGAACGTGCCGGTACACGGCTTTTGTAACGACGACTCAATAACTGGCTTATGGCTAAATCCGAGCAAAGCCAGGACCAGGCAAAAAAATTCAATTACGATCACTCTGCGCGAGCCAGATAGCCCGGGTTATCTAGTTGGCCTCGTCCACAAAAAGCAATGCCTTCGATTCGATACTCACACTGTGCGTCGTCGATCCAAGAATCGACCGTGAAAAAGCTGAAAATTTTTTAGGCGACCGTACGTGTCCCCTAATTTTTCGATATTGTACGAGATGGAAAACGTAGTTTTGTTCGAAAAAATTCTAGCTTGGCGTTCTATGTTCATTTTCACGTGGATTCACCGGGAAAAATGACCGTATGGAATGTTAAAAAACAAAAAAGAAAATACAAAGGGAGAAGATCGAAAGAAGCAGAAAGAGAACAATAGAATTTGTCCAAGAGAATTGCTTGCATAAGCCCAAGCGCTGATTCGATTCTTTTTGGCATTAAAAGAAATGTTGCTTTCTTAGAATATATTGGAAGTCAGACTAACATTAGTTAGTAGTCAATTTATAATAATTCAATTAAAATTGCATCTCATATTTGACTCAAACTGTAGCTTACAAGTAAATAGATACCTTGGTCGATTTTTAATAATAATAATATAAGAATATCATTAAAATATATAAATCAATGTGCTATGTTGTGATACTTTAGTTTATACATTTGTATGTACACACATAGACACATGATACTAATCAGTATGTACAAGGATTGTCCTAACTTATATAATTTTATCGCAAATGAGTATCAGTCGACAACAAATGAATAAATAAATATTACTAACAATGAATTAATGGCAAACTAAAGATCAGAAGCAGTTTTTACTATTTTCTTCTGCGATCGTCTGCATTATATGAAATATAAATTATGTGAAATCTCATCGATGGTATTTCAACACGAGATAACAATACGTCCAAGCGCCAACTTTAAATGCTATCGATAGAAAATACCACGATCTCTTCATTAATCTGAAAGAATCCTCTCCATGGTATCTACATATAGTTTGACACTCAAACGAGCTGACAAACGATCTCCATAAATAATAAAGCTACATTGACTCTTAAAGACAAGGTTTATCCTGTCGCAAGTACGCAAAATCCCGAGCATTTCCATTTATAACGTCGAAATAACGATGTTTCTTCAAAAACTAAGCAAGTGTCCACACACTTTCGAACAACCACATACACTATCACTGTTATTTATTAACCAATAATCGGAGAGAAAGAAAGAGAAAATATTTTAGTCATCTAATCAATCCAGGCGAAAGGAAAATCGAGATAATTCAATCCTCCAACGTCCCTCTGGTCAAACCGTAAGAAAATTGAGTTCTATCCTCTGTGTCTAGTCGAAACATCGAACATTTACAAAGCAAACGACAGTGTGCCGAGCGATCTTTCGAAAGTCTTATAAGAGAATGATCGGAATCGTAGGACAACGTTTGAACAGAACATTTGGAAGCGGAGGGAACGCAAATAAGCCTGTGATTCTTGAAACGGTCGGTTCTTCGAACGACAGGAGTCTTTGGTGGTGGTAATCCGGCGCCTGGTGGAAATTCAACGGCTCTGGCAAACGCCGAATCCGCTGAGATCTGTTTGTACACGTTACACAGCAACGATTGACCGTGGGTAATTGGTATTTCGTTCGCAGATATTCCGTTTTCCAGATTATTATAGCCGATAGGTACGTCGAAACGATCGCCTGTATCTGTTACCGAGTCACCACATAGAAGAAGAACCGATCGAAGATCAAATAACTGCGTTTCTCCTGTAATTTCAAGGTAAATTAAATCGGACGGAGATGTGTTTGATGGGGAATAATGTCTCCCGGTGTTTGGTCGCTGTCTGTGCGAACCAGTTCGTACCAGGTTCCACGAGGTTGTTCCTTAAGTTACGGAAATTTAATTCAATCAAGTGAATCGCGTTTCTAGCGTACATGATGTTTGGATTACGTAGTAATCGTATGGAGAAAGTATCACGATTCGGTTTTCGTTGAGTTTTCTCAAGCGTAGTGAGAATATTTGGTTGGCTAAATTTACAATTCATTCCTCTCGTAAGGTACTGTGCAGAGCTAGTAAATCTCTATCTTATTTGAAAACTTGTTATCTGAAAAATAAAACGATGTTATACCGTGATTGAAAACCGTTGATTATTGTTTATACATATAGAGTGGCGAACTTGTATAAATAGATAAAAATGCTACTGATAATTCAGTTGCAATTATTCGTCGTTCATTTATTCTACATATATTTTGAATAATCGAACGTCATATATTTTCTTAGTATAATATCGTATTCCACAGTTTAATGATACCAATTTGGAGAAAAGCGGTATATATTTTACGCGAGTTGTAAAAACAAACTGTTACTCAGTGTACATGTATATTCACAATCAAACATTTGGAATCATAAAACATTCGACAGAAAATTCAAGAATTTGAAACAAAGTCCAACCAGAATTCTTCCATCCGTATGCGGTACTATTCAGTAAAAAAGTTCGTAGAAAATAGAGAAAAGTAACATCGATATGTCTGAAATTAATTTCCAACTACCAACAAAGTTAGCAGAAAATTCGATACAAGACGGTAGACGCAGAGTACTATCGTCTGAAATTACATCGGTCGACAGAGTTTTCAATGAAACGATTCCATCGTAATAATTCGACGACATTTTACATTCTCTTTCTCTTCGGGCACAACAGTTTTAAGTACTTCGCAAACGTTATCGCGTTGTCAGCGATTCAAAGTTGCAGGGATTCTACTCGAGCATAGAGCATAGAATACACTACGTCAACGATGGAACACGTAACATTTGCAAAGCACTTGGACATCTGGATTTGTTGGAGAGTACTATAACTGTAGAAGTGTTCGAGTAGCAAGTGATATAGCCGCTCTCGACGCTTTACGCTTTACGAGGATTTACTTTTACTACCACAAAAAGCTAACCCAGATGATCATCCAATTAAATTTAATTGCAGAAACACGCAACTATTACTTGCACAGGTAAAATTCGCCCGCCCTCCCTCCTTTCCCAAGATGCAGTTAAACGCGGGACATTTCCACGACTAATTCGAGGAATTCTTTGCGTCACGAACGAGGTTGCTTTAAATAAAACACAGATTACAGCGATGTCGAATAATTTGATGTTCGAATAATTTTCTCAGCGAAATTTATTTCATATTTAATCACGTGGACAGTTCGTACGTGGCTTCGTAAATATATTAAAATGTTGATTATTTTTTGAGTCGTATTTGATTTTGATTAAAGCTTTCAATTTGATTTCTAGGTCGAGTGAAATTTTAGTAAAGAAGGTCTGTACGTGCGTGCATCGAACATTTACTCTATGTTAGTACGTGTTACTTATAAAAGCTTCGATATATTCATAATGAGAAATTTGAAAATTCCACTGAAAGTGACGTAAATGACAGAATTTTTCATTTAATCCCTGGATAAAGTTACAATTTAACAGAAAAATCTGTATGCTTCTAAATGTACGGAGGCTACAGTCACGAGAACGTTACACGAGAACAGTTTTTTAAATTCAGCACGGTGCCGATCAATTTCCTGTTATCAAAATTTTCCTCTCGTTTAGTTTTCATCTTGTTGTATATCAAGATATTGCCTCCTAATAATTCTCTTTACAAAACGTCATCAATCATCTACTTTTAGAAAGCATCGTTCTCATCTTAACAGGTTCCTTTCGTTTTTAACGATATTCATTTCGCTACGCTCATAAATTAAAATACTATATCTTAGTCGTAAAGTAACATTCGACAAAAATATACTCATCATATTTAGTTTGTCTCCGGTAATCTTCATACATGTACAAAAGCTTGGAAATTCATCGAGAAAATTGTTTGTCCATAAATAAACAAATAAAGAAAAGAAGAACGAGCAAACAAATTCCGTCATATTTCATACAACGACAAAACAATCAGACCGGATAATTCAATATCTACTAAAAACAGAGACAATGGCTGATAAATAAAATTCTCGTTCCATATGTGACCTTTAACCTCGTTTATTTGGTTTCGCAATTAATCTCACGAACGTTGTCGATTTTCTAAGTAATGAAAAGCCGCGTTTACAGGATTTCAAGCGTCCTGGAATAAAATAATCCAGCGTACCGAAGGTAACACGGTTCAAATCGCGACTTCTCAACCGTTCGATAATCGATCGCTCTTAATCGTCGCTGGAAATCCGTACGTCGCGCGGCGATATCAACGTCGCTTTCAGTTCCGCTTCCGATATCGACTTTCGCCGTGTAGTTACGGCTTCTAAACTTCGCGAATTCCCCCGATCGACTATTCTGCCGCATTCAGATTGACCCTATAAACCGTTCGACCGGAAGAATACGTTTCACCAGTCGAATTTGCATCGGCGGCCAATTAGATCGATCATTCTTCGACGTGTTTCACTCCTCAGCAAGCAATTTTTCGTTCTAACGTCTTTCAACCGGCGCGCGTAACTTGCGACGTACAGCAACAAAGGGATTTTCTTTGACGAAAATTTCCTCCAATTCTGTGCGAATCGTACGATATCATTTTTTTTTCTTTTAATTTAAGGGATGATGTATGTCTTAATTCTAAAGTTTAAATCAGATGAGGATACGAAACGGTTAAATTTTTTTAAATAAAAGTTATTTACCGAGTTTTTGATCTTTCGATGATCTTACTTTCTGTTTCAACGTTAACACTTCAATGCTGTTGCAAAAGTTCCGTGATAACAGCTATTTTCAGTTACATCGACAAAAGTGCCGAAGAATCGTACAATTTTTATTGAAAAGCTCACGGGGCGATTAAACGTATCAATTTGGTAAATTACGTGCAACTTTGAGAAAACTGTGCCGCTACTAAGTTCAACAATTTCGATAATTTAGGGAAAATCGTGTCACCGCGACGAGGGAATATTGATTAATCGAACTCTGCGTTATCTAAGGATGTGAAGTTGTGAAACTCAAGTGATAATTAGGTGACTGATTTTCAACATAAAATGACATTTAACCTGTCCACGAAGAGAACTCGAATTTCGATAAATGCAAATTCAAATTAACTGTGAAACGATTTGATAGAAACTCTAATCTTCTAATTATCTAAAAGTTTAGTGAAAATTCACTGACAAGTTATTAAACTCTGAACAATAGTTCTTCGTATTTTATGTGAAGAAATTTTAAATAAAATACAATATCGTAACGAGTATATAATAATTAAAATAAATGACCACCATTTACATCATATCACGTAATAATAAAGGAATGGTCTCTGAAGAGTAGCAATTTAATATATTTGACGTGAAAACAGGTAATAATATGCAACATAAATTAGGATATACAGCGCCTATAGTGCTAACGGAATGCAGATCATTAATATTATTAATGTTGAAAACAGCATTTGTACTCACGTAGAAACCTTAAACGTCGCGAATTAATGCACCTGGTCCACAATGTATTCACAAGAACAAATAGATCGTCCTCAGCTAAGCTTCAGAACATGGAAGCTTCTTTGAACGATGAGCATGGAAGTGGTCTTGCAAGTCGTAAGCACGCGCAACGCACAAACCTGCAATTAAACGTGCAAATTAGAAAATCAAATTAAAATATCGACAATTGTATTAAAAAAGTTATCCTGCAATCGTGATAAAAACTTTTTTATTTTTTATAAAATATCGTATAGATACAGTTGCATATGTTTTCCGACAATTTTATGTTGGTTGACACACTTTCGATTCAAAGAAATACAAAATTAGTATTAGTATTTATATATTGATTTTAATACGTAAAAGCTGTTGTGGTTATTTATACATTTATGGAAAATTTGTTAAAGTGCAATCAAATAGACATACGAGATATTCAAAATAATATTTAGCGGACGAGGCAAACTTTAATTTCATTTTTATATTTTCTGTTGAGTTGATGAAAATATGAATCTGCATAAAAATCCGCAGTATAGAAAACACGTTAACGTCAATGGAATTTGAAGAGTGCCAATTCTTATGATCATTATATTCGATATTAAACGAATAGTAAAAATGTTATCGTTTGCAGCAGTTATAAGTAACATTGTGTGTATTATTCAGAAGAAGATGATATTTTTAAAAATTCGCATAGGGTGAAATTCCACCCCTTTAACGGTTTTAAGGTTTAAATTTCTAAAAGCCTCGAAGGTTTAAAATTCGCGGTGATTAAGAATTTAAAAATATTAGTAGACTGGTTCTTATAACTCATCGTTGCACGTAAATATGTATTTGATATTCATGTGGCAGATGATTAATTTAAGAACGATAACATTCGAGATATTTGAATTTCGAAGGTTGTATTATTACAGGATTTAGAGTGCTTGCTGCCTTCAGATGTAATCCACGTCCTTTTGAACTGAATTTCAACGTTTCCCTGGCATTACACCCAGCTTCGCTAGGGATCTAATGACACGTCGTTAGACTTGCCAGAACGACACGGTTTAAATCCACCAGCTTTGAATATACTCAGCTACAACTGTATTCAATCAAATGAAACCTAAACGAAGATAAATGTACTAATTTCATTAAAATGTCTATCAATATTTATACGTATTTTACAAATTCATAAGAAAAAATTTCCCAAACTAACTGATGTAATTTATAAACAATTAAATGGCCAATTGGTCGCCGATACGTATTAGTCGCGTGAATATTCAAAATTTAATAATATTAAATTTAGCTTACGTGATATTAAATCATCAAAATTCCGACGAATTTTGTCTACGACAAAACTGATAATCGATAAAAATTTTAATGCGATTAATTCACTCCTTAACAGATATAATTCATTCATGAATACGTACGAAATATTCAATACATTTAAATAATAATTCACATTTAACAAATGTAACAAGTATGACATTTAATGAATCCTACATAAGACAAGTAACGATTAATCTAATCAATTAATTTCTACGTTCCTTATCAATAAAAAAAAAAAAAGAAAAAATAATCTACATTTTAATAAACCTACACACCTATACTATACCTACTTAATATTTAATAAACGTAACAAATACAACACTTGATAAATTGTAAATATTATAAGTAACAACCAGCCTAACGAATTAATAGCTTTCCTCATTACTGCCCAAAATGAAGCAAAGAAAAAGCTGCCTCCTTCTCGTTCATTCGCGATCCTCACCACCTGGTTCTAGCCAGACCATGTTCCCTTATCGATTGGCCGCTAATTATGAATTTTTCCGGATTTTCTCGCGGAAACCGATCCTCCCAGTCTCGGATGAAGCTAACGGGACCGGTGACACGGTACGACGCAAACGGTGTTAATTAAAACGGCTTAGTAAACCTCGTTATCGAACGAGTCGTTAGCAACTTTGCTGGCTGTCGACAGTCTCGTTCGCCCTCGCGTCGATCTAGTCTTATTTCCTTACGATATCATAAGCTGATCTCGTAAGCTACGAGTCGGCCGTGCGTATTTGGTATTAATTATTCCCGGAATCACGATTACTCGGCTCGTCGAGTTTGCTCGTTCAATTACGCAGGTGATCGAGAGGATTTTCATTGTGTGGATAATTAAGTTTCATGATCTCCATTGAAATTTTAAACGGCTATATCTGCACACCGATTTAACGCCCGGAACACGTACACGAAATGATTCGCCGAAGTATTCGAACATTTATCAGAGGCAACTTTCGTGATACAATTGCACGTGTTAGATAAAACATTTCGTAATTTCATTAGCACTGTAACGAGACACGACTATCGTGATCATATCGGTAAAGTTTAAAAATTTATATAGAAGTCACGAGGTATTTGTCATAAACATATATGTAGTAAACAGTTAGTATACAGCATCTTAAACGCATAAAAATGGCACCACTGAATATCCAGGCTTATTGATAATAATCTGCTCAACACGATTATTCGATACCACTACTCGATATTAGTCAATAAATTTACAATACTATTTGAATATTTTCGTGATCTCTGTCGAATATGCGCATACTTGATACACTAAATATTTTATAATTTGTGTCACGCGTGTGTAATATATAATATATTATACAGTGAACCTGTCTATATACTCACATATATACTCGCTGTCTATATTACATATACATTATGAGATGAGTACTATGTCGTGGTTAAACGTAACATTTCAGTTTAAAAGCTTACCAGTGCCGAAGAAATTCATTTTTATTCTTTAACCTCGACTATAATTACCAAAGAATTCTCGGATTTTAATCGTTTCGATTTTTGCACTTATCAACGATACAGGACCTCTTGTGATAAAATTAATGTTTCATGCTAAATTAAGAAACTCTCTACGATCTCTACTAAACTGTACTACAGCTTCTTTAAAATCTCTAAAGAGTACAGAAGTCACTTTATTCCTGCACCACGCGTATCAAAACACAACGTAACGTAATTATCCCCCCTAAAAAAAAGAGGGGGAAGAGGAACGACACCGGATTAACTCTTCTCTGTTCATCATGAACGATCTCATAAATGACGAGGAACCGGCAAAGGCTCGCACAATTACACTAGCGTGTCTTTCCTACTTTTAATTAAATCCTCCATAATTCAACTAAGATCCTCTCTCGTCGGGAAGCGAATGGCAAGCAAGACAGACACTGTCGTGGCGAGTTGTCGTTCATGAAACGGCATAAATGAACGAGTAAGTCTATAAGAAAGAGTGCAAGGCGGTGGACGGGGGGCGATTAAAATTTATGGTATAATTACAGCCCGGTATCGTTCAAGCAACGAAGAAAAGAGAGTAAAAAGAGAAAAGAAAGAAGGAGGGGAAAAAGGACGAGACGAAGAAAGGAGGATCAAACAGACGAGCTTGTAATCACAGTCACTACAGGGCTGACTCGCGCCTTGTTAATTACACCGTGCCACGAGTTGTAAGCGTTTAGCCGGTGTCTTTTTAAATTAACAGCGAGAAGTCGAGGTTAAAGAAGAGTCGCGTGGTGTTGAATGTAAAGCGATTCGATTCAAGTTGAAAGAAGAAGCGGATGAGCTATGAGTTACGAGCAGGCTGCGCAGTTTCATGCAAATTTATATTTTAATGAATGCAAGTCAAGAGATAGCAGTTAAATAGAAATTTATTTTACACTCTAGATGCTACATAGTTTTATCATTTTCCATGTTTTTTTTTATATTTGCGAGTGTTGTACGCATTCGATATAATTTCTTATAAATTCGATATAATTACGAGTCGCGAATGAACCGCGATTTTTCTGCAAATTTGTATCTTTACGATAATTCAAGAAATAAGCGTCTCAAGCTCCTAAATATAATAAAAATAGAAATTTGTTTCACATATTAGATATTATATAATTACTCAATTTGGGATATTTTTTGTATTTTTGAGTGTTATATGCGTTCGATATAATTTCTTACAAAATGTACCAGAAAATTAGCAATCTAACGACGAATTGTGAGTAGATAGGTCTTTAGGCAAATTTGTACTTTAAATGGAAATAATTAAAGAAACAGAACGTACAGTGTATTGTAACTTTTATGTGTATTTTGTGTTGGTTTTAAATTTTCAATTTTACTAACACAAATATCATAGTCTTTAGTTATGGCGCAAACAAAATTCCAAAATATTTTATACAATACATGTAAACTCGTGCCATAAGTAAACACAGACAAATCCAAGAAATAATGTCGTGAGAAATAAAGGATGACAGATGGTTGGTTGCTTAAACTCCTGCGTTTTGTCAGATTCCGTCAGATTATATGAAATTACATCGTCGCGGTGTCGTAGCCGGAGATTAATTTTTATAGCGCCGCGTACCTGGTCTATCGCCACTCTATGTTAACTTCTAATTGCAAATTGAATCGAGGATCCTTCAAATCGAATCCTCGATATGTTTCACGAAGTTTACGAAATATTAGCGTGTGATTTTTTCCCTCTTTTGGAAACTGCGTTTCGACAGCGTTTGATTTCCTCAAATGTAGTTCCTCTTTTAGATTTGTCCCTTTTTCTTTCTGTTCAATACCAGACGAGTAAACTGAAGACGTTTTTTCGTACTCACACGCTATCACTTACGAGCAGACTGTGAATTTCTACGTGGAAAAGCCACGAATTTTTATGAATATAATTAAAAAAGATGGAGCCTAGTCTTATCTATTAAATATATAGGGTGGTTGGTAACTGGCGGTACAAGCGGAAAGGGGGTAATTCTACGCGAAAAAAGAAGTCGAAAATGTAGAATAAAAGTTTTTCGTTTGAGGCTTTGTTTTCGAGAAAATCGACTTTGAATTTTCGCTCGGTACGCGTGCACTTTATCACGTCTCGTTATAACGGATCTCGCTGTAGATCGTTGTCTCGATGGATATTATCGCAGTTTAAGTTTGTTTTTGCTGTAACGGAAAATTAGGAATACATAATAAAATAATATGAAGTAATCATAAAGTTTATTATTACAAAAATTGCTGAAAATGTTGCCCATTCTCTTCTAATTAAACACTTTCTAACGTATTCGATTGAACGAACTTAAACTGTGATAATATCCATCGAGACAACGATCTACGGTGAGATCCGTTATAAGGAGACGTGATAAAGTGCACGCGTACCGAGCGAAAATTCAAAGTCAATTTTCTCAAAAACAAAGCCTCAAACGAAAAATTTTTATTGTATATTTTCGACTTATTTTTTCGCGTAGAATCACCCCCTTTCCGCTTGTACCACCAGTTACCAACTACCCTATGTATTCAATAATTTATACTTACAATATTAACTATCACTAATATATACAAAATAGAGCTTCACCTACTACATGTTATACAGACTATATTTTATATATTTCTATAAATAACAAAATTGAAATAAAATTGCACATTAGGTTTTACCACCTCTAATAAATAAGATACGTGTCCGTGAAAATGTCTGCCGCACTATGTAACGTGTTGAGAATTTGAAACGTGAACAGCGAACTTTTCCTTAAACGGCGCTAGCGAAATAGTCAAGTACTTTAGTTTCACACGTATGTCATTTTATTCCTAGCGCTTCGTATCAATTTCACGCAATTTTCAGCTAAAATATTATATTATTCGGCCATTTGCAGAACAATTTTTCTGAAACCTTCTGACTTTCACGTGCGAATGAAATAGAATACCTTTGAAGGAGAACCATTGTGTGAACGCATGCAAACGACAAAGAGCAAAATTAATTATTTATCTCCTCGCTTCATTCATGCTTCACCACTGTATCAATTTGACACACAAGGGGTGCGTTAAGTCGCGAAAATGAGGGACGGTGGAGACCTAATACTACCATACCAGTCAAATTGACTGGTTTTACAATTTTATTTTAAAATTCTTACTTCATGTTATATATTTTTCTCCAATGATGTAATGACTTTCGCAACGATAATTAAAAGAATAATATAATGAGTTTTATTTTGTTTTTTATATATTCAAACTGAAAATAATTTTCTACCAAGGCTATTTATACCAATACCAGTGTAAATGACTGGTACTTGTCAAAGTGTAAAAGGGTGCTGCAATCCGTTTATCGAGCCCCAATTAACCAGTTTGTTCGTTTTGTACAACTCCCCACATGTTTTGAAAATATTTACCGCGTATCATTCAATATAATGATATCAGTTATCAGAAAAATTTCGGATCGCTAGATCGCTAGATGCTAACACTAGCAATACCACACCAGTCAAAATGATTGGTTCGACAATTTTATAAATGTGTCAATCCTCGTTTAAAGATCATGATCCTAGATGGATTAATAATACCAAAAACGTACTATATAACATGGAATTCCTTCTGTAAGAAAGTAATAAATCAATAAATATACAAATATTTTATTATTACGTATTTTTTAAAAGACCAGTCATTTTGGCTGGTGTTGGTAGAAATAGCTTCGCGTTAACTATCGGTAGTTCTGGTGTTAAGCCGCCGGTTTTACCACAGTTCCCCTAAAAGTATCACGACAGTGAAGCTTCCTTAAATTTCATAGATTGCTAATAAAATTTCGAAACGCTTCGTATAAAACACGTAACATACCTATTCGTAAAACGCGTCAACAAGTGTTCGAACACTTTTATGAGCCATCCTGTGTAGACAAACAAGGACAGATAACGAAATTCATGGAAACAGGAGATCGAAATAACAGGAGGCGAGGGAAGAAATAATTTGAATAATAGCAGGAAACGCGATTTGTATTCACGCATAAAACAGAGCGTAAACCGCGAGGTAATTTCAGCAGCAATCAACCATGAAATTTAATTCGAGCGTGGCGTGTCAGCCCACTGATCTAACAGATTGAAAACTCTGTTTTGTTGAACGTTGCCGCCGCTTTTTCCGCATTGTTCTGGCACGCGCCGCTCTTGCACGCGGATTTTCCTAATTACTAATTGGGCTGACGAGTTAATTCGCCGAACGTTAACGATTCCATTCATCTCTCGATTTTCGATTTCCAAATCTATCGCGAACAAAGCGAGGGGATGCTCGATAACGGGAAAGCTCTTTGTTTATGCCGGTTTTCACGCCAAGTATCTCTACACAAATAACGCTGGAAATTAACAGAAACATTAAAAATATTTATCGCAATTACATTCGTTATCAATGGCTGTTCATTGAAGAAGTCAAACAACGTGTTACAGGTGAAAATGTACGAATAAGTGGACGATCGATAGGTTTAACTTTCGAAAAAAGATTTTCTCAAGATAATTACCCACCGAGTTCTCGGTCCAGAATTTCACGCAAAGAGCTCGAAATTCGAAACGACAGAAAATTATTATTAAGCTTGGAATTTTAAAGTTTAAGTCTTAACGATACCAACATTGCACAGCTTGGAAGATAATTTACGAAACTTCAGTTGTACGTTAAAATTCTTAACGTCCTTAAATTAAACTAATTTCTTCCAATAATTACAAAACAGGACCTACCCTTTAATATCGCTTTATTAAATACCTATAGCCTGCGATATATTAATAAAGCTGAAGCCAAACCGATGTATAGCAATATAATATGATGGTAAATAATCAATTAAAAAAGAACAAAATACAAAAATCCTCGACGAAGAGTAGGAAATGGATCGGTAAGCCGAAGAACAGACAAAACGTTTGCATCATAAACGCGGTTCGTAACTCACAATGTTAACGATTCGTGAACTTTTGAGCTCGCCATGGCGGAGATTTATCGCCGTGTCGAATTAACCGGTAGATGAAAATTCGTGGATATCGGCGGAGAAATCGGTTTCTAAAGAAACGGGTCAGAGACGCACGGCTTTCACGGGCTGCCTATGAGTTACGCGCGTTCCACGCCAAATCTGATTTAGAGATTCGACTTTAACGAACGGTGAAACGATTCCGCGAGGCTCGCTCGCCGATAAATTTCAATGGGACAGGCCGTCTCTCGTTGACGAAATATTCCGGCTGGATGAAAGCTCGAGCGACTCGTAGAAAAATTTCCACCGGAATATACGGTGAATGGTTTTTTAGGGTTCAAGTGTTTCTTCGATGGCAGAAACGACGATTGAAACGTTGCGCGTCGCGTTTCCGACTCAGATTTTTCACTCGCAGATTCTCACAAAGTAGAATTATTTAATTTTAATGACAGATCGCAAAGTGAAAATAATATTTGGCGCGAATAAAATATAGAATGAACCAGGTTAATTGCAGTGCGGTGATATTTCACCGATCACACGGTATATCGATTATAAATATATGAAAGGTTTTATAAAGTTTCGTAGAATTTCAAAAATTCTGTTGGTATCTCGATGATAGACATTTTTGTACAGATGAAATTTTGTACACTTAAATTAAATGGAATAAAGCTTGTTGTAATTTTAGATTGTCATAGATAAATGAAATATTTGGTAAAAATTCTATAATTGTGAATGTTCGTATTTTTTAATATCTGAAATTTAGTTTGTTCTATGAAAGTGGAGTTCTAATTATGTCAAGCAGTATGTATTTCGGGTTCGCTGTTAAGTGGAACAATGTCAGAGGTCTGAAGCTTGCACAAGTAGGTTGGAATGTACTTCAGAAAATTCTGCTTCTGCGAAGCTTTCTAATTTCTATTGTGCATATATTTTAAACATTTACATAACGATTTCTCCGATCGCTTAATTTTTTTCATTGATATTTTTCAATGAATATTTCTATTTATTATAAAGAGATATCCCAATTTTTTAAATGTATGTTATTTTCTTGATAGTCACTGTTGATTCGAGTGAAATCAAATACTACAGATTTGCATAAAATTGCTACAAAAATTCGTACAGAGACTTCTCTCTAAAATCTCTTAAAATTTGATCGTGCGTCAAAAATTAATAGAAATTAATACACGTTTCTAATCTAACTTAATCCTCTTTCTTCGATAATAATTCCCTGAAATTTCAATTACCTACCCCAAAATAATTTTACCATTTAATAACGCAGTTTCTCGTTCAGTTTCCATATTTTGCGCAAAAATTTGCATAGAAATTTCTCTACAAAATCTCCTCAACTTTCGTCGTACATCAGAAATTAATACACATTCCTAACATAGCTTAATCCTACTCTTTCGATAATAATTTCTGCAAACTTTTATTAACTTCACTGCGAAAACAATTCCGCCAGTTAACAACACAGTTTCACGTCCACTTTCCACATTTTATACGAAAATTCGAATAGAAATTTCCATATAAAATCTCTTCAAATTTCATCGATAATAATTAATACACATGCCTAATTTAATTTAATCCTCTCTTTTCAGAATAATTTCTCCATCACCTTCATCCCCCAAAACAATTCCGCCATTTAACAACACAGTCTCGCGTCTAGCTTCCACATTTTGTAGAAAAATTTCAGTAGAATTTTCTCTATAAAGTCTCTGCGAATTTCATTGATAATAATTAATCCATATTGTTAATTTAATTTAATCTTTGACAATAATTTCTCCAAACTCTTATTGCTTCCATCCCTCAAAACAATTCCGCCATTTAACAACACAGTCTCGCGTCTAGCTTCCACATTTTGTAAAAAAATTTCAGTAGAATTTTCTCTATAAAGTCTCTGCGAATTTCATTGATAATAATTAATCCATATTGTTAATTTAATTTAATCTTCGACAATAATTTCTCCAAACTCTTATTGCTTCCATCCCTCAAAACAATTCCGCCATTTAACAACACAATGTCGCGTCTAGCTTCCACATTTTGTAGAAAAATTTCAGTAGAATTTTCTCTATAAAATTTCGATAATAATTAATCCACATTGCTAATTTAATTTAATCCTACTCTTTCGATACTAGTTTCGCTAAACTTTCGTCGTACGCTTCACCCCCTAAAACAATTCCGCCATTTAACAATACAGTTTCACGTCCAGCTACCACCACACTTTGCCTCTTTATTTTATATTTCATTATTCTTACACCTTCGACCGTGAAACAGAGATTCAGTCGTTTCAATTTGTCAAGCTCGAATTCCTCCGCCTCTTATCGCCCGCGTCCGCCCATTGTCTTGGGGACCTCGATCCCCGAAACAAAGTTCATAGAACGAGTTCGACGTCCGCGAATTTTCCCCCCTGCTTCTCCTTTAATTACGCTTAAACGATCCAGCGAACGTTGGACCAGGGAGTTTCGTGGATGCGAGCCAGACAATTATGGTTGGCGGAACAATCGAAACGCCGAGCGACTCAGCGACCCTCGCTGTCGATGACAGGTGGGTGATCGACGGTGCTCAGGACGTGTTTTAAAATGTGTCTGAAGGCAGCACGGAATATTGTCTGTTTGCTGGATAGATGATTTTTATAAACGTGCAGTTTTAATTTAGAAAAGAATCGGATTAACGAAGATACGAGTTCGCGAGAAACATAGGAAATTGTTTTACGTATACACGGTGAATCATGTCATTGTGTTGTTAAATTATGTATAAAACTTTGTGCAAAAGGCAGCCTACAAAATGTACATTTAATATTTAACCTTCTAGGTATGTAATTGTTCTTGGCTTATCAAAAAGATTGCCTGATGAAAATTCTATTTAATAAGCGTCCTCATAGTGAACGAAAAATAGGAATAATAGAATCGGCAAGTGCAGGTATACGTAACGCCAAAAACGAGCTTCTATTTCCGATTCTGACCCATGGATTTGGTAAAATCGTGCAAAGATAATATTGCAAATTATGAATCGTATCGACAAATACTTGAATACAGTGAAAAGTAGGCAGTTGCCAAATGGCCATCAGCTTTTTCTCCTGGTTATAACTGGAATATGAATTTTTCTGCATTATTATAGGAAATTTCTAAATGGGAGAATGCGCAGGATTATACAATACAGTGAACCTATAACACTCGTTATAACATGTAAAAAATAAAACAATCGTCTATAACAAAATATAGCAAACTCCACCTTCTTAATTACACGCATAGAGATATGAATTTTCATAAATAACTACAGTCCTATGACGAAGATAAGCAAAATGTAGCCCAAGCTCACTCTCATAAATCTCAAACAATTACAATCGGACTGAATGACGGCGATTGCTTAATTACGGCTATGGTAGAATCCAAATTACAGTATTAGGGGGTTTGCCCAGGTTCCAATGGGAGGCTCCGGTTGTCTTTCCATCTCCGACACACATATATATTTTAGTATAATATTTCTAATTAATATCATCTTGCCTACGTATTAGAAAAACGTATTAGAAAGTAAAAAAAAAAAATTCTCCACTTCCTCAAGTCCATCGAACGTGATCCAACTACGTAAAACAAAATCGTGGCATCCGTCAATTTCTCTCTTTTGTTTTTTCGCTTCGCGGCAAAAATAGGCAAGAAAGTAAGAGAGAGAGAGAGAGAGAGAAAGAGAGAAGAGCCAGTGGAGAAGGCGCAGATAGAAGGTCGAGAGGGAAGGTAATTCTCGCGAAACGTGAAGGGCTCTCGCGACACAATGGCAGATCAGAAAAGTTCGTTCTGCAGCGTATCTGACGACCGTACTCTGGAGAACGGAAACGACGGGTCGATATATCTTTGCCTTCTTGGCCTCGTCGTCGCGTTCGACCGTGATCCTCGCGTCGAAATACTCAAAGTTTCTCCGAAGAGAAACGAAAGCCGAGCTCGATGTCCCAGAGACGAGACCGTACGAAAGGGTCGATAGATCTCGACCGCGATTTTCGCGCTGAAACGATCGTATAATTTCGCGTGGTACTTTATGGGTTACGAGGCCGATTGCGGCTGTACGCCGGAGCTCGTTCGAGCGTTTTGGTTCGAACGGATTGCGATTGCCTTCGCCTTTCATGCTGAAGTATTCATTTCGAACCGGTTGATTTTCCTGGAAATGCGATTCTTCCTTTAAGAGCTTTCAGCTCTTGGATGGCGAGATTTGGATATTTGGTTGGGGATAAGTCGATAGAGATATTGCTGCAAAGTCCTGGAAACTGACACATTTTCCCTGTACAAGATCGTCCCCGATCGAGTATCCATTTCGAAGCTCTTGGTTTCCTTGGAAATTCGATGAGCTCGATGACTTTCAGATTTGGATATTTCATTGCAGACGGGAATATTAGCGCAAAGTTCTGCGAGTGTTGATACTTTCTCTCTGTGCAAGGCTCTGTCGTACGATAGACTACTCAGTAACAATTTTCAGATTCTATGTCAGATAGGGTAACGAGGTGGTTTGTAATTCTGAAAATTTTCTATTATTCGCGGCATCTTATACAAATCTTATAATTTTTTCCTAGAAGCGAGTATTGACTTTGTGTATCTGAAAATGAAAAAGTAAAAAGGACGTAACAAAATCGAGAAATTTTTCACAAAATGTGAAGTGCATCAGCCTCTCTTCCAAGTCCTCCACTCAAATGCGTCTCACGGCAAAACGATTCTCTTAAATAATTTTAATCAACCTGCTAACAAACACGATCTACGATTCTCCGTACAATTGCATCGGTTTCTTTGACTATTTGGCGACGTTCATTCTACTTTCCCGACGATAGAGCTTCGTCTAAAAGGGTATTTTACGAGCAACTGTTTGAGGTCCAGCAACACAGCCGCGGCTTCAACTAAAAAGCCTTCCGTCGCCCTTTCGAATTTCACGGTGCACCCTCCTCGTTTTATGATGTCACTCGGTTGGGGAAAGGGGTAAGCACGTTTTATAAACCTTTCGTCCCGTCCTGAGCTTTTTAGACGTCGTTACGCCCGGCAATAGCTGTATCTACGAATTTATGTGCGGACCGATGAAAATTACGAGCACGGCTTTGTTTTCTTCATCCCGCTACATCTTTTCCTCGGCGAACACGTGAGCACAGCAAGCAGATACGAGCTATGTGAACCACTCAGAAGTTGAAATTGTTCAAAGTTGGAAAGTTAAGAGAACCGACAATTGAATCGTGAATGTTTCCGAGAAGTTGCATTTTTATCGCGTATGGGTGGTCGTTGAAAATTCGTGCTTTTATGAATCCAGTTAAATACAGGGATTTGTCTTATTTTTGCAAACATAGCAAAGAGTACTATAGGCACTTTGCACATTTTCATATATTGCGTATTTACAGTTTGTGCATTTACGAGCATGTAAATTTCTCATAAATGTACCATGGTGTAGTATTATTTTAATAATTGGACCATGAATTCTTATATATTTGTGGAAAATTTGAAGATTTAGAAACGAACACACACGGTATAATTGTAGGAAAATACGTGTAGAAATGTATGAAATATCCAAAGTATAGTCTCCTTATAATATTCAATGAACAGAACGATTTTATACGAATTACCTAAACGCCATGTTTTTCGCTATACTCATAAAAATACTAATTTGCATAAATAGCCACGATTTATTTCTAATTCTATTTTAACTTTCCGATCATTTTGATCGGATATAGTTAACCACATTTCCTGAAAATACACTGCAATGGAAATTTTCTACTCGAATCACTTTATTCTTCCAGTCTCCTGTATGTTAAATGTTTCGTAGATAAACAACATTTCCTAAAAAAGGATTTTCTATGAAAATTGTTAACGTGGACAAATCTTATTCAAGTCGTTTCTTCGTATCAACCCTCTGTAATTCCATTAAATTCCATGAGAATTCTTCCATGAATAGTATCAATTTCGGTAGGGAAATTAGCTACACGGAAGAATTCGAAATAATTTAAAGGACAACTTTTCATTTATAATTGCGAAACGAAGACGATGGTCGATGCGATCGCGTTGAAGCGAGACAGCAATAAAACGATTTATATTCGTATGAATCCCTACGGAGTTGAAAGGCAGCGAGTACGTGTATCTACTTAAAGCAGGATTTTCTTTGAAATTTCGCGAAACGCATGGGCGAAAAGAGATAAAGCAGGGTCGTTCGGGGCGAGATTTTTTTATTTCGTGAAAAAGGCAAATGTAGCCAAATAGAAGAGAGGACGAAAGGGAAACGCTTGGAATCTCGTTTAATAGAACCGTGTTTCTTGATATATGAACCGTGACGAAAATGGATTTTCCGGATTTATGCTTTCCGGCGAGTGGTGAAACCCGCGTGACCCTAATGTGACCATTTTTAATCCCATCGTTGTAAAATCGTCCTTGCCATTTAAATTATTAAGCTCCTGCGCGAAATCTAATCCGCAGCTCGTCTAACTTTTCTGCGAAATTTCCACCGTCGAGCGAATTAAACCGAGAGAATATTCCCAAGAAAAATGTTTGTAAAATCAATCGGTTTGTTAATAAAATAGTAGAAACCACGTTAATTTCTTCTGATTCATTCCTTATTTTAGTGACAACATGAAGCTTTTAAAATGGAATAATTACAAATAACCGACAGAGTTGAGTCACGTTATACATAAACGATTTTAACGATAATGTTAGACAAACGCAAAAAGATTCGATCGTACAACGATCGCAATGGTAAATGCACGATACTGTCGTGACGCGAAAAATATAGGCGACGCATACGAGAAACATAGCTAGCAGAGCAAACTTTATGACCACCATAAACATTGAATCCGTTCGTATCACCTCCCTCCTTCCCTCTCTCTCTCTACAGGATATTTCAGGAACTCCCCAGGAGCATGTAGCATTCATAAAAATATGCGGAATATATAATATGCAATAAGCCAGATATTTCAGGAAAATTATTCCGAGGCCCACAGCATCGTAGGAATCGGATCTGCGGCGAGCACGTAACGAAGCAACCGAATCAGACGTTCGAATGTGCTGTAGCCACGTTCAAAAGAATGAGGATTTCCGATCGCCGAGAAGGTCGGAGAAAGAGCAATTCAACCAATTCCGGGCCATCTTTTCCCTCCCAGCTTATGCACACAGCAAGGCTTGCTCGATAATTGAACGCGGAATATTCTATTATTCCTCTCGACTGAAGGAGCAAGCAGGCTTTATTTCCATAGAAACGTGAGCCTAACGATAGAACAGGATAATAAACGGGGGTCCGCGCTTCGTCAATGATTCGTTTGTTGGTCGAGATGTTTGAATAGCTATCAATTTGCAAGATAATCGTTAAGCCGATTGATCGCTCGGAAACGATCTTATGGCGGTTCAAGTGGCTGGTTAACCGCGTCCTTGATCGAGAAATCGCTTCTTTCTAAACATTTTTCCTGTATGACTGTAATTCGAAGCGATCCACGACCAGCTTCCGTCACTTTAATTTTAGCTTGCCCCGACGAAAAAGAAAAAAAGAGGAAGAAAGCGGAGATAGCGAGGTGTGGGAAAAGCGCGAAGGTAAATCGGACGAATACGATAACGCGGGTTATAGGTTGCGTAGAAGATAGTTGGTAGATGAAGAGTGGATCGCACGCAGATGAGCAAGAAGCGTGATACTTGACCGAAGGAAACGAAGCAGCTATTATAGGGTGTCGCGACTCGGCTTGAGGACGCGTTACGGAGCTGTGAAGTGTTACTTGGTAAGCTGTTTTATCTTATGGCGTAGAAGGGTGGATATCGCGTGGAAGAAGAGGCGAGGTTTAATGCTAACGTTAGAAGGTAATGGAGGTTGGTCGATTGGACACAGTGAAGATACATGGAGTGACGAAAAAGGGAGAAAAGAATTCGGAAGATGGGCGATTTGTCGTTTGTATCGAGATACGCGAAGAATATCTGATCGATATGTGCTACTGTTTAAATTTGAATTTGATTCGAAATATGTATCACTGTTCGTGTATGGTATTTGATGGATTCGATCGATAACTGGTCTGTAAATGTTTATTCAAATTTAGATTTTTACCAATACAGCTGAAAAAGCAAAATTTCAATCGAAATTTCTTCCGTGTCTTTATATTTGTATTATATTTTATATTTTTCATATTTAAATTTCTCATAGATACATAAACAATCCGAAGTCTAGCGATGATATAGTAGCAATGCGTGTGTTAATAGTAAATTGTTGGAAGTAGTGATTGCTATGTTCTTATGGAATCAATAAATTGTGAGTTTATATTGTAGATATATTGAAATATAATTGGAGGATATTTTATTTGTAAATAACGAAGAATGGTTCGCATAATAGATTATAGGCGCGTGTTTCATTCTAAGTTATTTATCTGGATTTCTCTATTAATATTCATTAGCGAGTTAATGGATTTCTAATTTGTTAACATTTGCTTAACTTCGTATATTTTAATTAGTCTATCTTTGATCGTTTCATAATTACTCGTTTATTACATCGCCATTAATTAACGCCGTATCAAAGAGGCCGAAATTTTAGTCACCAAATAAACATCATTCTTCCTAAATAAATCAATTTTGATAATTAACGATATCGTTTTAAAAATCTTCAATAAATCGCTACGACGATAAAACGATAATAGAGATAATCGCCTGATAATCGCCTAATCGTTTGAAACGTACATCATAGCCAAATTATTATTTTATCTATATTTCTGAAGATCATCAAACTTCCACGAAATATTTTAACGTACCGGTTAAAAATAAAGACTCCTCACTCTGTATTGGAACAAAACAAGATAAAAACACATCATGTTTTAATAATTTTTTCCTACGATATCTACGTAGGTTATAAACTTTATTTTATGAACGATATATTTAGTTGCGTTCATCGTACGCTCTTCCTCTTCTAATGTGCTAAAATCCAATTTTAATCAAAATTTAATTTCTCCAATAAATCTACTTCGTGTCATTCTTAGTCATTTGATAGTCATTTGCGAGTCATATTATGCAGAAACCTATCAACCCTCGAAATAACAAAAATTTAGTTAAATACAGTACGGATCCCATAATGTTGTAAGCTTTAATTAACAATGAATTGCCAACCCACATAGAACAACTCTCACGATATAAGATTATTTTTTTATTATAGTTATTTCGCAGAAAACTTGCAAATCGCTTGGCTATAAATAAGATCAGTAAGGATGGAAAAGGAAGAATCATAACTCCTTATGGCCGAAGAAAATAACTTTTCCAATCCTCTCGAAATAACAAATCTAGAGGAACCTACCTAATCGTGGAAGATACCTTAACGTTACGGATACTTTTACGATTCTATCAATATTATGGCCAAATGGCAAATCTATATCAGATGCAAAACTTAAAAATTTATGACAAACGAAATCTTGAAATTTTTATCACGATTTAAACATCGTGCGTAACACACTATGGCAAAGCATTGGATGATTCTTAATACGTTCAGTTACATCGGTCGAAATTATCGGACTTTTTCTTTTCTCGAGGATAAAGGTGTCATAGCGTGGAAAATATGGGAAATGGGACGAGAAGAATATGAAAGGGGCCATAACGGCGCATAAAAATGGTGTCGCAGATTTAAATGAAATAGCTAGGGGAGATAACGTAACAAAAGCTATGCTAAACCGTGGAATCGACGTTAAGAACAAAAATGTTCATGGTTATGGCTGAACTGGAATCCAGGAAAAAGAAAAATCTGGTTTCTGCTCGAAGCTTCTACATCTCGGAAAAAAGGACAGTTTATGGTACAGGATTTTCCAAACGAATCGAAGAATGGAAATTGCCTTTGTTCTGTCCGTTGTCCACATTTTCGGAATCAGTTGCGGCAAAAAAATGGATTCACTGTGTTTCTCGCAAGAAATTGATCCATTTGAGCTGCGCTAACTATTCACCTATTTGCCTATCTGGCAGCTACTAATTATTTTTTTCAACTCGCGTTAATTCTGACAGTTATTTCTTATTCTACGTAGAATAAAAAGGTATTCTCTATGAAACGTAAGTGAATATTTAAATAAAATTTCTTACCCAAGATAAAGAGAAATGGACACGATCCAATTTAGGATTAATCATTGGCGCTATTTAGAAGATATATTTTCGTAACCAGCCTCACGCAACGTTTCATTTCTATTCCATTAAATTTGCTTTTCAATTAAAATGCTCAAAATTGTTTTCAAACTTCCCAGCTCAACTTTCTATCAGCTTTCTATCAATTTATACAAGTTCTTTCTCAAGTGCTGCAATACAGCGAACTTTGCTCTGCCCAATAGAAGCGAAGCTACTTTTTCCCTCGACTTCAAATCTTCCAACTAAATTTACTCGATTTCGGATCATCGAACGTCGCTGGGATTTTGCATAACGTGGCCCAATTATGCTTCACGCCAATTCACCCATGATCAACATTTTCCCCTCGTTATCGCGGTAGACGTCGCGGAATAACCAGTGTGAGAAAGCTGCGCACGGCAGAAAATGCAAAAACTGAAGAGTAAAAACGGGGAGGATGATCAAGGAGGGCGGAGCGCGCGCGACCACGTGAAAATAGAAACGGCGGCGAGTAAATTGCAGTTAATTAGAATTCAGCCGGCTCCCGTGCGCGTTTATTTTGGTCGAGGCGGCGCGAGACCGCGCGCGCGGTTCGCCGAGGTGGCGGCCTTAAGGGGATCTCATAATTAGCCGCGCTCGTACGGGCTCATCCAATAAAGGCGAAGCCCTCGCGCGACCGGCCGCAAAAGCCCACAAAACGTGGCTGTGCAAGAAGAAGAAGAAGTCCGGCCACGCGACGATATCGACGCGTGTGCGCGCTTCGCGGTACGCCTCGCACGTTCCAGTGAAGCAAAGGAAAACGATCGAGGGAACCAGGCTTTAAATAACTCCGTTTCTCCCTTTCTGCCTGCCATCTTACCCCTCTGGTGTGCCACCTACGACCCCGATACGTAGCAACTCTTGTCAGCTTGAGAGGGGCGGCTCTACTCTTCCTAACGCGACCGGAATCCCAAGTCAACGAGAAATTTAGTAATTGCAACGATGGCGTTACATGCGAGCAGATAGGGACACGGGTGTAAATTCTTTAGCTGATTTAGGAAACTTTTCGCTTGATTCGGTACATGGCTTAGTTGCTGGAGAATGTTAGGAATAATTGAGATCGTGTCAAGTTTACGTTGTATAGGCGACTCTTCTGCTATTTTATAGATTAAAATTTCGTCTAACGCGATTGGAATTAACGAGACAACGGGAGATTCGCTGTTTACATCGATGATAATACGTAGGTGTAGATAGAGGTATGGGTGTACATCTTTTAGCGGATTATATTGCAATATGTTGAAAATAATCGAGTTTGTGTTATGTTTGTAATATGTGTGCACGATTCGTCTGCTATTTATCGCATTAAAATTTTCACTAATGCGATTGGGATTAATGAGCCAACGCGAAATTCAGCCGTTGCATCGATGATATTACGTAGGAGTAGACAGAAATCCTATTTCTCAAATTAAAATTTTGGTAGGTTCTTTCTGTTCGTTCATTCGCTACCTCTTGTATCTACGAACAATCGAGCTAACATTATTTGTCAAATTTGACAAATACATATTAACGACTAATTCGAACTAATATTAAGATTAAATTAATCACTTAACGACATCTCTCACTAATTTACCATTTATGAGTAAGCCAATTAGTAAATGCAATTCGGAAGAGCTTCCTAAGGATACAGAGTATCTACTAAAATTATCTTTTTTCCTGTCAGAAGTTTTATAAAAATTCTTCAAATGGACTTGCTATGTATACAATGTAAAACCTTGTTCTACTGAAATTTAATGAAAACTGTTAACATTAATAATTAACCACTGCTACATACGTACAGTACAATGACCACAAAAAGTATTCAAACACCAATATACTTATTACAACATTTTTATCATATATTATATAGAATGTGATTACGAAAACGTTAAAAAAGATGAGAGGTCTTCTAAAATTTACAAAGAAATCTTCGTGAGTCGCTTCAACGACATCACAAGGCTCACTTAACACAAGACGTGCCACTATTCCGGAAGCAGTACAAGCTTCCACTAGTGTGACAAAACAACCGAACATGAGCCAATATCGTGAAACTAAAAGGCCAGCTTGATAGAAGCATAAGTAGCAAGTAATTTTTTCGCTCACACGCAAAACTGATACAATTTCTACAAATAGACTTTCACCAATAGACCTTCCCATTCGGTAAAAACAAATTTACAATTTTTCCAATTTTGCCACCATCAATACCAATCAATACGATACTTTTCGTAATCGCTATACTTTGATCTTTGCTAAAATTCTCGTTACGAGAGACATCAGCCAACAAGCGAAGCTCTTTCGTCCTCTAATCATACTCTGAAAATAACCATCGTAGATGGACACTGGACACTTTGTACAATTAACTTATCGATAACTCGATGACTGGGTGCTTTTACCAATTTCCGGTAGGACCTGCTTGATCGAGAATGTTGGAAAGGCGTCCGGGTATTTGCAGGATGGATACGCAATCAACGACGTATGCGCATAGGTGAGCACACAAGTCGGACCAATTGCATTATGGCATGACGGTGCTCCAACTTTCCTGCAGTTCGTAAACTGTCTAATTCACGAGGAGAGACCGCCTGTTAATTGCCAGACGATAATTAAGTTTGAAGGCAGGAGGACACCGGTCCTTCCGGCCAGCGTCCTTCGTTCCGGTTAATTTTCTCGATGATCGACACGCTGCACGTAATTTCAGTGCTTGCTTCGACGATTCGACGAACGAAAAAGATACGATGAAATTACGTGGTAAAAGGGCGCCGACAAAAGGAAAAGTGAACTGATAATTATCGTGCTTCGATTACGTTACGGCAACAGTGAATTTCTCATTAGCATGTTAACGAGTGGAATGTCCTTCCGATGGGTTAATTGGCTCGCGGTTTTTCACCGAATTAGTTGAAATTACTCGAATGTTTCTCGATCTAATATAAATTCCGACAGAATTGCTTGCGTTCACAGCAATTTTGTTGGACGGCGTACGATAAAATAGTCGATGTATGATTTCTCTGAAAGTGTGTTAGCACTAACCTTACCAGGCTCGGGCAAATGACCGGTTTCAAAATTTAACTTGAAATTTTGCATTCACTGTTGTTTCTTTTGTTCGTCTAACATTATGTAAATTCTTATATTAACAAAAATTGAGAGATTGATTGGATCAGATAATATAAAAATGTTCGTAAAGTTAGACGAATAAAAGAAATAACGACGAACGTACAACTTTAAATTAAATTTTCAAACCGTTCATTTAGCGTTGGTCAATTTTGCCTATGATTATTTTATGAAATATTTCAATCATTTTCTTCAACTCTTCGCTGTAGCGTACGAGTAAAATCGTATTGACGATGATCATCAGCAGATGTGACATTTACAAAATCTTTAGACTCGTTGAAATTAATTAAGAAAAGCTCCTGCTGTAATTAAGTTTCAGCACGATAAAATGTAATACATAATAAACACGAAATTATTAAAATAAGTCTACAATAAGGAATTTCTAATAAGGAATTTAATATTCCTTTGCAATTAAATCTTTTATTTTGTTTAATGAACAAATTATATAGTAGGTTTTATATTCAGGAATTAAATAACCATTAAAAGAAGAGAGAGAAATCCTGCAATACGAGATCTTGAAATTTTATCCTAGAGTATAGTGATTTTATCCCTGGCAACTTCCTCAAAATTGAATTTCATCGAAACGAGGCGAACAGCCATCCAAAAGAAGAATCTCGAACTAACTCGCTTTACAAACAATCTGCTCGGCCCGATTACACCTAAACTACATTTAAAGTACGCATGAAATTGCCATTAACTATCCAACGACTGAGAAACGTGAAAAATAAGTTGTAAAAAAACGAGTAGAAACCTGTTTCTATAAATCTAGTTTCCATTGAAACAAATCGATGACGTTAAATGCCAAGCTACAAATTCGACTGTAAAGAAACGACCAATTTTTGTGTAAAATAAATTATTTTGTATCCTGAACATGAAATAATCAAATGGTCCACTGATCATATAGAAATAATTAATTTATTCGAGGACGAATTTTATTTGTAACTAAGATCGAAATAATCGAGAATTATTCACACCGAGATTTATTAAAAATTTATGTATTTCATTTTATTTTGATACGTCACTCGTGAACTATCTTTTCCCATTACATTGTCCTTTTTAAATATCACATTTCACTATGCTATTGTAAAATATGATTCAAGCGATCCAATTAATCGATTTTTTCTGTTGCTCTATTTATCGTCTGATGAAATCTTTGTATGAAGTTTTACACACTTGTTTATATTACGTTCCAATTAAAGAAATTTTGTAACTCCATTTATATTTAATTTTCTAGTTTATATTGTGCAGCTGTTGTTGCACTTCTCCTTTTACTTTTCTTTTCGTCTTTTCTATTTTTATTATTTCTTACGTTATATACATGTATCTATCTATATCTATACCCGTTCTATTAACAAAAATAAATAAACCAATTTTATAAAAGTTTCATTCGTCAACATTCTGTATCGAAAATTCACCACGATTTACTAATGAAGCTTCATCGATCAACACGATACGGTGGTTGAAATTCGTGGAATTAAATATGACTTTGCTAATCAGATTATCAGATTTCTCAAATGCTAAACCGAATGCTAAATATCTAGGACAAGATTATCAATTGCAAGCTGCAGCCCGATGATTCAATAATTCGCCATAACACAGTTTGCAATACCATGACATTGAGAGGCTTCCGCAAGATAATTGCAATTCGCTGTTGATTAACAAAGTTATCCGATCACTGTTCGATAATCGAAGCCATGGCTATTAATGAATTTATGTATGAGTCGAGAGAACACTGCGAATGAAAAATAAACGCATGCAATTTGACATGCATGAGATTACCCATGATATATTTTTCCTATATATTCGTTTGCAGCATTTAAGGCAAAATATTTTACGATACTGTACAAATATTCTTAGAATATCTTATTCGGCGAAAGAATGTGCAGCCTGAAAATTGGAAATTAATCTCGTTTGTTCAGATTAACAAAATAAATTCGACAAGTTTAATTACACGTTGATCGAGTAGCGAACGTTAACGATAACCTGAAACTTGTAAAAGAATAGAGTGCATAAATTAAATATACAATACTTGAATAAAATAAATTAAAAGTGGTATTGATATATTTGAATGGAATACACGTAGCCGCAAGCACCGTAAATTATCTTCGTTTATCTACATTCTACATCATTGCAGGAAGACGATAGCAGTAAAGAGAATCCCTAATCGTGTAATGACAAAATGCTGCTATTGCTCAAAATGGTATCCTCTAGCTCGATATATTCAATGAGAGTTCAGCAGGTGGCTCGTTTGCTCGATCGTCGATTTTAAAGGTCTTTTAGGAACATTCGTGAACACTTTAGCATTTCAACGGGCTCTACTTTCCTTTCGTGTCGTTAAGGCCAAGAATAAAATAATAGAAAACAATCGAACTGAAAATTATTTCCAACAAAATAGAACGTCGCAGTTTTATTTTAGCCTTTTAGGCTAACGATAAGAAAATTACATAATACGACACCATTTTCTACGTTTACAAAATAATTTCACACCGAACATCTACCTTTCGAAATATAATCGAAAATCTCTATAAATCCTACAATTAATTTGATTACTGAGAAAATCGACAAGCCATTAATTAATCTTTCCATTTATCATTATAGAATGTTTCATATGTATCGTTTACTTATCAAAATATAATACACGATTTCTACGAATACTAACATCGATTAAAAAGTTTCATCTCATTTCATTCGCACGCGATTGTTAAGATTTTTATCGAGTGATTACGTAACGTTAAACATACAGAGATTTCTTATGAGTTTTAAATGGAATTAAAAGTTGAAATGAAATCAAATAAAGATCTCCACCTGATAATTTCCACAGCGTGTCATTAGACATTTCTGATTTATTTGATTTTTCCATAAATATCCTACGAACCCCATCGTCCCTATAAACGCGTTCAAGTATAGCTAAACGATACATATTTGTCTTTCCATATTAAACGTATTAATGGACCCCCAGCGGCACATTTCCCTTCGTAACCCAGTCCTCGTTTCTCAACTACGCCACGTCACCGTGGAATTAATTTTAAACTCGTCAAACCAGTACACAAGTACAATACATTTCATTTAGCATGTTTGAACGACGGACAAGTTCAAAGTTTCCTTTGGCCGTGCGATTAAATTATTAGTGGACAAGTACGAACAAGAACACAACGAGGCGTGCACACTTTAAGCTTCGACATAATGCACGGTGACGGCCATTGTTGGTCTTCCCATGGACAACCAGAGGTTCTACTGGATTTCCATCAAACTTGCCTCAACATTCAACGGCCATTATAATATCCGGGCAAATAAAACCGTTAGGTAATTTATCGTGGACGTGTGGTTTACGAGCATCTAGTTTATCTTGCGAATCATTGCGAACAGCTTCTGTTAACCATTTCCATCACCCAGCAGAACCATTTGTCCATCTTAAATAGAATATTTAATTGGGTGCGTTAAATAGAACGAAATATGATAACGAGAAGGGTGATTTAAACGATCGTTCGATGATTATTAAAATCCTGCTATGATTTTTTATTTCTTATATTTCTTGATGCAATTCTCGTTTCAATAGAGAGAAAATACTGTTTGGAATGTTTTGAGGGAATATGTAAAAAACGTTTATTCTTTTTTCACTCGGAAACTCAACACCAAGATTCTTCTTCTCTCAATAATTATCTGGAATCACAAAAATGTCCACTTCATTGAATACTTCAATGTATAAAGTGCAGAATGATGTATCATTAAATGTACACCGTATTCCGTAAAGACCTTCACTAACAGAGACTTGTTTTAATATAACCAAGCTCTATCGAGTCCGATGCTTCTCGTTGCAGTTGATATCACGCTCCATCGATAATTTCATTAAAAATTCGCTTCATTCGCAACGAGATATCGATCACCGTAAACGATACAAGATCCCTGTCCGGATTGTAGAATATTCTAACGCTCTAACTCCGGCAAGCGTCTAACCCTCGGTTAATTTTGCGTTTATCGTAAATTGTGTTAGCCATCGTGCGAACCAGTGCACGGCAAAAGAGATCAAATTCTTAACCGGACTAATTGACAATGTTTCGCCGGAGAAGCCAGTTGCAGCAGGGCAGGCGATTTAATTTTCCGTCTCGTTATTTCGCGGGCTGTTACACGGGCGCCGACATTCCAGACGTATTTCCCCGGAAACCGATGGGGAGAACCATCGTTTCCGCTCGTTTCGCCCCGAGATGCGTTAATCTTGCCGCTTTTCGTCCACGTGCAACCCACTACCATTCGGTAACAGCCAGATAGGATATTTCGTGCACGTAGTCAATTTAGCTTGACTAGATGAGCTGGCTTCCCAGATGATGGATTCCTCGACAGGATGACATCCGACTGGCTTCGGGGAGCTACAGATAAGCGTTGCCGGAGAGTGCGTGAGATGGACAATAAGAGCGAGAGAGGTAGAGCGGAATAGTTTACGTGCATTCAGTTGTAGATGAGAGAACAGCTTCAACAGTCGTTACCGCTGCCTGATGTGGATAAAATAGGCGAATGAACGTGTGTATACGTTAGGTATAGTCGACCGTTTATGCTGTGACGACCTGTTAATGACGTTGGCAATTGAGAAGAAGGGATAATTTCGAGGGGTAAGTTCGTATGGTGTAATGGCAAAACGAGTCGAGAGAAAAACGGGAGAAATTGAGAGAAACTGGGTACTCGTTTTGAGGTTTACAATGGAATAGATTAGGTACCTTTTTTATCCGAATCTTCGTCTACGGAGTGTTTCGCCTAAACGATAGAGTATCTTCAAAAGAATGTTTTAAAAGAAATTTTTTGGCTCCAAGCGGCACGTCATACGGTGCAAATTATTTCATTTTTTTGCGATAAGTGAAGGAGATTTTAAGACCAATTTCTATTTTCTAAACAAATCATATGTTTTTTAATAAACTAATGGTACCATTTCGGTGAAAATGTATTAACCTATTTATGTGGAAAAATTATTAATTTAGCAGGATACTGTAACTTTAATTTGTCAACTTTAACCTATGAAAGACAAAGACAACGTAATCATAGAAATACCGCCTTGTGTGTTTCCTTGTCTTCTATGACGATTTCTTAACTCTTTACATTTATGGTCGTGGTATTTCGTACGACTCTCGCAGTGTACGATATATTTTCCAATTCCGAAATAAAAATAATAACTGTCTAGGATTTTCCAGTGGCCTTATAATTATTAAATTATTCTATGCTATAGTAAAGCACTACAAAATTCGTAATAATGACACCTGTAAGACCCCTGATAAACCTTTGGAATTGCAGTCGAGCCACTTTCGATTTCATCCAGACAATGGACTGGTTAGGAGAAAATATAACGAACGAGAGATTTTTCAGCTTCGATACAAATACATGTAATAACTATCCAAGATTTTCCATTGGACCACAATTATCAAATTGTTCTACGCTATGGTCTGCAATAATGACACTTGGAAAACCACCGATGGACCTTTGGAATTGCAATCGAGCCACCTTCGATTTCATCGAAACAATGGAAATAATTAGCAGCAGGTGACGCAGCGAACACGATGGAAACCGCAGCCAGTTCGATGCATAATTCATGACTGTTCGATACGTGTAATCAACGAGGTATTTGCCAAACGTGGAATTCCTTCCCTCCGATTTGCACGGTCCCTCTGCTTCCCTGTGGCCTCTATCAAAGCATCGTACGGTACGCAACAGAAGATGTCGCGTTTCCGCACGGTCGAATATAAACGGCGCCGAAACGAAGGTGCAAAAGCGAAACCCGATGCGAGACGCATTAATATTCATTTACGGAAACCACGTATGTACTGTAAATCACGCTCGACCTATTTTCCATGTCGTCTGCACGCGTGAAAACGCGCTCCCTTGCGTAAAACTAGGCTATTCGCGCGACATTAAAACCCCAGCGTAAATCCACTCTATTAAATATGCAACGACGATCCTCCTTTACTTTCTTCTCTTTCCCTTTTTTCCACATCTTTGTTCGTTTTTCGTTCCATCGCTGTGCAATTTCGTCAACCAGAATCGTTGATATTGTTGGTAAGTGAACGCAACAACGAGAGAATCGTTTTCGAACTGGTATTTGGTGGAGATTGGCAACTAGAAAAATCTACAACATTTGGAGACTTGTTTTTACAGTTGATAGGAATTTGTACATTTGTGATTTAGGGAATTTGACGCGAGCTGGAAATAAAACGCGAGTTGGAAGGTTGAGAGCGAACGATCGACGATGAGCATCGATGAGAAAGGACGGGTAGAGGAAATGGGATAATTTTTCTTCTCACGTACCGTGTTTAAAGGTGAATTCTTACATATGGGAATTACAAAGTAACGAGAATTATTAAAGTGATGGTGGAAGTTTCAAATTATCGATTCTTTTAATTTTTTAATACCTAAATTACCAAATTTTCAAATATTTAAATTCACAAACCCTCGAACTTTCGTATCTCTAAATCTTCGTAATTTTCACTTTTCAAATATTCAAATCTTCGAAACTCTATCTTCATATTCACCGTATATTACATTAAATATATGAATTATTCTACCGCGTAAATACTTAATAAATACTTTCAAACGTTTCTCTGTAGCAGCGTCTATCTTTACGTCAATTTAATACCAATTATAGTAAATAATATAACAAGCAAGATAACAATATTAATATACAATAAACGTATAAGAATACAACAGATTGGCATGAGATTTCCCTCGTACAGAGATGTTATTCGTCAAACTTTGTACACGCAACGAAGATAAAAGGGAACCACGAGAAGAAGCTTCGTTTGTAAAGCTGCCATCAGTCAGAAAACACCAACGACACGCGGAATAGGGTTTAACCATGGAAAGTGTGGAGGTTGTAGTATACGAGCAGAACACCGTCTCGCAGAGCAAGCAAGTTGGCCATTGTCAAGAGACAAAAGGTTCCGCGTAAGTCGTAACTTTGCCAGTACTCGACCAACTTTTGGCCGGAACACGACTTGTTCCGAGTTTCGTTCATCCCCATCCCCCTTTCCGTCCGTCTCTGCTTTGCATCATTTTTACTAGAATCCTGTTTTCGTCCTCGCTGATGAAATCACCAGAAATTCAGGGCAAATTTATTGCGTACGCCACGCGATTGAAATATGCACGAATACATATCGTCGACTCTCTGCAGCTAAAATTTCTTACGTTTGTGCAGTGACATTTTTTATTGACAATGACATTTCTCTACTTTATTTCAAATCTGAAAATTGGCGATTATTATTCGAAATCTTAAATAGATGGAGAAATAAATAGATGTTGATGGATCATGAGCGACTGTATTAAGAAATTTCATATTGGATTCGTAATAAACTGAGAGGCACAGAAATTAAGAATCTTGGAAAGAATAGGTGTTGAGAAATATTCATTTTGAAGATATTGGCTTGGCAACTAAGTGATTGCGGATTTTGTCATTAAGTAGTTGCCAATCCAATATAATGGACACATTGAGAACGATGATAATGGAACGTGTTTTATTTAGATATTTCGTATAGAAGGAAAAATATAGGAAATTAAGAATTTTCGAGTACTAAGAACTTTCTACATAACGCTTTCAGGCAGGTATTACGAGGCTTTTTGATGGTAGCTAAAATCATTATCGTTTCCTTCGTATTCCATATTTTTGTTATAATTTTTTAATGAAGCTTTTAAGCACCTTTGTCCTTACACTACGTCTATGTATCTTATGCTCGTGTATCTAACACTGTGTCTCTTACATGATACTGTATTATTTTTAGCCGTAGAAGAGTGCAGTTCTATATAGAGACCTGCAGTACAGTTTTCATATAAAATGTACTGCAGGTAAAATCCAGCGCGTAAATGGCGTCTAAAGTTCCATCGAAAATTGATACAATATTCAAACTTCAATTTTGTAATTTTTTAAAATATCACATTTTTTTTTTTTTTAACCCGTCTATTGTACTAAACGTGACACGTATTTTCACTGTTACATTCTGAGTTCTCGACACTATTTCGTTTGAGCTATAACGTAAACCATAAAGCGCTGCTAATTGAACGAAACGTTTTAATGGAAAATATACAAAAAATTAGTTGAAAATAGGCAACGAAATTTATAACGAAACAAACTGATGCAAAGGAAAACAACGTCTGTGACGCGACAGTAGAAATAGACTAAAGACAATTGATTTATTCGCTAAAACGTTCGACTAATTTATATCGATGTCGACTTTAAGCTAAATGCTTTATCGTTTCATAGTGATCGACTATTCAACTCAATCATGTGTCCCATGCAGTGTTAATCTCGCTCTCGATATCAACAAAATACCTCTTTCTAGTTTACGCAGAACAAATTCCACGAGCGGCTCGGTCTCTACGCTTGACGCCACTTGATTACTTTCTATGGGGTCGTCTAAAAGCTGAAGTTTATCGCGAGCTATCTCACGAAGACACGAAGGATCCACGACACACGTACCATCAAAGCGCGTAATCCTATAACTCAGGAAACACTTCTCGACGTGTGTCACGTTCACTCGTTTATCGACTACATATTTGCGCTGAATGTGGTGGACATAATTTTGAACATTACTCAAGTTAAAAATCGACCAGATAATATCTGGGTAATAAATCAGTTTCTGGCCCCATGCGTCTTACCAATCATTTACTCGGTATCCGGTACTATTTCGAGTCGCAACGTCAAATATTACGTGTTCTAATGCAAAAGCTCAAGGTCAGCTGTATACGTCGACAAAAAAAGCAAAGTATCGCAAAACTAATTATTACGTTGCATGGTCAGGCTCACATGAAACGACTTTCGTTCCAAACATTTTCTTCCTTCACACGACGAATAGTTCACTGTTAAATTTAGATGACAGAGTTAAATGATTCACCTTGTATAAATGTCAACTTTAAACAACGCCACGATCTCACGACCATCTCAACCACCTCCAACTCAAGCGTTTACCTCGCGCGATATTAATCTATCTGTCGATGTCAACAGAATAGCTCTTCGCAGTTCTGAAACGTCTTCGGGGTGACTATCAACTATACATCCGTGCAATCAGCCAGCCAATACCCGTATAATCGCGAGACCGGCTAATTGATGTCCAGTTAACCAAGCCGTTCCATTGTACCAAAATAGGTCTGGATGGATCGATCGGCTGATGGCGTCGAATGACCGCATCGAGTATCCGTAAAAAGAAAGAGAGATGCGCGATCGATCACCGATAAAGGAGCCGGTTTAATCGACAAGTCGGGGTACCGTGTCTGTCCGCTAATTTTACATAATTCTCAAGGCGAGCCGAATGGGCGTATTGTTCGCGAACGGCGCACAGCTCGAGAGAAGTGCCGGTTGGCCACGGGCCTAATTACCTCGTCGATCCGTGGAACACGCATGCATCATGAACTACGGATTGTTTTCGCACCGTGTAATTATAGACCAAGCGACCTACCGTAACCAAAGACCACGTAATCTTCTATCGATCCCATAATATCCTTACTCCTTTTTTTCATGGTTCTATGCGTTGCGTACTTTACGCTCGTGCGTTTTCACGCGATACTATTCTACGATATTATTTTCAGCCAGGACAGAGAGTAGCGAAATTTATAGAGAAATCTGCCGGACATGTTGTACATGTAAGTAAAATGGAAATGTGCAAATGGTGCTTCAAGTTACATCGAATTTGAAACTTCGTAAAATTGCAAATATGTAAATGGAAGAGTGGTTGTAGAAAACTGCTGTAAGTGCCAAGGAACAAGTTTCTCAGGAGGGAAAGAAAACTCATGCATTAATGCAGTTCAAATTCATGAAAAAAGGAAAGCCTATCCGTAGAAAATCCTGTATGTGCCGTCCCTTACGCGCAAAGAAAACTCGATCTTCCATTCGTGTAGATCGATGGCGTAGACAAGAGTCAAAGGAACAATTAGGTAATTTTTATTGGTAATTTTTTTTCTCTAAAGGCGATGTTGTGGCATAATCTTAGTAACTATTTGGGAAGAAAAATTGCATTGAAATTTTATACTATGGTATTCTCATTGGCATGTGGAAGGTTACCCAATAAAAAATAGAAATTTTTTCAATTTTGGCACTTACAGCGTTTTCTACGAACAGTCTTCGACTATAGGCTTCCGTCGAACTAGAAACTTTTCCATTTTATCGATTGGTTATTCACGTTCTTCTAACATTCTAACACAACTTTTATGAACTACGATACACTGTGATTGAAAAGTATCGGGACTGTCTCATTCCAATAGCCAGTTTTATCAATCTCCAGAGGTTTTTCATTATTTTCTTGTTATGTTGCCAGCGCTCTTACTCACATTTATGGAAAATTTCACGTCGTTGCCGCTGTTTATTTACGAACAGACTGTTGCCTTGCTATCGAAAAGAGGCGCTTTCGGCGATTTGTAACGTGCCAAATTTTGCGAGCGAAGAATCTGCATCAAATTTTGTCTTCGGAACGAAATTTCGTTTGCAACTCATCAAACTGTCAAGAAGAACATTATTCGAGTGTCACGCGTAATTTGCGCGAAGCAGTCCGTAAGAATCCGGTTCGAATGGTTGCGAGAAAATTCATGAATCTTGCACCGTGTAATACTCGCGCATCTCTTCTTGTTCGTAACTTTTTCGTTAAAAATTCAACCAATACGACTCAATTCAATTCAACCGATATGACTCCGTGTGAATTTGTCTTATTTTCTCGGCTAAAGCTACCGCTTCGTGGACACCGTTCTGAGTCGATAAATGCGATAGAAGACAATACGTTAGGCGTATATTCTCAAGGCCATAGCTCAAGTCGACTATAAAATGTGCTTCATGGAGAATTGGCACAGGCGTTTCATTAGAATTGGCAGAAACACTGGCACAAACGTATTGCACTGGCAAGGGATTATCTCGAAGTGAACGAAGTATGGACAAATAAATTCATAGTTCACGTTCTGTTCGACCAGTTCACCGATTTTTCGATCACAGTATACGTAAATTTTGCGAATTAATATTATATCGTAGAAGATCGTAAGAAGGAAGAGTGCTTAATACGCGCCTAATACTCTCGATAAGTTCATAGCTAATTAGTCGATACTTTATTATTGGGCCAGGTAGCGACCGAGTAATTACTTAACAATTTATTAACTATTTAGAAGACGAGAACTTTCTATCCGCCGCTAAGAGTTCGATAATTATCCAGCCAAGCTTGTACACTTCGATAAACTTACGATAGGATGATCATTTTCAAGTATGCATCTTGCAACGATCTGGAAAAGTGAAAGAAAAGGGAGCGAAAAGGGAACGTTAATCTTGGCACTCGCGTCTCGTTATACGAGTATAGCTCAGAATAAATAGGGAATATTTTAGGAGTGGCTTCTGGACATTTATAGAATAAGAAAAGTTCACGTAAACGTATGTCCTGTTCGACTTTGTTTTCGAGTTACAGCGAATTTTGTTTGGCGATTCGTATTTCTTTCGGTAGACGTATTGGTCCCTTTCTTCTATGCGATGCACTGACTGGGGAATCATATGTTAACTTTCTAACGTGGGATTTGAACGAGACGTTGCAAGATATCCGACTGCATGTTATGTGGTTTATGCACGACGCGGCGCTTCGCCACATTCCACCCGTGTTTCTAGAGAATTCTTGAACACACGATTTCCAAATAAATGGATAGGTCGCGGAGCACCATCTGCCTGGCACGCTCACCGGATTTAAATTCGGTGCATCTCTACTTGTGGGCTCACTTAAAGTCCATCGTGTATAGAACATTGACAATATGGAAACACCTTGTCAGAGAATTAAACACACAGTTTAATTATAATCTAAAAAGCATTTATACTCTATTATTAGATATATACAGGGTGGTTGGTAACTGGTGGTACAAGCGGGGAGGGGGTGACTCTGCGTGAAAAAAGAAGTCGAAAGTATAGAATAAAAATTTTTCGTTTGAGGCTTTGTTTTCGAGAAAATCGACTTTGAATTTTCGCTCGGTACGCGTGCACTTTTTGTAATAATAAACTTTATGATTACTTCATATTATTTCATTATGTGTTCCTAATTTTCCGTTACGGCAAAAACAAACTTAAACTGCGATAATATCTATCGAGACAACGATCTACAGTGAGATGTTATAACGAGATCCGTTATAACGAGACGGGATAAAGTGCACGCGTACCGAGCGAAAATTCAAAGCCGATTTTCTCGAAAACAAAGTCTCAAACGAAAAATTTTTATTCTATATTTTCGACTTCTTTTTTCGCGTAGAATCACCCCCTTTCCGCTTGTACCACCAGTTACCAACCACCCTGTATATTATATTCTAAAGAACAAGAGAATCATTGAGGATACGTCTGCAAACTTGCACCGAAACATAAGGAAACTATTTTGAACGCCTCTCGTGAAAGGTATGAAGTTAATTAAAAATGAAATTCGCTATAATTTGAGAACAGAATCAGACAGAACATACGTTTGTATAAACGTTTTCTATTGTTTAGACGTGCAAAAGATACTCCTATAATATTTCGCACTTCTTTCGGGACATCCAATAGTGCTGATGAAATATCAAAATGAAATTTATTAGGTTGTCCGGAACGTGTCGTGCTTTTACAACAATGCACCATCATACAAACGTGAAAAGTCTGTGAAATGTCGCGGTGTTTATCTCAACAGCACAAAATCGATCGTAGGTAATTCGACAAAATAATATAAAACAAAATACGTTGTGCGTCTATTATTTCCTCATAAAACGAAAGCAACTTTTCGGATAACCTAAATATCACACGCATAATATGTACGTGTGAGTTTTCTCATGATAACTGTACGAATAAGTGTACGAGCGACTGTACGTACACTGCAAAAAGAAAGTGAAAAAGAAATATAAAAAGTGAGGAGAAATGATGTAGAATGAAAGAGAGTCAAGTAAGAGATCACATGAGACTTTTTCGATCCACGGTAGCTTTCATTTCACTGATAAATGGATTGAACCACGTGATGGATCAAAGGAGCCACGCAGGAACAACGATTCGCGATATCCTACCTTTCCTATACTTCGGCTTCGTTCGACTTCGCAATCATCGAGAAACGTCGACGATGACCTGGAAACGCTTTTTGTTCTAATGGATGTGGTGCTCCCGTCGAAATGTGCGATTCGTGGAAATCGACGTACAAGATAATTCCCACCCTCCCCTTTCTGTTTCTCTTCTTTTTTTTCTTTTTATTTTTCGGCTTTTTCTTCTTTTTTTTTTTCATTCCCGGAGGCGTGAGAACTCGTACGAAGTTGAGCGATTCGAACGCGATTCGCTTTTGAAAATTCCAGCAGGGCTGAAATTATAAAGAGCGCAAGAAACCGGCGTATCCCTGTCATGAAAATACGCTGTTAATGGATCCACGTCATCGCCAGTGCCCGATCGAACCTGCAGATGCAAAATTAATGGCGGGTAATTGCTTCTAAATGCGAGCTTTTTTTTTTTTAATTTCCATTTAGGAAACTGCCGCGGTACTTAATCTTGTACGAGAAGTATTTTTAATTCGTGAAACTGATCATTACTCTTTTCTGAGAGCCGTAAGAATAATGATAGGCTTGCGAAAATTTGTAATTAATATCTTTGAGAAGTCGAATATTTTAGTGGGAATGTTCTACAGAGAAGTTCTTAGCCGGGAAGTTTTCAAGACAACATTTTTAATCGGGAACCACTGACGAGAAAGCTTTAAATAGCTTCCTATAATTAATTTTAAAGCTTTAAAATAAAAAAACGAAGTTCCAATTATAAGTTAAATTACTTGCCGAAGAATCACCTTTATCATCGAGTAACTAAAGTATTTTACCATTTCTCTAAAGATAATTATTATAATAATATAATCACATCATTAATCTCTATCTTGACTTTATCCCTAAATTTTCATATCGATATCTAATTTCAAAAATAACATTCCAGGATAATCATTATTCGCATTAAAAACATCCCAAAACATTGGTGAAACATAAAATAATAAAAAAATCATCCGTACGCGTTTCTAAATTCACAACAGGCATCTAAGTCCGACCACGATCGTCCCATTCTACTTCGCAGAAGGAGCAAATTATTTCAATTAAGCTCGATCCTTTTTCCATCGCGATTCGTCTTCGTTTCCTCATAAAAGCACGGACGAGGTCGCGTGATAGTGGATCGTCCTTTAAGATCTTTTCTTTCAGCTGGAAGCAGCGAGTTTTACACTGAAATATTGGCGGTGATCGGCACTCGCGAGCCGAATAACGAACGAGACTAGAATGGATTATCGATCGGTCCATATTTCAGAGGCCGGTTAAATTGATAATGAAATCGCTGTCGGTTTACCGGGCTTCCCCTCGCGCTAGCCAATGACGACGGTCATCCTGCAGCTCGTCGATACCCGCGTCCAATTTCTTTTATTCACGATGGAATTCTGTTAATCACGGCTTCGACATCTTCTCATCGAATAATTTTTTTTCAATAACCGTACTTGTCTGGAAAATGTTGGATTAGGAAGTGTCGTTATCGCTGGTTCGATACAGACAAAGTTTCTCGTTTCGTGATTTTTGCAAAGATTGATCATTGATATTTATAGGACAAAATGAAAATAATCGTGGAAGATTCAATATTTTATTGAATTTTATGATAGCAGAATTAATAGAGACAAATGTTTTCTATCTCTGGAATATGTTGGAAAATTGATTATTCGTATTTATGAGACAAGATAGAAATAATTGTAGAAGTTTGCGGTAGAGAATGTACTCTTCTTTGTTAAAGATTTAGATCCTGTTAAAAGATCTGTTTACTACGAAAGCATAAGTTATTTTAAAGTAGATAGCTATGAGGAAGAAAAATTGAAATACCAGAGATTGATACGATGCGACGTTACAACTAAGAAAGCGTAATTAATGATTATTTTGAACAATAAAGAGAAAGAATTTCTCGACAACTTCCATCAAAGACAATTTTCTTTCTACTCCTTCCTCTTCCTTCTATCGCTACTATTTGACTATGTTAAAACAATTTTTTCACAGATAACAAAATTTAAATTTGAAACACTAACGTAGATAACAAATTTTAAGTCCATGAATTCTCACGATATAAACTAAGAGAATCGAACGAAAAATCAATCATCGAAGAATATATACGTAACGAACTTACATAAAAGTATGTGAAAAGTTTCAGCGGAATCAAAAGCTGTTGCAGAAGATGGATAGCAACGGTGCCGGATTGCAACGGTGTAACCGCATCCATCGAAAAATCGCGATACTTGGAGGGTAACGCGATTACGGATTGACTGACAACGGAATTTGAATATCAGCTCGCATAAATTAACGTCTACTAGCAGTGGCAGCAGCGCAGACCATGTTCAACGGTGAATTACTGGCAGAGATTTCACAGATCATTCGGAACGAGGCAACCTTGTCAGTGTGTCACGCTGCGAATTAATTTGCCCACGTGAAAAATATCCATCTTTCTTGCTCGTTTACTGTATCGCAATTCGTTGCGAAAACACGTTGCGAATATATACGAAAGAATATGAAATTTATAGGAGTGTTAAATCGATGTTAAATTGCTCTATGTACTTAGGATAGCACGTTCAATTTCATCGTAAAGAGGATGCGATTTGACGACGTTGATAACGTCTGATGCTGTTTTTAGTTATTAACTGAGAGGACGGTTAATTTATGCGAGATGCTAGAAATTTGATTAAACTGTCAGGTTAGATGCATGCGATGCAAGTTTCCTCGTTTCTTCCCGAGCAACTGTACGCGACGTCATATATGAACCATCAGAACTGATTAACTCAACCTCCACTTTCTAGCTTTCTCGATTTTCAGTAGCCAGATGTTTAATGCTGAATTTTTACGAAACAAGTCACTTGCACGTTGCAAACGTTCCCGAGATATTTATTTTTCATAGTGGTATTTTAAAGAATTTTAATATTATACAACTATATAGAGTATAACATACAAGGCGTTCTGCAGACAAGTACGAGGGGAAAGTAAAAGAAACAGAAGATAGATGATTCGAAGTGAACCACATACTCACGACAATATTTTTCTCCTAAATGCAAAAATGCGTGTGCATTTTGTAGTTTCAATATCTTTTTAAATGGAAATCTCCCTCTTTCTTTCTATACATTGAATCCTCTCGTCGTTTTACGAAAAATAGGATAACCTGATCGAAAACTGATTAAAGTTTAAGAAATATTTTAACTTTAATTTTGTAGAATATCTTTTAAACTAATCAGTTTTCGGCCACGTTACACTTAATACCTTTTTTCGTAGAATGACGAGAGAACTCGATGTATGAAAAAGCTAATAGTATGAACACCCTGTATAATGTTAGATTGGCTGGAAATTTTTGCTCGTCAGTGTACATCTATAAATTCTTGTATCGTACGGAGTCGTAAACAGACAGCAATTTTTAATTAGCATAATTATTGCTTATCTATATATATTTGGTTTATTACATTTTCCGAATTTCCGCAGGCTACTACACGTATGTACTTCTCAATTTAATTATGCATTCAAGTAACTTTTAACATTTGTTCGCTTCAAATAAATTACCTCGTTTTCTCTCTAGCTTGTTTCCAACCATTAAAGAGAAAGGTAATTTTTAGTTCGAAATATTATACAGGTTCGCGTACTCGTGAGACGTAAATATTAAATATGCTCGTGAAACTAACGCTATCTCAAAGTTCATAGTTCACATCGTCCGACGGTGTACTTGTAAAACTCGAACAAACACGATGCGCGAGATCTCGATCAATCTTTATGCAAGTTACCGAGTCGCGACTAAACTCTAATCTAGAAAATGTGGCATTTCCGGCGAACAGCTCGAATTTATCACAAGGTTTCACTTTTTTTAAAATTCACAAAAATCTTGGTAAAACGAAGAAACTTTTCTAAAGATGAGGTCGATCGGTTTAACTTCAAAATGGCAGGTAATCTATGTTCGACGTATCGAATGATGAAGAAACAGATACTAATCGTCTTGAAAACGACTAAATAAATAAAGAACAACTTAACTTCGCGATCGAATCTTTCGGCATTTTATTCGAACAAGAATAGCTTCTCCTGTGGAATACACGGGGCTCTATCGGCAAACAGAGACAAGTCTTTTTGAAAGAAAATCGCGACTGGTTTGCTGCGCGGCTGTTCCACGTTTCCAGAAGAATAATTTTCAAGATAACGAATAAAGCCGACCGATAACGTCGTATGCCGATATCACAGAGGCATCCTCACGCGACAGAGTGCGTTCAAATTGATTCCTCCGAGGGAAGAGTCGGCCGAATTCAAGGCTTTCCTTCCCTCTGATCGAGAGACAGGAAGAGACATACATACGACGCGCGGAATGGAACGAAACAACGAGGTGATCCGATTTCGATACGATTTATATTCCATTCGAAGAAAATCGGAATTCTTCGATGTCACGGATTCCCCTTGTCGATCCTATTCTTGTTCGCGTATTTCTCGTGGCTTCATCCGTGTCAACTTCCGCCTGACTTTATTCCTAAATACCTATAACTTTGTAGATTTTCTTCTTTGAGATTGAATTAGATTACGTACGAGTATAGTTTAATAATTAACCATGTTGGTATCTATGACATTTCCTACCAACAATTCAGCTGCTTCACGCACAATTATTAATAATAATCATTGTCAATATCCTAAATATCCTACAAACAGTAATAATAATAATCATATACTGTATTACTATTGCCATTACAGGAAAAGTTCCAACAATTTCACAGAAATAATATCAAACAGAACTATCAGCTGGCTAGTAATCTCAGAGACTCGCTCGTATCTTCTTTCATTAACGAGCTTCGTATCGATACATAAGACACAGTTTCATAGCAAGTTGAAATTTTAGAAAATTTCCTGCAAACAGTCTGTCGACTTGTTGAACGCGGAAAACGCACTCGTACATGCTTAAAACTCAGCTATGTACTCTCGAAGACAAGTTGCGTACTTTCTCCTCAAACTCAACTATGTAGCTCGAGGCATGGAACCACGAAATTACAATTTCTCCGAGGGTAACTGCACGTAAAAATGGCCAGGTTTTTCTAAGCAGATTCTCCGGCAACGAGTAGAACCCTACGAAAAGGAGGTTCGTTCCGCCATTCATTTTTTGAAGGAAAAACCAAAGAGGTTGCTGCTTTCAGCACGCTTTCTGTATGGCGCGTGCACGCCAAGATACACGCTGCACACGTGGCAGACAGCTCTTTCCTTTTCTCTCTGACGAACAGACGTGGGGCCGAGTCAGATAGCGGAATTACGCCCCTGGCGCTAACGATGCCTCTTTTGACACACACCTAGCCCCGTCCCTTTTCCATTTATTCGAAACTCCCCGGCATCCGCTTCTCCGCGTCTCCTCGTCATGGTAAATACTCGCATACCAGCAGCGTGCAACTGGAACAAAAGTTTCGACGTACACAGCGTCAACTGCTACGTCAGAGATAACGTGCAAGCCCAACGAGAAGAGGATGGAATATATAGAAGAGGGTGCGTGCAGATGGACGTTGCCAGAGTTTCTTCAAGGGGCAGGTCCAAAGCAAGATGGACAGAGGGTGGAGAGAAGGGTAGTTTCTTGGCGAGCTGCAACTTGGTGCATAAGCATTCATGCAGTTTTCGCGACGGAGTCTGATGAAATGGATGAGTATTTGGAACGTGGACGAGGAGTAGTTGCGCAGAAGGGATGACGCTCTCTCTGGTGACTCGATACGATGAGCTTAGGGCTGGTTGTTGACTTGCTGGTTGCTTTTGAAAATTAGAGAAAGTTGGTGTACGTTGATCTGGAAGTTTGGTCATTTTGGTTATTTCGATTGGCCTATGTAGGATCTGTTATATCAGTTCATGATCAAGGAATGACACTTCATCGATGGAGTCTGAATATTTGAGGCTTACAGAGGAACTTACTTTATTGGTTGAATTCTTATTGAACAAGTAGTACACTCTCTGGTTAAAAGATCATTGTACCCAGTTTCATGAGTTTTGTATGAAAGAACAATTGGAAGATCTGGAAGCTCTGGGAGAATTAGAAGCACTGGTTTGACTAAAGTTAGACTAAAATTAGACTACAAGGTCTGGAAGAACTAAAAGATCTAGAGGAGGAAGAAAAACTAGAGAATTAAATCTTGATGCCAATGTAATTATTTCAACTTATTATGTAGATATCCATGATATGAATTATATTCGTTCTGGTTAGGGGATGGTATTTTGTTGATGAGTTCTAATGAGATTTGATTGAATTACTTGTAGTTTACAGCGTGAGATCAGTTGAAGATTGGAGTTGAACTTACTTTATCGAATTGTAGAAGCATTACACTCGTGTTCTGACAAGGGTTAACGTTTTCTTGATTGAATATTATATTTGCACAAATCGACGTTCAAATTTGTAAACCAGTTTAATTACTCTAACGAAACATGTTTTCTTTTTCGCGCGTACAAGATTCTCATTAAACAGTAGGAATAGTAAGTTTGCACCAAGTTATGCAATATTGTATTTACGAATTTAAAGCTAGAAACTACTTGACGCTTGATGGTGTTTGATTATGTTACTCATATTCAGTTTACAATTTGTATTTCGTATTCTGAATACAATTTTTCATTCATAATTTACAAGCCTTACTGTTGTAACACTCTGTGAAAATATATTAATTAACTAATAGTCGCATCATACGTAAAATTAAACGCAGGCTAATAGTTTCCAATTATCTTGTTTAAAATCCTCCACGTTCCCTGTCGTTCGTCTAAAGTATCAGGTTTCTTAATTTTCTCCAGGAATGAAGTTAATCTTTCCACCTCTCTTAATTACATCTTCCCGCAAAAAGCTAATTTCATTTCCTCCGGTTCTTCCTTTTGCAGAGATATAATATCCAACGTCTTCCCTTTCTATGAAGGAAGACTAAAATGAAAAATCAACTTGCGCATGAAAAGTTACGTTGCCAAAAACACCTTGGCCACTTCATCGATCTTTAACCCGGTATGTTTCATTTAGATTTCAAATGTATCAAAATTATTCTACAAAAAGGTATAATTCCGATTACTAAAAGGCCATTAAATTCGATTCCATTTTACCAAATATCTAAGTCTCAAAATGAGGCTAATTACAAGAACCGTGCACAATTTTCAATCTGGCACGTTTTATTTGAATGTTAAATACGTTAAAATTATTATTAAAAAATGCCATTCTGATTTGGATAGGACGATTACAATTATCTTTGTTATTCTCTAATGGCAGGAAATGGCAATCGAAATCTTCAACCAAATGGTGTTGTTCTATCGCTAAAAATTATTTCCTATTTCTACAAATCTATGCACGTGTGACATTTCCTCGTGATTGTACGCTAACGCCTCTCTTAAAACGCGGAAGAAATTGTCTCGTTAAAACAAAAATCAGACTACGACGTGAAATATGGAAAAGCATGGCGAGTATTATTTCCAGCTCAAATATTGATCGCAAACTCTTACTTTATCGCCGAGATACATATCTGTAACAGAATTTCATGGCTCTGAAATTAACCGGGGCAATATTTGCCAGTTAATTTCCAAGTTTCTAACTCTTGTATCGTTGCAGTTAATTAAAGGATCGTGATCCGCTATTCATTACGTCGGAGCTTATGCAGTCACAGTGACTACAATGGCCACCTGTGTCAATAAACATTTATAAATACCGCGTAAGCAAGGGAAACGTTATACTCTGTAACTGGAATTGTTTTCTTAGCAAACAAGAAACGTACGCGGCATACCTCGGGATGCTTCATTTTATTGAAAAATTTCCCAAATTAAACGTACGAGAGAGCCAGAAGCTTGCCTTGGGTCTATTAATTAGGAAATTAAATTTGAATGGTTCTCTTAACCCTTCGTCCCGTATCTTCTGTTTTCTTAAATCGTTCTGCAAATCTGATTTTCGACGTTCTTGCCACAGATGAAAGCATTAGGGTAGAAATTTCGCGTTTCATCTATTTACTTTGTTTCTTCCTTTTTAAAGGAATATTTAAAGTACTTAACTTACACTAATCTACAATCAAATCGAGCTCCATAATCATGACCTATAAGTTGGGATTAAAATTCTTCATTGACGATACCTCGTAACCACGCTAGAAAATTACCTTAGGTCGTCGGAAAAGTTTCTTTCGTTTTATAAGGAAATAATGGATGCACATTTTCCGTTTTATATTATTTTATCGAATTACGTATGATCCATTTTGTTCTATCAAAATAAAGATCACAACGTTCGACAGATTAGGTTTCGTGTTTGTATAAAGATGCATCGTTGTAAAAGACACCTTTTATACTTCGTTGTAATACTACTTCATTGTAATAATCAAGAATTAAATTGCAATACAAATAATCAGTAGTAACTTGAATTCCATTCAGCCGGTTTCTCTTTATGCTTTCAAATATCATTTTTATTAAAAATTTCCCAAGATATCCTCTGACTGTCAGTGAAAAAAACTCATAAAATCCAGAAAATATTATCCATAGGAAATGTTTCTCTCGGTCAATCATTCAGAATATCAATCAACGTCGTTTTAACTTCGAGTCAACATTCGTATGAATATGGAACGCAGGAAGTCAGGGTGACACGAGCGAGGGAGAAAATCTTCGGTCAATTAAACTGCTCCCCGTAACAGAGGACTATCGTACGAATTGACCGTCACGTTGGCTCTGGTCGCTTCTGTACACGGTCAACTTTTAATATTTAAAATACTCGTACGCGTCTCGTCTGCCGGTTCTGTGACGTTTAATGCAATATGCATCGGTGTAGCTATCCAAGAAAGCGAAACAACAGTACTCGTATCAAACATATTGCGTTGCCGTGGACCGAATGTAGTTATGAGAGACCGAAATATACGCTATATGGGAAAAAGGCACGTGCATAAATGCAACATACGAACATGACCACGTAAACAGAGCAAGTTAGGATCGAAAGAAACTCGGGAGTAGGTTTTACGATAACCGAAATCGACGAACATACGTCCAACTGAATTCAAACGATCTGCTTTCGATAACACGTATCCTATGAAATTAGAATTTTATCGGTAGATACTTCGATAGAGAAGAGGGTAGTTTTCTCGTCCAATGGATATCTCAATGATCTGTTCCTTTCTTTTCTCTCTTTTTTTTTTCTTTTCTTTAAGCTGACTTTATGTCGGTTTTATGATGGAAAATTGAGAGAGAAGATAGCAATTTCTATCGAGATAAATATTAATGGTCTTTGGGAATGGAGTTTAAGTATAATTTTGGGGCATACACGATGTACAGATGAAAGATTTAAGAAAATTGTAACCAAATGAATTATAGAAGTACAATTTTGTCAGTGCCTCAAAGGAAACATAATAAAACTTCTTTAATCGAATGGATCAATTTTCTTCATTAAAATAAATAGCAAAATTATACAGAAAAAAAAAATTATACAGAAGAGAGAAATACGAGAGAAAACTTTGCATACTTCTCCTATTTCCACCGACTTCAAATACATAGATACTACAAAAGAGGGTGCACCATGTTCGACAAGGTTTCGCTTCGTTTGAATAATAATTCATCAATATCCTCAATTTTCTTCGGTTCGATAAACAACGCAACAAATTAGACGAATGATAAAGAAAGAAACAAATCGTAACCAAAAATATTCGAAATTTCCCTCCATTTTTAACCCGGTCCAAATATTCGCGCCAAAATGCTTGGCAAGGTGTCGCGTCATTCGAATTATAATTTGTCTCGAGTCCCAGCCCAATTTTCTTCGTTACTGCCAGAATGTGAACGAGCCACTTCTTTTCTCATGCACGCTCCAAGATATTATTTTTTCAGATCGCAGAAGAGCAAGGCCTCCCCCTTCGTCGGCAACTTATTTGATTTTAGGGTTACAATATTAAAATGGTACAGACCGTGGGATGGCTCCGGGGATAGAAGAGAACTACAGTTCCTTTCTCGCTCATCCCCTCCTCACGTAGTGTTCGTTCCTCGAGGGTGTTGCGTTAATATTGCAGCTAGTTCGCGGAAAACGAGGAAGACTTCGAACTTGGAGACGAAGGCGAAACGAGCTTTCTAACGTAGCGTGCCAACGCGTCATGCTTCTCTCCACTCATAGGGACATTTATTGCCGTCTACTCGCCACCACGTTCCATTTCGTTGACTTTGACTACTAGCCTTCTACTCTCAGATCTGTTTCGTTCTTCCTACGTAGGTGCAGATGCTCGCGATGATATTCGAACACTTGCAAACACCTTTCACGGATGCATTGTGACGCGCAATTTATGAATGTTACAAGAGGCAATTCGAAGATCAGCGCTATCATGATCGTATTGGAAGACTTTTAAACGAAATCTCGAAGTATACAGGGTGTCTGGAAAGCTCGGGATAAAACTTATACTGCGAACAGGCGAAACAAGTTGATATAAACTTGCAGCGGAAAATGTTTTACCGAACAGTTAGAAGCACTCGAACATTTTTATTCATCGTTTTCGCAGCTATAATAAATGTTCGAAATCTCTTCCTTCTGCGAGAATGCAGACTTCCAATCGTCGAACTAATTGTCCAACTTTGACGAACATTCCTGCTGTTGAAGAAATAGTAATAAATTCATTTTCATTACATTCCCAAAGCTGGTCTTCCGTTTCTATCGCATTTTTGTAAACCAATTGTCTCGCCTGATCCCACAAATATCGCCTGCGATTCTCTGTATCTGAGTCTTTATAAACGACTTTCCTGCAAGTCATTGGACGTTTATAATTATTTATATCTTTCGTAAAGGATTTTTGGAGAAAATTTAATACGAGTTTTTCTTATCTACTTGACATCATTAATACGTAGTACATATAAGTTTTGTATTTTTATTTTATATATTATATACAATTATATTTATTATATTATTATTTATATCTCGTACATTCCGCAGGAATTACAAAAATATTTAAACAATCAGTTATTTATTAGATGCATTAATAACAGGGATCATGTTTAATTTATATCATATGTTTATGCTGTTCATGCTTTACATCAATTTTTCACTAGAATTATGTTCGCGATAGGTATATTAATAATGTTCAATTTTCAGGCGCAAGTGTGGAAATTTATGTGAGTATAGTTCTTTTAGCATGACTCTGTGCCCCATTGGTGCAGTAGGTTCAATATTTTCTTATCTTCTTGTATATTAATTCATTTTTATTCCTGCGGAAAGTTAATTAATTTAACAAGAACTCGCGTGCACTTAATACACATAACGTGTAATACAAGAGGAGCGTGACACGTAAGGTAGCGTAATAAATATGATGGTATCATGCAAACATGACATGTAACATACGATATCGAATATTATAAAAATTGTATCATCTGTTAAGTCTCACATAGATAAACAGTAGCGCAGATGGTAGGAGCGAAGAGTTTCATACACTTTCCCTTTTGTCGTGGAACTTTTACCGATTCAACTTTAAAACAAGAACAATTAAGCAACGAAACTAGTTTTTCATTGGTTGGCGGGAGAATCGTCGAGTTAAAACTTTCTAATTCCTTTCGTCGTTAAAATCACTGTCGCTTCTTTCTTTTTCTCGATCTTTTTCCGATCCTACGAACGCAATTTCATCAATCCTAACTTCCTCCCGATAATTCGCAACGTTTAACACGTTTCTCGCTTCGTAAACTATCGATACCTCGCGATGCGATTGAAAGAAATACAATTTTTATTGGCCAAATGAAAATACATATTGCCAACAATGTAAATCCTGGCATCTATTTACAACGTGATAACTGAAGCAATGACAGAATTACGTAAAAATTAAGATATATCTTGAGACACGTATGAGAAATTTTAAGTCCCTTGGTGTACAGGGTGAGTCAATAGTAACTGTTATTTATTTTATTAAAATAACTCGTTACCTATTGGTTGTATTAAAAGAAGTTTTAAATGAATAACATCTTACTTTTCCTTAGATATCAAACTGATTCGGTTTTTTAACTTTTTATTCTAAAAGTAGTCTAAAAACCACATCTCCAACTGAGTATATATCCTATTATCGCACCATACTTTGTCAAGTATGTGATAAAAATTTACTGTGATAAAAAAAAACAAAGGAAAGATGGCATTAATATTATATACTGTGTCTGCTTTCGATCGTTGCAGTATCAAGAAAATATCCTTGTAAAAGAAAAACAAAGTATTATTAGTCCATTGAGTTTAATGACAGAATATTTCCCGCCCACGAATGCTACGAAGTTTAAAGAATTGAGAACGATGCTTAGTCTTCTAACAGTTCAAAAAATTCCGATGAGATCCTGAAACGAATAAGCTTCGAGGAACAAATAGAGTGTGAAATATACGAGGCAGGAGAAGGATGAGAGCGGGATGGTTCTTTCATTAACGTTACAGGACATGGAAATTCCAAATTAAATATTTTCCTTTCATAAAACTCTACAGCCACCGTTGTAACATTCGAACGTTTCTCTTTCCGGCAAGTACAAAGCGAACTTCAGCAATTTTACTCGGCTACGTCTGCCATAGACAAAGAATATCCAACGCGTATGAAAGCAATAGCAAGAGCATCCTCATTAAATCTGTGCTGCCGAGCAATCAGCAGATCTGTCATCAGCACTCCTTTTATGGTGAAATTCCGACCCACGTTTCCCATTCTCATTACTCTTTCCATTGAGTAATCTTAAAACTGGTCCCGCCTTTCCGTATTAACGGCAAATCAGTCAGCGTAAGCGACTTTTTAAGAGGAAAGAGAGCGAATCTAAAGCAAGAAATATTCGTCTGGTTCTCGTCTAACGCGATTTATGTACGCGTTCGTTTCGCCACAAGCTTATGGTGTTGCGCCGAATTGCTTATAAATTGCTAGATCGTTTCAATAACATTTATTAGCCGATAAATTATTGTACAAGAGGATTTTCCTAATAAAAATCCAAGCTAATCCTGTATAACTAAAACTGTATAGCTAAACCTGTATAAAAATAAATTCCGCAATGAATTCTAAAATAAATTGAAAATAATATCTGCTAACTAAAATCCAACCAAGATCAATAAAATTCTATTCCTTCGAATCTAATCAACTCCGACTTATACACAGCACGATCTATTTCCGGTTTCTCGAAGGAAATTTTGCCTGCATTAGAAATTTCCAAGATCTCTATCTCGATATAACGACGAAATTACTCACTGACACTGTACCAACATAGATGCCCAAGTACAACGCACTTGCTTGTAACCATGCGTATTTACTCCTCTCTAACGCGTGTCTATTTTCGTGAAACGCGAGTTATTAGCAGAGTGGCGAACCAAGCCGACGATGCTGTGTGGCATTTGTTGTCTGCATGTAATAATAGTTCCCCTAACGATAATATTTGCGGCAACAAACAAGCGTACACCGAGCACGGGCGTCTTTAACTCAAGAACTCGGCCGGCAACCCTCGCGAAAACCTTGTTACCTCCATCAACGAAATATTAGAGTGGTCAGTAAATTCTTCAGGCTGCGTAAACTTCAGTCTCTCTCGTATTTTCCAGGCTCTTTCACAAACTGCAGGGAATTTTAGGGTCGACGAGTGTCTTTTACCGAGAAACGCTTTTTCCGAGTAATCTGGGTTATCGTTGCAGTTGAAAACTTTGGTTTTCTTGCAGCGAGTAAGCTTCAATTAGAGGAAAATGTGGTTTTTAGAATAGAACGTAGGATGAAGTTCGTATTGTCGTGACTGTGGAAATATTCCGAATTATTCATTTATTCGTATATTTTGGAATAACGTGAGCGAGCAACTTTAGCGTAATTTTTTATATTCCATCATTTTTTATCGAAACGCGTATTCATATTTGAAGTTGAATATAAAAACGCATGATGAGAGATACGAGTATGGAAATATTTATAAATTTGTTGGAGTATCCTGAAATCTAATAAAGATCTAATCTAATAAAGATCTAATTAAAGCGTGTTTTCCTAATTTCAGATGTAATATGCAAGAGTAATATTGTTAGAAAAATAATATAATTTGTGTTACATGAACGCAACAACTAAATGAACAAAGTGATCGTGAGAATATGGTAAGTAAATAGGGAAATAGAAAATTCGAAAGAAATAAAGATAAATTTGCCTTTTAATAGTTTGCGACAAAGGTAACCAAACAAATTTATATCGTGACAATTCGCAGAATTTTTATTCTCAGTGGAACTTCTTCTAGACAAGAATAAACCTTTTAAAACAGTAAGTTAAGAGACTCGTTGAGAAAGTAGAAGGAAAAGTGTGAATTACGCGTTAATGCTCGATCATCTGAAAGTTGTTGCATGGTAGATAAGCTCATCTTGAATATTCAACGCGAGTTTGTTTATTAAAAAATTAGCTAGGCAAATTTTGGCGAGATTCTTGCAGATAGAACTTGAAACTTCGTTATTAAACCCTAATGTAACTAAATGCCGGTGAAACTTTGAAGTAAACGCGATATCCTCCTCGTCGAACTTTACGCACCCTTACCATCATGATCGTATATTACAGCAACTTACGTAAAACTAGGCAATGAGTAATAAACAAACAAGAATAAAATTTAATTTACTCGAATAATATTTAAATTTAATTTCTCCATTAATCGTTTTACGATTTTTAAGATTTATTTCGCTATGTACTATCTTAATCCTTCTTGCATAACGTTACGTAGATACAATAATATTATTAGCAAGAAATTACGGAATAGTAGAAATATTGCAGCAGGTACCGTCATTTGTAAGTAGATATAGACACATTTGTTGGGTCTGCTACATTGTGATATTAATAGTAGATTCTCGAAACACGAGCTTTCTCCGAAAGAGAAAAGGTAAAACGAAATTTGATATTCCCTGTTTATTACGTAATTTGTGACATACAATTGTAAAAATAAATTATTTCGATCATATAGTTGCAAAGACAGAAGATGAGAGCGAAAGTTACGAATAGTTGGAATCGAAAGAATAAAGTCGTGAAAATAGAAAGTTATGGAAATAGAAAGATACTTACGCTAAAATTACGTAAATAATAAATCGGGAAAATAAATAAATCGGCATATTACAATTACGAGTGAAAAGAAAAATACAGAAATTAAATGCGAAAATGAAAGATGAGAAAATTGAGGTGACGAAGCTGCGCAAATTAAAAATCGCTGGAATAAAATACGATAGTAAGATAATTACAGAAATAAAAAAAAAAATTGCGAGGATACAATTAACTAAAAAACACTAACGGAAAAACACTTCGATAATTAAAATTTTCCGCGCATCTATGCGTTCTATATAGTACAAGAAATAATGCGCGAGATAAAATAACGAAGCCAAATATTTGACAATTTAACAAGCATAAAATAGCAGCCAGTGGTATCAATATTTATTAACTGAATTTCGAAAATTAGCTTCTGAATAATACTTCTAATTAATTCTCGGGTTGATTGAACGCCAACAAAGATTTATCCGGCACCGTACAACGATTGCTGTTAAATATTAATTAACGAGGCGCTTGACGTGAGCATTCCCGCATTAATAAAAATTGCTCTCATTATTATTATGCGCTAGTTCGAAGTTCAGTTATATCTCGTTATCTCTGATTCGCCGTGTAACGAAACACAAATACGAAACTTAATATTTATTCATACAGAGACGGTAAACCACATAACGTGACTACCCTTCTATTAATATATTCATGGTTAATACACCAATAAATATCTTTCTTAATTTCTCTCGTAAATGACATGACAAATTTTCAAGAATATTCAAGACGGTGATATCTAATTTTCCTAATAAATTGAACGATATCAGAAATTTTTAAGAATATTCATAATGAAAAGATTAAATTTTTCTTACATAATTTTTAAAATAATTTGAATAATTTCATAGATTTTGGAGAATATCCAAGATAACGAAGTTAAATTCTTTCTATGTAATTTTTTTTATAAATCTACAAGGTCACCTTCGATTACTTTATGCATAAATCTATAGTCTTTTTCCTAAATATATACCGCAAGTATATATAATATATAGTTTTATGCATAGTTTATTTAACAAAGTTAAACAGAGCAGTTAATGTCAAGGGTTAATACAAAGGGGTCGGATCGCTATTTCTGAAACCTACTTTAAGGGTTAATCAAGCTCTTCCACTGTGTCTATTGCAAATTCAAATTCGATAAGAATATTTTCTAATATCAACGATACTCCTTCCTATTATCATTCGAATGTCTCACTTTATTAAAACGGATGATATTATTTATGCAATTGGCCCCTGTTGGACATTTATTATACGTGCGTAAGTCCAACATCGTGCTAGAGCTTACGCGGTTTATAAATACTTAGCTAAGCTTGAATATTCAACGTCCTTCCACCCTACGACTATTTCCGTATCGAAAACATGATTTGCGTATTATCCAGATGACTAACAGAATTTCCATGATAAGTTTGGGCAATTACAACATGGACAATTATCCAGAAAAATTCTATACTTTTAGGAAATGGACCTCCTTTAAGCTTGAAACTACTCAAAAATAATTGCAGGAATTGATTACATAGTATTAGTTTTAAAGGTGCACTTCATATACAAACATATCAATATTAATGAACTTCATAAAGTATTACTTAATCATCGAAAGAGGAATCTTATTTACTGATAATTCTAATAATTATTCATCTAATCTAATCTCTCTAAATATTCATAAACTTCATACAGTAATAGCTGATATCGTTGAAAAAATCTACTCATAATTAGAATAATCAGTAATCTAATCTAACCTAACCCAAGCTAACCTAGCGTTCACTACGATGGTAAATGGATCACGTCGATTGCAAGGATAAGCAAAGAGGTTCTATTCTGTATGTATTTGTTATACATACGATCACATGTGTGCGATTAAAAAGTTAAAAAAGGGGGGAGGAGGGACCAGATCGTTATAGTCCAACTGTAGGTAACAAAAATGGAGAAAAATGAAGCTGGGAAAAAGTTTGAGCGCATTTCCTTCGTTGTAAATTACGGTCCACGGGGTTTTTAAAGAGCGCCGCGGCCGCGATATATTTCATTTCCTAGTGAAAGGAAGAAAGTTGCGTAAATGTCGGCACAGCCATGGGCAAAAAGAAGCTTAACGCCCGGCAACTTTTGTAATTACGAGTGTCGTCGAAAAAGAAAAATCCCGTCGCGAGGAAAACAACGGGTCAACTCGATTAAACGTTTCGCGCTAATACGAAAAAAATCGAATAAAGTCCTCTTTTATTTCTCCTTAACAACTATCAATTTAGATACTCCTTTTTATCCACGTTAGATACTAAACCAAAATTTCCCGCTCTTTTCGCGACTTTCCATTCATTGGTTAATCTTTTTTTTTTTATTCAATTTTGGGAACTAACGTTTGTACTAGGTATTAGTATGGATTTAAGTTAATTGTGGAAACTAATATTTTTATACTATTTATGCATTTAGTCATTATAAGTAATTACAGCATTCAGGATATTTCCAATTTCCCTGAATAAATTATAGAAACTTAAATTACAAGTGAAAATAAGCAAAATAATTCGTATGAAGTATTAATGTAAACACTATGTTGCGAAGTCATAGTACGTAGCAATAGATTCTACATTATGGAGTACGAAAAATTATGTTTACTTTATGATTAGTAAAATTAAGTTCTGATGTTAAAATATTACGGTACATAAGCTTGATATAAATTTGAGAACAACGTTGTATAGCATTTATTACATGCCTAGTGTTTTATGAATTTAAGTTTCTATAATTCGTTATGTTAATTCGTCACATATAGTTGTTTCTAAAAATTGGAAACAAACTGTATATGTCTAGTAAATCTACGATAAGAATCTTCGATTAATTGAAAAATAAAAATTAAAACTGCATGTGTAAGTAAATTAGACAGGAGAGTTCGTGTTGTAAATTACAAATAATAATAAATCTAATAGCGATACCTGTAATAAGTAATTGAACAAACAAGATTAATTCCGATGGTATAAACAAATATAAATTATAGCTGGTTATGGTATCAAAAAGTATAAAAACACTAGAATAAAAAACAAATATTTTTGTACTAACTACGCTACTATGAAAATAAAATTGGATATCGTTACCCGTTAAATAATTCTTATAAATGTCGCGTATGAGCAAAATCACGATTGAATATTCCGGAATAATTTTCGTATTTACGTTCCTCGTCTCGGTATCCTCTATACAAAGCAGTATAGAACACGTGTATATTACGTAGCCTAACAACACATCGCCTATCTCGACAAAAACATAACACGCGAACACTTGTTTATACCATCGAGTCAACCTCGAAAAAAAATCTAACCTCTGTTACCGTGGCAAATGGCAATTTTAGAATAACTGCGTCGTCAGTCTCCGAAACTACACTATCAAATAAATACAAATCAAACATACATATCAAATAAAACAAAATACCGTGGATACATTGCGTGAAGGATTAGTTCGATCCTAGTCACGTGACTACGGTTCGAAATCAATGGCAGCTGAGATCTTTCGACTTTATTCGCGCAAAACGCGTCACCGCGATTCGATCGATACCGGCGGCGTACCGATAAATAAAAGACATCGCACGAAAGAAACCGACGAATAAATAAAGTTAAGAAAAGTAAAACTGATATTAGACTTGCCAATGAAGGTTAATCCAGCGTGTCGATGAACGTGTAGAAGACCACCACTACGACGACCACGACGACGACAACGACGACGGTGAAACACTGATTGATCGACTTTTGACTCGACAACGTGGCAATCGAATAAGTTCGCCAGGTTGTGGTGTCGGTGGATGGGTCGATTGGGTTAGGTCGGTCGGTCGGTCGGTGGTAAAAGAGAAGAGAGAGAGAGAGAGAGAGAGAAAGAACAGGTATAGGTTCTGGACCTGGATGATGGTACGTGGTGTAACAGGGCCGGGGGCTGACGCGACACTGTTCGCGGGCGCGTATACACGCGCGCTTCATGCGCATCCTGCTCGCGCATCCGGCTTCATCATGTGCGCCGACCGATATAGCCAATCCCGGAACCGCGATAAAGGACGAGAGGGAAACTCGAATTTCCAAACTAGAGGGATGGTCTATCGCGCGCCAAATTTCAAATAATATACTTCTGTATGACATAAATTATTCTATTAAACAATGGAGAACGGAAGAATGTTTACAGGATAGATGATACGGAAAACTCTACAGTTGCGGAAATAATAGTTATCATTATAAAATACAATTAAATTATAAATAGATATAATATAGATGACTGTTATCGACAAAGTAAAAAATGTTTAATACAACAAAATTACTATTATTGTAGTATAGCTATTATATATAAGTATAAATTCCAAACTTTCTCTTGTCTGCCACGATATCAATTACTATTATGTATTCATATTACAGTACATTTTATTTATATAAATTATATGGCTTCTTTAAGGCATTGAATTTTAATACAGCAGAAGACTATAGTTACGCAGAAATTAATTACATGCTTTTGCTTGTCCTTCTCTTGAACATGTATTAGTCTATGACAAAACAAACAGAATGGGATATATTATAAACCACGTTGCTTCGAGTTATCTTAACGTTCCAAGGTGCACTGATAAAATATCTCACTGCGCATACATAAGTACTAAAAAGCCAAGGCACTTTTTATTCTACCATGCAGCAAAGAAATACGATGTCACATCAGAATCACACTAAAACATATCCCACGACAAATTCTATTTTAGTGCTACGTTAATTTATACTACAAATTAAACCAATTAGATAATCGTACTAAAAAACTTCTATTAAATTTCTGACGTAAAATTGATAAAATATGTGTCGCTATAAAAATACATTTCCATTTTCCATGGTTGTGGCTTTCAATCCAGCAGAACGATATAAAGATAAGATAGAACAAACAGGACTGAATGCAACGTGTATAAATGCAAAAGTAACGTAGGTTGGCCGAAATTATTTCGAAAAAGCTGACCAATATATGCATGTTGCAACGTTAATGCTGAATTGTCAAAGTAGGAGAGACCAGAGACAGGAAGGAAAGATTATGACGCCTGTGAACTTTGGCCAGCGGAATCTCGATTAAGATCAACAGAGGAGGTCGGTCGCAACAGGTGAGGTCGCACGCTTCGCAGGAACACCGTGATCTTCCTTTCGATGTGCATACAGTTCGACTCTCTGTCACACGATAAAACTTCGCTGCAAAGGGAAACAAGATTGAGATAATATTTTTCGGAATACCAAGCTCGTCCCTTGTCTCTATAAAGTAACATCTCGTGGAAATTTCAGATCTTTTTAGGATGATATTTTGTGACTGCTTTAGGTTACTGGAGACCGGAGCTGGGGAAGTTTTGTAGAGGTATTACGTGAAAATTTCAGATTTCTTTGGAATGACAGTTTACAAACGTTCCAGATTTCCTTGAAATAAAACTATAAATATTTGGTACATACTTCTACATAAAATTCGAAAGAATTATTTGATAGTTTTGCCTGTAGCTTCTATTTCTGACATTGTGAAACGTTATAAAAGTTCCGAATCCTCTCAACGTGAAATTTGATGAACATGACATTTCTTTAAGTCTTGACCTATTCTACTTGTCTCCTTTTAGAGGTTTTTCTCTCAAAAAATTAATACCTACAATGATCCACAAAATCACTGTTTTAATAAATTCAGAATCCAAATCTTTTTTACCGATAAGACGGTTTTAAAAATTGCAAGTACCCTTGTTAACTGAAAGAACATATCTTTTTCAATGACGTAGGATGGCATGCAAGATGCACAAACAGCCTGTAGGTAGGAAGTTCTCAGAGTTACGAGAGAAACATTCTAGTACTCTAGAGATTCTTTACTTTGCATTTTTGCCAAACATAAGGTAGCCTTGACGGATTATTCCGGCGGGAAGTCGGCGGGGTAAAGAAAACGGGAATATTTGTTGGCCGATAGCGCAAATGCAAAAACTTTTGAAATGGAAGCACGATATGAAATCTCATATTTATCCTGATTTTCTGCTTTTCAAACACTCACATCAACGTCTACTTTCATAAAAACAACATGAAAGAACAAAAGATATTAGATGATATTATCTACCCTGTCCATTTTTGACTGTACCGACATCACAAGTATAACTTACCAATCTATTAAACGTTAAAAAGGAATAAATTATTATGGATGGAACATATTTTTATAAACTAAACAAAAACATTAAAAATATCCGTTCATTTACAATCGTTAAAAGCATGATCCTAACATAAATCTGGCATCAATTTTCTATAGATTTGAATGCTCTATAATACACAAATACAGGAAATAAATCAGAGTATATCATACTCGATACAAACAAAATGAAGCACGATGAATGAAATAAAACTGCTAGGTAATAAAAATATTCATTCATTGTCAGTCGCTAAAAGCACAGTTCTATCATAAATCTTTCATTAATTTCCCATAGATCTGATATACTACAATACGTAAATAAACAGAACAAATCAAACCATACGACACACAGTAGAAACAAAGTGGAATACATTGGATTAGCACAAAAAAGTTGATAAAGGTTCGTTCATTCATCTACCTACGCTTGTTAAAGGTAAAATCCTCTGAAACAAATTTGGAGGAAACTTTTTCAATCGTTGAAATAGGGTCCCGTTGCAAATGCGCTTGCATCGAACAGAAGCGGTGTAAATCGAGACATACCCTGGAGAGCGACCGAACGAAGGGATAAGAAAGAGAAGGAGGAAGCAAGAGCGTGAGATCGTCAGGAAAACAAGGCAAACGCGAAAGCGTGGTTCCCTGGCAACAGGTGAGAGAGTCGGGCGACGAAAAAGGCACGTAACTTTTCGCTAGGTCGGCTTTCCACGGGCCTGAATATCGATGCCCGATTCCTAGTACCTATCGTTCCCTGAACCTGCTAAAACTTCCACGCTGTTCTGGTCCACGACTTTTAACCGTTAACTTCTCTATTTTTTCCACCTCGGCCGTACAATAAGGAGCACACGAGTGGACATATCGGAAAAGCGGCTACTTTGTGTTTGCTGATATGCTTTGAAAATGGGAAACGTCGCCTACGAATGGCTTGTTAAAATACGTTCATTATCGAAAATCGCGTGTAAGTGACAAGCCGATTTTCACAACGGAATAATACCAACGTAAATGGTCGTGATAATATTAAATCGCTGGTAAATTACGAGGACTGGAAGAAATATATATTATATATGTATTTTATTTAAAATTATTATTTTTGCTGATGGATAATCCTCGTATTATTATTGGTATATTATGTTTTAACACATCTATTCTTTAGTTATGTTCCTTCTTTTCGGCTATAAGCTTGTATGAAAAGTTGATATCATAGGTACGAGTAAATTGATATTTTGCTAATTATTTTGACGATATCGACTAGTTTCCTGCATCGAATTCTACGTTTAATGTTAAGAGCTTTAAAACATTTCTTTAATCTCATTTATATATTCATTAATATACCTCATTAATATAATATGTAAAATTATATTAATATAATTAATATAATTTTGTATAATGAGATTATTATATCAACTTTTACATTAACATTTTATATTAAGCTTTCATATATTAAGGTGTAAATATTATTGTTTCCATATCTTGTATTTCCTTTTTATTATTTTCTGACGTCTATTCCTTTATTGCTACTATTTTAGATGTTATTTAGTTAGATATTGTTAACCTATGATGAGAATTTTATGATACACTTGTAATTGTTTTAACGTCATTATATTTTAAACTTGTTCTACTATTTTGTTTTTCTAATACATTCGCTCCTTTAACGTAATTCGGATATAATAAGAGGAATATATAAATAGTATTTATATAAATATAAAAAAGTTTCAAATATCTTTGAAAACGTGGTAGAAGTATAAAGAGGTAAATGAAAAGTATGGGACTGCTAATAACAGTAAATACTACCGTATTTGTCAACAATGTAACGCCAGTCTCCCTGTCATTTCTCTCCATTCAATTGATTATTTAAATTGATATTTAACCCTGATACAGTATAATATAAAAATCCATAAAGAAATATCAAAATATTGATACGATATAAAAATATCAATTTTATTTACAACATCATTCCACTTGAAGAAAATATCAAGTAAACGGTGCACGACATTTTGATTGAATTCTAAAATCCTTGATTCAAAGAAGTGTGTCAACTCCAGTAACCTCTGAACTTTAAAACTTGCTCGTCGTCCATTAAAATCTGTAATCACGTTTATGCGAAAAACGAAATTCAATTTAAACATTTCTCCTACGTTAAAGTCATATGTGTGTAACATTACACTTCGTTTCGGAGGATGAAATTTCTGTCATTAAAATGTATGAAACTTTTCAATATTCAGAAGTTATCGAAATGTAAGAATTTTTCTATCGTATTTCACTGCTGAGTTAAAGAATATTAAAATTTAATAAGAACATCAATTATTTCATTTTCTTGAGTTTCATCCTTAGAAGCAACTCGACTCCATTAAATTGCCAACAATACAATACAATGAAGGCTATTAAATTCCGAGATTCATTCGTAGAAACAATATCTTCTTACGGTAATCTGTGCAATCCCCGTTGAATCGTTCCGCGCTTTTCATAATTTGATTTCAACGATATCCTTTAACGCTATTTTTACCTCCGATCTCTGATCTCATCGTTCGTAGCTCACCTTTATCTTCGAAGAAATAAGTAATATAGCATTACGTTCTCCGTGCAGTCGCCGTATAATGAAATTGAATTATCGTGATCAATTTAGATATAGATAAACTGGAAAATTCTTTGATATTTCACTAAAACGGAATTCCTCAACCTACTCTCTTTCCTTTTCCTCCGCAATTCACACGAGGATTTAAACCAGCAAATCTCTAAACAAACAAAGAATACTACAATGCTAGACACGAGCGAAGCACCCCATTAACACCCTAACACGAGAATCCCAGTGAAATCCAAAAGAAGAGCAAACCACATCCCATAAACGTTCCAACTAACCACGAAATCCACTCACCCAGACCTCGACCACATTCGCTTCATTGCCGAACCCTAAACAGCTACAAATTACAGCAGCGTCGAATAAGAAGAGAAGTGTGCTCGTGGTCAAGAATCCTGGCTATATCATGAAAACAAAGAGAGTAAACATGAAGAAGACGAGAAGAGGAAAAGAGAAACGAAATATTTGACATCCAAAAGAGCGTTTAACCTGAAGAAGCGACCCGAAACGTTAACGAAACGTCGGAACGAAACACATACTGATAATAACAGCACGATTTGAGAACCATAAAATACGTTAGTTGATCATCGCGAAAATTAAAAATCGAGAAGACTAAAGGACGTCGAAAGGCTCGCTAAGAGTAAAGAGCGAAGAACACGTGACACGTACATAGGTTCACACGTGCGAGTGTATCAACGCGGACATTAAAGAGCCTCTCGCAATATCGGAGGAGGCACAAGGACAGAGAGCGAGCGGGCCAGGACCTAGAGGATACGGAGAGTGTAATGTAAACTAATTAGCAACGAGTCTACGGCAATTAAGGACGCTGGAGTGCCTCGCGCTTGATGCTCCGCCAACAGGTCGTGCCAGACAGCAACCAGCCATTGTCGACCATGCCTCTGCGATGTATTCGAGAACACCACCGAGAACACGAGAAACGGTGGTCCGATGCGACGACAGCTACTTTTCAGGGGAAATTTTGGTTTAGAAAAGCGCAAACTGGACCGTTTTGACGGGCCCTGATATACTTACATATATTGCCAAGATGAATATTCCGAGTAATTTAACTTCTACGTATGCATAAAGGCTCGTTCATTTTAGCTTCTCAGATATACATAAAACTGATTTGTTAAATTTCGCTTGAATTTATATTAGTTTTCAGTTTGATGATAAATAAAGAAATATATATAATTACAATTTATGTAGTACTTTATAGAACATTGTTATTAATAAAGCCATAATATTAATATTATACACCGCGTTGTCGATGAAGATTCTGCTGTACGCTGATCACGATGTTGCTTACGAGATCGATGAAATCGATGAGTTGTTTTCTCTATAGTTAGCACAAACTTCTACGAGAATTGACGAAGATTAAGACGAGAGTAGGATGCAAACGATTTGAGGTACATCTTTTAGAGAGAAGGTAATTTAACAAACAAATTACCAAACGTCCCATAAAACATAGGAAACATCTGTATAAGGGTAGCAAACACTCCATCAACATCAGGTTTAACAGCCCTCTTACGCGTCTAAAGTCCTATAAACCCTGGCTCCTATTCCTATCTAGCTACCGATCTCAATCACAGCTCGTAACCCCAAATCGACCTGTCGTTTGCCTTCGGGAACCGCCTTCCACGCACCGTTCTACTCACGTGACTTAAAAGGGTTGCTGGTGACTTGGCCCATTACTTTCGATCCAACCCCTTTAGCCTTTGCTTCTTATTACGATTAACGTGTGTCATCGTCGATACGAAGAGACAGGCGACACGTGTCGTTATTTCTGATGACTGCAATATATAGGTAATACATAGGTGCAGTATATATGTAGGTAATTACATATATAGAGTGTGCTATATAACACAATATTCCTATAGCAGCCGATTTCAACTGGATATTTGAACGCAACAAATTTTAACAAACCAGCACACATTTTTAAAATTCTGCAGATTGAATTTTATGAGAAGATTATCGTAAGTCCATAATGAAATATGATTTAGGTTTTCTTGTAAATGGACTGTCGATATTTATACAAATTCATAGTCACACGAACATGATTAAAAACATCAAAGCCAAGTGAAAAATTGCGCCATCAACTAAATATTACAACGAATGCTGTGCATTGAATATTTTTAGCATTTTTGTGTATTATATGGTTCCTATTTAACGCGGTACGTGTCCCATTACTATGGAAATTACTAAAAAATGGGACCCAGATAAAAGACTGTTCCACCCCCTAAAAGAATTACAACGAATGCTGCATCTCCCATATTTTATATATTTTATGTATTACGGACGATATTATCACGATTAATGAGTATCAACTTTACTTTGCAATTACTAGATTAGGGATTTTTATGCGAATTCGTATTCTCCTGGAACATAATTAAAAAAGGTAAGGCCTCGATAGAAAATTATCTCATCAATTATGCATTATAGAAGGCGCTATACTTTCAATATTCTTTATGCTGCTGTTTTCTATTACATCCATTCCGCGCAATGTTGCGCTTCCAAATTTCCTGCAAATGCATAAAAGTCCACAGTGTAGCGTATTACATACAACATCCATTTATGCTTATTGTATTGTGTACCAAGTGGCCCGTGACTTACGAACGTTGGTGTACACGATCAACGATCATGTTCCCTTATATGGTGGTGCCCACGGGACGTTATACGTCGTGTTATCGACGTACAAAGCGGCTCGAGCTGCCGGCAATCAGACTAACGGGACGCGGATCAGAGTTTGGCTGCGCCGGGGGGCGCAACACGATAATAGGAAAACGCTAAATCGGGAAATTACGCTCGTCCTCCGTACGTCTGCCACACACCTGCCTGATCGATCCTGCAACGCAATTATAGCGAATGAGACACCAGTCCAGAGCCACCACCGAAAATCGCTACCGAAACGCTTGTGGATTTCCTGCCTCGGACCCTTTAGCTCGTTTGTGCGTAGGAGTCGAAGCGGGTTGAAAGGCGTTTGTTCTCTGCGTGGTTAATTGTCAGAATGGGTTGATACAAGAGGAAGTTGTTGAATTGTGAGCGGCCTAAAGCAGCGGATACGAAGGATAACGAGTCGAAGCAAGTTTCAGTTAAGAAATATTTACCGACTTCAAAAATGAATTTTCTGCGCCACCACCGTGGCGACATCCGATCGCCAAGGGTTACAATCTTCCATAAGTGCGTGAGTATCCCAAGCTGGATTTACACCTGTTTAATCGCTGGATCAAATGATCATATTCCAGTGGTTTGACTGGAAATCGGTCGATACCTTCATCGCTTTTGTACCGTTGAAAGTGGTAAACTGTAGTTGCAGTGATTTTACGAAAAAAAGAAGGAAAATGATAAAAGAATGGTACGCGTCAGTCAGCAGTGGATAGTCAGTCCGTGAGAATTATTTGCGTTATTCCAGTTCTACTGGACCAATGTAAACGCAGCCTCAACGTGTTCATAATACTCGCTGAAACATCCGAAAATTACAATTTCCGCTAATATCAACATCCATCATCGACCTAATTTAGATCTCAAAATCTCCAAGCCTTGACAGTCAACTTCGTTAACGTTCCAGGATGGGGAGGAGTGGGGTGTGTTTGAAAGCGCTCGAGAATGCTCTGGCGAAATTCTCATAAGTTCCGTGAACGTTTCGCGAAGAAATATCCGGCAGCGTTTGATCAAACAAAGATCTCTGACGGCAATTGACGAGGGAAGGAAGTGCAATATTCCTTAAAAACTCGGACCCGAAGGGGGATAAATGTTTCTCGTTAGCAAATAAAGGGCGTCAGATTCCGTGGTGCCGAGCGCTGGAGGGAGAAAGAGCGGGAGCCGAAAGGGGGTGGCGGGAGGGGGCAATTTGTAAACTAAAAGTATCGATCGATTCAACGCCGGCTTCGAGGACTTCTCTCTCTCTCTCTCTCTCTCTCTTTCTCTCGTCTGGCGGCTTTAACCTCGCGGTTAATAAGGACTTCATTAAGTTAGCGTGATCCGGAGGGGGTGGAAAGTAGGAGAGCAAGTAGGGGGTGGGTGATAAACCAGAGTAAGGGGATGGAGAAACTCGAGAGAGACGAGTGAGATTGCACGGATTTCGCAGATTATATCGCGAAATTGGCTAACCGGGACCGGCCGGCCGGGTAATCGTGGGCAAATTTGTGGAAAACTCGACATTACAAATTGGAAATAAGAGGAATGACGTTACTCGGCCAAGGAAACCCTCTTAAAAATTAATCCGCGGTTATGGGACTTCCGACTGACGTGCGCGGCCTGGCCTCGTGGCTCGCGACGACGAACGGGTCCGGGGATTAAAATTTGATTGCGCGGTTAAACGTGAAATTAAAAGCGAGAGCTCGACTATGCGTGGAGCAATGAATTGGATGAAGTTTTGATAGATTTCTGAGGGGAGATCTGCTATGTTAATTTAGTGACGATTATTTCCGGTCTTTTTACCGTGAAATATAATAATATCGAAGATACTGATATAGCGTGCTACGATTTTATTGTACTGTACACGTATTGTACTGTGTGTGTTGGAAAAGCACGTGGAAGAATATCTTTATTTTTCACGTTTTATGGTAAAATCCTAAATGACGCTATTAGTTAATTTATTTTTTAAAAATGTTTTCTAAATCAAAGAATTGTTAAATATTTTCGTGATTCACATTTGTGAAATTATACTCGTGTACGAATATGTAGAGAGACATGGTGTTATAAAATTTAGTTCGACCGCGACGAGTGTCTAGTCAGAACTGTCCATTTCCCCTTCTAGTCTTGCGACTCGTATTTCGTCCACATTTTTATTGCATGAATAAATTGAATATAAATTAAATGTAGCTTATATCTTCATATTATTCTAAAATTCTCTGAATATTATTTTAATATTATTCTTAATCTTATCCTGATACTGTTCATTCTTACTATTACATAACAAATAATTCATGATTATTTTTATCCTTAAATATAACATATCTTGATATACGTATCATTATCCTTATATCCACTATATACTATAATTTATTTTACCAATTCATTTCGTTACCACAATTCGTTATCTAAAACAATTTCCTCCTGCATAGGAAAAATAATTCGTAAAATATACACGTACATCAATTTATAAACTGTAATTCTTCTTAATCCCATTATAAAACATCTCTGAAAATATTCGCAAAAATAGGAAGGGTAAATTAATCGTAACTTATCGATAACAAGAAGGGAGCAACTAAAAAAGGTCATCAACCGCGGATATAATATTTTCAGTCGATTAAATAAATAATTCGGTGGAATTCTCTCTCTCTCTTTCTCTCCCGCGAAAGGCAATCGATTTCGACCGGAAGCTGCACGAGAACTTTCCTGACCGGCCAATAATTGTGTGCTTTGTTCTTTGAATTTCACGACGCTTTTCACCCCCTCTCCTACGTCTGGTCCACCGTTTTATCGCCGCCAGGACACCGTTTTACGTAATTCCGTCATTTCCCAACTCCATCCGGGTGAAATATGAAGAATCACGAACTTTCAATTCTACTTTTCGTATTATCTCCACAGCGAAGACTTTCGATCTTCGATCAGAGCCAGCGTTATTAACGTCGCGATTCCACTCCGTCGCAGATTAATGGATTCTTGTTTGTCTATCGGACCTCGTTCAACGCTTTCGCGTTCCATCTATCGTCTTCGTGGGTTCTCACGGACTACCTTCGTAGAACATTTTTAATTAAGATCACGCGAAAAGTGTGCACGGATACCTTTACAGATATATGTACATATCAGAGGGGAAAATGGGACTGGAATTTGTTAAAAGTGGAATTTATCACGAGAGAAATAGTTGCGAGAACGCGAGGTGTTTGTATAGTGTCATGTGTTGTGACAGAGTTGGACAAACGTTATTATATTTCTAACAATTAGTATAATTTTTAATAATTTCTAATAATCTAAAATTGTGGATTTTCATGCGCTTGTAGGAAATTCGAAAGTGCAAAAGTGAACAAATTGCACGTAAAGTTTATAAAGAAAGGATTATAAAAAGACAACGTAACTTCGCAAAATGAATTCACGTTTAATATGAGCAATGAATAATTGTAATATATGGCACGTAATAGACGACAATTATCGTTCTTAAAAAGAAATTTTGGTGTGAAAGTTACTAAAATTCATTAGTGTACAAATCTTAAACTTTTATCCAACCGTATAAAGAATAGAAATAGCGCCTTTGTATAATATTTGGTAAGTGAAACTATTGTCTATCGAGATTCTACGTTTCGAAATATATTCTCTAAAATATTAATTTACACAGAAATCCGCAGTCTGTCAATAATGCATGAATAAAAGATTAGTAAGTTTGATTCGATTATAACGAATAATTAAATAGAAATTGAATATCGGATAGGAATTGATTTTCTCGCTGCTTTTAAATTTGAATATCCTATCCCATCGCAAATACTCAAATCGGCCTATTTTTTCACAGTCAGTTAATAAATACGTCATACGTTACTTGTAAATGATGAACAACATAATATTATTCGTTCTTTCATTCGTTATCGCAATGGATTTTGTCCAAGAACAAACGTTATCTCTTGTCGAATAGACGATGTCTATGCCTGTACGTATCAGATGGTTCGTTAGAAGAACGCATTCTCTAGGGTAAAAGATCGAATGAAAATTTTTACTTCAGAATAAACCAACAGTGATAAATATTCGTGTAAAATAATAATCAGATAATAATATGAAGTAACAAAATAGTAATATAAAAATTGGTATAAACAAAATATAATAAGGAAAATTACACTTTGTGAATTGTGGTATTTTTTTAGAAAATAAGCAATGGAGTGATTAGCATAAACGATCTTTGATCACGGTATTTTCGAATGGTATAATTCCAGACGCACGCTGAGCATCCAGATGCCCGTGTAAACGAATTAACCGCAGCGACAAACAATTTAATTCACTTGGCGGAACTGTACCAACGTCGCCACTACACCGACTCCATCTAATTAACTTATCTTAACATCAGAATGCAGTTACGATCAAACGAGGTACACGCGAGATTGCGCGCCCCTTAAAATTACGTAAGTAACTTATGATTATTAGAACTTTTAGCACCCCTCATCCGTGAACCATGAAACTTCGACGTTCTCCTGGGATCCGGTTAAATAAGTCGGAAGAGAAATTCCTGAATCGTCGCTTTACGACGCGTTCAGTAATTATTTTGATAGAGTTCATTGCAAGAAGAAGCAAAATAGAATATAGAAAATAGAAGATTATAATTATTTAATATGAACTGCAGACTTAAAACAAAGTCATAAAAATTCCTCTTCCTTTTCTGCTAATCTTCTGAAGTTTTTAATTATTTTTATCACGATCACAGATACAATAAAATTTTGTAGCAAGTTTGGAAAATACAATGTGTTTATTAAGGATTAAAGATTTATCAGAATTAATAAAAATATATATCAAAATTATATCATATGTGATTTTTACTTTGAATGTTAGTACATTCGTTCTAAGTAGAAATTTATGAAAATCTCATATAGGAAGTATCCATATCTTTTAATATCACGTAGTTTCGTTCAATGCATTCAAAAGGCAAGAAGAAGCAAATATTAAAATAATAATGCTAAAAACTGACAGCTTTACGTTCCTCGAGGGAAGTTTCTCTATTACGCGGCTGTCTTATTGCGTCATGGTGGTAAAGGTTAACTTTACAGGAGTTAAACTAAGAACGTACATTTCATTTTACTTTTTGCAATAATCTTCATTTTATAACCAGCAACTTCGTAAAGAGAATTGGTGGCTAAAAGCTTTTTTAACCCTGCAAACTTCACACACTCAGCCGACCTTATACTCCCTGGTGCAATTTTCTGCAATTTCCTTTTCTTCAGAGTGCATGTAAAATATAAACAGAATTCTTCTTAAATCAATGTTATTTACGTACTTGTATTTTCAAGAACAATTATAGTGCTAAAGTATATAGTCGAAGATTATGAAATGTTATAAACTAAGGATTTTAAACTGTACACTAAAACTCTTATAAACAAGTAAACTCGAAGACAATATAGCATTTCTGTATTATTTGAGAATCGTGTAAATTAGTAAATTTAAAGATACGAATTCATAGTTCAATGTATTTGTCGTTATATGCCAAGAATTTCAGAAACGCTGCCCAATAACGTTATAAACTAAGAAATTTCAAAGTTCAATTCCACAGCTCAACGTATTTCTTATTGAACTTTAAGAATTTAAAAAAGTCTGGTCTACGAATGTTATCAAAAGCCCAAATTCATGGCCCGATATATTTCCTGTTGGATCTCAACAATTTAGAGAACGTAGTACAAGAATTTATCAGAAGTTCGATCTCGTAGCTCGGTGTATTTCTTGTTGGACTTGAAGAATTTAAAAAACATCGTCTCTGAACCTTATCAAAAGTTCAAATTCGTAGCTCAATGTAAATCTTCTTAGACCTCGAGAATTTAAAATCTTATCCCGAGAGCCTTGTCAATACTTCAAATTCACAGATCGCTGTATTTCCTGTTAAACGCCAAGAATTGAAGAAACATGCTCTGAGAATCTTATCGAGAGCTCGGATTCACAACTCAATGTATCTCTTCGTCGAACACGAAGAATTTAAAAAATGTACTTTAGGAACTTAACACACTGCTACATTCAAAGATTCAAATACCTATCTTAATGAATTTTTCCTTGGATTCCGAGGAATTATATCTACTTATAGCATACATTCTTCATCCAATCTGAAAACCCAGAAACCTAGACGAAAACCAACATGGTTAGCACCACCGTTTCGTTTTCCCTCGGCCATAGAACCAAAGATCGGCAAGGTTGAGAGCCAGAAACGATTCATTCCATTGCAGCACCCTATTAAGCTCGGTTTATCGTGCATATCCGTATTTGTGCAAGTAGTAATATCGTGGTTTGGTCGGGCCGGATGGAACCAAGAGACGGAAGGGGAAGAGGAGCAGCATTATTTCACACATGCCTGTTCGCTTAGACCTGAAAACGGACTGTACACGGCCAGGTCAGGGACTGTACCGTCTGCCTCTCCAATCTGCAGGCTATTGTGACACTCCTCTAGTTCTCTGACTCCCTCTTTCCATCCCCTTTTTCTTCGACCATGCCCCCTTCCGTACTCTACTCTCACCTCTCTTCACCCCGCTTTACTTCTGCCCCAGCCTCTTCTTCGCCGCCCCCTACGAGTTCTTCTTTCGCTACCCTTCCTTTTCTCTTCTTCTGTCGTCGCCTGGCTATGAGAGGAGCGTGCATACCGGGCCACACTTTGCCACCAGACGGCCTGCTCCCTTTTCTCCTGGTCCGGGAGACTTCGCGTCAACGCGGACATTATTTACGGTTTCCTTTCCGAATGTATTCCGGCATCCTCCGTGTCTCGAAACGCGACTGACGTCAGTTTTGAATTTGTAGCCAATGCGGACGGGCGGGGAACTTTGGTTCGAAGTTTCAAAGTTTCACGCGTGTTTTGGCGATATGGTTCATTTTCCAGAGAAATATATTCGCGGCGGATTACAATTGACACGCGATCCTAACTGAACTTTGCGTCTTCCCATAAGTAACGTGGCTTGCCGGAGGAACAAGTTTCAGACAATGGAAGTAGATACTGGAGGATTTTTGTAAAATTGAAACGGGGAACTGAACGGGACGAGGTAAAGAATTATAAAAATTCATCGATAATTAATCGTCAATTTTTTGTATTTTCAGACAACCCTAATAATTTTGCAACTAATAATTGTCTAAATATTTTAATATTTATATTCTTCCTTATTGCAATTTTGTAAACCGTCAAAGCGTTTACAACAGAAATTCCCAACAGGAGTTGAATGCCAAGTTTTCTAATTGTGGTGGCATAAAAAACCATTTGGTCGGAATAATCTATACCACACTTTCCTTCATTATATTCAACAACAGCTAGTGGTTTTAATGTTGCGAATAAACAAAACGAAAGATCATTCTTGAGACCACCACATGAGCGACTAGTATGAGCACCTAACAGAGAACGCTTGGTACTACTGCACGCGTGGCCTGACGGAGATTTCTTTGAAAACACGCATGGCAGTGAACGTGTTAAAAAGGAGGATCATGAAGTCCATTAAGTTTGTACTACATGATTCTTACTTAGTTATTTCACGAAAAATAGATTGCTGATCTATGAACTTGCAATTTGAACCTTTAAGTTTATTAATATTAATAGGATTTAATGCAACTTTTAATCGGTGTTCTTCTAAATTCTCGAAATTTAACCTGATACAAATACGTGAAATATTATAGCACATCAAATCAATATATTATTTTTATTCTAACAATGATACTGTAAATAAAATATCTTTCGAGACTCATATTAGACAATTTTAAAAAGAAACAAAAATGTTGCTGACGAAACTTGGAGCCATAGAGGTCCAAAATTTCCAGGAATGTTTATGATAGCGAATAGAATATATAAAAGGCAGATTGCTCGAATTGACGGTGTAGCATATCTATTTCTACCTTGCTTACCGCAGAATTGACACAGCCGAATTTTGCCGTATCAATCGACGAGCTTTTTGCCCGTTTGTCTATGGTCGCGTCACGTGCGCACCAATTGCCCCATCGCCACATGATAAACGACGGAGAAATTTCCACGCTGACGACCGTGCATCGATGGGGTCCCATTTGTCACGGAAACCTCATCTTTTTTCAACAACACCGGTTTTCCATCCGAATGGCTTGTTGCCATTCGCTGCAGCAACAGAAATTGCTCTTTACAAGTCACGAGTTCTGTTTCCATTGAAACAACAAAGTAATCCTCAATAAGAATCTACGTACACGCGAATAATTTTCAAACGAACGATTTTTACCTACTTTTTCCATCGTGTGCTCGTTCCTTTCTTTTGTTTCCTTTCGTACCATACGCTTCGATTAACCGAACGACTGTCTATCGAATTTCGACAGGTAGATAGCTTTGTTTCGTTTTTCAAACATAAAAATTTGCTATTAGGATTATTATTCATTAGCAGATCGTTGATATTTATGCAAATTCAGATTTTTATAGACACGAACGAAGATCTAAAACTGTCCTAAATATTTAATTACAATAGCTGCTAAATTTTTCGTATTCCATCTACTAGAAACGCATAATGATTCGCAGTCTGTCCATTAGAGATAATTAATAATTCTAATATTATAATGATATTTGCAACAGACTACGTCGCTTCTATGGGCAACGATTATCAACTACAAACGCAAGAGAAATCTATCGATGCGAGCGAAAGTGGACTCTGTCTGGAAGAATTATAGATATACGTAAATGTTAAAAGCAGTAATTAAGTTTCTTCTATCTCTTCGTATCATACTTTGCTTTCAATGCAGAAGATAAATGACCATTGCTCATTTCTTCCACTCGACGATTTTATATCTGATTTATTTGTACTCGTATCCACTGGTAATACGACATTCCTTTCGACGATTCCTATCATATAGAAACACTATTTTACCGTGAAAAATACAAGTACCTTGGAAACTTTCGCGAAAACCTACCGATTGTTCAGCATTACGTAGTAGAAGCACTTTTCTGAACTTCCATATGTTCGATCCTTTCTATTCAACACACTTTCGACAATACATTCAGCCACGGATTAAACCGAGGGCCAGCCATTTCTAAACTCCTTTCTTGTTCACAGGTGAAAATTTAAAACGTTCCCATGAGTTTGTGTGGAAACGAACAGTTTACTTTACCGCCGATGTCTCGTTCCAGCGTTTTCTATTTCTTCCAATAACATTAAGACTTCATCATACGACTGATTCGAGCAAAAATTACAAACCGCTTATTAACGGTGTATTATTATTACTACATCGATCAGATTTCTTTGCAAAGGATTTTTATTTCGCTCAATATCGATCACTAAGAGGCATCAGATAGTAATAACAAGTTAGCCTAAGATGAATGTGCATGTCCGCCTTTTTCTTGCATCGCTAAATTTAGATTAATGAACGAAAGTTTACGAGCAATCGCACGAACGTAAGATTTATTGAGATTTATCGATGATGTTTCCTTATTGCTCGATGTCTTCAATTTTATACAAACGAGCATAATCTTCACCTCATAACAATTCCTTTTAGAGGAGATTCTGGTAAAAATTGAATAACTTTCTAGGAAAACAGAATACCAAGGCACGAGTCTACTCTCTGATAGTAAATTTCAAGTATTACGTTCATGCATAATATTTTACGATATTTTTCCATAATATTCTGTAATATATCACGTGAATTAATACCTCGCGTAATTAATATTTTGCGATATATCGCGTAAATACTTTACGCAATTTATTACGCCAACTTTTTAATTTACAAACGATGTCTACGATGTACATATTGATCCTTTTATATTTTCATTTCCTTATTTTCATGCAGCATAATTTTCATGGTTATTCATCGGACACGGTATCTTCCGATAGCTAATAATATCAGGAAAATCTGCACGCCCGAGTAATTGCATCTACCATCCGGTTGGTGGAAGAAAAATAGTTAAACGAAATAGATGACCGGGAATGCTTCCCTTCCTTTCATCCATTTTTCCCGGTTGGAAAATAGAGTTCGGTTGTAGTTGCCACATAGTTGAGGGGAAATTGAAAACTCGCGCGCCGGCTTGCTCGCAGAAAGGAAAGGCCGTTTCGATGGAAACTTTGTTGGGAAAGTAAACACCGTCTGGACGGAGCTGTATCTGTAAAATTTGATAGTTAATTCCGATTCGACGACTTTTCATCCAGCTTTCGTGCCTCTTGATGAGCCAGCTCTTCAACGGATCAAATAAAACGTAAAATCGACGTATATCAACACAATTCTCTCGAATAAATATATTTCCACTAAAGCTAGCTGTCAAGCTTAAACCCCTTCAAAAAGTCAGTTTCATCTGAAAACGAAGCAAGAAGAAAGCAGTCCCGAAAAGGAAACAAGACAAGCTCCTCCATTTATCTCTCTCTCCTACAGAAAACTTCCTAAGTGAAATTTATTTTTTCAGATATATTTCCTCGCTATATATCAGATCTAACTGCCCTCAAAAGGCGAATCTTAGTCTGAAGCATACCATAAACAAAACGTATCCAGGAAGCAGATCTTCTGCTTGAAATTAATCTTTTAATTCTAATATACTCGCACAGGATCTGTCTATTAAGCCCACCACTTTCTAAACCATCAATCTCGCCTCAAAACGAAGCAAAGGCGAAGAGCATCCGAAAGGGAAACAAAGGAAACCCATTCCATTTGTCTCTATCCTACAGAAAACTTTTTGGCCGAAATTTTTCCCAGCGATGGTCACCACCGCTTCATCGCGTCTAGCCACCCTCCGCTCGTCCCACCCTTCCCCTAATTTCTGGCTTCCGATTTCGATGGAACTTTCGTCGCGAAAGTTGCATTTCCCCTTTGGTCGTCTGGATGCTTGGAACAGGAAGAAGTCCGTCTCGGGGTCGGTTTGGATGCCGTAGCTCTGGGGCGTAATATTGATCATGGCGTGGGCGGCCTGCGAGGGGAAAACGGGGGTGTCTGCACGATCCCTTCGCCCCGCGTCCCTCGACGGCTGCACCCTTGCCTCTCTCCGCGTGGTGCTGCTTCTCTTGCCGCCTCCAACCCTCTCTCTTGAGGGGTAAAGTCGACGGGGCAGCAACGAGGGGCGGGAGAAGCAAGAGGGACTAGCTGAAGCGTTACAACGGGCCCACTCGTTGCATACGCTCGTCGATTCTCTAACGGGTGCTCCGAGAATAAAGCTATGCTGAGCTCGAAAGGCTAAGTTTATGAGTATCAGTTTCTTTCGCTTCATGAATAAATAATATTAATTAATTATATTGAGAGTAATAGTAAAGATAATTAGAAATATTATACGTAGTATAATTAGTGAAATAATGCACAATATTTTATGTTTCACGTCATGTTATTGATGTATTTCCTTATTTCTGTATTTTTAGCTATCTGGTGGATCCTTGACTTAACCCAACCAATATCATTCAGGTTTCTTTTTCTATATCTTTTTATTATTTTTTTCTTTTTTTAAATATATATTAAGTCTCCAAGAAAGCTTACAGAAACCTAAATAATTCGAATAACCTAAAAAGTTGATAAGTAAAATACCTGTTCTTTCTCTATTTCTGTTCTGTGTGTCCGTCTTGTCACGTTGCGCATAACAGGCGTCTACGTCTTGTAGCAAATAAAAGTAGAAACATAATTCTTTAATTTAATAAACGAGTGTTTACGTCAAAATACATGTACCTTTGTAGCTTAATAAAGGTTGCAACGATTTACTTCGTACGAGCTGGTACGAGATGTCGAACAACCAGATACCAAGTGGTTGTTGCTTTAGGACCGATTCGTCCAAGATTGAGTTTCTACTGCTTTGTTCCGGTACAACACAGGGACGTTTGAGGAACAGAGATTTCGATTTGACTCGGAAGAATGTATCATTTCGTTATTCATTTTTCGATATGTTTACTATTCGATGATCTCTTCCTCCCAAATGCTGCCTCTGAACTGCTTTCCATCAAGTACATCATATACATTGTGTTAAAAACGAATCACATCATATTGCTGCAGTTAGCTCTGCCACGTCCTTTCGTTCATTTCCGATCTTCACGCGCACAATCGTGTTTTCCTATGCTTGAAACATATCTCAAATTTAGAGGATATGTCGAAAAGCTGTTGGTATTATACGTGTCACTTTTATGCACCAATTCGAATGACGATTAAACGAAAATGTCAGCAAACGTTGGTGAATCGCGTAATGTAAAAACGTGTCTTTATTATAATACTTTTCATCCTTTCGTTCCTTTTTCTGAGATACCACGGTAAATGGAGCCTTGGTACAAACGAGATTATACGTTTGGCAGGTTCTTCGATATTAGGATGAACGAGAATATCGAACACAGGAACGCGTAATAATTTATTTCTGCGAAAGTTTCGAAACGTTGCACCGCTGAGCGGTCGCGTAAACGCAGTCAACAAACAGCAGTTTATGACCCGTCCGTAGAACGAGAGCAGCGGCCAAGTTTCGCGTGCAAATAATGTCGTGTGCGAAATTAATATGAATGTTAAAAGCCGTTACACGCATCGTTCGAAACGAATCGAGATAAACGAAATTGCCGTAATTTCGGAACGAGCCAGCCACGTTCGATCTCCGAGGTTCCAACCTATTTCCACGACTACGACAAACCGCTATGAAAAATTCGACCGATGAAATTTCCGTGGAATTTTCGTACGGGCGACGATGATAAAAAAAAAACAGACTAGGTGATAAAAATCCTCGCGTTTCATGGAAATGAAAACGACGCGGGAAACGCGTCTGTACATCTTGGCGAGATCGTCGATAAAATGAAAATATTCCGGGAAAATATTCTCGGGCCACGTGGTTGTGCTTCGAGTGTAATTTTACAACGAGCATACGAACTTCCTGGATCCTTCGAAGACGAAGTGGAGCGCAATCTATCGAACGATCGCGGACAGCAATGGAAATTTATCGCTTCCAGCTGGACTATAAATATCCAGGCGTTAAGAAGTAGGTAAAGGATTAGGCGAACGGCGATTACGATGGTCGGTGTTTATCTAATTTTCCAGAGTTTCTCGCATGAGTCGTAAATATTAAATAGGAAGTGGTAGTCAAATAAATGGAATTCGTCGATATTAGATAAGAAGCAAATCTTTGATACACCGCGTTGTACGACTTTCATAAAATAGAGCAACAGTTGCTACAAACGATATTTGTGAAATTGTGTTTTATGAAAGGTGTGTCATGGTCTTGCACGAAATAATTTTTAAATCACATTTGGACAGGAAATTTTGATGCTAAAAATCGGTCATGCTCGTCTTAAGCAGGCGCAGGCAGAATTCGTTATTTGTTAGATGAAACAAAAAGTTTCATTTAGGTTCAAGATGTGTCTAAGGTTTTCGATATTCCAGAATCGACTGGCCACTTAAAGCAAATACGATTAAATAATTTCTAAACAAATTATTGATCGACGTGATAAAAAGCAAAGTAATAAACGACCTAACAAGATCGTTGCTCCAAGAGTCGAAGTAGTCGAACACTTATGGAAACCCTTTACGAATAATATTAATATGTTTCCATATTGTGAAATTTCGTTGATGCTGTAAAGAAACTCGACTGTCGCGACGATATTGGACAAGCTTGAAACGAATCTGAAAATGTACGTAAAATGCGATATTTAGCTAATGCTAATGGTAATAAAATTGTTTGATGTTTCATACAGGGTGAGTTGAATTATATGGCAAGTACGGTAGAAGCTGATTCACCACGCTAAACTAAGAGGAAAATCTCACGTAAACGTATCCCCGTATGACCTTCGTTTTCGAGTAACAGCTTGCTCTGCGTCGCAGTAGTTGCATAGCTACCTTCGGAGAAATTGCTGCAAGTGACCAGGTCGAGCTTCGGTAGAAGCGTGAATGCATCACATGGTAAATCGTCGAACTTGTTCGAACAGCTTACACGAATTTGTCGGCAACTTTGGTCGTCAGGTTGACGACGAGTTTCGACGCACTGTCGACTGACGTTTCATAAAAGAGAAATTTTAAACGCCCCCATAACTAATAACCGAATGGATTGGGATCCGGTGAGCGAACTGGTCAGGAAATAAGGTCAGCGAAATGCCAGAACCAATTCACTTGCCAGGAAATCGTTGATCCAAGTAACGTCTGGCATCGTAAAATAAGCTGTAACTCGAAAACAAGGTCACGTGTCGGGCATATTTTTACATGAACTTTTCTCTTCTTGCTTCAGTGCGTTGAATCAGTACAGCAGGATGCTCATTACAAAGGATAAATCGGAACACGTATAAATACTGTACCAGGTATACGATACGAATTCAACATTTTTAACAGCAAATGTTCGGATACTTTCGCGAATCGCTGCACGTCACGTCCAACTAATTCTCGATCCACGAAAAGCTACTCTCCACGTACCAACTATACCACAGGAGCCCATAGACTATGCCCGACTTCCCTCTCTCTTTTCCATCTCTTTCTTCTTTCTTTCTTTTTTTTTTTTTTTTATTTTTTTTTATTTCAACTCATCTGTGGTGGTGGGGCGAATTCAACTCGCTGAGAACCGCTGAGTCTCTTTCGGGATCGAAATGACAGTCTGGCCGAGAGGCGCGAGCTTCGAAAGCACTCCTCTCCTCGCCGGGGGGTTGGGTTTCTGTGCCCGAGCGGAACGATATGGGATATCGCGGCCGTGTGTACACGCGCGTGTCTGCCGCGTCTCGCCTGTGTCTGCACACAGCTCGCGCGTGCACCCGCGTATTGAGAGGAATAATCGCGCGGCCGTGTGAGTGCGAGAGCACGAGGCAAAAAACTCTTTTGCGAGGGTGGCGACGAGCCGCCAGGGTGGGGGGACGGGTTGGGGAAGGGAGGCGGGGGTGGGAGCGAACTACAATACAGCTTTGCAGGTGGAGGCCATAGAAAAGCCTGTCTGGCTTAAAGGGTCAGGCCTCGGACGAATTCGCGATGCCTCGTATCGTCATATCGACAGAGTGGGACGGAGATACGAGGCGAGGGTCGCGAGACTCAGGGGTGGAAATGTGAAAGAGGGAAAAAGGGAGGAAAGCGAACGGGGAGAGAGTATATAGTAACGTTCATAAGTATCGTATGGATGCAAGTCGAATTTTATTAGCTGATGGTGGATATTTGTGCATTTTTTGATTAGTTAACAAAGATGTTCCGTTGAAATACAGTTCTGGCTGTTTTAGCGGTAGATTCAGGATATTTCTACATTTTCGCAAAGTTGAAGCTGTTCTGTTAAATTTCGGTTAGCAAATCGCGGATATTTATGCATCTATAGAAAGTTTGAAGATGTGTTTATTTAAGTATAATAAATTAAATGAAGTTATTTATGTACGTTAAATGAAGTAAATATATTAAATGAAGTACCATTGAATTAAATGTACACGTTTATGCACGTTAAATGAAACGTGCATATTTATGTAAGTATTATAGTGTATATTATATTTAGTAGATGAAATCGCTGCTTATGTTGCGTTTCTCTAAATGCGTTCATAAGTGCTTGAACCTGCGTAAACGGTTAATTTGTTAAAATGTACGAATTAGTGGGAATATTCGTAAGTTTGTTATTATAGGCGGTTGATGGAAATGCGCAAGAGAATATTATATTTAATAATTAAACTGCGGATGTTGATACGTTTACGGGAAAATTGAAAATGCAAAAACGTAAAAACGTGAAAAGTGTAAATGAAATGCAAAGACAAATTATTCAAAATGTGAAATATCCATTACGATATATAAACAAGCGAAACAAATGTTTTCATAATAATATGAGCATATATATTATAAAAATAAAATTATTTCCTTACGCAAATAAATTGCCATCGAATAAAGGAACCCAATTTTCTAACAAATAAATATAAAATTCGTGGTCATCGTAATTAACATCAGCTTAACTGAACGATGAAAATGACCAATTCGTAATTTGTCACAGAAATTCTAAAAATTCCAAAATTTAGAACAGTGCCATTTTAAACTAGCTTTGAGTTACATTCTTGAGAATTGAAACGATACTGTGCACGTTGTAAGAACCTTTTTGAGAATTTAAATGATATGCTGTTACAATAATTGTATGATTAAAAGCTTAATTCTGGCTTACTATATACATCGCTTCATGTATGTTTTCGTTCCTTTTAGCATAAATTTCGTACTTCAGCTATCGAAAGTTCCGGCATTAAATTATGCTCTACCGAAAATATGCAAGTACTGGAATACTTTTGAAGGGTAGTGTACAGGAGAGACAGAAAATGAGTGTGCGGGCGAACAGGCGAGTGCAAGGATGAAACTAGGGGTGAGAAAGCGAGCGAGTAAGAAAACGAGCATGCGATGGAGGGAGAAAGCGAAGCAGACGAGCGAGACGAGAGAACGATGGTGTGTGTAAGTGAATGAGAAAGTGAACGAGTACGAGGGAGAGAAAGAGGATCAAGAGACGAGAGAACACACATCGGAAGTAATAACTCGATGATTAATGGCTGCCTCCTGATTTTGTGGAAACAGAAAGGATAGCCGTGATCCAGCTTCCTGTATGCTTGGATTGGTTAACTATTATTCATCTAAGTTGCGATAGCGATTGAGCCTGAAAGAAGATGATAAACGCTCTATTCTTTGGCCATGATTCTTCTCAGCTTCCACCTTTACTTTATCCTTACTGTTCTGATGATTTTTCTTTTTCCAATTTAACGCCATAAAACTTGTCAAAATGATATATCTAAAATTCTTTATTTTTCTAATAGCAGCTGTATCCTTTGATGATGTTAACGTTGGAAACTTCTGTGAATTGAATTAAAACGATGTGAAGTGATAGATAAACTACCGGTGTCAAATATCGTTGATAATAAAATATCCCGAGGCGATTAAATTGGTTTTCCAAAGCCAACATGGAATAATAAAATTGACGTTTGTAATTGCCATACTTTTACAAAACTGGCAAACTCTTTGTCTCTGGTCTCGTTAACTCTTGAGTTAAATATCAGGTTAAAAAGTCCTCGAATGTTAATACAGATAGCGATATTTAAATTTTAAATGTAATTTAAATGCATAATCTACCGATTTCATAAGAATGTTTCTGATTATTAGTTATCAATTTGAATTGCAAAATTGCCATTATCCCAAGATGAGTCAGCCAGTCTTATTTTTATCAAGTCAGATTTTTCTTACCATGAATCGACGAAACGTCCAGATACATAAAAACACACAGCGTGCATCATAGTAAGTAGAACGTGTTTTATGGTATTATTAATATATAGAGCAAAGAAGCTTTAAATTTTCAAAGCAATTCTCAAATATTACCTAACGAACCTATCCCTAAAGAACTTTCAATAAAATCACTTTCAAAGAATCGCTCCTACCCATCTGCTCAACTGAACGTGCATTAGAAACCTGCATACGTCAGACTATCAGTTTCCTAACACCCAATACAGTTCCAAACATCACCATACGCGCACTGATATCTCACCAATTTATTTCTACAATTTTCAACAAAGCCAGTTTCAAAAAACATTCTCCTCGACTCAACATATGCTACAAACCTACATACAGCACGCTGTCGATATCCTAACAGCCCAATACAGCACGTAAATATCATCGTAGATTAACCAACATCTAACCAACCTATTTCTACAGCTTTCAGCGAAGTCATTTTCAAAAAAGCATTCCTACCAATCTTGCAAACTGAACGCGCACTAGAAACCTACATACATCGAGCTATCAATTTCCTAACGCCCCAATACAGCCTCGAACATCATCATACATAGCGTATCGATGATTCGTCCTCTATATATACATATGCCTATAGTTTTCGCACGAAAATCTGGCGATAATCCCATCAATTCGACGACGCGCTCTTAATTGGCTATTCAGTTTCGAGCTGCGTTCACGGTCCACCCCCTGTATAACAACCCTCGAATGGCAGAAATGTAATTATTATGTCCGACGATATCGGAAGTAAACCGGTTAGTTATCCGACGAGGACGCACGGCTACGCGTGGAAAACTGCCGGAAAATTGGGTTTTTCTGCCGGCAACGGGGCAACGACGAGCGCGACCCACCGAAGAAAATGAAGTTCCCTGGGCGGATCGTCGATAGGAGATGCACGCGGCGTGATTAAAAAAATTTTTGTTCCCTCTTCATCTACTTTTCTCTCCTTTTCGAACCGTCGTTCTCTCTCTCTCTCTCTCTCTCTCTTTCTCTTTCTCTTTCTCTTCTATCGCTGATGCACGCACTGTTTGAAGTTTAATTACAGCTTCGTGCTCGCCTCGCAGCGTCGACCGCTTGCTTTTAAGGGAGAGACGCGGGAAAAGCCATCGAGCTTGTGATCTGAGAGTTTCAGTTTAAACAGGAAACAAATGTCTGGAATGGTTTAGCGACGGGGAAACGGATTGTTTATTTGAGATTTTGCGAGAGATTTGGCGGAGAGAGGAATTGGTTTGGCAAGAAGCACGAGGATAGTTAAAGAGTATACGATAAGAAAAGAAAGTTTAAAATTGGCACACTATGAATTTTGGTCATTTTTATATTAAAAATTAGTATATTACATTTATTCATTCTTGTTATTAAATATAAATACATCTTGCAAAAGTATGATGTCCTCTTATACTTTTCATTTTATAAACCGTCTTTTTCTATCCATCGTTGTAAGAGTACAAGGAAGAGTTTATAAGTATGTAGTTGCTACTGGTTCGGAGCAGCGATTAGTATCATTGGTTTTACATTTTCTCGTTTAATAGTTTGTTCTCTAACATGGCGAATTTTTCCTGTGTCACACCTGAGATCCTGAATTTTAGTTCATTATCTGCGAGGTTATTAATTTTGATTTGTTATCTAACGAGTATGGATTGTAATTTACTATCCGAGATCGGGAATTTTAACTTGACATCAAGATCGTGAATCTTAATTTATCGCCCGAGATTATGAACTTCAATTTGCCACTAACGTCGTGAATTTCAATTTTCTATTTGAAATCGTGACTCTTACTCTGTTATCTGAGATCGTGAATTTTAATCGGTCACTTAAACTTATGAATTTCATATCGTCAGCCGAGATCGTGATGTTTGTGCCGCGATCCAACATTGTGAACTTGCATTTGTCACCTAAGATTATGAATCTTTTTTCCGTTATCCGAGACGAGAGATCTGAGCTTCGAGAGTATGCGAAATTACTAATTACAATTATACGTTTTATAATTACGATATAAACACTGATGAAAGGCAGGGAATTACCAAAAAAGAGAAAGTAAACTCGCAATTCAGCTTGAAATTGAAAATATACCTGACAGCTATCTCTATATATGCTTCGTCAGTCGCTGTATCAACACACTGACAGCGAACAATGACACACTCGTTTCAAGCAGATGACTGCCAAAATCAGCGCATCCCATTTCGGTCATTAAAAACCAAGGATCTACGTCCGACGTTCGGTGTCCACAGCCGCCCCTATATAACTTCAACTACCATCCACGATACGTGCACAGTACACACCAAGAAACAAAACGAAACAAGCATGGGTCGTTTCCCATAAATCTACTGTTTTTACCAAAAAAGGGAAGGGACTAGAAAAAAGCAAGAATAGGGGAAGAGGGAGGGGAAAAAAAGAAAATAAACGAAGGAAAGAGTTACACGGCGAAACAGTCACGTAGAAGAGGAATGGGTGCACGAAAGGGGTGCCCCATAGGTGGTAGGGGGTGGTAGGTTGCGGACAAAAGGGCGCGTAGCCCCCGTAGTTCAGACCTCTCCAATTACCGAGCTCCACTCCCTTCCCACGCGTGACGTAGGTGTTTCATTAATTTTAATTAAATATTTTTAATTCTCGTCGGTGAAAGAGGCGTCAGAGAGAAGGTGGAACGTCGGCAACGAGCGAAACAACGAGGAAACGATGAGCGGATCGCGGGCAATTCCACGGGAAAGACACGCGTCTTGATCGTTTTTAAACAGTTATTAGGTCATCCACTAAGTTCGTACATTCGATTATATCTTTTCACGAAACACGAAAGAATAAACGATGAAAACGAATAACCATGATCGGACTAGAGTAGCGAATTATTTTTAGCAAGCACGTTGCTTTGATACATTAAATTTTCTTATTTTTTGATCGACCTGTTAGTAAATGAGAGAAGACGAATTAACATTCAACTATCCTAACATTTGCACGAGTCTCTTCAAATACTAATTTTATACTTTGAACATAGTTTATGACGTAAACACTTTGTAAGTTCGAAATCCATTAAAAACTTCAAATGATAACATTTTGAACAGCTGCGCTTCTTCGTATTTAACAAACGTGTATTAAAACAAATTTCATCATTATTAATATGATTTCCGATATACGTTCTGACGTAGATTCTTTCTAAATTGAACATCAGACGATATTCAAATTTCCTAGAAATTATATTTCATATAGGGATTTTGCGTATTTCAGTTTTAACTAGGACGAGAGCACTCGTTTTATTACCAGTCTACTTAATGTTCCGACCGTGTGTTTAGATGAAAACTCGCTTGGATTAATTGCTGTCGTGGTAGCTGATGCTCTCCAACTCGTTAAATAATTTTCTCTGCTTCTCACCGCGGCGACGCATTCGTGGCCAATCGAATCCTTCGTTAATGCGTGTCAATTATGTTAATTAATGGAAACGCAATTCAGACGCGATAATTAACTCGTTATCGTCAACTTTACACGCGGCGTGCTTAGTCCGGTATCGAGCGCACAACTGTTACTTTTCTTGTTTCTGAGGCAGCCGAACGATCTCCGATTAAGGAATCAATCGTCGATTTGCTAATTTGTTCCTGGCCTATTTATATTTATTTATATTTATATTTTAGTGGAATATATAAGACACTTTTTATTGACAATGGTATTAATTTCCTATTAAATCTTAAATTTACGTGTTATATTTCTAGCGATATTTTATTTATCTTATCGCAACAATATCATTGCGCTGCCATTTATCAAATAAAAATACATTTAACAACGTAAAGACGAAAATTCCTCGAGATGCAAACCGGCATCTGAGATATCGCTAAATGACAATCTAATAATATATACATTTAAATAAAATATAAGAAAAATGTTCAGTTTACCAAATACACGATCCTGAAATTTCCGGCTAAATATTATAAAACAAATTTTCTTCCAATATTATTCCACCATTCAGCCACCAAATAAAATAACCTGTCAATTTGTCTGGTGTTTTGGTATTTTCAACGTATATTTCGATAAATACTATGTCGTTTAATTATCGGAAATAAAACAGCTTTTTAATATTTCCTGAAACAATTTCGCAAATAGTTTCCAATTCTATCCTATGAAACAGCATAATGTACAAGTGAAACATGGTTGCGAGTGTTCGAATACTTTCGTCAGCCTGTGTACGTCTTGATTCGCGAGACGAACGTTCCGTCAAGTCGGTAGTAACGCGAAACTACGTTATTTCATGCGATTTGATGAACTACGGCGGCTGTAGAAATTCCATTACGTTCTAATTATTCCTCGTAACGCGCGGAATCACCGGCCGTGAATGCATTTCAATTACGTTACTTTCCGCGACCGGGCCAAGTTATTAATGTTTCAGAAAATACATTAATAGCGTGTTTGATGCACACCGACGCATTAATTATGCCAACAAGAGGGTAGAAGGGAAAGAGGGGTGGAAACAAAGTGTACTTTGCGGCTTCGTTTCGCGTGTTACCACGCCTTTCTCGCGAGCTCCACTCGCTCTCTCTCTCTCTCTCTTTATCTCTCGCTCTGTTTAACTCGCGCGTACTAGCAAAGCTCTAGAACTCTAAACCATCGCGCAAAGCCATGCATGGTCATGTTTCGACACTGCGTTACACGAGTTTCAAACAGCCAACGTAACGTCTGTACTTTCGGGAAGCTCTGACACTCTGTCGGTGTCGAATTGTTTCAAGTTTTCTGACAAATAAGGAAAATCGTGGGCAAAAATAATGGTTGAAAAAATTGAACCATTCGAGCATGGGCTCGAATTTTAAACGAAGTTGTCTTTACAGAGGAATGGACTGACAAGAGAAACAAGTCTCAAGTTATCGATCGTATCGTTTATGGCACTTTTACCGTCGACAAATGAATTAAAAATAAAAAACGCGCACAGGTGGAAAACCGAGGGGAAAGCTGACACGCAGCGGATTATATTATCGCCGTTCTTCAAACAGTATCAGCTGATTTATGCCGGTAAAACAGATTAATATGTGAGATAAATGCGGCTTGGCACGCGATCAATCGAACAGTGGCTGTAGAAAACAGTGTAAGTGCCAAGAAGCAAGTTTTTATCAACTTGTGCACCAAAGAGCTTCGAATGCGTGAAAACGACAAGCTCCATCTCTAGAAAATCTTGTATCAGCCCTTAATTTTGGAGAAAATTCAACGTCCCATTTCAGTGTCGAAAAAGGTCAAAATTCTACAATTTTGGCATTAGAATTTTACATTCTTTTCTACAATCATTCTTCAATTTTTTTCAATCACAATACACCGTTGTTTTTTCTGCGACAAATTATTTGGCGGATTTTAGGATCTTTTTTTTTTAATATAAGGGTTTGGCTGAAACATGAACTTAACCGTGAAAATCAAGACGATATTTTCCAGTCACTAGCGTTTGTAGTGAGCCATAAACTGTTTGGAGGTAACAAGTAACATAGCATAATAGCTACATTATCTGAATAGCTATTATCCAAACGCTCGAATATTACGCTAGTCAAATGTTTGATTAGCCCTCCAACCCTTTCGGTTCTAGTTGCATATACATACACATCACTTTGAATGTTTCTGGTAGTTTGAGTGATATGTGTATATATCGTAAATGCATTATACTATGCTTCAGTCTGCCTATTTGCTTAGAGATTATGCAACTAGGGCAAACTAAGACGGTGAGATACGAGGAACGCGCAATCAGACAAAATTTAATGATTTCATCGCCGATAAAAGAGATAAATCGCCGGAAAGTGAGGTATGATTTCAAGCCTCCATAACCTTTTAAACAACTGCAAAGATTATTAAATAACAAATAAGCTGCAATGAAATAGATATATTCTCGACCACCTCAAACACTCTCAAACTGCATCAAACGAAATTATCAACCAGAAGTTCCCAACAATTTCCAATAAAAGAGACGATTCAACGATTTGTCAATAAAACAGACAAATCACGATGAGCAAATTTATGAGTTGAATCCTTTAAAACACTCACAAACTCTATCAAACAATATCAGGAGCAAGAATCTGCCAATAACTTCCTATAAACGCCGGTATAAATTTCAGTTTGTAACTACGTCGTAAAGCTTTTTCACAGCAGCGTGAAGAACTGCCATAATTCACGGTTGATCGAAGCTGATTCATTAACGGAGTAGAATACATAAAAATCGATAATCGCCGCGATGATTCGCACCCGTGATTAACGGAAAATTAACGTAACATAAAAGAAGTATCCGTGCGTCACACAGTGAGGCAAGCAGTGTATAAAAATCGAAATAATCGTCCTTCCATTTTAATGTTATTATTCGATGATATCATCAGTCTTTAAATAATTAATAAAAACGTAAACGATAATTATCCAAAAAATCGAGGGAGCATTAGTAAAAATCGTTTGTACATCAAAATCTAATCTCTCGTTCATAATAGATTTATGTTTGTCTGTTGTAAATATTGTTTGTTTGTTTTGTTGTAAATATGAAAAATTTGAGTAAAAATATGTATAATTCTAATTTCCAATAAAAATAATTTCAAACATAATTTCAATGTAGAAGGTAATTTTTAAAAAATTCGGTACGAACCGTCCTGTAGTTTTGACCAGAGATCCAAAATAACAGTTATTTTAAACATTGTTTGGAAAAAGATCATGGAGTGAAAATTATTATTTTTTGTTTCTTCAAATTGAAGCCAATTATTAATAAATCATAAAGAAATTTCTCGAAAAATGAAACGTTTAACGAATATTAATCTTTTGTTTTTCTGATCACGAATAATCATTATGTATGATTAACATTTTTTTTTCTTGGCTATCAATAATCTTCACCGATGACAAAAATTTAATTTCGATTACCAGTGACCATAATCGATGGTCCGAATTTTATTGTCGTTACCGATAACTATTATCGATGGCGAGAAATTTTTTCAGTTACCGCCGACCAATATCGTCAGCAAAAACTTTTTTGTGATTACGATCCACTATTGTCAATTGTTATTAACATTGTTGATAATTTGGCATTCGTTGACAATAAGAAAGAATAGGATGAGAGATATTGTAGCACAATATTTTTATTAATACTTGTATTAATATTGTATTACAATATCTATTTTTTATCCTATTCTTTGTTTCATATATTTTCATATCCTCTTTCCGCCTAATAAAATAATTCAGATTATTTATGCTGTCAATAAATACGTACTAATTATTGACAATGTTAATAACAATCGACGATAGCCGAATATAACCAGAAAAATTTGTTTCCGTCGATAATGGTTATCGGCAAGCAAAAAATCATCCCGTCATTTATATTGATTACTGGTAAACAAAATAAAATGTCCGTCATCGATAATGGTTACACGTAAAAAAAATAAAATCCCCGTCATCGATAATGTTTACCGGCGATCAACAAAATTTTAATCATTTATAACCAAATTTTTTTAATGAATGAAATTTCAAAATTTGCTCATTATACTATCACACGCTATAACAGCTATGATATCTAATTTTGACCGCCCTGTATCAAGAACGTTTATTCTATTACGTTGTTATACAATTTTCCTCTGCTACAAACTGCTACATCGGACGTTTCCCAATTCTTTTAGCGAAATCCATTCGTAATAGCGACTTGCTAGCGTAGTGTACTTCTGACCACGCTTGTACCAAGGAAATCTTAAAAATTGCGCAAAATCTCTGTTCTTTGCTAAATGTCAATATAATGTGTGAAACAATGATAAAAGAAACGGGATATAATATAATTTCTGCAATGACACTTACGAGAAAATGGTAAGATTGTTCCCGATATTCGCACTATTCGCACTATTCGCTTAAACGACATCGCTTAAACGTGATTGAACAAAGAAATAAATATTCAAGATACCTCGATCGATGCAGCAGGTACGTAGAGAAAATACTAGTAAAGATTCGATGAACAAACTTTAACTCGCCCCGAATCGCCCGATATCAATTCTCAGTGAAATTGCACATTATACGCATTCTTTCGCATCCTCGTTCAGATGCCGCACTGTGCATCTGCGTGATAATTAGTCCCGAAAGAAGCGCCATGAATTTTCCTCCCCCCGCTCTCTTTGTCTTCTTTTTCTTTTCTCATTTTCTAGTACAAACACGCAAACGAAAAACGAGACCGTTAATGGCTTGATTTAATTCGATCATGGCTTAATTATTCAATCACGGACGAAACGTCCCGCAACGGAAAACGCGAAGGGATCGACGTTGAAATCGCGTGTATAAGCCAGCGGCCTCGCCCCGTTCCACCAAACGAGAAGACATCATAAATATGATAATCGCCGGTTTAGACGTCGCGTGTTCGGCATACCGATCAGTTTCTCATCGACTCTCTCTCCCCCGACTATCGTTCTATCCTCTCGACCGCGACCGTAATTCGCTTCAACCTCCGACTCCTGATGCACATTTAATGCTCGCCACAGGATCTAGGCAGATGTTCAATGATAAATTCAGAATTATTTTAGTTGCTACGAAGACGATTCCGCTAGAGACGAGTTGGACCAAGTTTATCAAAGTAATTTTCTCTTTGTGATATGTTCCTTCGTATCGAAAGACTATCCTTTTATTCTTTTTGTGTTTTAAGGGCAGTTTTGAGGTATACTTTTTTTGGTAAAACATGGACGTTTCAATATTTGATCTCTGCTCTATCTAGGAAGTTTAAATGGAATTTTATTGTAAGCTACGCAAGATTCTCCTTTATCGCCTTTCTGTTCTGAGTGAAGTTCCAAAGGAAATTCTGAGGTGCCGTTTTTGGTAAAATATGGACGTTCCAATATTTGATCTCTGCTCTATCTGGGAAGTTTAAATGGAATTTTATTGTAAGCTACGCAAGATTCTTTTTTATTGTTTTTCTAAGTGAAGTTTCGAGGGAAATTCTGAGGTGCCGTTTTTTGGTAAAATATGGACGTTCCAATATTTGATCTTTGCTCTATCTGGGAAGTTTAAATGGAATTTTATTGTAAGCTACGCAAGATTCGCTTTTATTGTCTGTCTGTTCTTAGTGAAGTTCCGAGGGAAATTCTGAGGTGCCGTTTTTTGGTAAGATATGGACGTTCCAATATTTGATCTCTGCTCTATCTGGGAAGTTTAAATGGAATTTTATTGTAAGCTACGCAAGATTCTTTTTTATTGTTTTTCTGAGTGAAGTTTCGAGGGAAATTCTGAGGTGCCGTTTTTTGGTAAAATATGGACGTTCCAATATTTGATCTCTGCTCTATCTGGGAAGTTTAAATGAAATTTTATTGTAAGCTACGCAAGATTCGCTTTTATCGCCTTTCTGTTCTGAGTGAAGTTCCAAAGGAAATTCTGAGGTGCCATTTTTTGGTAAAACATAGACGTTCCAATATTTGATCTCTGCTCTATCTGGGAAGTTTAAATGGAATTTTATTGTAAGCTACGCAAGATTCTCTTTTACTGTTTTTCTGAGTGAAGTTTCGAGGGAAATTCTGAGGTGCCGTTTTTTGGTAAAATATGGACGTTCCAATATTTGATCTCTGCTCTATCTGGGAAGTTTAAATAGAATTTTATTGTAAGCTACGCAAGATTCTCCTTTATCGCCTTTCTGTTCTGAGTGAAGTTCCAAAGGAAATTCTGAGGTGCCGTTTTTTGGTAAAAAATGGATGTTCCAATACTGTTTTCGGCTGTATTCGAGAAGTTTGAACGATATTTTATAAGTCACAAGCTACGGGACTTCTTTTTATTATTTTTATGTTCCAAGGTAAGTTCTAGGGTGATATTTTTTTGGAAAAAATCGAACGTTCCGATACTTTCCTGCTTTATTCGGCGAGCTTGAACGAAATTTTATAAGTGGCAAGTTACAAGATTCCTTCTTGTTATTTTTGTGCTCTGAGAGGAGCTTCGAGGTATTCCTTTTTGGTAAAATATACACGTTCCAATATTCGCTTTCTACTTTATTTGGAAACTTTAAATGACATTTCACGAGTCACGAGTTCTAAGACTGTTCTTTATCTTTTGTGTCTTTTTAATATTCTGCGGAAAGTTGCGAGATGTTCCTTTTTTTTTAGCAAAAAACGTCCACGTGTTTCTTGAAAATCAACACGATCAAATAATTACAATTAATACAACAAATAAATAGATAAAAATCTGAAGGTATCGAGATATTGATTTTTTAAATTCCAACAGCCAAAATTCCTCTGCCTATTTCACGATATCTAATCATATAAATGAATTCATGTTTCTCTAACTTCGAAATATGATTAAAAAGTGAACGCCAATTTTTAGTCGTATCTCTTATTAAAATTACATAATCGACCAGTTCCTTTCTACGAACTAAAGAACTGTCTCTCTGAAACTATAAAATCATCGTCTCATTCGATGCCAAAGTAATTTCAAAGCCACTGTGAAGTGACATCATTGGAAGATCGCGAAATCTCAAGCAACGAAATTCATTCGATTACTCGTTCGAACTTCAAATACTCAAACATCGTTCAACACTGGGATAAACAACTCTGTTCTTAGAATGTTCTAAGAACAACCATAAGAAGGTACTCGCAACTTGCTCGATAAGTTGCTAGAGCAACGCTCTAACGAGCAAGAGATCTTTCATTTTCAACATCGGATCGTTTGTAAGGACGGCATGAGCACTTTTATCGGTTTAAAGAAGATTGATCGTTGGAAATGTATGGTTCGTGAGATCGACTATTTCCTCTTCTTCCCGATCATCCACCTCGAACCTTGCCGCTTTCTGCCACCGTTTCACGAGAATAAAACCGTTGATAGCGGTATCCAGCACGCCTTTTCGAGAACTTCGCCCCTTAATCACTTCAATTTTCCCAACTCTGTGAATTTCCTCGTTTCTATCTTCTCTGTTTGGTAGGACGATGGGCTAATTGAAAACGTTTTCGACGATTCACCGCTAGATATTTCTTAAGCTAATCCACCAAGTCGATGATTTATATGGAAACGTTTCTGCATTATGTCTGTGATCATAATTCAGAAACGCTTTTTCAACGTTCCAGTCTTTTTATAAAACACCGTCTCAAATTAATATCAAAGATATCAGAGAAATTGAGTTGCGTGTGATAAATTTTAACACGTGGAATAAGACATTAACTGGGATTAATTTTTGCAATTGTATCTGGTATTTGGCGCATACGAGTATTGCACATTGTTAATTTAAATAATCGATTCTCGCATAATCAAAAGAAGGCAAACATTATTTTTCCAAAGACTGGAATTAGAAAGATATTTGCCACATACTACGTGTTGAGGTTGACTGATAGAAGAACGAGTGGACGAATTTGTAATAGAAAAACAGATTGAAATAAATAAAGGTATAAGTATAAGTATAGTGTATGCTGATCCAGGTCCTCGCTTTTATAGTGTTACAATACAACAGAAGAAGCCATGATAGGAAGCACGTTCATGTATTTATAGCAAAGGACATTATCAAAAAGCTAACCTTGTAGCTCTAGCTGAAAGCTACAAAAAACAGCAATAGAAATCTACTTATAGCTCTTTTATTTCTAGACCTTGTAACCCAAAACATAATTTATATTCAAGGCCACAATAATATGGACCTCTCCTTTTTTGTTTCACTAAATTCTATTCTCTTTGTAACAGCGGTCTTCGGGTCACGGATATACAAAAATAAAGATGTAGAGTCTTTCTCGAAGTAATTACTTCAACAATACGTAATGAGTGTCAGGGAGCGACGTATGAAAATTGAAAATTTATTAAAACTCCGTAGTTTAACGTCACAAACAATAATTTTTTAAATCAGATGATTGCAAGTTCGACAAATCTTTCAAAACATCTGTTTAATGTTTCAATCGAGGAATACACAATTACAATTCTGGTTTTATCTTCGAAAAACTTCCACCTTCGATACATTCATCCGCGATTTGTTCCAAAAGGTAATGAAATTTTTAAGAAATAAAAATATCAAAATATCAAGCTCTAAAGAAAAAAAAAAAAAAGAAATAAAATAAAATATACTACCATGCCTGTGAATAGGAATGAAGAAGAAAGAAAGATATAGGACTAACGCTGACAGGAAAAGTACAAACAAGGGGAACTAGCGGCACGGGGAGCGTAACGAAATTCGACGCAACAACGAAGGGGCGTTCGGGGTGGCGCTGGCGAGAGAAATCAAGGCGGAAAACCACGTAACCGCGAAATCGTTTGAACGTGCCTATATCACCCTCGCGCGAGCTAGAGCATTTTTTGCACGCAGTTTTAAGCGGTGTCACGGTGGCAGTGTCCGCATGAATGTTTCATGAGCCCTCTCGCCGCTCTAGCGCACGCCTACCGGAACATCACACACGGGCACCTGCGTGTGCCCTCGTTCCAACGCAGACCGCGTAAATCATTGTCTCGGACAGAGAAGTTGGTCGCCTCACCTTATAAAAGCGCGTTCGATTTTCCCTGTTTCTCTATTTCATTCACTGTATTTCGATTCGAATTCCTTAGAATTTATCGTATGAGAAAACACGCGGAGAACAGTTGTAGAGATCAAAAGAATTCATCAACGCAGTTCATTCTCATGTATGAAGTATTCTCGTGTCTCGTAATTTCGAGAACTAGTGTGAAAGACGTAATTGGAAATTAGATAACGATGACTCAAACTTATGATATCAGCATCGCGTGAGCTACGTTTGCGCAAACTTTCAGAGTTTGTTGAGTTTTACGAGTTGCCAAAACTTACCTCGTAAGTGACACACTAATGCAAGAATACTACGTTTTACGGAAATTCAATAGCGTAATGTTGGTGGATCTCGAAGTGAAAGTAGAAAATCTTGGACATTTTAAATCAGTTCTAAGGACAGAGACAATAACTGGAAGGAAAATTCTATTAATCAACGAGCGGTTGTATTTTAATTAGCATAGAAAATTAAGCGTGCAAATAACGATAATTTCTAGATGACGAGTGTTTCTTCGAAGCGGCAGCCAAGCAGCCGTAAAAACGATCTTTTTAGCTTTTCTCCGTCCGTTTTTCTATTTACTGCGACGCGTCGCCGGAAAGTTCTTTATTTACCTGAATTATTTCCTTTCACCTTTTACCGGTCTTCCCTGTACAGTCGAAGTTATGAATATTTACCGTTGTAGCTTTTTCATTTCACGACGTAACATCGCGCCCCGTTCGTTCGCGACTGTTTCAATAAACTGTTTTTCGCTAGCACGCCGAGATTTCCCATGCTCGATTCGATGTACATATAGCGGCATATAAAACGGAGACTTGTTTATTTTTCGATTCATTTCGCGAAAGTGATTTTTCCTGTTACACGTCTATCACCGTTTTGTTGCGCGCTTTCTTCTCCACACCGTCATAATAAAAATTGACAATAGTGGAAATAAACGACTTTGACATACAATCCGATGAATAAGTTGCCAACTTTCATCTACCCGCGAGATTTATGCGAGAAACAGATTATCCATCGCTTCCGCTGCTTTCGGGTTAGTTATATCGACAACTTTTTTCATCGAGATTTACATTTGTAAAATTATTTAAAAAGGAATGTTGTATCACACCTGGAATATCTTTCGCGAAATACCGTCTAGTCCCTTCCTTAAGAATATTCCTTCTGCTTCTACCCTCGGAAACTGCAATTTCTTACGTGAAATATACCGAAGATTCTTAATAAAATCAGCCAAAGAAGATATATTAACATTTCAAATAATCGTACGCCTGAATAATTTTTAAAAATGGAAAATATTGCTCCTTAAGTAAACATAGTCTCGAATAAAAATGAAGTTAAAATTTGCAAAATGTCTAAGAACATATGGACACGATCCAATGAAAATTTATTTTAATTTTCAATTTTAATTTCCACGGCAAATTCGATTAATAGGAAAGATTTGATGAAAGATGACCTGAGAATCGAACTATCAAGAACCAAAGGTCGAAAATTTCAAATAATCGTACGCCTGAATAATTCTTAAAAATGAAAAATATTGCTCCTTAAGTAAAATCTCGAATAAAAATGAAATTAAAATTTGCAAAATGTCTAAGAACATATGGACACGATCCAATGAAAATTTATTTTAATTTCCAATTTTAATTTCCACGGCAAATTCGATTAATAGGAAAGATTGGATGAAAGATGACCTGAGAATCGAACTATCAAGAACCAAAGATCGAAAATTCTATTGAGGTCCGTACGAGTATGTTGATGACAGTTTGTGGAGGATATCGCGGAGAAATTGAAAGAAAAGCATTTGAGAAAAGGAAATTGGAACGTTCAACCAGCTCAGAGTCGAACTCAGTCGAAGCGTCGACAAAGTAAGTGTCGGATATATTGCATGAGTTGCGCCATGGCTACCTTTCGAGAATTCCTTTGGAAGCACGAGACTCCGCCTGCGACATAGCTGTTGCACGATCGTCTGCGAAACTGCGACGAAGAAACGCTACGCGATCCTTTGACGCAATCTCCAATGCTTCCTGCTGTTCTTACTTTTCAGTTTCTAACGAATCCCACGACGAAAATCGCGCCACCGTGTCCCCCGTTCCTCTCTCACGCGATCAAAGACGCTTGTCATGTTTCTATGTTTTCGAGGCTGTTTGGATCGGTTTAAGCAAACTAACGATGCCGTGCGATATTGCGAGTTGTTTTATATTTGTTTGCTCGCAGTAGTTTAATTTAATATCGAATGTTAAATGACATATACAGCTGGTGGAATTTCCCTGTTCCAAGCAACATTTTCTCGCTTGCTTGCAAATAGAATTTAAAGTATTTTCCAAATCCAACTACGTCATTATTAATCGGAATATTTTCAGGCGAATAATTAATATGCGCAACCTTTATACCAACTGTTGCAAGCAGTTTTACATTCGTTAATTTGTGGCAATGGAATTTATAAACGTAGAATTGCATCCGACTTGTCGAGTTTCTACGTGTTTGCATCTGTTTCAATTAATTTCAATGAATTACCGGTGCCCCATAATATCACCAGTCGTTTCCTATTTGTTCATTTCTCACGCGATCTTAACGTGTTATTCCTACGAAAGGAACAACTCATTCTGTATGGATTCCAAATTTCTTCAAACGTCCAACCACCTAAATCCTTCAGAAAGTATTTCGACAAAATTACCAACGCAGAAAATCAATAAATAAATCGAGGTTCGCTGCTGTCGTTCGAAACAGTGCTCGATTAATTCCAGGCATTATCCTGGCGCTCTGTGCACGCACACGAGTCGGTTAACCACAGCGAATAAACTCGACAACTTGAATGGAAAACGGCGAAGCCTGGTCCCGCTACGTTTCGTACAAACGAATTACCGGTCCCCCGATCCCCGATGGACGTGAAACGCGTGTAACGCATCCGTAGATCGTGATAATTAATAGCCTTACGAGGATCGGTGGTAGACGGGTAACTGCGATATCGATACATCTCCAGTAACACAGATCGCGCATTACTCAGCCGGCCAACAACTTCAGGCCGAGGAATGCAAATAGCACCTACGCAACGCGACGCGAATTATTAACGTCCCCGCGGATACACCGGCCCATGTACCACGTGTGCATCAGGTGTCGACTGTGTGCGGTGTGTCTGTTGCGATGCATCGTGGAAATTTCTGAGTTTCCTGGTTTATATGTTGAACGAGTAACTGTTACACGAGTAACTGAGTACAGACAGATGGAGAGTCTGCCTGGGGAGATGATACACGGCGCAAGAAAAATTTAACGAGTCGATTGTCACGGTTTATGGGCGTCTGTGAGCGTTTATGGACATTTGTGCGTGTATGGGGATTTATTTATGGGAAGTGGAAGTTCGTAGGAGTAATTTATTCGATATAAATAATATGTGGAGATAATGCGCGATAAGGCAACGATTTAATGACGCGATTGAGAATGTTGATGGATATTTATGGGACTTATGGGAAATTGAAGTATACGTATAATAAAAAAAAAGTGTAGGAAATGCGAGTACAGTGTTCGCTGGATCGTTATAACCGGACTGTGGATTGTGGTACATTTATCGGGGATTTAAAGGCAGAAAAATGTGCAGAACACGCGTATTGCGAAAAATCATGCAACATGTCCAAAGTAAACTACACGTCATGAAATTTTATAGGCGAAACAAATCCCTTTATACTTTCCATTGTTTTATTTGCGTTTATACAAATACCGTTTTGCATGGACATCCGCAATCTGGTTATAATTATCTTTATAATCGGGAAATTATACGACAATGGAGAGTAAAGGAGGAACGTACGCTTAAAATAATTTAATTAGATAGAACATGATCCAGATTTCTCTCGTTATCATAAGTAAACAGGTGTGATTATTTCAATGAAAATCTTATAATCTTCAGTACTGTACATCTGTAAGAATTGAAATGGATTCATCGATATTAATTTTTAATTCCCAAGGAGAATTAATTTAATTCCCTGTTGCAGGGAAACAAATCCAAGGAAAATGACAAATTTATTCACAGACGATTCACAGAAGAAAAATCGATGGAATCCTGGAAAACGCATCGTTGCGAATCTACAGAATTTCTATGGAAAACTATCAACGAATATTGATATCGCTGTGATATCGCACCAATAAAGATGAAGGACTAATTACATCAAATAACCATTCACCGCAGCTGCTTAATTCCACGCAATTTCTCAACTACATAATCGGCAGCCAGGTAATCAATCATGTCTCAAAAATATCGGGTTTATGTTGGCGCGAACAATGCAGTCGTTTCCGGCAATATCTATATTAACGATCCCACTCAGCTTTTCGATGTCCCGCCGAACTTTTTTGCGGTATCAATTATTCTCGAGTAACATATCGGACTGAAATGTCGATTTCTCCATTTAACCCGAGCTTTACATTGTCAATTGCAGAGATAAAGCAAGCGCGTGCTTTTCTGTACGAGCCGGATCGCGTTCATAAACGCGAAATGTTGTAAATTTATCACGTCCAGCTTGTCACGAGCACAACCTGTACGAAGACAATCAAATTTCCCCTCGTCACGAAAGGAAACAACGAACAACAATCTTAAACGTTTCCGCAAACTGAGTCTCTGAAACGACGTCTCAGAAATAAAGTCGTCCTCTGACGGACGTTTCCTTGGTATTGCGCTCCAGACGATCTCGATCCACGATGAAATCGATCCGGCTAACGATTATTTTCACAGACATTTGACAGACTGACGAGAATTTTCTATGGCAAACGTTGGAACATTGCCATAAGCGTGTGTAATTGATAAGAAGAAAATTATATTTCGTCCTTCTTAAAATGGATCGAATACTTTTTCAAATTCAATGATCCGAGGAAATTCCATTTTTATGTTCGTTATAATTAGAGAAACTAAAGATGATACGAGTCTTTAGAAATATGAAAGGCGTATTTAATTTAGCAATATTGGCAAGGATCTGTGAAGAAACTGCTGAACATTAACGTTTACGGGGATTCTCTGTTGCTTTTAATATTTTTCCCGCCAGCAATATTTCTCGTCGTATTTACGCAATAAGATATGGCAAAGTGTGGCGATATGGAACGAATACCATTTGTTTTTTAAAATGCTTCCCAAAACTACAAAATTTTTTGTACCATTCCATCATGGGACAAAGGTAGAAAAAATGGGACGGAATATCTGTTCATTCATAGAAAGTTTATGGCAACGGCGATAAAACAGATTCTGGAAAAAGTACGTCGTGTGTTCCATTTTAAATACTAGAAAGTACTGGTCGCCTAAAGGTATCGTTATAACATTTGCGCTACAAAGAAATACATCAAAAGTTTGAAGAAATCTTCGTCGTTGAAAATACGCTGAAATATTCCATTTTTCAAAACGTATTTAATTACGATAATAATATCTTCCAGTTGTTATATTCTACATATAGATTCGTATTATTTTTCATTTATTTATTTAAATTAAAAATCCTCGGAATCTTATTGCTCTTTCCCTATGTAACTCTAAATGTAGCCCTAATTTTCTTTTTTTATTTGCAAATATAATTCTTCCAAACTAAAGAATAAAATCCAAAGACGAGTCACTGAAGCTGCATTATCCATGATTGAATAGAAGACTAACAAGATAACACAGAGGCAAGAGACATAGTCTTTTTCTTTTCTAATCTGTATTCCAACATGCAAATATATCTATTTATATCTATATTTATATTCTTATGTAATAAAATAGTGCAAGGGTTTTGTCTATATATTCAACAAGAAGAAAAAGAACAGTCATCCAGAAACAATTCATAAACTGAAAACAAGTCGAAATTTCAATTATTCAAGAATCAATTATTAATCATTTCCAGAATTTTCGTCTGTCTGTTTGTACTCGCGTCACGTAGAATCTACCGCGTATATTTTGATGGTGTATTCTCTGTCGTATAGCTTAGTCTCCGGGAAAGAGAATAGGATATGTTTCATCTGAATCCGTTTTTCAGAAGCTGAGAAATAGCTTAGCGTCTGAGTTGTATGCGTTGCCATATTTCGTAGAGATGAAGCAAGTAGAGATGATTTCGTTCTGTTCATTTTCCAATGGAATCTTTTCCCAATTATAATTTTTTACCACGAAGAATAACCTAACTGCTAGTATATCAAAAATATATAACTATCTCATTAAAAAAGGTTCATCTGCTTAAATATCATCCCCTATATACTAAAATACTCCAGAAGAAAAAATATCGTGGGCAAAAGTTAGTAAACACTACGAGTCGTTGGTCTGTCACAAAATTGAACTGTATATAATCAAGTGAACAAAAGAAATAATAATCGACCGAACAGAAATCGTAGTTGAGCGGTTTGGTTTCTAGGAAGCTCGAATAAGCTAACACCGTCTACTCAGCTGGATGGTTCCGTTCCATGCACAAAAAGGACACACTTGGACGTTTAAAAAAGTCTACTCTGCGCTGCCAAAAGCAAACCGCGCAACGATGATTCTTCTACAAACACCTGTCGAAAAAAGAAAGAAAAACTGAAAAAGGGGGAAATCAGCGTGGAATTGCGCGGTCTTCCGCGCTCTTCCGGCTTCGCGAGGAACGCGAGCGGCGAGGAGCGTTTCGCGCGGGAAATGCGATCTGAAGGGAATAAACGCATTCACGACGCGACGTAACACAGCAGCGTCGGTTTATCCGTAAACAATGAGGCGGCGCTACGCGCAACTGTGTTCCGGTCTACGCTGTCACGAGTTATCTCTCTCACTTTTCACCCTCGTCGTTCCCCAGTTCCCTGTACCGCCGCCCCTGCACCACCGCCGCCGACGCCACTGCTACTCTATTCAATTACACCGGAGACCAGAGCCGGCACACAGGTTGCAACTGCGCCGGCAGATGCATTCACCGAGAGCGTATAGAATGCGTTCGTCTGCGTCTTCGCTGTGCATTCAGCCGACTCTCTGGTAAACGACGCACCGACAAACTCCACAGACGCGATATACGCGGCCGTATAGCGGCGTTTATGCGAGTACGTTCAACAAGGCGGAGGCTTCCGCTTTGTCTCGTGCGCGCTGCGCGATGCACTGATTTTTCTAATTGCAGCGGCTGCTCGTCGAGCCAAGGAGTCGGCTAAATCTCGTGCGTGCGTTCGCACAGCATGTCCCGTCGAATTTGCAGATATCGAGCGTTTAAATTTAGCGCGTTCTTTTCGGTCGCGTTCGATTCGATCGTACTTTTCTAACGTCATAGAGTGCGGAATTCGTGGCTGGGGAAACTACTCGACGAGGTTTCGTCGTTCCTGACCCGATTCACGGATGTATTTTTATTTTTCTGCTGTTAGAAGATATCCCGAGTTTGAGGAAAGTAGAAAAAGATCGTTATCGACAGGCGTGAGTTCTCGTTTCAATTTTAGCTACCTGTTTTGTTTGCTAAAACGAGAACAAAGTGGAAATATAAAAAAATTCGCAGACAACAGTAGGGTTAAGCTCTTGGGAGATGAATTTTGTTGGAGATAGAAGGTGATCATTGTTTTTCAATTTCTTGAGGAAGATGCTACTATACGTAGGTACATAGAGGTTTGTATTTAGACAGTATATTTATATATCACATGTTATATGTCTAGAGGGTAACAGATAAAATACGAATTTGAATTTAATTTGCCAATTTGATAAGATTATCTCGCTAGAATAAAATCTATCGTATGTTTTATTCGTCCATGTATTACGCGTTCTGCAACGATTAAACACACGTAGCTTGAACAAGCACAGTGACTCAATGAATTTCGTTTTCCTTGTTTCTTATCCGATCCTCTGAAAAATGTATCTCTGTAGTTATTTTCGACGAGATTTATCATAGAGTGGCATTGGGCACTCAGAGTTAAATATCGAAGGAAAATATTTTTGTGAAACGTATGTCTATATGGCTCTCCGCTTGTTATTGTTCCTCGCATATCGTTGTTTGTAAAATTTTTAACGATCTTTCCGTCATATTTGTTGTCAAACTGCTGTCGAAACGTAAGGAAGCAGCAAGGAAAAATACAATAGATTTCTCATAAATACATTAAAGTCTGTCTTCAAAAATAAAATGATTTATAAAACAATTATTTTTAACAAAGCTTCCTTCGATCCTGGCGCGATCGATACGCAGTCAAAATGATCCTCGTTCGATGGAAATACGTAGAAATAACCTACATCATACAGATAAATCTACGTTTTATTCATGAACAAAATTGTCTGACCATACACGGTCCATTTTCCCTTATTCCCCTATGACAGTTACGACGTTGTCTGATAACACCTTTTCTGTTCTTTCTCGAACTTTCACTGTCCAGATTTCTCCAGACATTTTTACTTCCCTGTTCTCTTGTCTCTGTATTCCTAAGAACATTTCCTTAGTCCTTGGGGAGTCTCCAGAGAACACTGTTTTTTTTTTCACACTGTTCATCCTAGATATTTTCTCTTTTTCTAATTTTATCTTGATCCGTTCCTTCTATTATTCCCCTTCTCTAAACTCGATTGGACACTAAGATTTCTTTTTGTAGAAGAAATTCTAACTCTATCTCGTTTCACTCAATTATGATCTCTGTATCTTCGATGAATTGATAGAAACAGTTAACACGACCAAATGTATCGCGATTCTAATCTAAAGGTGATACAACTTTTCTTCGTACGTAACTGAGATATCAGAACGAGATTTAGACTGCAATAATTATTGTAGCTGATGTAAAATAAGCTCGTGTACCAACATCTAGACCAACAGTAAATATATAGTGAGCTGAAGCAATAAATCCTAAAAATCCAATACCTAATATTAGCATAAGTTATTCTTAAATTACCAAAAGTGTCGTTCTTTTCCTCTTTCATTTATAATAATTCGTGAAATTAATCCGAAACCTGGTAAAATTAAAATATAAACTTCTGGGTGGCCAAAAAATCAAAATAAATGCTAGTGGATAAAATTGCCCGAGAAGGAATGATTCTATTTAAATTGGCTTTAATTCGAACAAATAATTTCAACTTGAAAATCCGCTAAACGGATGAATTAACGTGGACAAACGAATTGTAATATTCGCTGTTCAAGTCACAGGATATAGCTCTGGATTTTCTGGATTATGGGAGATTTTAGATTGTCTCGCAATAGGTCGGTATGTCAGGTAATCATACGTGGCGTTATCCAGCACGAATTCGCGGGACAACGCTGTCATAAACTACACTTTGGAAGCTACTCTAGAAATTTCGACATTATTTTGTAAAATCCACCGCGTCTCTTCCAAAGGAAAATATTTCCATCTTCGACCGAAGAAACGTTCCCTGGACCAATGAAATTCCAAAATGTTTTACGTAACGCACATCACACGAACGTGAAAGATCTCTATGATAATTGTTGAAATATTTTGGTTGTGATAAGTCAATCTCACAATGATTGGACGACATATTTGTGGTTCTTCGGCTTTCGTTGTATGTAATAGTGCGTTGTTTTGTTCTGACGTTTCGCCAAACTTGCTCTTTACTTCTTCAGACCTGAAGCTGAAGGGTCTGGATCTTGATGTCACTATTTATACCATTACTTTACGAGTAGTGATAAATAGTGACATCAAGATCCAGAACCTTCAGTTTCAGGTCTGCCCTGAAGAAGTGAGATGCAAGATTCACGAAATTCCAGAACAAAACACAACGTACCGTTAAAGATACGACCGCAGAACCACTAATATGTATATTTGTTCAAATATCTTCATGATCCACTTCACCTGCAACGTGCTAACAACAGCAAGAAGATCCAATGAGAACGAACATCCAACAGAGACGATTCAATTCTTGGAATATGTTCGCAAAGTTATTATTCCGAACGACCCTTTCCTATACGTATATAGGGTGGTCGATTTTATTTTACTTTGCGAAAGTAATTATAAATTCCTGTCACTGACTTCCAAATGAGAAGAAATGGTTAGAGTCAGGCTACTGAAATGGCATAAACGAGTGATTTCAACCCAGTGACGTTAAAAGAAACACAGAAAAACACCGGTTACCATAGCTATGTCTACGCGAGTTTTATGGCACCGATGGTGAAGCAACTACATCAACATGGGACATATCGACATATAATTGGCACAATGTGTACGAAACGTAGAAAGGCAGTAGAGTATATGATAACAAACATACTTTTATACACAACTCGAAGACTAAAACCAACCACTCTGTGTACGTACAGCAAAAAAGTCTTCTGAATGTATGTCGGTATGAATGTTTGAAGGTATCGAAATCGGTGAGGAAGCAACTATTCGGCTACTTTGCCAATTCAGCAATCGAATTTTCGATAGCTAGCTTCTAGCGATAAAGATAGTTCCTCTAACTTATAAGACTTGCGGATATTCGAGTTACTCGTGAGCAGGGTACCTCCACACTGCCACTGCCATTGCCCATAGCGATGTGATCTTGTTTGTATATGTGACTTTTCGGACAATACGCGAGCTTATCTTTATGAACAATCGTAAAAGTATTGAAAGTGGCAGTAGAAGCAGGAGCAGCCTCTCCTCGCTTAAGAATCCGGCAATCCTGCTCGTGGTACCCAGGTACCCAGATATCTCACGACATACGCGAGATGATTGGCAAACTCGATGCGAGAGTCAAATTCGCTAGAAGTTGGAAAGGAGAAACCGTTGAAGTTGATGAAATTTCATCATTTTCAGATATGCACACATGCAATGATCCTTCGTAGTATCCAAGATCGATCATAAACAACATACACTTTGTATTATACATACATAGTACAGTAGCCTAATCTCGGAGGATATCAAAACTCTCGACTATCTCGTGTACTCAGGTGTCTCATGAGATGCCCAGGTAGCTGGGTAATTTTTGGATGCTTGGTTTCGCCTCACGGGTATCTGAGATGTTCAGTTGAAGTCGCTAACGGTAATAAAGATCGATGAAACAACGTTTTAACAAGCGCAGAGATTGTGGGACACGTTTGGTGGTAGCGGATGTGCAGCTCGTTTCATTTCCACCCTGGCGGACCCATGTAGCGACGGCGCGCACGACCACGAGCCACGATACTTCAGGCAAATTAAATTTTATCGGGCAAGTTACCCCCCAGGAGGCGAGGAGGATGTCCGCGCACGAATTACATCGGATAAACGCGTTAAAGATTTTTCAACGGCTGTACACGAACCGCAGGGTATAAACGTTGCGATAAAAAAGATCAAGAGAAACATAGCCGGGGAGAGACAGTTTCCCAACATTTTCGCCAACCTGATAAGCTACGTGCACGTCCCGTTGTGTGGATTAGATCAAATAATTAATTAATTATTGTCGATGGTGTTTTATTTTATTACACAACCGTGTCGCGTCGTGATGTATGAAACTTACGATTTTGTTGCCTTGTACTTTTTAAATCGCTTTCTCTCCAGGAATATTCCTACGTTTTTCTCTAATTCCTCTAATTTATGTTAATGGCTTCAGATGACGAATTTGGGAATTTTCCCTTTCGTATGCAACTTTAATTTTTTAACTTTCACGCCGGTTTTCAGGATCAATAACATTCGCAAATGAAGATGGATTTGTGGAATGAAATATTGGAGCAGTGAACGCGTTGCAAAGGTACGAGCGACTCGAGTAAATGAGCTCTTAATTAAACAGATAAATTAGGTGATTCTTGAAGCAACATTTCTAAGATCAATGTAACGATGTATTATACAAAATTGTATGTTATACAATTTGTAAATATATACGGACCTATAGTTTGAGAGTTTTTATTAGAACATTTCTAAAGTTAAAACACGATCTTAACTGTCTTAAGGAATGCTCTAGATAAATTAATAAATGAATGCTGTAACGTATTATCAAAAGAGTCATACTTTCTGTCATTTACTCAAACAATAATCTCTGTACCTGACGATTCATTAAATCATGCTTTCGACAAGTGTATGTCAGTCTCTAAACGCTTCTATTTACTCGTGACAGCAGTACGCTGAAACTTAATGAGCAAATAGATCGGATGCTGCATGGATCATCGATGACCGACTTTACAGAACCTAATTAAACTGTTTATAATTACCGACTAATATTTGCGTGACTGCCAATGCATTTAGTATTAGAAACAGACTATTCAAAATCAATCTTGTCATCAACCTGATGCTATAGAAACAATTTAGTCTACGAAGAAAATAATTTTATGTTGAATCGTTCTGTCACATTTTGAATAGTATCGTCATATTCACTATCATCTTATACCTTCGAAGCATACTTGAAAATTTGATAGAATTAACAATACAGTGAGTCACGAGTCGCATACTAATTCTATGATTTAATGGCTATAATAATTCACTATGATACGTTATTCTAATATATTTAGAGACATTTGGTAAAAAAATGGAATTAAAATAATATGCTGCCTATTAGTTATTCTAATATATATAGAGACATTTGGTAAAAAAATGGAATTAAAATAATATGCTGCCTATTAGTTACATTCAGTGTTCCTACTCGCATTCTGTTTTGATGATGTCAGTTTTCAATCATTATATCTGCGCAACTATGACGCAACAGTTGCATTATACTAGCGAACTTGTATTTGTCCAATCACTGCATTTACAGGCAAACCGAATTCAATTACTTTTGATAATTAGTAACTAAATATGTGCGCAAATACATTAACAACTAATAGCGATGCATAACTATTCCTATGTTATGTTATTAATGACGCTAAATAAATTACTAAATAATATTGCCTGCATTACCGCTCATAGCTATTTGAACACTGGTCGATTTGCAGCAACAGTCCATAAACATTGGCAGAATGAGTATAAATTAATGAAATATGCAAATTCAACAAATTGTGAATTTCAATTAAATTCTAAAATACTTACAAACAACGTATCGAAATTAAACACGCTACGCAATTGACATAGGAGGCAACAGAATATAAAATACGAAATATAAAAATCTAGCTTGAAATATAACACGCGCACGCGCGCGCCCATCAAATCACGTCACATTATTTCATTAATTAACTTAATCACCAAACAGAGTAACACTCGTGCGACAAATAAAAATATCGTTCCAATTAATTTTCATTTATAACCCTGGAGGACTCTCTCGTAACAACAACTCGGGAAACACTTTCGCAACAAGGGTACGATCTATTCTAATTTCATCAAATTAAAACACTGCAACAAAGCGAAATAAACGAGTCGCTTCGACTACAAAGAGTCGGTTAATTTTGCCAGTTATTCCCCTCAGAATCAACGTCCTGATATCTCTGGCCCGAACATTATTACAATAAACTTTATAGACACAGGTAGATATAATGCAGCGAAGTTACGCGATACTATTAAAACGTATCGTCAACTTTGGAACGCGCGACTCATTCGTAGAAAAATTTAATCGCCACACAGACGAGGCATGTACACGTACACGGGAAAACACACAAAGTACATATATACACATATATAATATATCAGTGTGTGACTGGGATCGAGTTAAAGCAAGGTGGAAAAGGGAGAAAGTGAGCGACGCGAGTTGCAGCCGGCTTAAATATTCATCCGAGATCAATCGAGCAGATTTGCAATTTCGGAGCGTTTGTACTGCACGAACGAGCCGGAATAAACTGTCGGCTACTTCATTTTACATGAAACTTTCCCCTCCCCTCCGCTGCCCCTCCGTCTTCCTCTTTTTCGCCCCTAGTTTCTCCTCTTTTTTTCATTTCGTCGCATAAAATCCTCTGTTCGACGAAATTAAGATGCAAATAGAATTTTAGAGTAGTTAGAACAGCGTTTGGAAAAGGAGAGACCGCCGCGCCAAGAAAGGATATTAGTTGCCTTCGCTCGGGACAAACGCGACTATGTTCGTTCGAGTTGCAACGTGAACAAGCTTGAGAAATATCGACGAATCGAGAAAAGACGCACGAATTAATAACGATTTAACCGGTGGATAAAGAAATCCCAAAACAACGGACGTCAAAGTCAGAACGTTTAGCGTCATAAAGAAACACGATCGATAGCGAGCAATTTTCATATGAAATCTTTAGGACGCGGAAAAGAGAAAATTTAGGAAACGATTTGCTAACAGATACACGAACTGACTAATCATCTAACTAAATAGTTACACAAATAAATTATACAAATTCTAAAAGAACGTATAACAAAGTACAACGAGTAATAGCATAAAGGACGACGATTGAATAGCGAGCCATCCAATTTGTACTTTCCTTGTTCATTCAAATTTATGCAAACATTTGGATCGATGGGAGTCGCCCGATGCAAAAGGCGTGTCGCTTTAATTATCGCAGTTCGAACGATTGTATTTCTTCCGCTTTGAATTCTCTTCCGTTAAACGTTGTTTTGATTAATATTCATTGGAACAGGAGAGGAGGCCCCGGCAAACGGAAAATATGAATCTCGATAACTTCCAGGCTTCGGATTCCTTTATTGCTCGTCCTACTTTTCCCAGGAAACAGCGGCGATCCGGTTACATCATAATTAAAGTCTTGCGGGTCTTCGAGACACGACTAACGATATCCTCTTCTTCGTGCTCCTGAGGATCGTCTTCGCAAGACGATCGGCAAGCTCCACGAGTACAAAGAGAATTCTCTCATAGAAATACGAGACCTTCGATCGCCCGAATCGTTTATGATCCTGTTTATCGTACGAAGTACCTTTACATTTTATTCATTTTTTTTTTCTCTTTTTTATTTGGAAGTAGTTTGCAATCCTCATTGAGAATTATAAATAAATTATTCTGGCGTGAATAATTATTATTCACTATAATGTGAATAATAAATGATTATCGTATGTTTGGTTCTAGCTGAATCTAATGTTTAAATCTAGACGACATTTTATCCATGGAAATAAATGATAGACGACTCTACGTTTTACTATGTTTCGTTATACTGTGTTAAGTATTGAGTGCGATATGTGTGCGCAACTGGGACATTGTAATTCTGTTAAGGAAAGCAATGAAAAAAGGAATAATCCAAATTTTGCAGTGAAACTCGGTGCTTATTTTAAGAAAAACACAGCAAATTGTTCGATCAAAATATTTTTTATTTTGATTTTTATAACTTTGAGCCATCTATCAGGCAAACGATGAATTCTATTTGTAATTCTGTCTTTAAAGTAGATCCAATCGTCGATCCAATTTTACACCTCATCCACTAAGTAGAAATGGATATCGGATAAAGCGTGTTGCATCGATCGGAATAGTTAGCAATCCGAGAGAGCAGAATGTCTAATGACCAATTTGGATCATTCGTTCGTATATGATAATTCCAATTCAACGTTTGTTTTGCATTAGTATCGTCTATTATATTCATTGTGACATATATGAGTGTTCTGTGTAGATTTTTGTTATATCCTGAATATTGGAAAAATTAGTTAATATCGGTTAATATTGGAAATATATATTGGAAATAAAAAACATATAAATTGGAAATAATAATATTGGAAAAAAAACATTTTTGCATCTTAGAATGGACGTAACTCTAGATGGATATGTTTTTGGGATTTTAAAATAATTTCTGTATTTTGTATTTTTAATGATGTATTTTTATATAGCTTGTTCGTAGAATTGCGTTTCCTATTAAATTCCGAATTGTCATCTACTCGACACTATCGATTCCTATAGAATGTAACAGTAATTTCTCAATAGCGACAAAATTACAAATAACATGAAACAAGATCCTCTACTCTTCTATTCAAATTAGTATCTTCTAATGGTTACCTCCTAATTATATTATCAAATTTCCATCTTGATCGATCAATACTTCCGTGTATATTACAGTTTTATGACATAAATGTATTCTATGTATAACGTTATATCTTATATTCTGCACAATATACTATAGTATAATGACAAGACATAAAGCGGAGGCTATATAAAATTAAAAATTTCGAAATTTCAGAATTCAGAAATTTTAAGTTCTCTCCTCCTCGTACATTATATATTATTATATTATATCATACAAAGTAGAATACATCAAAATAAATTTTACAACTGGAATATATCAATAGATTAGACTATTTATCATCTAATTTCCACGATATAGTATCATATTGTTATTGTTATTGTTATTGTTATTGTTATTGTTATTGTTATTGTTATTGTTATTGTTATTGTTATCATCATTATTTATCACCATTAGCGAGTATTAGCACCGTAATAAAATAGAATGAGTTTTAGAGAGACCATATTCGACGTATGGATGGTATTTCTTTAAAAAATATAGATTATATCATCCGAAACTTCTTCACCTACTAATTCCCTCTGTATAAAAGTAAAAAGGTAAAATTAAACTATTCCATCATTCGCAATTTTCCTTCCGCATATTTCACCCTCGTAAAAAATCATTTTTTACCTTTTTGCCACTTACGTCGTTGCCAATTCAATTGCTCGACCACTCGAGAACTATCGATTGCAAAAAATCATGGTAGAGGTGCGAGCTCGCGAGAATTCCGAGCCGTTCGGCGGCGGAAATCGCAGACGTGCGATCGACGTCGTTTGTCTGGCGCGAGATATGAATCGCGGTCTGTTTCGACGCGTGAAAACGTACGCTCGTGGAAGACGGGCACAGAATGGGCCAGGCTCGGTCGATATCGGCAAAAATAGGGGAAAAAAATAATGAAAATCGCGGCGTTTTTCGATAAACGAATGAGCGACGAGTTTGGTTGGACGCGCGGATAGCATTTATTTCATGGAAGAACAATTTTTCGCTCTAACTCGTGAATCATGGCTCGGAAAAAATGAAAAAAGATAGAAACAAAGAGACAGAGAGGAGAGGAAACACGCGTGAAGCCTTCGTTAATAGTAATCGTCTTATAGTTGTTTGCCTGGACATCGAAAAGGCATGTGACTTGATACTTGAAACTGAAATGCTTAAAACGCTTAAAATATCGAAGGTTGAAATACCTCAACTACTCGCAATACCTAAAGTCGAAACGAATGTTCGTATCCAATGCTAAAGTTGAACGGCGATATTTCAAAATTGACGATAAACTTTCTCAAAAATCGGACGATCCAACTGCGCGTAAATTATTTCCTTTTTTTTCTATAAAATCGGGGATAGAGTCATAGAAGAATATCGAAGAGAAACAAATAAAACGACCGAGCAAGGAATAAAACTGTGAAGCACAGTCTTCGAATGGTGCATGTTGCATGTCGAGAGATTCGACGACTTCCACTTCCATGGGCCGTTACGGTGTACCGGCGGAGGCAGGAGAGGAAGGGAAGAAACCAAGTAGCGAAGAAAATCGTCGGCAAGCAAGAATCAAAGATAGCGAACGTTCGAGAGCTGGAGGAGATTGCTTGAAATGAAAAGAGACGACACGCCGCACGTCGAGCAAGAAAGGCCAGACGAGAAGCGATGGGCTACAACAAGGAGAAAAGAAGAAAGACAGGAAAAAAATAAAATCACTGGACGAGTGTAGAGGCAACAAAGAGGACGAAGAATTGGGAAGAATAAGTCGAAAGCAAGGAAAGAAAAGGGCAACCCGGAGGGGGTGAATTAAATAGGGTAAGGAAAAGAGGAAAAGAGCGAGGGAGGAGGGAGGGCTAGTAGAGGAAAGAAAAGGAATCCGCGCCGCTACAATTAGGAAGAAAAAAGAGCGAAGCTTAAACGGGCAGACAGACGAGGAGAGAAAACGATAGAGAAGGAGGTGGAGAAACGGGACAAAGAGAAGAGTCGAGAGTACGAAAGAAACGGGGTGGCGAAGAAGGAGGATGAGGATGAAGACTGGTAGTAGGGGGCGGGGAGGGCTGAAGGGGGTTGCAAGATAGAGCCAAGAGGCGAGTGGAAACGAGAGCATCCGGTGGAAAAAGGGAGAAAGAGGCATGGAAGCAGACTATAATAGAGACTGAAAAAGAAAGAACAAGCAAGGGAAAAAGAGGACCGGGTAGACAGACGGTGAGAAGGAGAGGAACTGGAGAAAGGGGGAGAGAGAAAGACGTGACGCGTGGCATCACGTGGTGTATTGATCGTCGCGCAGCATCCACGAGAGCCATTCCGGCTGCCAACCTTCCTACCTACCCCAAGCACTACCCCCTTTCCCTCATCCGCCACCCTCCGCCCCACCCACTTTCCTCCAGACCACCATTCTCTCCTCCAACCTCCTCCTGCTTCCCTTCGTCCCTCCATACTTGCTCCTGCAACAAACCGACCCCTCGCCCCTCGATTCGCCCCTCTGCCCGCCATCAGCCCCCGGCGAAACCCCGTCAGACATCCATCGTCGTGTATCCAGCGAGTTAATTATTAAATGCATCGTCGTGCCTGCCAGGCTCTGCAATACGTCCCTTCCATCCACCACCTTCCAACATCCAACCCTTCTTCCTGCTCCCTTCCACCCTCTCCCTCCCTCTGCCCTTATACTCACGACCATCTCGCGTGGCTCCTTCTCACCCTTCGTCCACCAGCCAAACCGCTCCCACCCCCCGTCTCAGCCACCCTTCTACGGCGTGTCTCCCTTTCACTAGAGCCGATTCACGTACAGTCACTTCATTTTCCGCACGCTCTCTCCGACCTGGTGTAAATGCTGGAAAGGAACTCTCGATTGGGAACTTTCGGTTATTGAGCCGGCACATCAGGATCGATCACGCAAGTTGCGTAAGAGGACAACGCTGGACCGGTGCATCGACTTCGATTCGAGCTGCTCGCAGCGCAAATTCATTAAATCGTTAACTGGCAGGCGAATTTTATGGAATTTGTTCTGCAGATGCGATAAATAGAAATACACCGCGACATAGCCTTTCATTTTTATATCGTACGATGTTGTATCGTATTCGTGCGCATTTCCCTAACGATGTTATCCGAGTTAGTCGCATTGTTGAAAATCCTTTAGTCCGTGAAATTTGTCTTCTTTTAATCTTGTTTAATTCATCGCTTTAGTCGACGCGTCCACTGACACGCTTTGAAATTTTTGAAATTTCGTTTTAGTTAGCTACTTTATACGCGTAATTACATCGATCCTCTCTGCTTTTTGTTTTGTAAAGTTAACCAACTTGGCGAGGGAGCGGCTCGTTCGATCCTATCGTAACGGCTAGAATAATACGACCATGCGTGGTTGCATTTCGATGGGTTTTGGCTGATGACGGAAGAAATGAAATTTTGTGGTTGGATTTGTGATCGATTTTTGAGCAGGGCGTTGCTTTTTGGAAATACAGTCGACCATTTATATATGGAAGTTAGGTGAATATAGTATAAGATTGCGTAACATAGCGTAAAAAGCAGATTCAGTTCTACTTTGACTGAAATGGAATTTTTGATTGATTGTGAGAAATTGGTTGGCTATGTAGAAGGTACTGTATTTTGGGAAAATAGAGCGAATATTTAGCGTAAGTAGAAGTTGGATAAATATAGTTCTGAATTGTACAACGTGGTGTAAGATTAAAGTAGATTAGATCTGTATTAGTATTAGGATCGTTCTAGTTTCAAACATTTTGTATAAATGGGATTTCAACGAATGTAATATAAAATCGTATAAATATTTCTTCGACTTCCGGTTCTTTAACTGACGATTGATAAATGCAACATAATTAAAGAGAAATTAATAAAGAGTAACAGTTGCGAATTTACTATAAAAGATTGCTTTTAATATAATTTGACATATTAATTCGGATTATTCTATCGTTAATTCCGACAAAATAAAATGACATTAAATCAGAGTGTATTCGGAAAGTATCGAGATTCAATTTCTATTAATTTCAAGATTTTCTCTTATACCCGCTATAAATATCATATTTAGATTCTTGTCAAATTTCTAGGGAACGATAAAATTATTTTTCTACTGTTTTTACACTAAATATTTCCTGATGTATAATTTTATTTACAATAATTAGAACAGGTCCTTTCTTTTTCCAATATAATTTGTTATATGTAAAAATAAGAACTATCTTGTGATGAATTTCTAAAGCCATGCGCATTTCACTAGACGTTTTTATGCAAGATCAATTTTCACATAAAACGGATAGCTCGTCACTGCGAGTAACAAAGAACGACCTAAAAAAGACAGATTTAAATTGTAACAGCCAATGAATATAAATACGCTGGAATAGCTATTTTTATTTAAAATTGGAAAAAAAAGAGAAGTTGCAAACTTCGGAATTCTGGATGTCATCGCGATGCTTTTATCCTTAGCCTTTCGAAATTTACCTCTTATTCGAGTAAGTATGAATTTAGAATATGAATATAGATGCTGATAAGTAATTCGACGTGGAATTATAAAACTGCTGGAAAGTTTTCACCGGAAATTTATAATTTTAACTTGCCAATCCGTTAGCACTCTTTTACTGAATTTACAGAAATTTCAAATACACAAAAATAATAATAAAAAAATACAGCCATAAATAGAAACATCAAGAACGAAACAAATTCCTATTCGCGTTCCATTTGTTCGATCGTATCTGCGGAACTGCTTGTTTACCTAAAAATCCACAATCTAATCGTTCGTTAATAAATTATTATACCAAAGAGTTTTAACATCGTCAACTTGGGAGGAACTTGCAGGCAATTTCAACGCGACTAAATCGTCTGTGATGGCGATTTTTTAGCGAAACAGGAACAGGCGCTTAATTATTAAATGCATCGTCGTGTCTGTCAAGTACCGCGGAATATATATCGAGCTATTCAGAGCCGTATGATACGAACAAAATCCCTGAGAGCAGCGTCCTCTCATCGAGCAGAGTCGAGTGAAAATATTGCAAGGTTACAGCCGATTGAAAGCTTTTGCAATCTGAATTTCATTAGAGGGGAAGGGGGTGAGAGGGGAATTTTAAAGGAGGCAGCGAATTTCAATGTTAACAATCAACTGCAGGATGCAAAATGACGTTGGTTACCGGGTTAAAGAGCACCCAATTGCTATACAATTTCCTGCTGAATAATTGATAGTGTGTGTTAAACGAATACACAACGCTTCGAAATTGTCGCCGAGAATATTGGTTAATTGGTAACTGGACACAAACAATTGCGCGTAAATACAAGTGGTAATTGTTTTCGCTGAATTTGCAAATAGGAAAACAAATCGCGAAACCTGTACGATCGATGAGCGCGCCAAATCATTATATGTTTATGAGCTGAGCAATTTAATTATTTATTTATTTACCGACGAATTGCGTTGCTCTGTTGAGAGTGGGGATTTTTTATTTGGCGTCGTTTAATAATGGGATAATATTACGCACTGTTCTGTTATATATTTATTTGATTAACGAAGATTTAATCGCTAGTTTCCATAACGAAGATGTGTACGAACTGAGTGACGTGATTACCTTCAATGCGGTGTGTGATAGACGTTGAACGTTGAATTGTTAGACGAATGATTAGTCATCTTTTATATAGATTGTAACATCGTCTTCATATTTCAGAAGAAATTGTTTTCCAAGTCGAATACGTAAATAGTCTAAAAACTGAAATTAATTCTTAATGTATGATTACGATATAAATATAGAAATCGTTCACTGCGATACTTAAAACTAAGATTAATAATTTATGTTGGTAATTCACGAATAAGATTCTCAAATACGTACGATCCTTCGATCATCGAAACTATAATCCGTTTCTAATTTCTCAGCTATAATTTCAATTTCGTTAATGTCCAAGATTTGCGGAATATTTCAATCGTACGTTAGTTTCTAATTTTTCAAATCAACTTTCAGTTTCATAGCTACACAGTCAACACTAAAAAACTTAACATAGTGCGGAATTCCTCAACCGTAACGATTAAAATCTGGTATAATTCACAATCGTAATTTCGACTTTGATCATTTTCACAAATATAATATCGTTGAAACAATTTTTAGCTCCTAATTCGATTTCAACGTTGGAAAATACCAGTAACAAGAAGAGATTTCACGTTTCTGTTAACTAAAATCCTCCTTCCATTCGCAATTATTTCAGCCAAATACATGCAACATACGTCACATTAAACGTTGAACAACTTCACATTCCGTTTCGTCGCAATTATACGAATAATACTGTCGTTGGAAGGAGAAAAAAAGGTAAAGCTTGGGAAAGATTTACATGGAATTGTGCCGTGCGACGAAAAAGAAATGGAACTGCGTGCAAACAAGCAGCTCCTTTGAAAACTGGCACACAATGCGCCGAACGAGAAGCTAACAACACTTTGCTGGCTTCTCTCGCCTTCCCACGGCTCCACCTTTGCTCGTATATAACGCATTTTCGCCTAAACGACGTCGACAATGCCACGTGAAACAGACGTCAGAAACAGGTCACCGGTAGTTCATGTACGCACGCACATTTGCCCAACCAATCAAATTGCCACGACGTAGCTTTGCGTCCGGTTGCCAAGAACGTTACTCACCTGCCGCAGTGAATTGCCAAAATCCGCTGTTGATCAACTTGACCGAAGGTATCTCTAGTAGTCACGGAGGCCTCGTTAGGAACGTCATTTACGTTACAGTTGCAGAATTTTAGTTAGTGGCCGATTAACTGAACTTTTGATGCTTGAATTCGGTTACCTGAATGCAAGCCATCCTATTATACGAACGAAAAGTAATAGGTAGCGAGGAAAATTGATGGGCTCCTATTGTACGCGAATCCCAATTATATCAACTATTCTACTGCACCAACTTTGAATCTATTCTCGAATGTATTATACGGACGAGCAAAATTGGAATTATACCTGAAATACTATACCCAAGCATCTATCCAATTCGACCATCTTAACATTTTATAGAGACACGTGATTCGCAAGTTATATTACGTTCATGCGTCTATATATTTAATCCATGTTTTAATCCCCAAATTGCGGGATAGCATCATTTGGTTTATGTCCAAGCTTAACGTTCTGTCTGCAATCTCATCTTTGCTGACGACGTCCGCATAATATTGGGTCGTTTAAGCGCAGCTCGTGGTCGTTTTTACGTTTCTGAGTTTTAACAAATCCTCCGAAATTTCGTCGAATACTCTTCGAATTTCCAGGCTATCATCAAGTAGCCTTTATTGCCGTATGTTAGCTTAATTTTTCAATGGGAAGTAAACTTTGAACAGAACCACGGGAAAAATGAAAAATGATTTCAAAATGTTGCACGTAGACGCGACCCAGTATGCAGCTGAAGATATACGTAAAATATATATCGGAAATCTACAAATTGTTGCATGCATAGAAGTGAGTTAAAAATTCTTTCGTTCGAAGTCTCCTTTTTTTTTTTTTTAGAAAAATCGGGTTTGAAATTGGTGTCAACGCCGCGTTGACAGCTATTCCGAGGAATTTTCAAATTTCGAAAAAACACAGTAACTGCCGGGATAAGAGAAAAATTGACAAGTTTTTGCTGCCAAGCCTTCGATTGCTTTATGAATACAGAACTGTTAGGAACCGACGTCTGTGCATTCAGGTAGACACGTCGTAAATCCATAATACAGCACAGAAACAATTGGTGGATATGGGGTTGGCTTCCCCTTGGGCCTAGTCCCTCTGTTGACCTATATCATCACCTTGCTAACCTTCCAGTTATCAAGGGCTAATGTTCCAGATCCTTGGAGGATTATTTATCTTCCGATGATGTTACATCAGCCAGCAGGCAATTTGTCATGAATCGACTTAAGCGTTAATTCGTCTAATCTCGTTTTTCCTCGTCATCTTACACCAAATTACGTTTCATTGGCTGGATAAATCAGTTTTCATCTCATAACCAGAATATCAACTGACGTCTTACGTGAAATAATACTGGTTATTATTAATTATAATTATTATATTACAATTATTATAATTAATCGATTAATACTGATTATAGTTTCATACGTTGATCCGAGAATTAAAACGCAATTTGATTGTATGATATTACGGAGATATTATAAATAAGCAAGCCAGGATATTTTCACATAGCCTTTCATAGTTTCATAGCTGGAAGCCCAGATCAATAAGAATAATTTCTAGGCTGCGGATATTTACGCAAATACACATTTTTACGAATTAAAAAAAGGGTAAACAAAAGCATAAAAAGTATAAGTTAAAATACCCACGTAATGAATGGTCCCATCTATTAAATGTTTTAATCAATGGTCATTATACTGTGTTTTTCGTTCTACGTATATTACACTTTCAAAATTCCCATAGATGCATAGAAATCCACAGTCTAATCCTAATTTTCTACCGATGAAAATATTATATTTATTATTTATTTTCAAAATAACGTCCGCGTCCCAGAAGCTCCATCCTCTTAACAAAGCAAACCGACAGCCTCGAAAAACGATCACTGCATCGAGCGGCTCGCTGCAACGCTCTAAGGACGATCGCGAACGCATCGCCCGAGAAACGTAAGACGAACGATAAATATTACGAGAGCGTTACAGGAGAATTTAGGGGATGTAAGAAATCGAGGTGAAGGGAAGGTGGTGAGAAGAGCGACAGAGAGAAGATCGGTATATGGTACCGGAAGAGAAGGCGTTTTGCGAGGAAGAAGGGGTTTCCTGGCAGCAGCCGACTTTAAAGGCACTCGGTCAACAAGAGGCGCGAGCCTAAGTCCATCTTCTGACGACCGTGTGTCCAAGAATACGGGAAATTGAATAATTCGTTCAAACAATCTTCCCGTGGACAGATTCTATTTTTCTATCATTATTTAATTTGTACTTTACAATTTGTCCAGCTGGACATTTGGTAAATTTGTCTGACTTAATTGGTAGATAACATGTGGACAGCTATTCCCAGTGGGATACCATCTTCGAGTTTGACTATTTTATTTGTTCAGTGACAAGTACTGACAGTACAGACTTTGGTTTTTATATCCACATTCTGTGTATGTGTGTACGTTCTGTAACTATTATCCCGAAATAAATCTTTATGGCAGCATCATACGAATAAAGGAATGATAAAATAAGCGAATAAATCATACGTGAACAAGACGTCACGATCTATCAAGTTTATAAGATTTCAGTCTGCTGGAATAGTAAGACACGCGCCATTTATTGTAGATACACCCTTAATCCCATTCATCTGAAAATTATTCTACTAATTGAAGGATTTATATGAAACATTATCCTGTGTCAATTTTTGCCTTTCACCTTTCTAGATTCATCTTCATTCCCTTCGCGATTCTACGCTATCAATCGAAGAATTCACATCAAATACTACCCATGCCAATTTTCCCCTTTCACGTCTTCAGATACATCTTCATCCTGTCTACGAATCGATCCTATCGATCGAAGAATTCGCATCAAAATACTAGCCTTTGTCAGTTTTAGTCTTCCACATTTCTAGATACGTCTTCGTTCTCTTTGCGAGTCTATTCTATGAATCGAAGAACTCACATCGACCACTACTCCTCACGCTAATTTTTCTCACATTTCCGAGAAGTTTCCCGTTCAATGTACTCCGTATCGTCCTTCAAATAATTTCTATAACTCGTTCGCTCGAACAAGTCTGGGTAAAGAAACGACGCAAAGAACGAGGTACACCATCGATACACGCCACTTAACGTATCGAACGGGTGGCAATAACGGCAGGGCATAAGCCCTTGTTCTCGGCGCCTAAGATGCCCAGGTTCTTCCCTTATCTCGTCGAACGACAAGAAATTAAGACGGGGATGCCGTAGAGATAAGTGGGGAAATAGAAAACACGAGGAGACCAAGGGGCGGAGGGAGAAAGTCGCGACGAAGAAAAAGGAGGACAACGACGTAGGAGTAGCTGTAAGAAGAAGGTGCAAAACGAGGAAGAAAAAAAAAGTGGAGGAAGCAGCAGAAGAAGTACTCACCCCCTGAGGCCTGGAAGCCCTCTTTGCCAGGCCGGGCTTGAAGACACTCGGTCAACAAGCGAGCAGAAGCCCCAAGTCTCTGGCCGGTTTTCCTCCGGCGCGTACGCGAACCAGAGAAGGTCGTTACACCGTGAGACGGTTGCTATCACTTCTTCTTCACTATGTGACGCGACGCGACACTGTCACACAGGGGCTTCTCGAGCGTGGCGAGTGGCCCAGGGTAAATAGCCCGGACAGAGAAAAGCTCACTTTTTTCCACCGATACGAACGACGCCTCGAATTTGCTCGAACTCCCAATGAATTTGCCACGAGCGACGACTGCAAGTTATGAGAATTTTCTATGAATTTTCTACTGACGCGAATGACCTTTGGTATTTACCCTAGTTGTTCTGAATTTCCACTATCGTTTAAAAATAATTCGAATTTTGTACGACTTTTTCGGTGATACGCACGACGTTCAGAATTTATTCGACTTGACTCGTATTCGCGGTGAATTCGTCACTGATGCGAATGGCGTCTCGAGTTTACTTCAATTCATTCGAATTTGTCGATGCGAATGACTTTTGAAATTTCCTATAGTTTCTCACGAATTTTCCGCTATGATGTTCGAAAGTTATTTTGCGATGAATTTTGCGAACGACGCGTAGAGAATTTATTCGACTTCACTGGAGTACACAGTAAACTTTCTTGTAACGCGAATGGAGCCTCGAATTTACTTCAATTTAGTCGAATTTTCTCGGAATTTTCTACTGACGCGAACAACCTTTGCAAGTGATTCAAATTTGCCATGAATTTTCCACTGGCGCGACGCTTGGAGTCAGCTCGAATTTACGTGAAGTCACCGTGAATTTTTCACTGACACGAATGATATCGGGAATTTAGTCGAATCTACAACGAATCTTCCGTCGATACGAACGAAATTTCCGCGAAATGAATTTTCTACTAGCGCCTGAAATTTATTGGGACTTTCTCGAATTTCCCAACGACACGAATGAGGCCTGCCACTTACTTGAATTTGCGATGAATTTACAATAAATTTTCCATCGATACGAGCGACGGTTTGGAACGTAGCCAATTTCGCGATCAACTTTCCGCCAAAGCTTGGAATTTATTCGAATTCGTAACGAATTTACCACCGATACGATCAACGTCAGATTTCAAATAAATTTTCCATTGGCGTTTGGTATCTAGCAAAATGTTGCTGCGAATTTTCCACCGACGCTTACAATTTACATGAATTTACGGTAGATTTCCCACCGATACCGATAACATCCGAAACTTACTCGAATTTTTCACGGACACGAACTTCGCTACGGATTTTACCGAAACGTGTAAAGAATTATCTCGTCGAACTGTGACGACAGATTAGACGCGACTGGTGCGTCAGTCTGCGGAGAAATCGGTAAGAAAAGAGGATAGGAATCGGTCACGAGCAACGCGAATCTCTGCTCTCCTCGCAAATAGGAAGTGGGAACGCGTCGACACAGAGCGAAAAAGAAAGACAGAGAGGCTAAGTTTAGAGGGCCGTACACGGGTCTAAACGAAAACGGAAGAGAGAGGATGGCCAACGAAGGAGCGGAGACGAACACAATACACTTTGCACTCGCGCTGTTCCTCTTCGAGACGACATTACCCGTGTAACGGAACGAGAGGCAAGCGGGGAACGTAGGAAGAGAGAATGATTTTAGATTCAGTGCCAGAAAAATCGTCGGCCAATCGCGAACCGACCGCAAGACAAATCGAGATCGCCATCTCGCGGCCAACTGGGGCCATCGAGTGATTTTAATAGACCTTTGTCAGACTGGTCGATCGAGCTTTCCTAACACTAGAGAATTGACATTGATAACGATTTTTCACGATAGAAGTCTTTTATCATAAATCAATTGGTAAAAGAGAATATGAAAAATGTCCATTTTTGGGGATCTTGCATTGCTGACAATTGCATCTGATCAATCTGATGCATATTTAGTAAACTGCGACTGTTTTCGTATTTGTGGAAACTTTAAGGAAGATGCATATGATAAGTAAAAATATATAAAATATTCAAAACGTGCCATTTATTATAGAATTTATTGGATGAAGCAAATCCATATTACCATATCTGCTTAAGTTCTTAATAAAAGTAACATTAATTAAAAGTAAGAACATAAATTTGCATGGACACTCACAGTCTTCTAGTTAAAGAACAAAATATCATGAATAGGAAAAGATTGTGAACTACAAATCTCGAGAAAGTGACGTAAATGAAACCTGATCAAATTTTCTTGAAATTTAACAATAAGAATTAATCGTTCGCACAGTTAAGAATGTTATAATTCGCAGCAAATGAATAACCATCGTGCAGATTAATTAAACTTTATCGTATTACTAATGGCCTGGAGTATTAAACATTTGTCAGTACGCGTGTTCCGTAATATTCTTTAATGTTCCCCTTAGCCTTCGATCGATCTGAGATCGATGAACGGTAACGAGAATGGAGAGAGAAGTATGAGAAGTTTTGCAGCGATGCAGCGGTATTGCTTGAGAGAAAGTTGGAACAGAAGTTTCCGGGTACGGTACATTAAAGAAACGAAAAGTAAAAAGATACGATAGTGAGATAATAACGATAAATGATCGTGTCGCTCAGGAACCGGGAACACCATTAGTCAAAGCAGTTCTCGTTAAGTTTGCCAGGGATAATCGGCTGAAGTCTGTCTAACGTGTATCGTTTCGTTGCCTATGTAATTACACAATTGACGAATAGAATTCTGACAAGATGCAGCAGTCGTTTCTTTTCTCTATTAAGAATCCTGCATCGTTTACCACTTCAACTCTTCGGTTATAAATCGTAAAGGTAAAAACTCTAATGATCAACGAGCCATGATGAACGATAGAGATCCGTGCGAGTGTTTATGTCGAAATGTTATTAGCTAATCGCAAGCATTTAGTATCGTTACACTTATATGCGAGTATACTTGTGTACCTTACATCTTGCTGACTTATTTATCTCCAATTGTTAACAAATCACACACCCATACACTCTAATTAAAACAATGAAAACCTTCCTAGAGATTGTAGGTAATAGCACTGAAATCCCTATGCTATAGCAACAAACAAATGACACAGAAAATGCAAATATCTGTGGAAACTAATAGGAACGTTTAATAAATAAAATTAAAGAAAGGAACTTATGTACGTCATACGTCTTACTGGTCATTTCAATGATCCCTTCAAGTTGAATGGACTGAATTCGACACTGTGTACTCTAAATCACCAAGCTCTTTAGTACTGCACTAGTTATAGGACACACTGTATCATGTTACTATTGGAACGTGTCGATCGTCAATGTCAGTTCTTCGACCAATTCAGAGCGACTCTTAAATTGTACATGAAAATATTGACGTCCACTCCATCAAGTTCTTTAGCACTTTACATTAGAGTACTGTACTAATTGTAAGACACACCACATTGTGTCATTATCGGAACACGTCAATCAACGGTATCAGTTGTTCAACCAATTGAGAGCGACTCTAAGAGTGTATACCAAGTCCTTTAGTACTGTACTAATTGTACGACACATTGTATTGTGTTATTATCGAAACGTGTAAGTCATCAATCTCGTATCAGTTCCTCAGTCTCAATACGTCCCTCAATACGTTTCTCAGACTCTTATAATACGAACACGAGGATCGTGACATGTACAGGATCACGTGTCAGGGAAATTTAGTTACACGTGATAAGAATTAAAATTATCGAGAAACAAAGAAGAAACAAAGAGTCGAAGAAGATCATCCGAAAATTCACAGAGCGAGAAAGTGTTTGAGAAAATAGAAAATCATCCAGACAATTGCCATTATCCTTTCGTTTCTATTTTCCCATTAAACACGCTATTCCTTATATAATGTTACGCTTAATCTACTGAGATCTACATGCAAAGCCAACTGAGAACCTCTAAATTTCTATTTTCCAATTAACGAACGTCTTCTAGATGCTCGAAATCACTTCTAAAGACCCTCGGTCCGCGCAATGCACGCCCTATAGGCGAAACTTCGATGGATTAACCAGTTTGCACGCTGCTTGCTCGAGCGAGAACACGCTCTTACACTATAAATAAGACTTCGAAACTCGGCAGGCTTTGCTGAATTGGTTGCGTGCCGACGATGGGATACGCGAGATCCATAGATCCGTTCTCGTATACACGCGAAACGTTTGTCCACGGCGGTAGGACATCGCTGGATGCTGGTATTGAGGCCCGTATGACATTATCGGCCCTGGCATTTTCACTTATTGTTCGCGTATTGTTCACTGGCCACCGCTACGTACACTAAGTACAGGTATTGTCGTGGTTGTACGTTATTATCGGTATTCATGGCCGCTTCTCGGATTTGTATTTATGTATACGCGTCCTCCGGTTCCCAACTTCCGTTTTTGCAATCGATCGTTAATGTCATACCTCTAATCTCCATGATCTCGTGGTACACGGGTATTATTACACGATCGGATTGCTTCTCGATGAATTTTGTTCGTTCGATTCTGAACGAGCGAATTGCAACGGCTAGATATTGTTATAAATATTGTAGGTATTAATATACTCGAAACACTGGATGTTATATGTACTGAAAGACACGATCTATGATTTGTAAACGTCACATATCGTTCTTCAAATTTTCGTTCCGATTCGAACGATTCAGGATATCGAACTTACGAAATTTTGAAAATGAAATTGCTTATTGTAATCTGAATTTTAACGCTGAATTTTATCGAATTTAATGTGTATGGTATTTATAATCAGATTGTTTCCTCGGATTATGATTTTTATGGAAAATTGAAATTGCTAATTACAAACGTAATAATCGTTATAGTTTTTGCTCAATTGCTTCATCGTCATCGTGTTAGAGTTTAGACTCCTTTGATTTTCGGTTGGATGACTTTAAGATTTCATAGTGCAAGTTACTAAAGCAGGTTCAGGTGCATCGAGTTAGAAGTGGGTACGCATTAATATGACCATTGTCCCAGCGCGATCGTAAATGCATATAAGCATCGACGAAAATTCAACACTGTCCTTGTGCCTCGAACTCGACCAAATGGGATAACTTTGTGCCATAAACTATGCGCAAAATAACGCCGCATGTAACAAAGAGTGGGCCGAAATGCATCTGGCGATACAAACACCAACTCGAACAATTGGAATTGTTAGAAACACGATACACTGGTGCGTGGAGTAGCCATTTGTGTTTCCAACGATGAAATTGATCACGTGAACTTTCGTTATTTAAAACATGCAAATGTTTATATAGAAGATCGTTCTTCAGACGAGAATGTATTACTAAATTGAATTACGTTCGTTATCGTAATGTGACGTCACACGCTGATGCGATCGAGTACGTACAATTGTAATTTGACGAATAAAAAGTATATTGCAGTTAAACATCGTGTGATCATCGTTTCCCATGAAAATGTATTAGATTGCGAAATGTTGATTCAAGCACGTTATGGGCTTCCAGACAAATTATAATGGACCTATCTCATTCTTTGTCGAAATAACATATCTGACGTTAAATGCAAAAATAGGAGATCGCTGTTCTTTGATAAAACTTGGAACAACCTATACTCGTATCGCATAGTTTTGTCATTTACATCCATAGAGTACACTAAGAAAAATTGGTCAGAGAAATCTGAATCAGCCTGTATAATTAAAATATAGTCCTACAATGTCTTACAATTGAGTCTTTTAGAAACCATACCGATCGACTCAGCAAACTAAGAAGCAGAAGAAAATGATGGATACTACGCGCTTTATAAATTACTATTTTTCAAGGTTTATTTTATACCTCTCGACTATCTACGCATCTCTTTGCAACGAATAAACCGATGAAGGTAACTTAACTGTTGCGAAGATCCGAATACTAGCGATCCGTCTATGTGGTAAAATGACGAAATTTATTGAATATTTAAATGAATTCTGCGATGCTCGATAATCGTAAAATTCCCAAAAACAAATGAAATCAAAGTGCTCTGGCAAAATCAAATTCACGCGAAGATGCTGCCCGCGGAGGAAATGCAACGAGCGTCTCCAGAAAATAGGATATCGGTCGACTGCAATGGAAATAAATCCGTGACAAATTCCGCTGCTGGCTTATATTAAGTTCAGAGGCAGTTGATCGAATCGTTGCTCCAGTAGCCTGTCTGCAACGATAGAAAATGCTCGGCGGAAGGAGCCACGCGGAAATTACCAGCCATCGCAGGAAGTAGACCGGCTGGTTGGCGAGGGGTGGTTTTTAGAATGTAATTTCTTTCTGTACATGCACGTCGCGGGGTATCCGCAGCGGTATTTCCCGTGGGATGCTTCAGATTGAAGATTACGATGCAGTTATCTTCCTTTAATCCGGGCCCATCCTCCGGTCTCTATATACCCGGGCTGCGTTCGCTTATAGCTCTTCATTACCACTATACCTCTTGGGATCCATTCGTGCTCGCTAAAGCCTTCGCGGCCGGGCTATTGTCCGACACTCGATCAGAATTTCCCGATTACGAAATCATCGCGGTCACGTTGCGGTCGAAACTTTCTCTGGATCCCGCATCTTGGCGGTTCTTGTTGGAAAAATCGAGAAAGCGTCTCATCGTGTGATAAATAGAAATTTACGCGAAAAATACACTTGTATTTGGAGCTTCTTGTAATCAGCTTGTTTTAAGTTGGTATTTTTTATATCTCGGAGAGAATCTCCAGTGTAAAAGATACTCGCCTTACTTTAGAATAGTCCTATCTACGATATTAATGAGAACGGTGATTAAATCGATATCTGTGCATCTATGAGAAAGTTCGAAATTTGGAAATTGCTGGAGCGAGTATAATTTTTTTAGAAAATTTCTAATGAATCTATGATAAAGTATAGAAATAAATAATAATATACAAAGACGTACGGAAAGATACAAGATAATAGATACATGAAAGTGTACAAAATACCCGAAACAAAGTGTTCGTTGCAGTATTTAAAGATATACAGATTTCTATAAGGAGTCCGATAATATTCGCGACGTAACATGGTTATTTATGACAGAAGGTCTGAAATTAGCGAGATTCCAAGGATTCGTGGAGCATAGAAAGAAAAGCAGGCTACTCGAGAACAAGGAGAAACGGGTTGTCTGTGGTCAGACACAGGCAGCTTTGCGCAGCGTAGCAAAAACTAATATCTTCCTAGTTTCATCGCACATGTATATGTATACTGTCGCGAGCAACTATAGAATCATTAATCACGGCGATCTTATTTAATTATTTACAGAGCATAAAAAGTCCCTTGACAATGATACGATAAGGTACAGTAACGAAGAATCAACTCTGCGTGATTAATGCGTTTGCATCTGTATTAATGGAACATCGTTCGCGAAAATAAAGTAATTAAGATCGTCGTCAGAAATTCGTCTATTTCCATTTTGCACAACGTCGTAAAAGTTCGCAAGAGACAAAGCGTACAAAATACGTTTCCCTATCGAAGTGATTTTGGTTCAGGAAATCTACTCCTGGAACGTACCCAAACCATAGTTAGCTTTAGAGGAATATAACTGTCTAGCTTTATGTGGACATCTGTTTATCCGAAATTTTGCGAAAGCGCTTGGAAAATACACTAGTTTATTCGTGCTACGTTTAGAAACGCCCGGCAACTCGCTCTTTAATTGTTTGTTTCTCTGCATTTGCAGCGTGTACATGAATTTTCAAAAATTTCACTCGTAGTACGCGTCATAATATTTATCGTTAGACCGTGCTTGTTCACGTCATTATGAGGAATTTTTACGCGATAATACGAATGTATCGTAGTTAATTTCAATGAACTTTACAATAAAACTAATAACCTGGCAGTGACACAGATTCCTATCGTCATTCCGAAAGCAGTCGCCGTGGAAATTTCTCACGCGTGGATGAAGCAAAATTCCTGGAAAATTCCATGCTCCCTCTCGATAACTGGCAAAATCTTAAATTAATTCTAAAGGCAGTGAACGGCCGTTCGTAATGAACGTAGACGCCTTCGCGAGGTTTGTCGTTTCCCTCGACTAGATAGCTAGGACGGGCGAAATAACCGAAAACGAGCAAAAGGCGAAGAGGAAATGACAACACGCTAGCGGCAGACGAGACGCGAGGGCAAAGTGGCGTGAAAATAAACTCGGCCCAACCAGTTCCGGCAAAGTTTATTGCATACGACCGATTTTCAGAAAGGGGAACAGAGTAGACGAATGAGAGAACGAGTTCCCTGCCTGAAGAAACAAAAGTGAAGAAAGAATATCACAATCTGACGACCAGCAAATTTCCCTTCGAATAAAAAGTAACACGTTTGAAGTAACGAGCCATACTTTACACTAATTCATTATTTCTATTTCAAGCATAATTTACCAGATGTAACTATATGTTAAAATAAAATAAATCGACTTAAAGTGATATTTTATTGAAGTTAATAGTTTTTAAATAAACTGACATGTTAAATAATTTAGAGTAATTTAGAGCGGATAAAGTGTTTTATGTGTATTTAAATATCTTTGCACTTCTTTGGATATTAAATGTTCCTTCTGTGTTTGTAATGTAATAAAAAGGGAAAGAAATGAAATAGTCGAAAATAAGGGGAAACGGTACGCGTGTGATCAGACACACTCTACGGCGGCTGTTTTAATTATTTTCTGTAACGCAACCTTCATTAGGCAATCGTAACGTGAAATATTTTTTATAAAATCAGCAAACAATTACATTCGCCAATTTTTCATATTTAATTAATTTATGACACTAATTGAACTTCGTACAGAGGAAATGATTGGAAATGATACTCTTAAAAAGGAGGCAATAAAAGCTCGAATAACATGCAAAGAAACGAACAAAACCCGCCATACAAAGTTCTCAAATTTTTATTAAATTCCTCGATTTCTAAATAACTATTTAGAGCAAAGGACTCTACCAAATAACTATTTTCTTTTCACAAGAAATTTAACATTAATCTGTTACTAAATTATAACTATGTTCGTCCAGCAAGTAAGAAAATATAAAATAGAAATTTGAAAAAATCATTCAGTCCAGTAGTTTTTTCTCACGAGCAAAGAAATATAAAATACAAAATTTTGTATTAGCTTCGATATCAGTCTGTTCGCAGAGTAAAAATGAAAAGAAACGATATGGTTCACAAATTTTTCGTTTATGGTAAACGTCTCTCGTAACAGTCTCAAGGTATACACCGAAGAGAACGACACGTTGCTGTTCCGTATGCAAACGACGTAATTTCGTTAATGGGCGTTACCTAAAACCTATGTGAAAGCCTGTTATAGTAATCGCGGGAAATACGTTTGTCGCACAACAGTGCGGATAATCGATTAAGCCAGGGGTAGATTCACTTACTCGCTCGTTCTCGCGCCACGTGGAGCGCGAATTTCGGAATTTCAATTTCAAAGAGAAGAGACACACGAGCTTCCTAAGATGGGGCTACATGCTACAATTTGCAGGGATTCAAGGCTAAGCTTCCACGCTAATAGAAATCTATCCAGTAACGAGCATTCATCCTCGGATCAACTGCTACTCGAACTCGAATCTTGTTGTTCGAACTCTTATTGATTCTTGTTCGCGTCACATTGCAATTTTCACTAATTCATGTTAGCGAAATTACGACGTGAAAAATTCTTAATTAACATTTTATAAGAAACAAGGATGGACGAGTAAAACTATATATTTATGTTGTTATCTGCTCCCATTTTGCACGTCACTGTTCCTTTACTTAATCGTATGCCTACTATTGAACCATATTACATTAAGGCTTTGACGAAACAAAATTAATAAATTAATAAAATTGATCAAATGTAATAACATGAAAGAAACACGAGTAACGTGGATTTTTAACAAACAGAGCGTAGAAAGACAGTGAATACGATAATTGGAAATATATGAATAAAGATAAGATAGATGTACTGACTGGCTAATAAAAAGATCCAAGCTTTTCGTGAAGAATAAACCGAGGATATATAAAATGATTATAAAATCCATTTACACTTATGATATACCTATTGTAGGAAATAACAGGAACGTGCCATATCTAATGTAACTAATATGTAACAATACAAATACTTCGAATAATGTTTAATGCCTTGCGATACGTCAGAAACGAATTAAAAAGCTGGAAATCCTAAGAATTCCAAAAGCAGAGCAAAAACAGATATTAAAAATCGTACAACTCTGTAGAATGAAAATTCTGGTGAGCCATTAGTCAGACAAATCAGACCACTGGTTAATTACTAAAATAACCATACCTATCCCTCAAGAGATGAACGAAAAATCATCAAGCTATAGATTTTCTGGAAAGTATTAATTTATACAACCTGCTGTACGTACGTTTTGTCTCGCTAGTAATCTTTAGAGGAGCGTACGATCTTGAAGACACAATGGAAAAAGAACATTCTTCAGGCATTTAATTAGAAATAGCAAAGAAGGAAATTCCGTTTGACAAAAGATGACACCGTCAATAAAACTTGGGCGTGTTATTATTTCAACGTCGTAGAAAAGAAGAATTAATCGATCGATCCTGTGATGAAAAAGATGTGAAATTCAGCGAACTCGAGGAAACTGGCATCGATCAAAGCCTTTCGAAGTAAAAGTACATAGAGGCTATCGAAACGCATCGATTTCGCGTAATCGATTCCCCGAAACACCTATTTCGTGACCCTTCTGTTTCACTGTTGAAAGTATTTTTAATTAAAGGGTCGTTTGATAATGGTATTCCGCTCGATACTTCTGAATATTCGCTGCGTTACATTTATTAATTAATTCGCCGCGCACACGCGCATCACCGTTCGTTAAAAATTGCAATAAATCGCAGGGACAGTGTCGTGGCGAATATTTTTCGATATTCCGTCGAACGAGAATTTTTTCGAAAACCCGAGTACAAAGTACAAAGCAACGTTAAAAAAGCTGTGTCTTAATAACGGAGGCGTTTAAAGGTCAATCAGTGACCTATATTCCAGCATCAGTAATAACGGATTATGGATATTTTTATCGGGGGAAATTTCCAAGAAACGTTTAGTAAAAAAAAAAAAATTGTTAATTGTAAGAGAAATATGGTAGCAATAAACGGTAACACTGTGAATTAACGTGAAATTACATTTCAGTAATTATTAAAACTGAAATAATTCTAAAACGGTTCTACGATAGACATAATACATTGGATTGATCAAATTTTTATAAGAAATCGTAGGAAATCAAGTTTCTCTAGATTTCTGATTTCTACGGATTAATTTCAGCTTTTACCGGCTGAAATTAAAATCTCATTTTTACTGAAATTCAATTTCTACAATCAATTTTTAGTAAAGTATCTTTATTAATAATTCATAGTTAAACTTTTAGAGTTAATTTGGAGTTAAACGAAATTATTCAGCCCATTTGATTGATGATTCACGACGCATAATTTGACTAATATCTATTAAGCAAAAACGATGAAACTTAAGTAGTATCATATGTCGCATAATGAAATTGTTGTCAAGTTGAATACATTCGTATGGATCTCTTTTATGTTAAAAAAAAAAAAAAAAATGCAAATTAAAGTGGAAAACTAAATAAAAGTTGTTATATTCTCAACAATATTAGTTCATCTTCAATATTTTTCATATTAATTAAATCTCCTTAAAAATATCGATCACTGAAATTAATTAACTCTTATCACTTCAACAGACAGCGTCGCTGTCAAACGCAAGCGACTGTTCTATGTGATCAATCAATATCATTCCGGTGGCAAGGGTTGGTAAGTTAAATATCAAACTATTTTCTAATTATCAAATGCTGAAGGAAATAGGTCAACCGTGTAAAAATGCGCTAAAACCTGGAACCGCTTATGCCTGCAACAATATTTACGGAAAATACGTCGCATACGGAACGGTAATAAACTGAAAAGCACCGAAAGTGGCTGCGCTCGGAAAGAAAATCTGGGACAAGTGAACACAAAATAAATAAACAGTAAACAGCGCAGCATTCATATAGCGTGCACAATATTACGATGCATGCAATTTCGCCATGGTTACGGCGATATTAGATTAAGGACGTTAAATTTGCGTTTCCTGCGTCACTGCAAACGAAATCAATGCCAGCTCTGTTACAGTAATGAAGCATCGATTTTCCGTCCTATCAATTCCGGAAGAATAGCTCTCCGCGATGTTTTGAAACTAAAGAATCTGAGAAAATGTGAGAAAAATGTGAGAAAGTAAACGTGCAAGATTCTAATTCCAAGATTAAGATATTTGAGACGAGAATTAAAATATGAATAAAATATCGAGTTATATGTACAGATTTATTAACAATTATTGTTCTCCGATTTTCAATTTTTATCATTTTCTTCCCAGTTCATTTGTTCAATTGCAAATATATCGAATGATGGCTGCACCCCGTGTAAAAATTCATACAAGAACGACAAATTCGTTCGATCAATAACTGAAATGATTAACGATGAAACGAGCCCCTGGCGCTTATAAGCACAGAGAAGATCATAAAACAAAGGATTAATAGCTCCTTCGTAACTTCACCCTTTGGCCTCAAATGACCAGGTCAGATGCGTTACATGGTTGGACGTTGCCTGGTAATTTAACATCTCTGTCTCAAATGACCACTCTGTCTCGTTATAGTAATACAATGCATAAAAAGTGGCAACAAATAAACTGCGGATTCTTGTGTATTTAAAGAAAATTTTAGATAACAAGAACGCACAAAGATGCACATAATACGGAAAAATATACAGAATAATTAAAAATTCTACGAAGATAAAGGAAATGACTTTTTCATTATCGTATAGTATTCTTCTTTTTTCTTTTCTTTCTCTGGTATTTTACTATCCTTTACACCGTACAGTACCTTTTATACTATCAAAAATACTATCAAAATATATAAAATAATTAATAATAATAGTAATAATACATTTTTTCGAGAAAATTCTCAATGTCAACGACACAATTGTCCCAAATAGAAATGAACGGAATAGAAAAATGTAGGCAATCGTGACACAAAACGCGACCTAAGTCGAGCAACCGAAGGAACGCGAACTCGACCTTAAGGCGGGTTAGCAAACAGGCGAAATCTTTCATGGAGGGCGTGATAAGTCGAGGATGGTGGAGGAAGACCGCGGCTAAAAGTGGTTGAAAATTCAAGAGGTTGTCGGTCTTGCTTGAAAGACGGCTCGCTGACGCTAAGGTTCGCGATTGTACTAAAAAAAAAAAAAAAGAGCGGAGAAATAAAAAAGAAAGCAGTTTACGCGACTAAAAGCCGGAAACTTTGGCGCAAAACATGGTTCGAGAACGCGACACGGAACAAGTATACATAAAACAACGGGGAATATTGCAACGACGAGGAAAGACGGCGTCATTGCGCCGCGAGATTGAATTTCAATCTCCACTCTACCGCGATACTTCGTTAAGGACACTCGTTCGAATGTCTCGTGGCTCGACAGAGCGAGCAAAATCGTTGGCAAAGATACAGTCGATCGTAAATGAAACGAATGTAACCAATTATCGAAGATTTATGGCATATTACTGATAAATTCAGAAAGTATAATTTTTCAATATTATAATATTTAACTACTTCCTTTTGCTGCGTCGTATTTTTAATTGCTAATTACTGCTAACATCGTACCGTTTGTTCCTTTGCGATGGACATTGGAGTCTCGGTTATTCAAGTCTCGTACAAACGAAGTTCCGTATTATCCGCGGTGTTTTGAATTTTAACACATTAACTTGATGCTTTTCGAATTTTTAACAGCAGCAGTACAGAAATGTAACTAATCGGCTATTGTTAGAGCGAATTAATCGAACTTCCAACCGATTAAACGATTAATTAAATCTAAACATATGTACAACGTTACATTATCAAAATGTTTTCTATGATTTTATTATGATTATATGTATATCATATGACCCTTGCGTATTATCCTGATTTTCGATTATCCGATGATTCACATCGTGGGATAATTCTACTGCAAGAGATTCTACTGTACTCGTGATAATTTTATATAGGGAAAACATAAATAAAACCGTACGTCAACTCTCTCTTTAAACATTCAAGTGAAACGAATGTTTCTTCGTCTCTCACGGTGGGTTGATTTAGAAATAAATCTGACGAAAGTAAATTCTATTATTCAAATTCCCCTCTAATTTATAACATATAATTTATAACATGAAACACGCAGAATTATATGCAAAAGTATATTTTCGTTAAGTGATTCATAGTTATATATACCATCAAGATTATTATTTTGTGCAATAGACAAAATCATAACAGTAATGAGAATACCAGAGAAAGAGAGAGAGGAAGAGTAAAGAAAAAGGTATTGAGAGGGTCAGGAGATGGCAGAGGGGATGAAATGAAGAAGACACCGTAGGACGCTACAAAGACCACCCTTCGAGTAATACAGTTTTTCCGTGGCAGGAAATGGTCGTATCCACTACATGAAGTAATCGAGGAGAGGTTTTTAGGAGTATTACCATGCTGAGCCACGCATAACGCGACACTGCGGACACTCAGGTATGCATAAAGGTATTTTCTCGCGTCGCGAAAAGAGAAAATGAAACAGGAAGATCAAATTATAACGAATAACCACGATTATTACCATAGCGCGTTTCGCTACTGAAAATTTCGCCACTGTTCTAATCGATTCACGTTAGACTAGCCTCTAATAACAGAAACAATAAACACGTGTCAGCTAGCAAGGAAAATTTACGGACAATTGTAATCCTCCGGTTTCATTCACATTTACAGCTAAATTTAAATTCGCCGAGAACTAACTCCTACAATTTATTTGGCGCTCTAAGAACGCTTAAACACGCTTATTCGCTGTAACTAACATAGGTGACATCTTCATAATCAACTCCTCGAAATATATCCACCGCTAAAAGGTGAACGAACTTATCATTCAACCTAATAAATTTCTCCCATGGACTATGCCGCTCCTTGCTCCCTAGGCCTCGATTCAATTTTAGAGCTAACTTGTGCTGTGTATACAGCGCGCCTTGATTTCCTTGCTCAAAAGACTCAATCTTACACGCGCTCTTTCTCTTTCTCTCTCTCTGTCTATTTGTCTCTCTCTCTCTCTCTCTCTCTCTCTCTCTCTCGTGCGCGCTCGCCCTCGCTCTATTTCTCTCGGTAGAGCAGAGAAACACTGGTCGGACGAAACTTCGCGGGTAACGCGATTTTCAGGTAAATTTCACTCGTCAACATTGCCATTAGGGCTACACGCCATGGCTCTTAGCCGGAGTACTGCGGATTTAGTCCAAACACGCCGCCTCTGCTACACGGCCACGCTATAAGCCACTTCTCAGCTACTAACTGGTCGGTGTGCGATCGCAAAAAGCCACCCCAATGGGTACATCGTTCATTCCGACCACGGAAATTCGCGGTACGTGCGACCGTGTGAAAGAATCGCTTGTCACGGTTTCCCTAAACCAAAGTTTCGTTCGAGGAATATTCCTTTGTCAGATGAGGTCGGAACGAGTATATCTTGACCGCTAGTTTCCCGATTTTTTCGTCGCTTTCGAAGAAAATTTGTCCGTTTCTTTCATTAAGTACGAGTTTCTACATTTTGTTAGTTGTACTATGCTTAGTTATTATGCTAGGATAATATTATTTTGTCGAGAATGTCCGGTTGGATGGACTTATTTTCTATTATTTATGGACTTACTATGTATGGATTATGAACAAAAACAAGCGAGATATTGCAGGTGATAAAATTAGGGTAGGTTAGCCTGTATTTCTCAGTTAGAAGCAGGCGCATTAATTGTCAGACAGAGCTTTTGGAAAGCTGAATAACTCGTGGCAAAAAGTGTCCACGCTTTCTCCATATCTCGCTACAAAACCATTTTAAAAGTTGCAGAAACATATACACGCGCAAATATAATACCTATAATTTAGAATAGCAGTGAATGCCATATTTCTGTCGCCGCGAGTGTCCTTTTTTTTGCAAATTTCCTCTGAAAGAGTATTTTTTCTCTAAAAATGCTGCGTACTTAAAATTCATATCTTCCTTTGTACGATGAATGTTTGAAACGTTGTTGTTTAAAATTAGCAAAAAATTCTTGATTGCATTTCTAACTTAATTTAAACTCGTCACTAAGGTGCAGTATTTTATTCACATTTCACCGAATATACTAAAGTTTCAATCCAAGTGAGATTTCACGTACGGGGATTAAAACAGGCTTGATTTAATTAATCTTGTTTACAAGTCTATAAATTATTAATTAACTAAACGATAAATATCTTTATTTTCGTCACGACTGACCTAACATTTTATATTAAGTACAAAATTATTAATATTATATTATAATTAATATTATATTAGTATTAATATTATAATTAATATTTATATAATTACAATAATAATATTGCAATATTATATTATTACTCGTATGCATATTATGCCCTTCTTAGAGATCCAAAAAAATGCCTTCTAATTATCAATAAAAATATCAATTAAAAATGTAATACAGCCGTGACAAGCTTCGACAAGATGACAATTCTAAAATCAAATAATATCCACTGATTACGTAACTTTAATGACGATCGTAAAAAAGACAGGCTCGGCGGTCACAGTACGTTTGAAACAATCTAACGACGGTCCGGCAATGATTCTAATTACCGGTATAATGTTACGTCGTAACTAACATACACGTCACATGAATATCAGCGAGACTTTATCGCCCTGGTCGCGTTGGAAATTGAATAAGAGACAACGTTACGCTGCACAGGCGTACGTAAATTATAATTAGGAGCAGAGGGACGAATCTAGTCGCGTTAATCGAAGAAAAACAAACTTCGTGTTGGAGATTTCCTCGCGCGGAATAAAACGAAAAGTCCAGCGGACATAAAGAAAGGAAATTCTTTAGATTAACAGAGATTAGGGAATTAAGCGTTGTTTATTAGCAAATTCAGCGTTACTATATTTCGTTCGTTCCTCCGACTCTCTCGTTAATTATACCGTTCCCATTGTCGGGCAACGGGGCTATTTTCAGGCAAATGAGAATGCATAGCAGTTTGTGCGTATAAATGAATTTATTCGTCGGCCGAATGCGCGGAAGCACCGATTCAATTGACTCTCAGACGGTGTTGGGACTAGTTAAAACTTAAGCGGAATTTAAATTTGAATTTTGCCGCGCTATCGGGAGTCACGTTAGAATCCTCGGGAAGATTTAATCAAGACATTCAGCTCGTTTCTCTTTGTTGGGAAAATCGTATAAATCTCGAGGTATGAAATTCATCATTCATTACGAGATCGTATTAAAGTCAGGTTGTTTGATTATTTTATTTGATATTTTATACCGTCGTTTCGTCCGGATCTTTTCAACATCTCACAAGATTCTAATTTCTACGCTTCAATCTTCCACTTGGATAATATCGTTGCTTCTTTTATCTCAATTAAATACTACCAGCATTATAGCTGACTGGTTTTCTCTCAGATTACTATGTTCGTTTTATAGGGAAACATGGCCAGGGACTCGTCCTGTTCTTTTAAATTAAATCGAGGAGCTTCGTGGGAGGGAAGTTTACAAAACAAAGTAGCAAATCGTGTATGCTTGAATTGATAATTATGAAAACTCTTAAGCAACTGTGTTCTTTTCACAAAATAATAAACAGAATAATGAATAACGGAATGAACGAAGGAACGCGAGTAAACGGATGAATGAAGCGTAGTGAGAAGAGTATTTGTAGAGGATCGAGTATTTCGAGATGACAAGGACGGATAACCAAAGAATAGATATAGTTTATATTACCATAATTGTCTGTAAATTTGGTTATAGTTCCGCTTACATGTATAATGTCGAACCAAATCTAATTTCCCGGCCAGCAGTTGAAATAAAGAAATACATACATATTTACAAAATAGATGAACATTTCGTGATAATGTGACGATTTGATTAGCGCATGAGGTAGCCGGAAATTTGTATTACATTAACCACGAGTAGACTTGAAACGTAAATCGTATCAAAATTGTTGCTAATCGAATTTGGCGACTTACAAGGCAAATTAGCTTGGTCCGATTCAAAATCCTCTTCCGACACGAATAAAACCTCCTTCTACAAAAAAAAAACTTTCCAGCATCGCTACGTAATCCTCGTAGGAATAACGAACTGGAGGAAGAACAAAGGGCAAACATTTCGATAACTCGTACAGACAGCGCGAAATCTGAAAAGAAACGAAGAAGGACGCTGCGAGTTGTCGGTGTCCGAAATTCTTCCCTCGAGTTTGTCCCGGCGAATGCGAAATTAAGACGACGACGCAGAAGTTGGCGCGGCGAGTGTCCAATGTTTAGAGAAAGGTCTACTTACTTTTCAGACGTTGAGACAACAAGAGAGCTCGATATCGATTTTGACGAGAAACGGATAAAAAAAGAAACGCGAGGGAAGAGAAGCAAAGAGGAAGAGAGGACGAGCAAGAAGAGGAACATAATGGTCTATTCTTCGGCAAGCTGCGGCGCTAGAACGAAAGGAAACATCGCGACGAGGCAACGAACGTCTTGAAAGTCCCGTGGCAGGGATCCTTTTAGGGAATTACGAAGTTATCGGTAAAGTTCCCAAAAGGGGGACACGCCTCGCGGCATTACATTTAATAACGTTCGATAAACGCTCCTCTTTCCTCGGTTTTCTCTTTTTTTTCCTTCTCCTCTCTTCCGCTTTTCCATCCTCCTTTTCCTTTCTCCTTTATTCGCTTTCTCTACCGTCCCTCTTTCACTTAAGCGTCGTCTACGATTCAAGCGTCGCGATCCTTAAACCTTTCTTACCCGTGTCACGTTAAAACGATCGATTAGCCTACCCGCGCGGTATTATTTACCCGATGTGAATCGCCTGTCAGCCATTGAGAAACTAATACTACATCTCCGAGAGGTGTTTTATCAGCTTTGAGATCGAGCAACTTGAACGATCGAATGGAAGAATTCGTATGATTCTGTCACGTTCTTGATCTTTGATAGAGACGAGGTCGATAGGAAATTAGGCACGGTAAACTTAATTATTACGAGGTGCAGCCACTTTCGGTAAATAATTGACAAATAGAATATCTACAGACACGACCAGAGGAATTTTTAATCGATACACGGTAACTTTTGTACTACAGATTTCTTACCACGTTCGTAATAGTGATTTATTTTATACTATTGTCTAAAAGGTAACCGGTATTGTGAAAGTTCACATCGAGCAACTTGGAAGACTATCGTCGTGGATTTTTATACAGTAGGATTTGAGTAATAACAAATTAACGTGACAGAAGATATCGTGAAACCAAATCCATGTCCAGGCTACAGAGCCAAAATAAAATAAAATAGCAGCGATGCTAAGATCACAAAATTTCATTTCGACTAAATTGTCTTTTTCATGCGTGACATTTAACGATACACGAGTCCGATTTAAACGACAGTGTACGGTCCATGGTTATATCCAGAAGCAACATTCTACGCGCACGGTATTTCCCAGCGAGCTGATACAATTTTGTCCGTAGACACGACGCGCAAAGAGTCAAATGTCTCGAGTCGACGCGAAATCGATGCTGGCCGATAGCGTCTGCTACACGACAGTCAGTCGGTAAGACGTTGCCCATAAGATGCTCGAGAGATGTTAGGCTCGGTGGCCGGTTGCCAAGCAGACACAATCCGCTGCTATAAATACTGGCGGACACCAGCGGCGTGTCCCATCCTGGCCCCATCGTTCCATTCCATTCCGTTCCGCGCGACTACCCCCGTCCTCCAACTTTTTCGTCCAGGGTGCATTCCGCGCTTCGTTAACACGGGCAAAACGCTCGGCTCGCTCTGGCGCGCCGGATTCGCGCGGTACCCGCCCGGAATTCTTCGCTGGACCAAGCTGCTAATTTCGATGCGCGCGAACTAACGCGAAGTAGAGCGAGATGTGAAGATAGAAATCAGGATTTTACGGGTGCAGCGAGGTTGCAAGCGTGAATTTAGAACGAGACAGCTGGGATTGACACGAAGATTCGGCTAATTTCGACGTTATTATTACGAGCATGAAATATGTCGAGAGGTTAGCTATTCGTTACGGTTTGGTCGCTAGCGGTAATGACACGCGTTTATTGGTCTTTTCTTTTCCTTTGGGTATCTTTAGCGCAGTATCATTCGCCAGAATTCTTGCATCTAATGATTTATTTTGCGGATCTTATGACGCTTCCAACGTGTTCTTTCGTCCTTCTTCGAAGTACGATAGATTCCATCGTATTCACGTTTGCAAGAATTAGGAGGAACATGTTGAAATTCCATTGTCTTTATCAACTTTTAGCATTTCAGTAATTATGCGAGTCTGTATCTAAGGTGCTGAGCTATCGAGATTGAAGATCGTAACGTAACGCTATCTACGTTATCGAACGAGATAATTTTCGAAAGATTTTCTGACATTTCTACAACTTCAATGTGAAATTTTGTTGCTAATAAAGATGGGCTATAGAAGTGCATGAAATAATTAGATCCGAGTATAGTTGTCGAGATCCTTGTCTCTTCCGGTAACGTCAAATTTCTAGCCATAACTGTGGCTATTAACAGATAATCCTTTGAACCTACGGCTAGGCGATATTATCTTTTAGAATTCGTCGTTGGTTCCCGGTGAAGCCGGATTTAAGGCGTGATGCATGGAGCAGATATTACTTTTCAGAGCCTCATCGTAGGTCCGATAACTCCCTTAAACTATGTTCCAGCCAAGAATATATGTGGACGATATTACTTCTGAGAATGTTGCAGACCCCTCTACCCCGACCGATATATATCTCTGATACGTTCTGACCAGATCTGTTACTTTTATTTCTGCCATTAAGAAAATGAAATCGCAACTTGAAAGCCGAGACACAATAACTTCCGGCTAAACTATTTCAAAATAAAATTTGTCAAGCCGCTCAAGAAACAACTGGAACGTTCTATAAACATTCCTTTCTCTGACTAAAAAGCTAGTCTTAGAACGTAATAAAGAAAAGAAGATGTAATGTAAATTTGTATAAATTCATCGCAATTACGTACAACTTTCTTGCAATTAAATTCCCTCGTATAAAATTTTACTGTGGCTTCTAAATTCCAATACGAGTCATTTAAACATTCCCCGATACTCCAAACCCTACAACATGCACAGGCTCGCGGTTTAGTTCCAACTCATCTAGACAATTTTTACGAATATGCGTATTTTCGATACGATGCTCAAGTATCGTCACCATACTGTCACAGTTCGGGACCAATCTGAAAATATATACATAGAAAATACAAGACATCTAGTACAAACATATATATGCTCGTAGAAATCGGAAAAGTCAATTATTCATTACATTAATAAACCTCGATATCACACTAATTTTTACTAAATAAATATCTGTAAATGTCGATAAAAACAACTTGCAATTTCCACGTACGTTTCCAGGTCGATTCCGAATTTTATCAACAAGCTCATCACTCAAACGTCAAGTCTCGTTACAGTGTCAATAAGATTTCAAAAGTCTCATAGAACACATATGACATACAATACGCAAGTGTTTTGTACGAGGTACATTGGTGAACCAATGCACAAATCTATGTAGAAATCCGCAACAAGAACGATTAATCAGCCAAAGAGAAACACGACGTGGAGAGACCGGATGCTAAGGAAACAACTACAAGTCGGAACTCCGTCGGATGTTGCCGGACGATTAGGGGATTCATCAAATTGACGGGAACGATCCTGCGACGGATACACACAGTCGTCCGTTCATGACGTACAACCGAAGCAGGTCGTTTATCCAGGCCGCTCCGTAGCCTGTAGGGATGAATCATAGTCAACTCTGATCGGCAACCGTTCGCGAGCTCGACCTGGCTTTTATTAGACCGGCTGACACCGAGGATCACTGCCAAACTAGGACCGCGGCGAACAATGGCTTGCACGTTGAGAGCCGACTGCACGAAAATAACCCACGACCACCGGCGTTTCCTGTCTCGTTCTATGCCGTGAACAAGTGCAAAAACTAAAAAGGAAATGGCCGATCGAACGTGGAACGACACGGCTACGAAAGGGAAAGTGCAAAAATGAAGAAGAAGAAGAGGAAGACGGCGCAGGACCTAAACGCGTTGAAGACGAGTCGATACACTTGCGACGGAAAACAGACTGAGAGTTGAGAGAGATTAGAAGAGTTTCTCAGAGAATTAGAGACAGATCCAGAAATTGTTCGAGAAGGTTGTGAGAGATTCCAAGATTTTTGGAAAGCTTGAGAGAGAGTCTTTGAGGGAAAGTCAAGAGGGATTCGAAGATCTTTTGAGAGACTTAAAGACAGATTAAAAGGTTAGGAGGAAATAGCAGATTCTTGAAGAGAATTGAAGACAGGTTTGGAAGTTGGTTAAGAAGGTTGAGAGAAATTCGAGGATTTTGAAGACGATCGAGAGATCTTTTAAGAAAGTTGTAGACAAAATCGATGATTTCTAAAGAAGGTTGGCAGGAATTCAAAAATTTTTTTAGAGAGTTAGAAATAGATTCGATAACTGTTTAAAAAGGTTGACAGAGATTCGAGAATTTTCGAAAAGGTTGAAAGACACTCAGAGTCTTCTGAAGAAGATGAAAAGGGATCCGAAGATCCTTCAAGAAACTTGAAAATAGATTCAAAGACTTTTAAAGGGGAATGAACGGAATCCGAAGATTTTTGAAGAAGGTTAAGACAGATTTTAAGACTTTTCGGTATTATTTGTAGGGTTTGATGGATGAGAGCGTGCTGGAAATGTATCTTGTTTAGATTTTCAACCTCCATTCCGGGATGGGATTCCCAGACGGCGATGGGTCGATGGTAGGGTAGCTTAGAGATGCGTTTAGAATTTCCTGCAATCTCTGGCATTGGAAACGTTCAATTTTGTACTGGTAGTGGAATAAGGATGGAAAATAGATCATAAAGGGATAGATTCGTTCGAAGATAACATTCACGATTTCTCGTTCGATCCTCAAACTTATTTAAATTACGATTAAGTAATTCATCCTCCTGGAAAAATTCACAGATGACAATCCTGAGAACGAATCTTTTCCAATTGATCTACTGGAAACGTCAACTTTTCAAAAATACTCCAAGACTTTTGCTCGATATTACACATACCAAAAGGAAGCTTGTCCATTAACGTTGATTAAATTCATACATGAACTCATGGTCCTCGAAGAATTCAAAAGTGATTATCGTAAGAACGAGTCGTTTCCAATCGACCCAGCGAAAATGGCAACTTTCGAGTACTCTAGGACTTTTGCTCGATATTATACATTCCAAAAGGAACATTATCCGCTAACGTTTATTAAATTCATACATGAACTCATCGTCCTCGAAGAATTGAAAGGCGATAACCGTAAGGAAGAGCCTCTTCCAATTGACCTAGTGAAAATGGCAATTTTCGTAGAGACACGAGTATTATTACTTACTACGTATTAAGGTAGGGTCGGCGGAAGTCGATGAGATTGAAGGTATTGTGCACGATGGAAGTGCGCGTGACCTACCTTAATGTTCCGTAGAGAACCGAGGAATTCGCCAAGAGAGTAGGAAATGACGTGGAAAGAAAGTCGATGAAAGCCGTGAAAATGCCAGGTGATTCGGTCAATGGCCACTTTTCATAGGGCAACACAGGAAATTGCCAATTGCTATGTACATAATACGAACGCAAGGATAAATCGCTGCCACGGTTAGACGAAAATGTTCATCCCTTGGAATATTTTCAAACAGAATTCAACAAGGTTGTTTCGAATTTGTTACTCGGCGTCTATGATAGCGTCTACCTACGATAAAAATTAAAACAAGCTTGAAAACAGAGAGGCTAAGATCGAAATAAAATCACTGGTCGAAGAATATCAATCCCTTCGAGTCTTAAAGTAGAGTATATAGAGAGTAAAGTATATTTGCTTGCAAGTAGAAAAATAGTTCTAATTAAACAGGAATGTTTATCCTTCTCTAAAAAAAATAAAGTTGTGACAAGCAGATTCTCCGGAAATGTTAGGGGTTAGCGATAGATAGAGACCTTGAACCGATCGACGAGGTTCTATTTGTACCGAAGGATACGGAAGGGAGGTGGGAAAGTTTATGAAACGATGTATTTCTTAAAGTTGACAAAAGATGACGGGCATCGATAAAGATAATTTGGAAAATGTATTCCTCGTGGCACTAAACCGTGAACTCTGAGCGTTGTATACGTAATTTTGTCTTCCTCTCAGTTTTCCTTTTATTCCTAATAAATTAAGATAATTACATAAAAATCAAGGTAACTCCTTCTCTTCTATATTTACCCTGCTTTCAATTCCTTAAACAGCGCTAATTAAAGGAATATTTCCAACTTGTCTACTTCACCCTTTTATATCTGTTCAGAAGTATACGATCCTTCAGAATTTGTATTAATCGAACGTGAAATAACAATTACGATCGAACTGCTACGACAAAGTTACAACGTTAACTTAAAAAATTAGCCCAAAAGAGAAAAGAAATTATTTAAAAGTTAAAAGTTCGATAAATAACCTTTAACTACAGGTGTTAGCTTCGTTCGACCTCTGTTTTGAACAATTAACTGCGGCCGTACCTCACGCCGGTATTTAAGGGGTTAAAACCAGGCTAACAGACCATCAACGACCGAGCACAGAAACTAAAGAATTCGCAAACGAGGTTAATATTAACCACCGACGTAAATCCAGCATTGTTTCGCGGAACGAGAGCCTCGGAAACACGTGAAAAACGAGAAGTCGCCGTTTATCAGGGGCAGAAGGGTAAGCGATACTCGTTTAAATCGCAACGTAAACGACACGGTATTATTTACGAAAGGGATGAAGCCGCATTTCAGACGACGTTTTTCAACCCTAGACGCCAGATATTTCGTTGCTGGGGCGGAGACAGCGTTAACGTTTTACCCGTCCTTTTCGCTCCTCGTCTTTTTCATTTCCTCTTTTCCTATCGATTATCGTTACCCCATAGAGGATTCCGCGAAGCTTAGCGGCGAGGCGAGAGCATCCGCTTGTAGCTTTCACTTCGCGCACCCTGTCCCTGGGATTAGTTCTGGCTTTAATGTCCGACGACAAGGGATTTCAAAGGTAATTGAATCGAGTACAGCGATTCGTCGCGTCTTTAAAGCCGCGGGACAGATCGGCCTCTCAAGTTCACCGAAGATTATGCAGAATATGTATCATTGATGTTCATCGGCGATGAGATTTTATCGCGTTTCAATTGTGGCAGTTTCGTTCGAACAACGAGGCTAGGAAATTTTTGTTTCGGCTTTGGAAATTTTATCTGAACGATTGAGCATATTTCGTGGGAGGAGGATTTCTTTCGTAAAGCTACTTTTGTTTTCTTTTTTCTTTCCTTTTTTTTTTTGCTTGATTCTTATGTGCATCGTAAGGGGTGAGAAAATATTGTAAGCTTTCAATGTTAAAAAGATACTCGATACATCAAACAGATATCATACTACTCGTGAAGAAACGCGAGAAAGCTTTAATCGACGTAAATTATAGAACGAATAGTCTTTGTGTAAAATGTTTCCTCTTTACGAAATTAATTTGAGCGTAATAAATAACGTGTTCCAATAAACGCGTATAACAGCTTCCATTCTTTCTTGCGTCTCGCTTCTTTTTTCCTGTTTACGAAACTGGTGAACCGATTAGGAATCGTGAGTTGATTTTAGCGTGACGAACGATACAGCGAATTCTAACAATGTACATCGTAATTTCTATTTTTATTTTCTTGCCAATCGCAATTTTAACTCGTCGATTCCTGTAATTATTAATTTGATATCACTGCCTACTGTCTAAATTCCTCGTAATTACCTAATGCTTGGTTCTGCATGCTAAAGAGCAGTTTCCTCGACAAACATCGCGGTATAATGCAAATGATTACCTTATTACGTCCATGCTGCACGGTATACAATCTATTACGTAATCAGATTTAGTTAGGGTACTCCTATTTCGGTAACAGAATGCATAATAATTCTGAACGTTTCGTTCGTCTTGAATGGAGCTTCGCGAAAGTAACATCGACTTCTGTGACGTTTTAATTTGAAATTTAATTTCGAATGCTCGATAATAACCTCCGAGGATTGCCGTCGTCCCAAATGGAAAAACACGAAGAAACTGGCAATCACGGATTCGCGACAGAGTTTGAACAAACTTTAGTGTATTGAACTTACCAGCATACTGCAGCCTCTTCGCTAACTCAAATACGCAAATAGAGTTGTACTTGAGAGGAGACCTCGATTCGGCAAAGTAATTAACCCAGTCAATCAATTTTAGCACCGTGCGTCGCTATCATCTTCCACTTTAAGCTATTCCCTCGTCGATCTGAAAAACAATATAATATATTAATACAATATAACGCGTACAGATATCGTAATTGGATCGCGGATATTCATACAAATTCCTCGTATATTTATGAACATAATTACAAAAAAACAACTGTGATAGACGATTGCTTTACTTGCTGAATATTATAGCAAGTAATATAGTTTCGATATTTTGTAGGTTTTTGTATGCTTCGTGCGTTCTGCGGGTTTTTGCGATCCTTCAAATTTTCAATAAATAAGGATAAATTAAAGATTACGCGTTCTGATGATATAACAATGATATGTAATGATAGTATATGTGATAATATTGATAATCAAATTGCGGATTGTTACGCATATTTATATTCTTATGAACGCGCCTAATGAAATAGAATTTCAATGGAAATCTGTTTTACTTACTACATATTATAATTAACACTTCATTTTGGATATTTCATATATTTTTGCGCGCTATAGATAGCATGTAGGCATTTGTGCATTAATTTTTCATAAACGTAGAAAAATCCGCAAAAATATATAGGTAATATAATATTATTTCTCTCTCTCTCTCTCTCTCTCTTCCGTTGATAAATTTTCGAACTCAACATTAAAGATTGAACGATAGCTCCTAGATAATTTCAAATAACAAAAGATCGCTAAAAAATACAAAGATTGGCAACTAATACGTTTGATCTATCAGAATTTGGCTAGCCGTAAGGTACATGTAATATAAAGTTGGAACAGAAAGAAAGAGATGGATAGCAAAAGTATACTATTGGACATTGTGGAAAGTCTCAGGAGGAATTATAGAGTGATAGAGTGCACGTCCAGTCTCGTGTGGATCTTTTTCTCACATATAGACACGAGACTTAAACGAGAAAAGTAGAATAGGACAGAATACAGCTTTTGATGATAGACAACATTTTAAAGCATCAGTTAGAAATAAATTATACTTAGTCCTCTCTTACAACGGAACAAATTTTCGTAGATATAAATTTCATCGTGTAAAATGTAACCTGAAATTTTTAAAAAATGTCAAGATAGTAACAGTTTGAATTAAAATCATCGTGATCTAAAGAAATCAGCTTTCAACATTCCTAAAACCTCGAACAATCGACGTATCAACAGAAATCCTACGTTACATTATATTACCAATTGAAGATATTATAAAGAATAATCCTCCAAAAGTTGATGACAGCAAAAGCCAAGTTGCGAAGAAGATACTTAGCGAAGAAACAAAGGATTCTTGCAAAAATCAAAGCCGCTTTCCAGCTGGCAAAGGGCAGCAAAAAAGATGATAATTGCCTCAGTGATTAGGTCTTTCACGTGCGACTCGAAGAACTTCAGTACACACTTGAAGTCGCATTTAATACTTTCAAAAAACGACAGTTTCTTTTCGCTACCCTTAGCGCTGCATAAACGTGACAAATATTTTCTACAGCCGCTTCGCAATAGCATTTCGTTCCGATGAATCGACCTTGTTTTCGTGCCTAACGCTTTAAGAAAATTAAGAGCGAACGATGAAGGATCGAGCTTATCGGAATAAGATGACCACGGTGAGTACGAGTGCCTTTGAATTGGAGTGCACGGCCGGGTACATACGTTATCCGGTTAATTCTTTCTGGCTGGCTCGGCGAACAGAACCGGAAGCGATGTCTCTCTTTTCGTGTCAGATGGCCCGTGCTCGTTGGGCATAGCCGATTCGGCGGGTTTCGCTGTTTTGATCTGCCATGTGGAAGGATCCGATCGCTATGAAACGAGCATCGGCATACAGCTACGCGAGCCGAACCTGTAATCGGATGGCTGAGGATCGTGTGCCACCGTGTGTGCGACGGTGCCAAAGGTAACCGCTCGTGAACATAATGAACGATATTTCGGACCTGTTTGCCGGAGCCCTTCTTCTTTTCGTTCCAGCGTTCGACCACCACCACCACAACCACCAGCAGCACGGGGGATGGAAAAAAAGACCGACAGCGTAAATGAAGCGTCGACGTGTGACCGGAGAACTGGAAGATTATCGACCCGAGATTCGTACGCTCGCAAAATGGATTTTCATTCGCTTAATCGCGAAACGCCGACAGCCAACGGTTACCGTGTCGTGTCAAACCTTTTCGCATAGATCAAAATATGATGAAATTTCCAATTTATTTTTAAGATAAAAATTTGAGAAACTTGTCACGTTATTTACAAGTTTTTTATCTAATAGGCCTATCCACTGAATTGGACAACAAATTCGTTCATATTTAGAAGCGAAGAGTGTTTGTGCGATGGCTTAATTAATAAATTTTTATTCTTTATCGGGAAATGTTCTAGGTACCGATTTAAGTGTAATTTCACTTGCTAGATAATTATTAACATTGCTAGAAGATGAAGCAACGTCTCTATGGAGGAAAATGTAAGTATCGATAAACATTAGTTAATTCCTTTTTGGCTCTTGTCTACGCTACTTATCTAAAAGAAAAGAACATTGAGCTTTTTTTAAATAAATTTGTACAGAAAGAACTTTCCTTTTTCCATAAATTTGGACTACATTAGTGCATATGTTTCCTTTTCCTCCTGAGAAGCTTGTTTCTCCGAGAAGCACTCTTCGATCACGTTGTAATAAATTATTTAAGGAATGCAAACATCTCGATTTTTTAATGGAAGATTTATAGAAAAGTAGGGCAAATGAGTTAACTCTTCAGAGATTAAATACACTTGACGTATTCGGTTAAGTAAGCGTAAATGAAATTACCAGTGACCTAATGTACGTAGAGTGTATAAAATAATCGAAAAGTAATTATTGTGAAAGCACCATAAAATGTTTACCTTGTTGCTTGTATAACATAATTTCCACAATTTATATACAGTGACAGTATTCCAAATACATGTAAAAATAGATATAATAGCTGCAGTTACGTATCTTCTTCTCTGCTGGAAATATCACTCTGTTTCAATCTTTTGCTTTTTGCATTTCATGATATGCACATGATTGGCCTATGACCCATTGATAAACGATATACATTGATATAGAAATGAACCAATGATGATAACCCACTACCTTTTTCTTACCATCAGGTTCTTTTTCATCCACCAATCATTCACGCCGTTCGTGTTTGCAGTTTTAATTTGTAAAAATGTAATTTAACGAAAATGTTATTGGAAAAATCGCGTACAGAAAAAGCGTGTCAACTGGAACGTGTTAACTTGCTGTCAATAAACTGGATATATCGATAAATATCGTAGAATTTTTGTAAACTTGTTGCACAGAAATGTGACAAAGCAGATTGTATGTATAAACAATTCGATATGTGTATTTAGCTAATACGTTTGCCTATAAAGAAATAAACTAATAAAAGGCTGGGAATAAGTAAACGAAAAAACTGTTACAGGGGAAATAAATGTTATCCCAACTCTAAAAATTCCAACAATGGAAAAGGGAAGAAAATCGCGGTAAAATAACGAGAAGAAAATGGATTTATTCAGGATCAACGACTGGAAATCTGATCTGCAATTTAACTGCCTCTTGACCGGACGTGCGAATCTATCGAGTTGATTTCGATTAAACACTCTTGAGCCAGGCGATAACACATACGCCGGTGGAACTCGACGGCGGCAATTTTATTAATTAATTTCATCGCATCATCGCGCGTAACGAAGCATTATACGCTTGCGAAACTTCGTTATGCGTCATTCCGAATATTATTCAAATTTACACGAATAATATCGATAACGCGTGGCTGGCGATATTTCGAAAATATTTAACTAGCAGTACGCAATACGCGTGATTTTTCGCGCAAACGTTTCAAGTGTTTCCCAACGAAAATGAAAAATATTTAGTCGTCCTATCGGCCGATCGAACCCAATGAGAAACGTGTAATAGAATTTGATCGAATATTTCTTGTTTCATAGACGTAGATCGGCTCTGCTGATTATTTAAATGCCTTTAATTGCCTGTTTCCCTTCGATCAACTGTATCTATTTGTTTTTTCACGATATAAAACATCTCGCGTAAAATCGTTAACACTTATTGTTTTTTTCGTTGTCGTAAATGTCGCGATCGCTAAAGCGCAGACGTTCGTGTGTTTATGAAAAATATCAACGTGCGTGTACATTAATATGCAAAGATATACGCGCGAGACGAGCGCAATAAAATACTCGTTTCATTATACAGAATGGAACGATCTCGCAAATCTCTCGCCCACAGTTCTATGACGCCAGTCGCCAACGATCTGGCAATCGACGTGACTCAAAACAACAACGAACCAACAAATCTGCATTTATATTCCATTTCTCTACTTGTTTCCATAAAAGTGCAAATTTATACAAGTATCGTCACTCTGCTTACTAATCACCGCACCTTAAACATTCTCGATAGAATTTTAATTAGAGAACCGTGTAGACTGCGCACGATTACGTGCTCACTAACCCTTAATCTTGCAGAAATACGACACGTACCTCTGCCCAAATATTTACGCGCGCCACTCAACCTTCGACTATTTCTCCTTCTCTTTTTAAATGACCAAATAATTTTCCAAAATTCGTAACAGTCCGACTAACATCCTGAAAGATCCTCTGCATCCAATCTACTGACTTACCGTATCCTTTACCTTTGAAATATAATCTTGAAATGAAAACAAGAAAAGATATAAGGCGATACGTTGCATTAAATATCGCGTTTCGTACGACACCGGCAGATGTGCCAGTACTTCTAAAACGTACAAGTGTAGGATTCGGCTATTCAAGTACGATTTCACTAGCTTCTAATAGGACAACGAACAAAGGCTAGGCGAAAGGAAGACACCCCCGGCGAGTGCGGTTAATTTCTCGACGAGCCAATACGTCGTGCAGGCTCGTCGACTCGACGACGACGTTGCTCCAAATAAATCCATCGAGGCACAGTTGGGCAGCAGCAGGAGGAAGGGAGGGAGGGAGGAGAATTTCACGCGACGTGGAGGTAGGTCATGCTGTAAAAACGTAACGGCTACATAATTCGCAAGCCTGCGGGACTTCCAATCGTCTACACTTCAAAGGGAAGCTTGTCATGTACACGGCACACGAGCGGTTCGAGGCCACCTTCGCACGCACGAATAGTCAGGTGGTAACCGAGCGCAAACGTTTATTTTTAGTGCAATTTGTCGCTCGAACGATGCCATAAAGCGAGCCCTAACAGCGTGTGTGTTACCGGCTTATAGAAATTTTCACGTGTTTGTACCCACGACTAAACGCCAGTCGCGTCGTTAAATGTGTCGCACGATATGTGGAAAAAGCCTGTCCCGCTCTATAATCCGCCACGTCCCTGCCTTTCCTATCAACTGACTACAGACCAACGCCATTTTCACTCGGTTTAAGGCATTTCCATTTCGTCGTCACTCTCGTGAATAGTCGTATTAGAAAGCTTGCAACGATGTACAACGCTCTTAGTATTCGTATTTTTATTTACATGACGTTTATACTCGCTGATGAATTGGGCTCGAGTTAATGTTGAAATTCGTATTGTTTAATGGCATTAGGTCGTCCGAAAAGTTTCTTTCGTTTCATAAGGAAATAATGGACCCACATTTTCAGTTTTATATTATTTTATCGAATTACGTATGGTCCACTTTGTTCTATCAAAATAAAGATCACAACGTTCGACAGATTAGGTTTCACGTTTGTATAAAGACGCATTTGTGAAAGTTGTAAAAGACGAGTCTGCAGAAGAAGGACACTTTTGGGAAAATCTAATAGTTTCATATGGCTACACAGGCTGAATAAGAGGAGCGATTGATATTGCGAAAATGAAACGTGGGATTTGTTGAAAGAGAGTGTGTACGAGAAGTAGCTTTTGTAGCCACCGTAAGTACACAGGGATCTGGTTATGGCAGTCACGGATAACGTTATGAATAATTATTCTTATTGTCTTCATAATCAATCGGTTGCAAAACATATCTATATATGAAGTTGATTGAAAATAATCCACCTACTGTAATCAAATTGGAATCGACGAATGGTAGGAGATCTTAGCAGATTCGTACTAAAAATGCGACTTTCCTTCGAAACTTACCCTTAACGCAAGCACACCACTTGTCTTTTACACGAGTGCGTGGCAAGAATTCTCAGAAGATACGGAAATAGACGAGCGTACATTTATCTTTTCAAAGCATATCGTTACAGCGACATAAACGCGGACATCGATGTACGTTGCTGGAAGGTTGGAAAAGAAGACTATGCGAGTTATATTCAGGAGCTAACGACAGGAGCAAACAAGCGACAAAGCTTCTCAAATAAATCCTATGTCATCTTCAAAGGCAGTTGTTTATAAGAAATAGAACAGTCATTATACAACAGTTTGTTTATAAGTGGATAAATGTGTAACTGTTTCTTTTTTCACAAGCATACAAGTATCGTAATTGTTCGTAGTAAATTGAGTTCGATAATTTATATCGGTAAAAATAAATTGAATTCTTCATGCTCTGTATACGTAACGTTATCAGCCGGTTATTCTTATCAAAAATTGCAAGTGACCCAAAGCGACCATAGTAAGCGGATTCCACTGCATTGAGACCGACGTGGCCACTCTTGCGCGATAGTTTACCAATTAACACGTTGATTCAGTGGTCGTCCCAGTGGATCACCTACGTTACTATATTTTCAGCTTGTTTAAACTCAGACAAATTTCATGGACCGGAAAATTTTCTACGATGTGAATGACGTCGATAAACATTTTCGAAGAAATGGTACACGAATACGATATAATATTTAACAAATATTAAATGTTATGGTGTAATATACACACGATAATTTTATAATCTTACAGTTTTATTCGAAAGAGGATACGGTGAAACTTGTTTGTCCAAATCGGTGGCGCGATCGGCGAACAAAATATTTCAGACAACCGATGAGTTCGGACGATAGAAGCTTACTGGCTTCACCAGCTACGAGTTTCGATAATAGAGGTTGACGTTCGAATAACTGAAATCCAGCCACAATTTCCACACAAATTGCGTCAAATTGTATGTCAGCTTAGACAAAACTCGCGACGTGCGGATACGCGTTCGCGTGACCGAAAATAAGCTCGAGCGTGATTCGAATAATAGAGAGCTCGACGATAAACAAAAACTTGACTTGTAATTTGTACAATTTATTCGACAATCTCATTATGAAATTCGATGCTGTTAATTTTCACCCATGTTATTAATCGAATTGTGCAAACGAGCTCTGCTAATTTCCTACGAGACGCGACGGTAACAGAAAAATGAAGCTCCCAAAGTCCAAAGTACGTGTTATACCACTCTAAGGAATAAAATTCTCGCGCTTTATCCAACACGAAAAATGCGAAAGTACGAGAGAGCAAACATCTTTTGAAATTACAATTTCCACCAGGCTATCGCCTATTACGTGGTAATAGGTTTAAAAATCCAATGTACAATCACGTGTAAAGCTAAAGCCTCTTAACTGTTGTCTGATAGCGCGTCTCTCGACACAACAGAATTTCGTAAAGCGTATTTCGTGAATTTCATAAAGAGGTAACACCGCAGCCGCGTCTTTGCAACGGATATAATTGGACTTTGCCTTAATTACATCGTCTCTCATGGATACAGCCATCAGTGGAGCCGGATAACGCATTCGACGTGAATTCAGACGCCGAGAAGATTAACAGCTCCAAAGGGAGCAAGAAAGATGTAGATCGTCTCAGCTGAGACGTTAAGACGTTCAGCTGATGTGGCAGCCGTGTTACAACTAACATCAACCAGACGAGAAATATATCGGTATCGCTGTTGAAAAATTAATGTCGCGATAAGGTGTCGCTCAGTTTCGTGTCGTGAATTAGTCTGGTCGTATCAGCCGCGTATGCACGTAAGAATTTTCTTGTCTTGACAAGACAGAGATTGATCCCTTTGGTAATGGAAACTCGAGAAAGCATTACGGTCACTTAACTTTCTTCCGGGTTTCTTCTTACAAATTTCATTTAAGGACTTACGCAGAATTTCAATCGGAAAGTTTGTAAAGAGTAGTGAAGTTCGATAAAATTACGTTCAATCGTTCTACCTTCTACCTGAATATATACCTGAGTATACTTGAATCTCTGATACTGAGAATCTGAATAAACCTTGTGAAATAGAAATGCATTAAAATTTTCCTCCGTAGCTGCGCAATTTTCTATCTTACATCAAACAATTCAACGAAGTATAGAGAAATCTGCAAGGGGAGTGATAATTTCTTTAATCGCAAGCATATCACTGGTCAAATTTGACAATCAATTTGAATTTTCTACTATCGTTATCTCGCGTAAATACAAAATTCCTAGCAACTTCGATTTAGCAAAGTTAACTGAAATTTCTCTGATCTCTAATCCTGCGACGGAACAAGATACAACTCTACCAAAATATTTTTACACACCGCTGTACCTGTAAATACTTTGCTCTCGAAATTGACCAAATAATGTCAAATACTGTTTCAAAATTCTCCTCCTAATTAATTTCACCATTTGAACGATACTCTAGCTAACGTTCTGAAAGGTTGTGCACGTCAATTTGAATCTTTATTATTCAGATTCATGTTGCACCACGGCCAAGCGTTTTTCCCTTGCAACCACCGCTATTTACAGAGGCGCAAAGTGACTGACTAACAATAAGAGTAGCAATCTCGGTGGGTTGCGTGTAGCTACGGGACAACATGTGCTGTATAACGAACTACGTTCCCCGAGTGTGTACACGCGCGTTTGTGTACGCGTGTGACGGATATACAGGTGTGCAGGTGCATACGCAACCGCGTGTGACGCACAAATGACGTAGGCTAACGTGTGGTTAGTATCGGATAGGATAACAGTGGCGGTCAGAGACAGCGTTAAGCGATGTCCACACTGTCATCGAAATTACGTAGCTCGCTTGCAATTCTTCGTGGACGACAGGAATATCGCTGATCAAAAGCTTGCAATCTGCCTATCATTTAACACGTGAACCTACGAATTCGTAAGAATGTCGTAGTGTTTTACCGCTGTTACGAAAAAGATCGCTGTAGCGTTCCATATGACCTGAACATTTCAAGAACATGGTGATGCTTCAGGGAATGTACGATTTTTAAAAAAGTTGGATAGCGTTTCGTAGGAATTTGAAAAAATGTCACAGTGCTCTATAGAATTTACAAATTTGGAGAGAATAGTATTCTATAGAACGTACGAATTTTAAAAAATGTCACAGTGTTGCATAGAACGTGGGAATTTTAAAAAACGTCAAAGCGTTCTATAGGGCATAGAAATTTTAGAACGTGCCATAGTTAAATTAGTTAACGTGATTGACATAGTTAAAGGTGAAAAGTTGAAGCGTGCCATGTGCTCTACGGAACGTACGAATTTAGAAACATGGCATCGATTAATTCTCTAATTAATTTAATTAATTGCCAAATTGGTGAACGTTCGATTAATTTAATTAATTTCCAAATTCCTACGTTCGATTACGACGACAAGTAGACAAAACTTAAGCGTTTCGAGTGGATCGAGCTAACCAGACGAGCGAGGAATTCTTTTTGCCCGGGATTAACTTTCGAAAATGGATATCGTTTGGAGGCTGCGGTTTATAGGTCAATTCGTATTTTAAAACAACGAATGGAACGTTGTATGAGATTCGAAATTCGAAAGCGGCCAAAATCGAAACGCAAAACCACACGGACCAACCACCTTCTAAAAGTCTAGCAAAGGAGAAACATTCAGACCGAATTTCATAAATAAAATACGATATACTAAGCTATGTATTTATTACAATTATTTAACAAATTTATCTGTCAATTGTCATAAAACAATATCACCTTTCTCGCTATCCTAACAAATTTTTAACGCTAATACTGCCAGAACGATCGATGACAAAATGAGCAGTTCATAATTTTCCATAGAAATTTTATACACGTGCAACGTTACATTTTTCAATGATTCTTTGCAAAATACATTAATAAAAGCTTATGTTTCTTATTGCATTATAAACATTAATTTCTTTAATACAAGTTTTACATTTTAATCGTTGGCAGTCCTAGTGTCAAATTTCCACGCTTTGCGTAAATAAATTACTCGTTGTTTTAACTTCTTGTGTTATTAACGTCACTTCTGACTGTGTTGCTACAAAATGTATAACTTGCCTGAAACGTCATAAATGAACGCGTGACGGTACACTAGTCGAACGAAAAAGTTTGTGAAAGCTCTCCACGCGGTTTCTACGTTCTGGCTTTTCAAAACCTCTTGCCAACCTCCGATACGTCAGCCAAAGTGACGAAAGAGGAAATATTTCGCGTTACGATCCTGTGGCTGATACACGCTGAAACGAACGTAAAACATCATCGGAATTTGAATATTTGCAACTACGTGGATCGATCGTCACGGTAATTAAACGCAATTAAAAGCTATCGTTGTTTACACATTCGCGTTCGTAGCGAAAATGCGGTGCAAAAAGTTCTGCACGCTCGTAATTCGCGCGTAAAAAAGCTACCATTTTCGTCGTTTAAATCGCAAGTAATTAGCGCGCGTTAAGGTCTGCTTTTTCTACGCGGAAAAAATCCCGACAATTCAGCGTTCGAATTGCACGCGAACAATGTAGATAGGGAAATTAAACAAAATATGGTAGAAAATGAAACGATAGGTATGCAGTTCATATGGTTAATTAACTCGCCGACGAAATTGAAATACATTGTAAGATACGAGTTTCCGATATTAATTTCGCGTCTACGCGCTCGCAGTTACCCGGCCAGTGTATCGAACGAGTTACGGGCCGTGCGTGTTTCTTACGCGAAATTGTTTTTCGAAACAACGCCCGATAAATCATGCCGCGAAATTACGTCTTCGCGGCTCGTTCGACACTCTGTACGCTTCAATTCATCAAAATTTGATTCAATGTTGACGACCGTGGCGCATCAATTTTCGAGAGATTTTGATGCAAATTTAGGCGAAGATGAAAATGGTAACTAACTTCTGTATGCTAAATACAGAGTTGCACGGAATTACGACTAAATTACTCCACGAGTTATAATTACAAGATGATTCAATTACATCGTGCTCGATTACATTGTCATTAGAATTCATAATTCGAATCTGTCATTAAATTAAATTACGATGTAATTCGCAATTGCAATTGAAGTACGCATTACAACGCGCAACTGAATAATGTAATTGAAAGACATAAACGTAAGATCAAAGTTCTGATCTGGAATTCTGTTACACATTTTATAATTCAATTACAGTAATAATCATCAATGTAATAATTTAAGTAATAATTCAATTACATTGATGATTATTACTGTAATTGAATTACCGTAAAATGCAATCATTACCATGTAATTCGAGTAAAATGTAATTAGATTAGGCGATTAAATTACAATGTCATTCAATTAGCACAACTGCGGCCAAATATTAATTGCACGTTGCGTTGGTTAATTAATCTGTCTTCTTTGGAATTTCTTCAAATCAATATATGAACATACATAACTCAGTATATATGAATATATCATACGAATAATAATACGAAATTGATTAAAACAATTATCGAGAAACACGATGTATATAAATAGAGAAAATATTCAACTTTGTTACTATACTAATTATTATTTGTGAGATTTGTATTACGATGTTGAATATACCATTCGTTTACAGTCTAAGGTTCCAAGCATGGTTCAATAAATTTCCGATGATCTGTCAAATTAATTTTCTTTTCCCATTACTGTTCTAACTTAGGATCAGGCTTGTACTTTTATTACATAATTCAATCTAATTTTCATTTACTTACGACACAGGAATTATTATCAGGAAGTGTTAATAATCGAAAGTTACATAAATAAATTACACGATATAATACTCTGAAATATTTTAATAACGACAAAATTTGTCTACCAATATATAAATATCAAATAAAATACCAGCAACAATGATAATACAGGTACGGCGAGTACGCGCGATAAAAAGCATTTTCCAATCAAACCGCTCTCAGTTGCGCGAACAAAAAGGTCATTTCTATTTAGGAAAATTAAATTACGTCCATTCCCAAGCTAGCCGGTTTTAAATACCGCGTACGGAACGTTCACCGCTAAAAATAAATGAAAACCACGCGGGCCTCTCCCTTCCCAGTGCTCAGGAGCTCGATTGTCAATTAAAAAAGACAGGGAACGTAGAGGGGAAAAAAGCAGCTCGCGCGTCGGTTCCAATGGTTGTTGTGGACGGTGTTTTAGCCTCGAATCGAAATCAATAAGCCGATTATTGGTCGCACTGAACGGAGATTACGTTGCTTTGAATTGACACCCCGACACTAGCTACGTGCGCCGATTGAATTTCGCGGACTTTCGAGACGGCCGGATGTCCGCTCCAGTTCCTTTTTCCACGTCTGATAACGTGAAATCAACGCTCAATGTAATCCTCGTGGACACTCCGCGAAGAATCGACCTTTTGTGACGGCCTGGCCAAGTTTCCACCTATTGTGCCATCCGCGTTATTTGCTTACACGCAAGTGAACAATACCGAAGCAACGCCACCGGCGTGAAAAGAAAAATGGAGACGTTTGCAGGAAGAAGAAAACAACGCGTCGGCTCTCTTTTTTTCAACGCCATCTGTCCAGTTTACGATAAACGAGACACCGCTAACTAAGGCAGCGCCTAGCCGCGATATAACCAAACTATACGATGGGTTAAAGTTCGAATGGAGTTTGAACCGAGAGCATGATAATGTGAATACCTGATTTGCTTTTAATGTAAATTAGGAGAGATTAGAGGAGACTCAATTGGAGTTTCGTAGACGGTAGTAGATGGTAGTTTATAGCGTGCGAAGGATTAAATTGTTATATAGATTTTGAAATCTCTGTATGTATGTATATATAAGATGGAACAGATAATGCGAGCAAGTGTGAAAAGGGGATATCGTAAACCTCGAATTTAAGTTAAATTAGGATAGGTCAAAGAGTAGAGAAGTGTATTAAGGTAATATGCTATAATTGATATAACATGATTAGTATTTCGGCTAAAAAGATTAGATTATTATATGAGTATCGAAATTTGTGTATGTATACAGGATGGAATTGATAATGTAAAGAAAGGTAAACAAGAAGTATTGTAAACCTCGAATTTAAGTTAAAAATACTTTTTAAATGGTTTGATGAATCGGTAAACATGACAGGAACGTCGTTGGAGAAATGTCACATAACAAAGGTTAGAAGAAGCACAACTGACGACCTTGTCGAACGAAACTAACAATATGCTGCCAAATTTCGGTTAAATCTCGCATGCAAAACAAAGCAAATCCGACGCGTAATGGATCACCGTAAGCATTGTGAGTATTTACCTGACTTTTAGACAGAGGACGCTGAGCCGATACATCATTTGCCATCATATGGATTTTGGCAGTTACATGCTCGCACAGAAACAACAATGGGGCAAACGGTAGGACGTATGCCTCACTCATGGATCGATTTATTGGAGGAAAAGGATCGTGTTTTGTATTGGAGTGGCGAGGTGCTATCGAGAGTAGCCGACAACGTAAATCAAGAAGAATCGTTTCTGATCGACTACGGTAATGAGAGCATCGACAAAAAGGTAGACTCGTGGATGGAATCGAATCAAGCGCGGATCGACAGGATTTTCAGTAAACACCCAGATTTGCCGGAAGCGTATAAAATAAAAGTAGCGAACGAACTCGAGCAAGTAATTACTATTTTCATTTTTATTTCGACATATACTGTTCGACCATGCAGTCGCGGCTGATTTTCACGATTACTTGTACAAAATCGCGGTCGATTTTCATACTTCTCTGTAAATGGTTCGTGTTCACGTAGAACAAAGACACGATATTTAAATCGTATACAGAGCAAGATATAATGTTGTATCGCGCCCGAGTATTAAAAGTGAATAACTGTATAATAATTTCCGTGTTAATTTCAACAACTTTCTAGGGAATTTTATTGACCGTTGAGGGGAAGTGGTGAAATACACACAAGTAAAATGCCAAATATGACAAAATAATGTTGTATAATTGCGTTTAGATAACGGAAGAGTTGACGATGCAAATGAGAAACGACTATTACCACGGCTACAAGGACACTGTGAAGTTTACGAAGAAAGTAGATTTGCTAGGAGAAAGACAACGTAGGATACATGCGAAGATTCAGAACCTCGAGAACACTTGCCACGGGAGCGTGAAAGAATTTCGAAGAAAATTCGGCCCGCTCCGAGCGAAGACGTTCAAAAACCTTAGAATAGGGGAAAAGATGATATTCCAAGACAAGAAACTGAAGTCACAGTTCGCTAAACGGGTACGCAAACTTTCATTTCGATTCTATTATTGTTCTTTCCGAACAACGATAATTCTATCATTCTTCTCGTTGCTGTAATTAGGTGCACGATATCGATCATAAGAACGTGGAAGAGTGTGCCAAATGTATCGATAAATTAATAAAGATCATTGAAAAAGCGGCGCTTACACAACAATGAAATGTTAATAATAAAACGGTAAATAAACGATAGCAAAAATACGGATTAATTTAGCGGACTTAGGTATAAGATAACATTGTAAAAATAAAGAAATCGGGACAAATAAATGTAAAACGAACAAAATGAAGACAAATAAATGTAAAACTAGCAGAGTGAAGACAAATAAATGTAAAATTAGCAGAGTGAAGACAAATAAATGTAAAACAAACAAAATGGAGACAAATAAACGTAATTATACATATATACATATACACACACACATATATATATATATATTTATTTATTTATTTATTTATTTATTTATTTATTTATTTATTTATTTATTTACCTATATATAAGTATATCTAATATCGACGATGTCATAAACATGCCCGTATCATCGATTCTTGTTTCATATTGTATTAGCTATACGTAGACAATAGACGATCGATACGATCTCAAATTACTGGCTGCGTTTCCGCTATCATACATATTAAGTCATCCTCGACTCCTTCCGTTCGTTGCATTAGGAAACGTCACATTTCTCACCGAGCGCAAATTTGCATTAATTGACTTTTGGCAACAAGAGAATCGAATTGCCTAAATGATTATCTGACAGATGAAATATTTCAAAAAAGATAGCACGGTAGTTATTGTTACACGTCACAAAGACCAACTAAGAAAGATCGATTGTCGGAAGATCATTTATACTTTGAACTTGCTTATGCATCATATTTCCACGTGTCTGTAGAGAAACTAATATGAACGTGATAGACGATGATCTAAAGTCTAGTTCTAAATTCTAGGCAGAGAAAACAAACAATTCCCCTAGGAACAGGGTTGATAAGCTTAAGCTTCCATCACATACATACAATTGTAAGTTTATTTGACATGTCGACAGCTTATTGCACGAATATTGTATGTTACTGCACTTTCAGCATTTTCGAGAAAAACGGTTTGAAGAATTCAATAGTACTTTGTAATTAAAGAAATTCTGCATTGTATTCGTCTTTATGAATGCCATTACGAAATTGATTATCATGCATCGATCGTCTTTGGGAACACAAAATGACGAGAGCGAATCATAGTTCTTGAAAATATCTCTACACACATTAAATATGGTAAAGAAATATATTATTCTTGAGAAATTCACGAAATAGATATAAACGTGATTTTTATATAACATGAAGAAACAGTAAATAACTATTTGTCGCGTGTAAAAACTCTGCCAAATATGGGCATACGATATTTATGCGGTAAACCGTCAATATTGTAAATCGGTGAATAAATCTATTCGCTGTTCGTTAATAAATCTATTGAAATGATTAAAATGGAACGGATATCATCTAAAATGAATATTGACTAATACCGACGATTAAAATAAAATGAATACGGAATAAAATATTCTGGAAAATAAAAACGACCAGATAACATTGTAAAATAAAAAATGCGCAACTAAATGTTCGATTACGTATTGTCATTTCTACAAATACGTAATCCAATGCAATCCATAGGATAAAATGTATAAAACTACCGTACTAGTTAACCTGTCAACTGAGACATATACCCCAGTTAAATTATTAGCACGACTATTTTCTTATATCTGTTGTTAAACGTACGTATTCATGTACTTATATTTGATAAATTTAAAAACGATTCGCAACTCGTTTATTTATAAATTGATATATACATACCTTCTAACATCAAAAAATTTCATGAAATATAATTTATTCTAGGTAGTAGTAATATAATTTACACCGAGGAATAATACTTTGAAAATATACGAGGAAACAATAAAAGGAATAAAAGGAGAGAACAATATTGAAATATCAATGACATCAATGCTGTTCGGATAGACTCTTATGGAGACACTCGCTACCAGGAGAACAGAATGCACAAGATGGTATTTTCAGGGCTGTACTTGAGCATCTTTGTACGAATGTCTATCGGTAATTAGGGAAACTTCTGCTATATGTTTATGTAGGAAATTGATATGTTTAACCGTTTTACTGCTGAAACCGTCATAACACGTTTTGTGAAATACGCGTTCACTATGTTGCGCTCGTGAACTTACATATTCCATGTAGCGTATTATTAATCGAGTTTTTCTCGTGAGTATACAAAACATTTAACGTCTGTTCGAATTAATTTCGTGAGAGGAAAGCGATTTCCAATTCCAAGATATCTATATATTGATATTTACACATCACCTAAAGTTAAAATTATATTAAATTAAACTCAATTAATAATTGCAAAATTTATTCATCACAAAGCGTCTTGTCGTAGGAATATATACGTATTTAGTATTCGACAATACCGAAATAAGTTAAACGCTATTAACCATAAGCGAAAACCTTATGTGTTTTCAGAAATTTTACTGGTTAGTATACATACATTTCGAGAAACGTTCGTAGAACGTTAATAATGCGTTTGAAGTGTACTTACTGTTTTCTAAAGATTGTAACGAAAACTTGATATAGCTCCAGTAAAATTATCAATGGTGACTGACTGAAATAGTTACATACCTGAGCAGAATTCGCGCGGGAATCTTCGACTAGACGTATCGTTCGAAGTCCACATCTTGACGGTCGTCAGGCACCATGCATCTTCCCCTTGTCAAGCATCGCCGAAACCGTCGTGTTTGAAACACTTTTACATGAGCTACTTTTTTACACTTTACACTAATGACACACTATTGCTAAAACCACGACGCCGCGGTAGCAACGACGGTCGCTAACAACCGGACACTATCAGGAAACCAGAAGACTCGAGGAATCATTTCTTCTTCACCATCGGAGTTGCATCTGGCTCCATCTGTGAACAAGAGCTTTAATCATTACTTGTACAAGAGAATCGATGAAAAAAAACTCCATTATCATTCTATGATATTAAAAATCAAATGATATTAAAAATCGCCGATAATTTACAATAAGCTTTGATAATTATGATAATTATTATATTAATGTATATAAAAAAATACTCTATATATCGTACTTATATTAATTTAGTCTACAATTTTATTTCTCCTAAAAGTATTTCATTTAAGAATAAATAAATTAAATTAATACTTTTGAGAGAAAAACAAATATATTTCTACTGTTTAGAAAAATAACCACGTTTCCCACAACCTTCAATAGCCGTGATCGTCTAGTGGTTAGGACCCTACGTTGTGGCCGTAGTAACCCAGGTTCGAATCCTGGTCACGGCAATGTGTAAAACATTGTCACGGTGAAGGTTTTTTTTTATATATATTTCCTTTCATCGATTACAACACTTTATTGTATGTATTCGTTCAATAGATATAATTTTCTATAACTTTAATCTTTACAATATTTTCAATACTTTAATATATTTTTTCAAATATATTGATTTTTTCAAGTTTGTGAAATACAAACTTGAGAACATAATAACTTTTGCGATAAACAATAATAAATTGAACAAAGCAAAAGATAATGATTTCATATAAAAAATATATACTTTCTATAATACTTTCTATATGAAAGTATGCATGTTATATGAATCATTATTACTCAATTGTTTAAGATCTGATGTAATTCCTACAACTGTGTATATTAATGTAAGCATTTATGTTATGATAAAAGAAAAGAATTGTTCATAAAACGTCAGCAAATTTTCTCTTACAGAATCAATAAATGTCAGGTAAAATCACATCAGATTCCAGTGTATAATTTGCGCTTTAAAGCACTTCAAAGCTTATTGCAATTGAATTCTTTGATGTGTCCAAATTGCTTATGTATAACATGAAGTACTATAAATTAATATCATTAATCTTTATTTTATATCATATTGTAGTGTATACACATAATGTCTCTTGTACTAAAATTCACAATTTACAACCATTTACATCAATAAAGTTCAATTATTCTAGTGCGTACCATGGCTATAAAGGTAATGCCTTAAGAAAAGTATTACATTGTATATATTAATTTGCTTTGTTAGATTACAATATACCTTCTGGAAAGCATTTGAAGGAAATTGATTTGAGTACCAACTCCAAAGCACTGACTGAACAAAAGCAGCGAGATTCACGTGGTGTATCAGGCTCTAATCGACATCTTAAACTAGGTAATTGCAATAAGAAAACTAAAAATAATTATTAACATACATCAATATATTAATAATCCTCAGGTGATGCTCACCAAGTTGCAAACTATTTTCTCACTGGAGGACCATCAAAAGGTCATGCACATTTCGTAAGAGATTGTGATTCAAATAATGATGACAATGATACAGAAAAAACAAGTAATCCTACTATTAAGTCTAATACAGATTTACTTATAAATGAACAAGATTCAAACACAACTTCATCCGATTCTATGGTTGGGGCTCCTTTACCACATATTCCTCCACCACATATTCCTCCAGTACCACATATTCCTCCAGTACCACATATCCCTCCACTACCTATTCCGCCGCATTTGAATTCCATTATACATCCAGCTTTAAATACAATAAGTAGATTACCACATTTGCTAGGGAATAATTTTTTACAATCTGTATTACATCCTGATTTACATCCACATATCAAGACATTACATGATATTCCTAGTACATTAGTAAAAACAGTTAGCGCGCCAGTAAGTGAGTTAATAAATGCCAGATCAGAGCTCCAAGACATGTTGCACCCAAATGGATCGTTTCTTAGAAGTATCAATGAAGTAAGTAATACAAAATGTAATGTAATGTAATTCATATATTTTTGTAATTCTGTTTAATACTTATATTTAAAAATTTGAGGCACGAGAAAATAGAAAAGCAAGGAAAAATCTTAAGAACAATTTAATGTTTCCAATTGGGCAACCACCTATTGTAGGATTAGCTCAACCAAATTTCCACAAGAATGTATGTACTACTTTATTACAAGCGATAATAAACTTGGGAAAATTCTATCATATGTATATTAAATTTATAGGTTCCACTATCGAGTATGATTGAACCACATCTTCCAGTATCTCATCCTCCCCCTAGTGGTTATATGGTGCACTATGTACCACACAATACAGAAACAGCATTAAAGTCTCCAACTGGTTCATCAAAGTAATTACCTTCTAATTTTGAGAATAATAACTTGAATATTCAAAACGATCGAACAAATTCCTTCAATAGTAAAGTATCAAGATATAAATGAAAACAAACAATTAACACGACTATCAGGATTACAATATAATGATGAATAATAAAAGAATTTAACAAAAGTTTTAAGATATTTGTATGTATGAATGCATTCAGTTTAAAACTTCCCTTTAAAAGGTTTGTACAAGTTGTAATATAATATTTTTGTACATGAGAATAATTCTCATTGCAACACAAAAATATATGTAAGTAACAAATATTTTTATGTTCTAGTGATATTATATATCTTTATCATCTTCTCCCCTTTCCTTTTCCTTTCTTTGACGATGAACTTGACGACTGAGAAGATTGTTCACTGGATTGCTTTCCTTGTCGAGTTTTTAACTTTGGAATGGTCGTGCCCACATATGCCAAAACCGAATCTCTAGTGGGAAATTCTGATTTCACAGGAGTACCATCGTCATTTTTGAGTTGTACGCGAATACGTCCGCGAAATAATAATTCTTTGCTACGTTCTCGTGGATGTTGTTTGTTTTCTACTCCAACGTTGAAACCAGCTGCTACCAAAACATCACGAATTTCTTGATATGTTGGATTTTCGACACATTTGTCTTTTGGAAGTTTTCGACCACCTGCTAGAGTTCTTTTACTATTTAGGTATACCGGATAGATACAAATCCATCTACAACAAATTATTATACAGCTGTCAGTTTCATGTCAGAGAGGTTATGCAGCTTATTGTATTTGTATACATATATAATAAATAAAGTATATTAACATAAATTCAGTTACTTAAATATTTCTATAGAAAATAAAATACCAAGTGATACGATAAATGTTTCAATGCTTTAATAAATATACCTTTCACGATCGCTGTGTTTCTTTGATGGGTTCCATGCGAGCGCCATATTTGATGTTATCGATAGTTTCATGGAATAATCGATACTATTAATTCAAACCTTAATTTTTACACAATAAAATAAATATTTAGTATAAAGTACTAAATAACAAGAATATTAATATATAATGAGAATAAGATTAAGTGTATAAAAAAAAAATTAAATCACGTGGGCTCGTCCGGGATTTGAACCCGGGACCTCTCGCACCCGAAGCGAGAATCATACCCCTAGACCAACGAGCCATGTAACAATTACGTCTTGATATATTAATAATAGGAAAATAGAATTAGTTAACATTAAAATATATTTAAAAATGTTAAAAATTATGTAACTATTTCTGTATAAACATTCTCATTAATAATTCACGTAGAAAAGATCACTTTTGAAATAATTTACGTAATAAAATACTAACTGAATATGATACTTAATATAGTATAATTCTCAAAGAGCGATATCTTATCAGTATAGAGAAATTATGGATAATTAAGAAATATTGAAACTCCAATGTTTTATTCCTAAATGAACGATAAATATCGCTTATTACTCAATGTTTACCATTTTGAACTATCACCACATTGATCGGTTTTCGGATTTCTATTCCCATTTATCCCCATTAGATTTCGTGAATTCCGATTTCATATTTGCTAAACAACATTTACGTGTCAGTGCAAGTTCCATTCGGCGAAAATGTAACAATATTTTCGCGATATATGTGTATTCGTATCTTTATACAATTCTTACATAATATTCTTAAACGACATTTTTCATTACATATGTACGTAAATGTAATTGATAAACAAAAAATTGTGAGGTCCATTAATAGAAATACTACAGTAATTAGTGTGTGCAAAATATTAATGCTACATGAAAGGAGGAACTAGCTCTCCGCAAGCAGTTTCAACTTTCACTGTACTGATTACGTGATTAATAAGCAATTATCCCATATAATGGTGAAAGTATACTCTGCATGGTTTACTTTCGCATAGATAGCAAAAGATAGTAAGATCATTGTGCGAATACATACATGAATCTTCATTTACAGCGACTGAAAGTGGAAGGAGTACGCTGATGAAAGGGAGAGAATTAGGTCACACGGAACATAAGTACGCATATTTCAAATATTTCTAGAGAGAAACAATGAAATAAATAAATAAATCATAGTGGAATGAATGATGTACAACAAGCTATATGAATAATGTATAATAATAAAAGTAAAAATCACATAAACTTTCTCGAATACTTGTCTGTTTAACCACAAGTATAGTTATAATTATACTTCCTCTACTGTTAATGTTCTAAATTTTTCGCATCCTAAAATAAAAATTTGGCTACTTGCCTGTACGTGCCAATGCATCGCTGTCAATTTCTAATTGATAATTAAATTTAAATTCGCATTGCATTTTTGCATAACTTTTTCTTTTTGTTTATATATAATAATTATCAATTAATGATCGATTAGTAATAATTGTAATAGTGTTTAGATATTTAAAGAAATTTAAAAAATTCATCTCCATAAAAAAGAAATGAAAACAATATTTCTCAGAGTGGAATTGTTTTTCGATATGCAGAAAGAAATGAAGGTTCTCGTTGTAATCGGTATGTGTCACATTTGAGACGTTTGCATCAGAAAATAAAAAAAGATGGAATGCTTCAAGTAGGTCAATTAATTGCATCAAAGCATCATACATTTTCTTTAATTTATTTGATTATAGGTCAGTATGTCCAAAAACTACAGATCCCGAGGACAACGACGATAGTTCGTCAGAGTGAGTACATAATTAATTCGTATAAGTCCGAGCAATCCTACGATCTTGATTTAATATTTTACTATTTCGTTAATATAATACTTACATATATTCGTTTGCACAGAAGATTATAGAAAGAGAAGGCTTGATAATATGTTTATATGCATTTTATAGTTCGTATCGAGCAATAATCCAACCAATTAATATTTTCCTGTAAAAATAATGTCAGGCTGCTGTGTCAAACGATATTCGTTACAGTTGTTTATCACGTTTCGATTTCTCACCTTTGCATTTGCCTGCGATAGAAAACTTGAAACTGATAACTCATAATAGAAGATCCTAGTATCGTTAAGTGTATTATTAACAACTTGTTGACAACAAGACACGTATAGCATCTTCATGTAAAGATTGCAGTGTCATTACTACCTTATCACTTAAAAGGTACATATATCTATTGATTTTTAAGTTTCTTCGTGTTTAAACATGTAATGCGTGTAATCTACATTTTCAAAAATTGTCTATTCGAAGGTCTTAAAATTTCTACTTACAAATTCTACATTTATAGATTCCGCTTATAAATTTTCCATTTCAATGAGACTTGAATATTCAATTGAATTTAATGTATTCTTTACATAATATTCCGTCACATAAACGTACAAAGTACAGACTTTGTATTTCTTATCCACGATGGAAAGTGGAATCGCTTACGTACGTGTATAATTACTATTTTATCATTTTCTGGTCTTTCTCAACGGTATATGCAAATAATTCAGATATATTATCATTGAAAGGAAGAAAGAATAACGATTAACTGAAAAATTAATGAAGTAAATGTTTATACCCTCTACCCAACAAGTGTCCATTGCGAGAAATAAGAATTTCACGATTTATCGATCCAACTGCACGAATTATAAAAACGTGTTATGCACCATTGCATATAATACCGTTTGAATCTCTATAAATTTATATCGGTATCTTAAGTTACCAAGTTATTATTTACAGTGTAAGAAAGAGCAATTTAATGATCTGCTACGGTAGATTTCGTAACAGGTGGAAATTTCATATCCTTCGGGCCTGGATCAGTCTTAAAAAAAACTTAGCGACCTTAAGACCAATTTCTATGATGACGAAGTTGCAATAATCGAGCAAGCGCACATAGGTTGCTTTAGCTACATACTCGAGTATACGTCAGTCACGTTTGCGATCTATCCGTGCTTGGTGGGATCGATTTCACCGAACAAAATTGATTTCAAAAGGAAACGTTCTTCATTTTCTACGCGACAGAAACAGACAGTGTTCGTTGTCAAGTGAACTATCATTCCCTCCAAATTATGATCAATCGTTATTCTTGAGTTTCATCGAGTTTCGTCATAAAATTTGAATCGTAATAATCACTAATGGGAACCTTGCATTCGAAGGATATGCGTGATGGAGTACGTCGCAGAATGTGAGTGACGATATTATATTCTTGAGGATGTTGAGTTATTCAGTTGCGAAAAACCAGATGTTGACGAATATATAATATTTTACTTAATGACAGGATGTTTTTTTCCAGCGGCAGAAATGCCGTTCGGTAATGGCGAAAAGAATGTTAGTATATACGTATGTTCGATTATGATAATAAACCGTAGTCGCGTCGTATGAGTGAATCAAGTATGGAAAGCATTTATATCGCTAGTCCTTCATCGGTGGGAAAATTAGTGGTAAATAAAGCCGTTCCGCTGGACATAATTCGAGACAAAACAAAGATATGCAAAACACTGATTGCACATTGTTTTCGCTGTATGTTTACAAGAGATATTGTTGCAATTGTGATTGCTAAGTCGTATAAATTTTAACCGATTCATTTATTCTCATATCGAATGAAAAAAAAAAAAAACTTAATACGGAGGGAAGTGTGCATATCAAAAATAAACCACCCAAACAGAAAATAATGTAAAACACAAGTCTTAGTAAATAAATAAATGATACGGATATTATCGGATGTCGAGGCAATTAAACGAATTCTGAGATGATGATTCCTTGAAAACATTGATGTGTCACGACATTTTATTATTTTATAATTTGCCGCTTATGGAAGTCCACAGAAACGTTCGTTGATCGCGCTTATTTTTATTGTGACATGTGCATCTTTTGTTTTATCATGAGGTTTTTACGAGTTCTCTCTTATCGGAACACGCGAGCAATTATTACGTTTAATATCACTTGCGTGATAATGATATTTCATAGGTTTCAACAAATGTATAAATACTTTACGTAAACATTAGATTTTGCAATTGTAGCTTGTAGGCTGAAATTTTCCAATATCGTAAATATTTCAATGACATGTTATGCGATGATAGGTTACCGACCTGCGTCGTACATGTGTGTACAACTGGAATTAATATTTGGTCAATTACTGTGACGTAAAAGGTCAAATAAGTATGCTATCAATTTTGTTTTTACTTTTTGCAATAGAGACATTCATGAATTGAAAATCAAAACGTGAAAAATATCGCGACGAAAGCATACATAACATTGTCTACAATTTCATAACACATAGTCAGTTCTCTAGAAATATTATCCTTAATAGAGGAACACAAATTTACATGAAATTATAAGATACGAAAGACAACATATATACGTATACTAAAATATATAAGATACAATCACATAAAATCATATGCCAATCCTGATACAGTCATTATATAAGAAAATATCTTTTTTTATTTCAAAACATTAATAGCTAGTCATACGATGTAATGTAGATAGATTTTTAAGCCAATGGCAATTTTTTGAGATAAATATTTACAAAAATGGAACTTTCATATTCTTGCCTGATGATCACGTGACATACATATACTATTAAGTTATCAATATAACGCGAAGGTTATACGAGTAGCGCGGTCCAACCTTATTCTTAGCAATCGATACAACAGTTTATCGAAAGATGTTTGATCGAATGAGTGGCAATTCATACGGAAAACGAGTATGTCGTGGAAGCATTTGCTCAGGCGGTTAGAATGTCAATTTGCTAGTTTTTCCCGTCAGTCGAATCACTTACGTTATGCGACTCGAAATCTTGAACCAGAGCGCAGACACATTCAGATTAACGACAGGTAAAAATCAACATTTTGAATGTTCAACCGACTACGTAAGTCTATATAGTTGTGGTTATTACTATTATTATTACTATTGTTATTACCATTAAATATTGTACTATATACAAATCCTTAACAAAGTAATTTACCAGGCGCGTGCGTATTTTAAATAAAATGGTTTAGGTGTGTACTAAATAGTTTGCTCTTTACTCTCTGCGTTGATTTGCGCCATTTAATATTGAAATTAATTATTTAACTTCATAGGATATGTACATAATCATTGTCTTTACTCCAGTATTTTCAGTGTCGGGAATTATACGAGAGTAGTGGGGAAAAAGTGTTCTTCGGTTTCTAGAACCATAGTGGTCAGACATTTTGGACAGTTGTGTAACGTATACTTTTGTGAACGCGGATTATTTGATAGTATGTAATAATGGTGATAATGTAAAAATGTTCCGTTCGAAACCTAAGCAAAAGGTATTTAGTAATATGTATTTAGTGTAGAAATTTTTGTTATTGCTCCTTTTATTTAAGTAAAAACCATGTAACTAATGTTTGTACAAACTGGTTCAATTTGTTTCGCTGTAACAATATTTCCTCTATTCTAAGATATTCCTAATATGTTTATTATAATTGTTACAATTTGCAATAGATATAGACATTACAATTACTTAATTTTTCTATTAGATATCCATGATGTAATTCATGGCCAGCAAACAAAACGCGAACAATTTTCGCTCGATGGGCGAAGTCGCGCGACTGCGCGATACCCGAGATTGCGCTAAACTAGTTATATGTTCAGTGACGTAGCAAGTGTACCGTGTTCATGTATACTCCCATTTTCCTATCTCGACCAAGTTCCAGCAAAACAGACATAATCTGATAACAAAAAACGCATCTGTGATCAACAATTTATATTTAAGCGAAAATAAATAAAAATTCCTCGAAAGAAGAATTTTATTGCACTATACCGACGATTCGCCCCTATGATAAACTCTCGATGAAAAACTTATCATTACCCGACTGTAAACACTTATTACTCCACAAAATCGTATTAATAAGTTAAATTACGAATGCAATCTCGAAATAAAAAAGAGACGCAATCAGATTCGATTATTGGCTCATGTGATAGATACGTGACTGAGGTTCACTCCCCGCACCCTAACCTCACCTCGTCGCAACGCTACTCTCTTCTACTGGTTGTACCCAGTAGTTCTACCGTACCGACATCCCTCCTCAATCAGCTTTAAACTTCGCTTGTTATTTCCAGGCTCCAAAGCTCCAGTACTCATTTAGCGTGTGACAGTAAATCTTCGACGATGTCGAGTCTTCAAAGGGATCAACTTGGCCAGCGGGGACAGGGCGATGTCGTTTGTTCTAGTTTATTACGTGGTATTGACCATCTAAAAAATCCCCAGTTGAATAAGGTAAGCTAACGTTACGTGTTGCAATTTAACATATAATAGCGGTTTACGATGCCGACAGAATCGCTGACAGTTTGACATCTAATATCATGTTTCGTACTTTTTCAATGCACTTCATTGAAAAGAAGAAACGTACATTATATATTATATAGATTGTGGATTTCTATGTATTTGGGTTATATTTAAAGTAGAGTACTCGTTATAATCTGTCACTCTTATAGTAAAGATAGTACTAATCTTTATTTATGTTTATGAATTCGCATAACAATTTGAGATTACATCTCATTAGCGTGTGATAATTATAAAGAGGACAAAAAGTAACGACTGACTATTGATTATTGCAACGGTATCCAAGGCATTCGTTCTTCTATCGAATCGAAAACTTTCCTATGTTAATCCGTGAAAATAACCTGTACGTTGTAGCTGTTTTTTGGCGCGAAATTTGCATTTCATATTTGCACCTTTAACGGTCATTGCTTTGTTGGACAGTAGCGGAAAGCTTTCTGTTGTTTTATTCAATATGTGCGTATATTTTACCTCTATAACGTCGTGTAACTTTGATTATTATATTAGTTATATCGTGATCGTTTGCTTCTTAACAAAATCTGTGAAAATTACCAATTCATTGCTCGTATACACATATCCGGAGGTTGATGCATAATTGCATAAATTTAAATAATGCGTAACATAATAAATAACATAATGACGTAAACATTTCTTTATACTGAGGACAAAAAATTCGAGTTACATAGAATTAAATGGTATAGTAATTTATGAATGAAAAGATCTTCAGTTAAGTCCTATTCTGTTGTACTATGAATGACCTATGAAGTTTTATACATGTCATCACTCTGTGATGAAATTTTAACACAGTTTATAAGATATTTTTCACTATTTCGCAATTTGGTCTTTATCAAACATCTGTATATTTTGAGCCAGCGAATTGTAACTTTACATTACCTTTTTACTACTTTAATTATTACTATATACTTTCATTAAGTTTATTTTACTTTTATATTACTCGTTGTTTAATTTTAATATATTAATATCGGAAATGAAGTTATAATTACACTTTGATACTTTGAAGAATTTTACCTTTAGCTAACAAGAATCGTGCAGAAATATAGATACACGGAGGTGTATAAAATGAGAGAATGTGAGTATGAAAGAATTATTAATTAATATTTAGAATGAAAATACGGGAAATATGAAAAATATTCGTTAGAAGGATAATTATGCGGTTACGTTCAATAGGTCACGTAGCCGATGCGATTCCATGAAATTCACTTTCACGGCACACATACTTAAGAAACGGAACAAGCGGTGGTATGACAACCTGAGAATGATGAAACGGACGCTTCTTACGTATATGATAAAACGCCGTTATCTTTATCACAGTTTTTATACATGACTTTATGTTCGTATAATACCCGTTCATCGAAATTAATCCATACCTATAAGAAGACGCCAACAAATTCAACTAAAGATTTAAAAAACAGTTGACGAATACAGGAAAAATACGTGTAACTCCTTTTCACAAATTTACAGATATAGCTATATAAATAAGTATTATTTTGGATCCTAGTTTCACGACTAATGGCTAAAAGTCGAGGGAATATTTTATATAAATAAAGTTTCTCGAGTTATAAAAATCTACAAGTACCAAAAGTCAGAGAATCAAAATGAGAATCTTACCTAAGCTTAAGCACTGAGAGTATAGCATTTTGCAACTGCGATGTTGCAAACTTTGAAACGTGTTTAAAAATGAGGCGCAGTTGGTAGTAGTATTGACCAAACTAAAATAATTTTCTGCGTGACTGTGCAAATTGTACTGTACGTCGCTGTTCCGGAAACATTCGCTTGTGATTACGAAATTTACTGGGAATTTCACGGTTAACAACCGTTCTTCGAAGGTTACCGTTTAAGGAGTAACACGTATCTTCCTATGGAAATTCAAGACACACTTACGATATTTTCTTCTCTGTCATTCGGTTGTGTCTTTTCTCCGTAACTTGTAAATATCTTATTATCTTGTACAATATCTGAGTAATCAATAGCGAATTTAAGTCTACATAATAGACTGCGTTTCATTTTGTGAAAGATATATTTCAATATCTACGCGTCGAATAAAAAAATTAGTAGGTTTTTAATGCAATGTGACGATCAGAAATGATGAAAGTTTGACAAATATTTTGTTAGAAACCTAGCCAGTTAGAAATAATTATTTTAGTATTTAACTTGGATTTATTAGTCTAATAAAAGAACAGGAATGGCTGGGTTATAAAAAAAAGACAAGAGTGGTCCCACTATAAATAGTTCCAGTGTCTAGTGGGTTAAGGATCAAAAAGTTACACATGAATAACTTTACCAATCTAAAATCACTTTCTAAACATCTGATATTTACTAGTTTAAAACTAGTTTTAAAATACGCTCTATTAACTCTTTATAGTCGAATGTTCTTTTACCTATAGAAGTGCAATTTTTCGAATAAGTATGACGAATATTAATTGACATAAATAGCAAATAACGATATAATGATAGGACGTAATAAGAAGAGAGATAAGATTCATACAACATAGATATACAGATATAAAACTTGACGTTGTATAACATCAGATATGATTAAGATTGAAACATTGTAAATAACTAATCGAACTGGGTGGGTCGTATTTGATGATACAAATAAAAAGGAAATTTCTATGAAAGTCTCAAGAAGTTTTATCTTGAGAGTTCTCGAATAAACATTTCACGATCAGAGTTTTATTTTTCAGAGAAATTAATTTCGAAAATTTAATCATTGCACGTATACTCTTACCCCGATGTTAAAGGTTTAACGTTCAAAGAATTAAAGATATAAACATTGTCAAAGTCCTAAGTATAATATATACTCTATACAGAGTATATATTACAGAGTATATATTACAGAGTATATATACAGAGAATATATACTCTATACAGAGTATATATTATTCTAATATTAGAGAGTATTGTCTGAATATTGATTTCTGTACTGACAGATAATTTATCTATCAACTTAAATGTTTGTTCGCCTTTGATGTAACAAAAATTCAAATATAGTCACTCCAAGGTTTACATGTATATACATTATATGAATTCTTCGACGATTAAACTTCTAAATACTTAGTTTTCATCCACTCGCATTCAAAGACAATCTCAATAGCTGGCACTGATAAAATTCCACTAATAAATCTCTCAATACCTACGATTTATTGTCCTTGACCATAGTCTCATATTTAAAATAAATTTGATCCGTTATTTATCCGAGAATGAACTCGAGCAAATATTCGTACTATCGAAGAGCTGGAAAACTCCAGTCGACGATATCTTAAAATACTACCTCCCCTCGTTCCCCTACCTTTTTTTGTGTAATTATGCAAAAATTGCACACATCACGCGACTATTGAAACAAGCTGTCACGAATCAGCTGATAGGAATAATTATATATCGACGATGGTATTGTTTCATATTTATATGCTATTGTTTCTTTGTCAGGCTCGAATCACCTAGGTAATTTGCGAATTTAGATATTCCAGGGATTTACTATTATTTAATTAAACATTGATTTAATTTAATTGCAAAGCGGATTGAATATTAAATACAAAGAAGAGTCGACTGAGATATTCACTCATTGAGACAAGCGCGTTCACATTAAATATTCGGTGTTTTCTTATTATTTAGAATTGTTCAGATATCAAATGTTACGTGAAACATATAAAAATACTCTTATCGTAGGAATTTCAATAGTTTGGTTCAAATATTGACAAATTTAGCAGCTTCGGTTATTTTCAATTAAGAAATGATCGGTCAAATGGAATATTCTTAAAAAAAAATTCACATAAACTTTTCTTTCTTCTTTTGTATTATTATTTTCATATTAATTTTAGATTACGTATTATGTATCACCTATGTACTAATATCATAATATTTACGAATTAATGTTTAGAAAGTAAATAAGTACAGATAGTTAAATAGATAAATAAATATATATCGTACACTAATAGTTAACATTTACACGAGTTCAGTATACTGCGCCCTTGCAACAAGGGCGCACCTGGATTATGCGTGATACGCATTGGAGCAAATATTATGATTCTTGCGGTAGGTCGTGACTCGTTTCGTAACCAAAGGCTTCCAGAGTTGCGTATCGATCGTTTGTTAGCCGGTACAACTCCTGGCAACCGTTTCCATCGTGGATTTGTTAGTCATGGGACTCGAGGATCCCGTGGATAGCTCGTAGGAACAATGGACACGGATTGGTGGGACCTCGTGCCAGACTTTCACAGAACCGCGCGTATTCCTGAACCTCTGCTTGCTCTGGATGGAAGGGTATTTTATTCTGCAATTTTTATTGAATCCTTCGCACGTTTTATGACGTTTATGTTTTTCATTTATCGAATTTATCTGAACCATTCTTTTCGTCTAATATTCACTCGATAATCGATAGATTTCAACGAAACTAGATAGGATTCTTTTTCTTCCTTCGCCACAATACCAGAAGCTTTTTGCGGTTACCTGCTTACCGATATTCGAATCCATCATCGAGGCAACGTTTCGTGGTGTTCTTACGACGTAACATCTATCTATATCGTCTTCTCGGTGTTTCACGTACTTTACGGATTCTGAACATTTAATTGCTTCAATAATTCCAGCAATAAATAGAGCAACTTTAGATCCTTGGATTTAGCAATTCGCGATGTACTTGCAATAGCCTTCTGATTTGAATATACCGTGTTTTCACCAAGTCGAACAATGCGATCGATCGACAAGGTATTAAGAATCATTCTCTTCTGGAAAATATTTCGATTTTTCATCAAACTTTGCATCGGCATAGTCAATCATCGCGAAGCTGAACATTTTGCCTCTAAGTGTTCTCGTTACGTACACAGAGTACTCTGTACACGCTTTCTACAATTTCCAAGCAAGCGGCAAAGCGTGAAAGATCAATCGCGAAATGTCATCGGATGTAAATCTGTAAATATTTACATACTATGAATCTTCTAACACCTCTTTTTTCCTCTGGTATCGACGTTTTTCATTTCGATTCGCAAATACACGATGAGATAAGATAAGCAGAGATCTCGAAAGATTTTAGTCGAGTTATCGTCTGGTAGGTGTTCCTCGACATCGAAAATCATTTTCCTTGATCTCGAAAGGTTCTCCAACTTTCGTGCCTGTGCTCGGTGCATTGGTCCGTTACGAAATTTCGAAAGTTCCTTTCTGGTTTAATGGACCGTCAATTGCACAAGGATTAACGTCACTCGTCGTTTCGTTTATTCGACTTCGGAGGAAAGATTGGTTATTTTAAGTAACGCAACGAGATTTTGCTGGTTACATATGCAGCGAGTTGCCAACAACAACGATAATTGTCAGATGCATAATTAGAAGTCAATCACGAAATCATAACTAACTCAGTCATGTTTAGACATTTTCTACTAATTCAAATAACTCAAAAATGGAAGACGATCAGAAGTATAATATTTACAGACATTTTTCTTAAATCCAAATTTTAGAGAATTTGAAGAAATGGAACCCGACTAAAGATTCGCGTTACCTTCTAGATTTTTAGATTTTTTAATTTCTCCATATCACGCGCATCCTTTGTATTCTTGTACTGTCCAATTTCCTATGAACAAAACGATCAAATAAATATCCTAATAATTCCAATCTAGTAATAAATCGTTCTACCAAGCATCCTTCTATTTTCTTTTCTTTTCTTCTCTCTCTCTCTCTCTCTTTTTTAACGAAAAATTCCACTGACACTCTTTTGGATTCGAGACTAACCGGATAGCGTAGGGTCAAAGCACTCTGAATGTATAGTATTTTTCCATCGACAACCGGGGTCGTTGACAATGCTTCGAACGTACCAACTAGACCAACCATCGACTACGTCAGTTCACTTTTATTAATTACGATAGGGGTCGAGGATGGAGAACATGCATTTCCCCTTCTGTGTCTCGTTTTATTACGAATCAATAGCGAGCTTTGACTTTTCAAGTCGATCATTTTAAACATCGAACCAGCGATCGAACGTCATATTTCGTAAAACTTACGTAAAACTGTTTTACATTGCAAATAGACGTTTTCAATTTGCCCTCTGCTTCGCGACATGCGCTGTTTTATCGTGGAAATATGCAGTACCGAGTAATTACGATGATAAATAATTTTACACGTGTTTTTCCTTCGCGACGAAGTGAAAGGATCCTGGAAGGAAGGTGTTCGAGCGTCGTGTAATATAGTAAAAAAAAAAAAAAATAGGATTTTTGTCCACCAACTTTAACTGGGTAAACTGGTCGAGTTTCATCGACTAGAATTTCACGAGGCTTGTGTGCTTTTCAATTTAAAAGCTTGGATGCTTGTCTAATGTAGAAATCTTTCGGAATTATTCTAAAAATTAAAGGTCTCTCTGAGAGCTAGTAGAGTTGCTATTTAACTGTTTCTTAACTTACGTAAGTTCCTACCAATTTTAGTAAAATTCCATAGTAAGATAAGTGGAATAAAATGAGTGGAATTTAAAGGGAAATCATTGAATATTTTATTACACTATATTCTGATCTAGAGATATATATTGTTATGGATTCACGAGGTTTCGTAATAAAATAAACAAATCCTTCTCACGCGAAAGAATATCTTTTTCATATTAAATTTCTATCCGTATTTTACGTTATATTCGAAGCTAAGAAATTGCAATGATTCACTGACACCATAACGACGCTCTTTATGGATTTTATCATCGAAATAAAACTCTACGAATGTCTTAGTCGACCACGTATCAGCTTCATTAAAAATTAAAAATATTAAAATTAAAAATAATAAAATAATATTGAAATAGAGGGAGAGTATGGTTAATGGCATTTAGAAAAAGTTGCCTTCAATTAACGTCAAGTCAACTTCAAAAAACTGAAGAAAATAAACCTGTTTTACTAGTATCTAAAATCGTACTTTTATCATAATCGTAAAAAAGAAAATTACCTGTTAATTACAAGAGTGCGTAAAAGTAACGCTTGATACGTCATAAGAGACTGATAAATTACACTAATTAATATCGGATGACTGGCAGGAAAAAGCTCTTTCTCGTGTTGAATACAAAAAGATAACGAAATGATCGAATGATGCATACAATACAATGAATGGTATTGTTCGAGAAAATACTATAATTGTCATTAGTCCTCTTGAACAGACATGTTATCGTTTCAATTAATCGATATCACACACGTTATACACTTCAATGGTTGTGTTGGTATTCTATTGTTAGAGTAACTGAAAATTGTTCCATTTGCATTAACCGTAATACAATCATGCGTTTTTACCTTCTTCGTCATAAGTTTCTAAACAAAGATTATGCTAATTCAAATATGTATCTGTTTATTATTTTCCAATGCATAAAATAAACAACGCATAGCACAGCAGCTAACTTTAACTAATTTTGTTGCATTCCAAAGAAATTAAGATTAATTTTAATTTAGCTTTATTTAAAATTCAAAAGAAATCCGGTTGCGTGGATGGCGTAGAAATAAATGAATTAATTAGTCGATATCGAAGAAAGGATACAAACAACATTTTATGAACGAAATTCGAGCCAAATTTATAATGTTAATACAAGATACTTGAAAGTCTTGAAAGTGTTTCGGGAAAACGTTTCACCGGTTCGATGAAAGCTTTTGTCCAAACATTCTAACAAAAACCACTCAAATCCCACGAAAATAGACTATTGCGTATTTATAAAATTTCGAATCGGTCACTTCGCCTATTCTACTAATTCTAATATTAAAACTACCACTTGGCCTGGTTATGTCCGGTATAAATTGGACAGACATTCCACGCTTCCGATATTAAAGTCTTCTGTACGCTCTTTCTTCTCTTGATCTTTATGTTTTTGGCCTTGACGATGGATATATAGGTTTTGATAAATAAAAATCAGTAAAAGAAGCAATTATGTAATATGACCACGACGATCATAGTGATGCGTACTGTTCTGTGCTCTTGGCCATAATATCAGTGCTGATTAAGTTGAATTTAATTAGTCAGCCTAATTAGCTAGTTGGCAAACCGATGAATCTTGCGAGTGAATCGAATTAAAAATTCTCGACTGTTGGTCCCCTAAATGTTGCATCTTCGATGGAAATTGAATCTAATTTTAACGAGCTTCAATTATGTTACTTAATAGAATGTCATATTACAGAATGTTATTTGTAACAATTTGTTGTTAAAATAATATGTTTCTGAATCGGACAAGTTACACATATTCGCTATCATTATTATGTAAATATTGTTAATGGTACGATACAGCGTGTCCAATTTAAAGCGATCCTCGAGAATATTTTCAAAACAGCTGACGTTGGAAGAAATGCATAGAATTGTACGTCCTTTAACACGTTTTTCAACGATCTGTCTCGTTATTCATTACGACACAATACTAATTTATTTATGTTTCTTTTTTTACACAATGGCAGCGAAAATGAGACAAAATTGATGAATGACGCGAAGAAATTTTTTTTTTTCTAATATTATCAAAGTTATTATGTCATTCCTTATCGATGGAAGATGTATACATCGTATGTACTGCTTTGAAGTCGAAAGATTTATTGACTCCTTTGTCGATTTAAATGCTTCAAGCATCTGATCCATCAAGTAAGTCGGTCCTTGAGCGAACCGAATGTGGATCATGGAAATTTACATCCTGAGGGTATACTCGTTAATTCCCGTGTACATAAGTGATATATCATCTCAATTGCTTGTTTCTAAACGCCTTAATGTCTCGCGATTTTATATCATGTCGTTTATAATTGACAATTTTACGGTTTTCAAATTGATGTTTCCTGTCGGCTGGAGATTAAGAAAAAGAAGAGAAATATTGAACATTTATCGAAAAATAAGTTAACAGAAAAAGGGTGAACACATTGAGAAAAAATTAAACTCGTACGTACTTGATTTCCTTTCAAACCGTTTCAAATTTCAATTTCATGTTCTCTAAATTTCGATATATTTTCGATTTCTTCGAAAACAATCTTCCCTGGTCGTGTAAAAATAAGACCAAAGTATTCCAAAATTTGTTAATATATCATATCATTGAACGCGAGTTACGAAATATTTTGATTTGCAAACATGTGAGCGCGTGTTATTTAAAGACCATGATGTAAGATCGAGTCAGAGGCAACAGCTGATCGCCTTTCACTCACGTTCACTGCCAACCGACAGGAATTTTCTCATTAACCCATTCCAGACAGTAATGGAATGATTCCTGTCAATGTCAGGATAGCATCAGGCTGACCCCATGATGCGTCTCTGTTTATTGCATTCATTTAATCTGATGACCCCACTATTTAAATTAGATAATATCGATAAGAGAAAGAAGTGTATGTATTCGCCCAATTTCCTTTCATAATCTCTTGACGTACAAAATGAATGAATTGCATTAGCATCTTTTATAATTTTTATTTCAGACCTGCTTAAACCAAGAAAATATTTCTCTACAATGTATGCTTATGAAAATAAATAATCTTTTCATTCCAGGGGATGGCCTTTAGTATTGAGGAGAGACAGACATTAGGAATTCATGGTCTATTGCCAGCAGCTGTAAAAACCCAGGAAGAACAACTAGAACTCTGTCGCTTGAATCTAGATCGTTATGATGATGATTTATCAAAATATATATACCTCATTGGTTTACTGGTACGTACTAACTATTAGTTTATCCTTTCCTTTATAAGTATCTGAATTATTGAATTGAGAAATTTGTTTAAAATAGTCAAGATTATTCGTTCAAATATCTGAAATACTCTAAAGTATAAGGAGAATCTAGAGGATCCAAAGAAATTGTTCTACATTTTTTTATTCTGTATTACGTTTCCACTGAAGAAGAATAACCGTTCAATGTTATTCTTACAGGACCGAAATGAAAAACTTTTCTACCGTCTATTGGGAGACAATGTGGAGAAAATGATGCCCCTGGTATATACACCCACAGTAGGTTTAGCATGTCAGAAATTTGGCCTAATTTACAGAAGACCACGAGGTCTGTTTATAAGTATACATGACAAAGGATATGTATATGATATTTTGTGTAATTGGCCTGAACACGATGTACGAGCTATCGTCGTAACCGATGGCGAAAGAATATTGGGACTGGGTGACTTAGGAGCCTATGGAATGGGAATACCAATTGGAAAATTGTCTTTGTACACCGCTTTGGCTGGAATTAAACCTCACCAGTGCTTGCCAATTACTCTAGACGTTGGTACAAACACTCAGGTTGGTACAAAGATTTCTAAATAATTAACGCGTTTATAGTCCAGGTGTCTAAATTGTGTACCCATATACGGGTCAGGAGATTACAAATGTGTTAATTATGAAGTAATCAACTTCTCAATTAAGTGAAAGTGTTTCTTATGAACAGGATGTGATTATGAAATACATATGTCGAATGTACGTTTATAAATTGTGTTAATTCCTATAATGGAATTAACTCTTGTTATATCTTTGCAAGATATGAATGTTTTATCCCAAAACAGTATAGGATGGGTCTAAAAATAATATTATTTATATGTAAACATACGCAAAGAAGATAATAAATGTTATACAAACTGATTAAATACTAACTTCTGTTTCAGTCTCTGTTAGACGATCCCCTTTATATTGGTCACAGACACAAGCGTGTTATTGGTCAGGAATATGATGAATTTTTAGACGAATTTATGCAGGCTGCCGTCAAAAGATACGGACAAAATACTTTAATCCAGTTTGAAGACTTTGGAAACGCCAATGCGTTCAGATTACTTAATAAATATCGTGATCACTACTGCACCTTCAACGACGATATTCAGGGAACTGCATCAGTTGCTGTAGCTGGTTTGTTGGCATCTCTTCGTGTCACGAATACGAAATTGTCGGAGAATACAATCGTCTTCCAAGGTGCTGGAGAGGTAAATATCAGGACTTGATACTTTAGATCGATTGTAATACTTTTAAGAAATGTATTAAGAAACTATAAATCGATATCATAAATATAAACATAATCTGAATTAGTGTCAAGAATTTAGTTTCATTCAATATTGTAGGCTTCACTGGGCATTGCGTGGTTGTGTGTCATGGCCATGGAGAAAGAAGGCGTGAGTAAAGCAGAAGCCAAGAGTAAAATTTGGATGGTCGACTCAAAAGGATTAATTGTTAAAAATCGTCCAAGCGGTGGGCTGACAGAGCATAAATTGCACTTTGCTCGAGATGATGCGCCAATAGATACATTATTGGAAGTTGTTAAAACCGCAAAACCTACGGTACTTATTGGTGCAGCAGCAGTTGGTGGTGCGTTTACCACTGAAATATTGGTAGAAATGGCAAATAACAATGAAAAGCCTGTAATTTTTGCTCTTAGCAATCCAACAAGTAAAGCAGAATGCACTGCTGAGCAAGCATACACTGCTACAAAGGTATTATTACAGAAATATTGTAAAATTCTCAATTGTATTCCAATAATGTGTGAACTATAGTATGTAAGAGCAAAAAATCGAGTAATTAATTTTAAATATTTACAGGGAAAATGTGTATTTGCTAGTGGATCACCGTTCCCACCAGTGACGTACAATGGAAAGACTTTCTATCCTGGTCAGGGAAATAACAGTTATATCTTCCCTGGAGTAGCATTGGGCGTTATATGCTGTGGTATGCGTACTATCCCTGAAGACACATTCCTCGTTGCTGCCAAGTCATTGTCCGATATGGTTTCTGAGGAAGATTTAGAGAAAGGAAACTTGTATCCGCCACTCCAAGACATTCAGAAATGTTCTTTGAAAATAGCTGTTGAGGTTATGAAGTATGGTTATGACAATGGTAAGACTTGTATTTTCTAACATTCCTGTATAATGCGTTTAGCAATTAGATCGAACTAAAAGAATTGATTTTATTTCCATAGAACTTGCTACGGTTCATCCTCAGCCCAAAGACTATGAAAAATTTATTCAGGCACAATTGTACGATACAACTTACAAACCATCAGTTCCTCCAGTATACAAATGGTCCAAAATGTAATTCTGACTGTCATCGATTTATATGTGAGGCTTTGATAAAATTTGAGTAGATCGATTACACAAATGTACGCAACATTTGCCTAACAACGTCGATTTTTTTATTTGGTATGGTATTGTAATTGCCTGTTGATCAGGTTCGTATATAAAAAGCTCTGTTTTTCGTGCGCGTGTATGAGCAACATGTATGAGTGTGTATTGTAAAAAGTATCTTGTCGAAATATTGTATAAACGTATGTAACGCAACGATGTATTGGACAACTTTAAATTATTGGGATGAAAAATTTGATTTACTAGTTGGAAAAATAAATGTCAAAAATTATTTGAAAGAAACGTGTTTATTGCTACTCGAAACAGCATTTTTTCGCAGTGCTCAGACATATTCCTTTCGTATTTTGTACGAGCAGCAGTATGTGACAAATTTCCGTCATATCGTATGTATAAGAAAACTAAAAGAGTCAAACGAGACGATGTACATTGTGTAGGATCTTCGTAATTTTTTAGAACTTATCCCTCTATTAAACAAAATAAAAGCAGAGGCGTTCTTAGGTACGTGAGTTCGCATTTATTCTTAAGGATTATATGCGACGCACGCGTAAAATTCTCAGTATTTAGGAGGTGCCATTCAATCAATCCATTTCAGCCTTCTAATCGGATTGATGAAACGTAAAACACACATGATTGTCTGCAATATCGTAAGATTATGCACAAAATTTAGATATACATTAAACCGAAAAGAAAAAAGTGAAACAAATTTGCATCAGCTTTATCCAAAAGTTCCTAAAAAAGATCTATCACATTTTCTAAAATAAATCATATATGCGATATTTTTATGGTTTCTGAAAACATTAACACGTGTATTTTACGACAATGAATTGGCGTCCAATGAATTTCTCTCTCACACACTCCCTCCCTTTCTCGCTCTCACTTTCTCCTTTTCGTTAATCTTAGTGTCAACATGTACGCATATATTTACTTATTTCTTAACGCTAAATCTTTTTCTTACTACTAAACACGCCATGGTCATCAATCTATAACAGAGTATAAACTGCGACCCTTCTTTACTCCAAACTTTGTTGCATAACATTGTAATAAAATTAAGGGATAAAATGTACAGAAGAGCGTTTAGAAAATGTGTCGCAGGACTTTATAACGCTACACTGAGCAGACACGCTGGTCTTTTCGCAAAACACTAATAGGGACCTACCTCGTCAAGTCACATTACATCATCTACCAATTTTAATATCTCACAATTGGAGATAAGAATGGTAACTTGGTGTATTTTTCATGTGATTATTCTCGATATTCTATCATAAATTATATCGAATCTGAGTCCCACAGCACCATTGTACTACTGCTTTTTTTCTTTTATTTTACACTGTTAGTAAACAATACAATTTTGCAATTTAATCAACGTCGTTGATCGTTGCTAACAAATTTAATTACATTTTCTAATAAAATTTCGAACCTCCTTTCTTCTTTTCCTTTTTTTTCTTTTTATCTACTTGTTTAAATTCGTTTAGTTATTCGGTTTATGTCATCGAATCTTTTTATAACCGGAAAGATACAGTCTTATAAGACTTAAGGGCATCAGAATAACGACGTGGGACAATAACGTCGTTGACAGTGGAGTGTCTGTCCAGTACGGAAGTCGGTCCCTTTCCTAGCTTCATCGTGAGAGAGAATGTGATCGTTCATGACTTTGTTGAGAATCACCTGCTGCCCGAAGATCTGGCAATCTTTGATGTGCAGGTAACGCATCAAAGAAAGAATGTGCCAGCGCGTCCTTTAGTGTTATCCTCTGAGAAGGTTCATATTCTAACATTTTTTGGACGAGATCGAATAATTGTCGATGTTCTTCATCGTCCGAAAGCATACAGCGCTGCGCATACAAAATGAAAATACATTAACATTTAAAGGTAATTTTAAATTAGAAGATCTGTTCACCGTTTTGTTATTTATAGGAAAATAAACACTTTTAGATAATTATGTAATTTAGTATAATATATTTAGAACAATGACTAATTACTTACATGTAAAGGTTTGCAATTGTCACGTACGTATCTACCGGCTGAGCTCTTTTCGTCCCATTCTAATTTGCCATGATAGAAGTATTTAGTTTTAGTCTTACGGGCCATACGATGTGGAATCGTGCCAAGTATACGTTCCATCATCGCTAAGTGTTCGCGGTTGTCGTGTGTTTGGAATAAAGTAATGCCCAGGTACAATTCGAAGAGGATGCAGCCAATCGACCATACGTCACAAGGCTGAGACCATCCTAATTCTATACAAAACGGGTAACGAATCAATAATAAGAATTTCGTAATCTGAACAGCTGATTTTACGAAGGTTACTCACCTAAAATTACTTCGGGCGCTCTATAATGTCTTGTACTAACGATCGTACTATGGTGTTCGTGGTCGAATGTAGCACTACCGAAATCGATGAGTCTAATATCTGTCCGTTTTACGCGCCTAATGTCTCTCCGCTTAAAAAGTAGAAACTTTTTTTACACACTTTAGAACACTATACTTGATCCTACATTTATTATTTTTTTAGTTAATTGATATAATGCAAGTGTCACTTAGAATCATGCAGCATTAAATACTTTACTGTCGATCTATTTACAGTGCAATTAATAACATGTGAGAATTAAAAACAAATATCTCTAGCATATAAATAGATCTGAAATAAATTAAGTAAAGAAAGTTGGATGCTTTTCAATTTAATGCACTTTAACACATGCATACCTTTTACTAACACGAATGTATAGAACGTGTTAAGTAAAAATAAATGAAGTACAATTATTAATTCCATTTCAACATTCAATATTTTATAAATAGAGTATTCATAAGTATAGAGCTACATTATTCCAAGTGACACGATAAATTGTCCCATATTAATATAGAAAAATCTCATCATGGCTCACCTTTTTGCTACTATATATGGTCTCATAATCGGAGTCTACGAACAATATATTTTCTGGCTTCAGATCGGTGTGCGTAAGTTTGTTATCGTGTAAGAATTTGACGGCGTAGCAAAGTTGATACCCAATATGCCTGACATGTTCTAATGGATAAGGCTGGTAACTGTTATCCCTCTGTAGATACTAAACAGTTAGAAATATGGAATCGATACGTTATTTGATAAATATGCTATACATACCAAGAAATCAAAGACGCTAAGCCCAAGCATTTCGAAGGCGATGCACATGTGTCCGTGATAATTGAACCAATCGAGCATTTTCACACACAAGCTGAAAGTAACAATAAAATGTTAGATGAACACAAGAAACAAATTCACTATTTGTAAAAATATACATAGGCAGGAAGAATGGTGCTAGCAAATGGAAGGCGATTCTTTTACGTAAAGATAAACTGATTGTTCTGTTTTATCTTTTGAAATCATTTCACGCATATCGAAAGATTATTTGTACATAATTAGATCAAATGTAATTTACTTCACGCGCTGATTTCACCAGTTTAGTCAAATTTTTCTTAATTTCTTATCCATATTCCATTGAATATTAAATTTAATTACAATATTTTGGTCTTATTTATTGAACATTCCTGCTATTAATAACATTAGGAGATTGTGGTATGCTGCTTCATCTCTACTATATTATAGCATAGTGCAAAACGTAAACATTCTATTTACATTACCTTCTGCTACCAAAGTTTTAAATATAATTTGTGCAAATTTTAACAATTCCTAAACCAAATAATACCTCATGTTCTTAAATTACAATTAAGTAAACTTAAGCTAAATTTCCTCAGACAAAAAAGAGAAAAATTGGGTCTTTGTAGGCGGAAATTTCGCCGCAGAATTTTCAGCTTATTTTTACACGAAGAATCACCCTCTTCTACTCGCCGCGGTCCAGTCCCCACCAGGTCGAAAAACCACGCAAATACTAACTGTTGGCCTTCCGGATCCTTGGTCGCAATTTTCTCTAAGGCATTTATTTCGAGCTTCGCGGCTTCTCTATACTTCTCTACGTTCTTGATAATTTTCAGCGCCATCACATGATCCCTGCAAACGTCATTGTACTTTTATTAGACGACACTGTCCACCGCACCGCCAATAATCCACATGGTCGGTAACATCATCGTATATACATAACGAAACACAAAAGCGCGCACGTCCAAAACGCGATAAAGGAGAGAAGAAAGAAAGGAAAGAAGAATGTGAAAAATGGTTCAAAGAAATTCTCCCCTGATCGGCATCCCGACGAGCGATTTCGTGACAATTCGTTCGCCCGTCGAGGCCCGTAAAACAAAGTGCAAGGCCATCCTATTATTGCGACTACTTGCGCGTCATTTTGTGACACTGCGGCACGGCTATTTCTGACTCTGCTATGACTCGAGTCGCGCCACGCACCTTTGCGATTTTCTTTGGTGCATGTTGTTCTGAGTGGACAGAAAGTCAGGATCAACAAAAAAAAATATCCCAGAAAGAAAAATCAGCAGGTACTTGGAGGAAATCAGAGTAGGATAGGATAAGTACAGGATAATCTATAAATTACTTTACTATCAAAATGGAATAGATTCTTCCATGTGTGTTTTAAATGTTTTAAAAAAATTGTGTTTCACACAGTGGAGATTCATTACGGAAGCATTTACTAGAGAGCAACAGAGGTAATTAAATACCATTTCTTAAATTAACGCTGTATCGCCTAATTTTTATGTCGTGAATATGCCCATAAAGTTGGTAATACACAGAGTTTGTTGTTGTCTCCAGCAACAAGAGTTTGTCAGTGATTTGTAACAAGTCAGAGAACCATGTTCGATGTGTATTAAGAAAAATATTGAATACATATGACAAACAGAGTATTTGGAAAGAGCCAAGAACATGCATTTAAAGACCGTCTTGCCAATTTGGAATCTTACAGGCTTTGTTGCAAGTTACCAGTGATAATAAATTGTCTTGCACGGCAATAAGTTTGGTAACAAGATAAATTTTGTAAATTATAATTGATATAAAATTGTCGAAATTATTGCGTATTTCCTCTATCACGTATGGTAAAACTCAGTCGAATGATGTAGTTTCTCGTAGCAAATCACTGACAGATTCCTTTAGCTGAATCTGCCGGACCAAATGATATATTCCTAGTTGTACAAGCAAATTGCTTGCGTAAAAATAGAAAATGTATATTCTCTACTTTAAGACAACAGCATTGAAGTTCAGAAACAAAATTCGATTATCGCCTTACGTTGCTCCGCAAATACTTCCATTATAAATTCCCAAAACCTGAAACAAAATTTTTAAAACATATAGCACAGAGGAATTTATTCGACATCTTAACAGTAAGTCAACTCACAGGCCATACTGTATATAAAAAGGAGACTAAAGAAAAATAGAAAAACGCAGACCCGAGGTAGGTTACCTATGTAGTAGTTACGTTAGCTGCCACTTACATTTGCAAGTCCTTAACCTTGACAACTTTTCCAAAAGTACCTTCTCCTAGGGTGGCCAGTACTTTATCTGCAATGTAAAAAGATAGATAAGTCTCCGAATACATCAAAGACCTCGCGTCCAAGGAGGGATCGTCCGTGTTGCTCTATGATGGCCCTGCCCTCGACTCTAAAACCTGAATTTATCATCGATGGACTCGTCGATTCTTTGTCTCATCGATGATAAATCTCTCATACATATATGTATCAAACGATTTCTAAGAAAATTCTAACGAAGATAAGAGAAGAGCAACAGAGACGCACATCATGTTGGACGTTCGGCCGACGTGTGTTCTGTACGCCATACGTTGTGAAAGGATGTATGATTTAAGTGAAAAAAACGGTATCGTTAGAACTTTATGTTTTATCGATCGGAACTGCTGCTCTCCTAAAGGCCGAGGTACCCTAATCGTAAAAAATTGGCAGCCTGAGGACATAACATTGACTATCACATCCGGATGCACGTGTAAAACCCGACGTCAACTATTCTCTGTCAGTGTTCCAGCCTTGAATAGGCTGGATGCATTGGGAACGTTGTGTGAAAAGTCATCGGAATAATGAGAGCGAATGTCCAATGTCCTCGTGCGCCTGTTCAAAGACAGGGGAACACGTCATCCCGAAGAAAACGTATCGACGAGATAGCGCAAGCGTGATCTCTCTTTGTCTCTCCTCCTTCCTTCGCCTCTCTGTCTCTCTCTGGCTCCGACATTTCATCTTCAATGACAGGAATGAAAGCTCGGCACAAGAGAAGAGGAATTTATATTGCAAATAGCATTCCGAGAAAGTTGTTGTATTTGTACTCTCAGAGACATATATGCGGATAGTGGATTCTGAAAATTCCCCAACATACTTGAAACAGTGGTGTACTTTAATGAGAAATCTAGCATATTTAGAAGTATTTGGAAGTAGTAGTACATGATAGTGTGAAAGATATTTAAGTAGTGGTTATAGAGAAATTAGTCACATAGTAACGTTTTAGAGTGTTTTGAACATGTTTGAGCTAGTTTGGATATGTTTGAGGTAGCAAGTGTTGATCAATTTGCATTATATACATATACATATATATGTATATAGTAACGTTTTAGAGTGTTTTGAACATGTTTGAGCTAGTTTGGATATGTTTGAGGTAGCAAGTGTTGATCAATTTGCATTATATACATATACATATATATGTATATGTATATCTATATAGTGCAAATTGATCAACATGTATATATATATATCGGATATACTCGTCGATTACGAAGTGCAGGGTGGAGGAAAACGAATATTTGTAACGGGAAGAAAATCGCTACGACAAACACGTGTTGCCAAACCTTCCAGCCATCTAAGGTCATTTTCCGAATCCCTTATACCATAAACCCATTTAACAAACATTAATAGAGAAAGATGATTAAAAGGGACAGAAATCGATGTGAAAGGAGAATCAACCCTTTTCGACAGACAGAGAATTTTTAAGGAAGTATCCAGTCTTCTTCCGACCATCAGACAGAGCAAACACGAAGAAGAATCAAGGATTTGTCAAACTGAAACAAGTAGAACGACGTCGAGGAACAATTTCCGAAATGGATCAACTTGAAACAAGCATACACAACCAAATACACAGAGGCAAGTTGGAAAAATTGTACAACACAGAAGTTTGAGAACAAGAGAAGAAGAAAGGGGAAGCAGAGGCGAGAAGAGGCAAAGAGAGACCATGGGCAGATACCGTGGGTAACCGATCCGATCGATCGATCGACCAATCGATCTGAGGCTTGCTTAAATCTACTACAATGAGTGTATTCACGTATTCACGAACATCTATTTGCCAGGATGTCGCCGGATTGGTAAACAAGGTGGCCGTCTTCGTCGTCCTCGACGGAGGGCGGTCGTGGGCTCTACATATGGGCCGGTGGAATCGGTATCAGCGGCGCGTGCCAACAGAGGACCCAATCAGTGGTGTGGAGTGCACCGTTTGGTTGGTCCGGATCACATTGGTCGGTCCGACGATCGGTCCCCGTGTGTTCGGTTTCATGACGAAGAGCGCCGACAGAGAACCAATTTCCCCAGCGGTACGTTGATCGACGATTCACCAGTTGGTTGGACCAGAGAAGGCGTAGTCGTTGTGGTTCGCACGTTGATAGGTTGCGTGTGGTTAATGGCCACCACACGTAAGTCGGCCAAGTTGTCGGTCATCGTTGACGTTGCAGGATAGAGCGTGAGATCCCATTGTGGCCGAGAAGAAGAGACGTTGGAGTGTCCACATCCAAGAGCCGTCGCATCAACCGATCGCCACCACACACCGTCATCCACCACCACCACCACGAGGGCGGAGACCCGTGTAACACGCGGTAGAGGACGTGTGTAAGCACGGACGAACGTACGAGTGTGTCGGTGGGGAGGAAGTAGGGGGATACATCATCGTCATCGGTCATCATCGAACCACCCGATCCGAGCGCCCAGTCGAGACCATAGTGACCAATCCGTGTGCCATATCCGTTTCCATTCCATTCCATTCCATTACAACGGAGATGGTAACCCAACAATCAGAGAGAAAGGGGAGAGGGCAAAATGGTTTGCCAAGTCAGAAAGTTGCGGTTACGAATTTTACCATCGGCACAAAGCGAACATATTTTGTCATTTCTTACTATTATTACTTTTTTAAAATTTACGAATATGATTATTATATTACGATCATTATGTCTCATCTGTTACCTTTATACTTTTTTTTCTAAAGATATAGAAATATCTTTTCTATTGCTACTTTTTGCTTAGATCTTGTTTTTTTCCTAAACTCTTATACTCGTGTTAAAGTTAGTTACTCTTTGTATATTGCATCGAAGGAGCTGTCTTACTTTAGCGTATGGAATATACGAAAATGGATATCTAAATAGACGTGTAAATATCGAAATAGAATATTACTTTCTCGTTTATATGCATTGAATTAGAGATTGAATTCATTTACAGGGAAAAAGTTCGATGAATGAAAAAATGTCGGACAGCTTCTCTCGAGTGCGCTCGTCACGTATTATTCTTTTCTCTAACATGCTCGGGGAGGTCGTCTTTTCTCTACTATATATTTTTTCTCAATATTTATGTTAATCTTCAATAATCTGTAGAAACTCGGTGTACTTACGTGAATGCGCCAAATGAACGCGCCACGACGCTCGATCCGTCGTTTCGATCGACCGTCGTGACGCGTTCGTACGGCGCGCCAGTGCGGATCGATCGATCGATCGACACTTCGAGTCTACCTTATCGACGCGCGAATTCAAACTGACTCGATGCATGAACTACTATACTATACATGAAACGATTCTTTTTTTGGAGAACGAGGGGACAAAACTGTGGTACTCTATCGACCCTTATCGATTAAATATTTTTCACCGCGAAAATACAATTTAAAAATACGTAATATATGTGTAAATTAAATTTAATTATTGAATTAATTAAGAACGCGTACGTATAGAAAAATGTTTTAGAGAAAATTTAACACATTAATGGTTTGAAGAGATGTTACAAATTACAGTTTGCTAAACTCGATAACAACTTGCTGAATAAACTGCAGCTTCGATGGATCGTTGACACGGTGCCAACGCGCAATTATTTCGGATTAGTCGAACATCGAGCGTGAGATCGAGAATTTTTCAACGCGCCGACGCGGCATCGCAGTAAGTCAGTCGGCCAGAGGAAAAAAAATTCACTTACGTAACTATAACATATAGTTAACTTTTCTTGTTAAAACGGATTTATCATGCTGGTACGAATATTCAGTGATGCTTCGAAAGACATTAGCCGAGTATTACGATGATTTGAGATATTTCAAAGAGTTAGAATGCTCTAGAAGTGTTTCCCAACCCTCATTAAGCGGCGATCCTCTTTTATAACAGCCAAATAAAATAGATTAGTTAATAGTTAAGAATAGATCTATAAGAATAAAGATCTAGAAGAATATAATCTCTAATCTAACGTGATAGTTACACGGATAACATAATCAAGTCATATCTGCCTTCATTTATCAAAACTCAGTATTAGAACCAACTCTGATAGTGTAATGTATGCAGCTAAATTGGAATAGATAAGCGTTACAAATCTTTGCGAAGAAATTTTTTTATAAAAATAACCATGCCGAGCACTGGTGCTTGCTTGGAACCCACAGGCTGGAAATCCAGATTCTAAAGGTACTGTACATATTTTCGATTAAATTAATTGTAAACTCTAATAATCTATTTTTATTGTTGCGTATTGGCGACAACTCGAAGATAAATTGGATATTTAGATTGGAATCGGTAGAAAAAAAAAAAAAAAAAACCGAAACACTAAATTAGTATTGTTTGAGCCTTACTGTCGAATAAAGTTGACTCTCCCCACCCTGATGTGTCGTCTTCTGTTTCAAGAGCGAGGTAAAAAAAGAAAAATTCTTTCTCCTACAAAGACGACGTGAGACAGAGGTGAACAAAATCCCAACCCAAGAGTCTTCAAAATGCTGCTTTAAATAACTAAAAGTGTATACAGCTTACAGATTTTGCTTGCAGACCTGTAGCTGCATATAAAATGTCCGAATGCCTACAGGCAGTAAAACAATACTAACAATTTACGATATCGATCATGACACGTGTCTCTTAAAATCTCAACCGATCAAACTACTCGATCGAGCTTTCTAATCTCGTTACGCGTGTTTTACCAATTGTACGAATTTTTAGATTCCAAATTACCTCTCGAAGCACCACATGACTATCAAATACCAAACCTAATTCTCTGTTGCTAATAACGACGGACTAGTAACTCACGAGTCTCGATAAGATAGCTCGAAAACGTGAGAAAAATTGAGGAAGACGATTCTTGGATGACGAACCAACATTCGTATCATTGTATTAGGTCGTTTTATAAATCTCGTCGCTTTTTCGCTAAACTTTCACGTGAAATTGCAGAAATGTACTATGAGCTCAATCGTCAACGTGTTCTACCTCGTTCCCTGTCACCGTTTTCATCCAAATACGAACGTTTCTATTCTTAATTCATCGAACGTATCTGATTCAGGATCCGAGCAAAAAGGTTTCAGAATTTCCTGCTTGGAACTTTGGAAAAACCATCGTTAGCGTGTCTTTACATCTGGAGTTTGTAGAACGATCAAATTAAAATCTTTAATCTCCACTTTCGCTTCTTTTTTTTTTAATAATTCAGAAAGCATACAGTCTTAATTGGATTCTCGGTTGCTATTCTTTCACTATTTTATCAATCTTCATCAAATTCACGCCTATTAAGTACCAAGTGTCCATTCAGAAAACAGACGCGTCGCAAATGCTCTCAATTCGAGCTTTCGGTTGCCATACTTTCGCTGTTCTATCAATCTTCTTAAAATTTCCTAAAGTAAACCAAACTAAACTAAATTCTCTCGACTTAAGCTCTCAGTCGTCGTTCTTTCGCCGTTGCATCTTCCATCAAGGATGCGAGTTCAAATTTACGCCTGTTAAATACCAAACACCGACGAAAGAAGCAAACAGTTAAAAAACCGTATGCTTCCTACGTAAAAAATAACGTTCGTTGAAGATCGATAAGAGAAGAAGCGTCGAGACTTATAAAACGACCCAATAACTATCTCTCGGATGGACGCCGTACAAACACAAGTATCGATTAGTAGATCATCGCGGCTCTGGAATCGCCAGCCAAGGGTTGGACTTGTTAACTCGAGCGGAGACGCATAAACAGCTGTGAGAGAGGAATGTGTGCGGCAGGAGGAGGTGGCACGCAACAACACAGCAGCAGCAACGGGGACTGATCAGAACAACGTTCATCCACGATCGACAGCCGTCAGAGAAACCCATAGAAACCCGCGGTTCGACAACTTACAATCGCGTGCTGGACCGTGTCCGCGTTGTTGTTAACGACACTCGCGGCCATTGCGCTCTTCGACGCGTCTTTTCGCTCGCTTTGACGAGTACTCTTCCTATACTTGCTGGCGATTATATCCGTGGTGCTAGGCCTCATCTTCACTTGACCTCCTGCAGCCAATTGACTGTAAGTCTCTTCCATGGCAGCGTACTTCTCGATCAAACTCTGTATCTCCTTCCTCTTCGCTACTCTCTCGGAGATCGCCGGATCACTTTCCTCGGAATCGATGATCGGAAGGACGCTGATATCGTTGACGTTTTCTCTAACTACGCTACTCGTTGGTGTCTTGTCAGGATCATCGTCCTTCCTCTCTTTCGACACCAGAGGTTCCACTTTCATCGGCCGAACTATTCGAAGAGCAGCAGACGAAGATTCCAGTTGCTCGCTTTTACCGTTTCTATACGGCCTCACTTTTCTCGTACGCGTCTCCGCATGGCCAGATTTGTGTCTGCCGTATCTACGATACGCGTCTGAATTTTGTAAAGCGTGTTTGTCTACACGATGATAGCCGGGTGTTTTCTCACGTTTGAACTCTTTCGCGGTGGGAGACCTCACGTAGGGATAGGCTTTTTCCGAGAGCACCACGCTCGTTTGGCTCTTGATCACGGTTCGGGTCATCGAAGGTTCCAGGGTCTTCTCGTCGCGGACAAACGGGCTGTCTTCGCGACGATAATAAGCGTGATCTCGATCTCGTTCGCGAGTGCGTCTGTACTCGATGGACGGTCGATCCGTATGATCGTGATGCTTCTTTCTCGAATATTTGTCCAGGATTGTACAGTACTTGTCCTCTAAACGTGCTCTTGCGCTGTTCAATTGACTGACGATCGGCGATGGTCTTGTAACAGATGGTTTGTTCCCCACGTTGTCGTTCACCGTAGACATTCCTCGTACTCTGGTGGTTAATCTTTGTAGGAGATTCGAACACGAGTCGCTGAGGAGCTGAGTGACGCTCGTCGTGGTCGAAGAGCGCGCGTATCGACTTCGCCGACCCGTCGAACCTTGACGAGACGTCGACATGTTGTCGCGTGGCGCGAAGATGAACATCGAGACACAGTTTCGACGCCCACGCGGCTATCTGTTCCGATTAATCCTTATAAACCTATGATTTCGACGGAAATCAAGTAGAAAATTCTCGATAGTGCGATTAATCGTTCTACAGTTGCAAGGTTTCGATTTCTGTCAGAAGTAAGTTGAAGATCTTGGTCCAATTATCCACTCGATTGGTTGATTCTTTCAAACCTTTTATCTTCATGAGAAATCTTAGTAAACCTAAAGAAAATAAAGTAGAAAATCTTCCAACAATTTGATCGATGGTTTAACGATACCTGTCAGAAGCAGATACAAAATTCCTCGTCTAAGTAACTAGTTCATACTTCCAAAACTTGGATCTCGATGAAAACCAAGTGAAAGATCTTCGTCCAACGATCTAATCGATAGGTTTCGATAGAAACCAAATAGGAAACTGTCGATTCAATGATCCGGTGCTTGGCCACTGCTTCCAAATCTTCGATTTCAATAGAAACAAATAGCAAACTGTTCGTTCAACGATTTGGTGCTTGCAAGTGTTCGATTTCGATCCGAATCAACAAAAGGATCTTCATTCGACGATCTGATTAATCGATTGTTAATTCCAAAGTTTCGATTTCGACTAAAGCCACGTGCAGAATCTCCAGCCAACGATCCAATGTTTGATTGACGACCGAGTCTTTGATTTCGATAGCGATTCTTAGAAAAGTTGATCTAAGAAACTGTTCGTGCAACAATCCAATGGAATTCAACTTCCTCGACTACATTCCACACGGCAGCTTCCTTCGATAATTCTGTTTGTTTTCGCACTTTGAATCGCGCGATTCGATACGCGTCAGTTTTCCCTCGCGTGCGTTTCCTCGAATATCCAACGCGAGACAGCTCCTCGGACCGCGGTTACAACAGGCTTCAAGGTCGTGCCGTTAGAGCTTGCGGAGTGTCCTCGGCGTGACACAAGCGACGTATCTTTACCCTGTATCGCACAACGGCTGCGAGAAACAACAGTCGACTCACAGATTCGATTGGAAAATCACACATACACACACGCGCGCCAATATACAGAAGACGATCGAGAGACCGAGGGATTATACAGATTACTCGGAAGATTAGAAAAGCGACCCAGCGACGATTGCCGGAGAATTTCGACGCGGACCTGGCCGCAGGTTCATCACTCGGCCGTAGGTGCGAGCATCGTGCAACAGGGACGCCGACGAAGGCACTAAAGAGAAGCACGACCACAACGGCGGTCACGGAGACGACGGCCGACGTCGACCGTTCACGAAGACGAGGAGGAGGATTCGGTGCGCCCCGCCAAATACTCTCGTCGCACTAAAAATACCGGGCAGCGGTGGTGAGCTACACTCTCCGACCATTCTACATCTATCTCTGCCTCTCTTCCTCAAAACTCTTCGTACCTCGTTCCTCTCTTCTGCCGATATCTATTCCTCTCTCTTTCTCTCTCTCTGTCGTGTACGAAAACGAATAATCCGTGCTGCGATGAGGAACAGAAAGGAACCAGTAGGAAGGAAGAGACGAAGAGGAGAGAGTGGTAGAGTATTACGTAAATTTGTCCCTCGCTTATTCGGAATGGCGAAGTTCGGCACGCTCCTCAGGATCGGGTCTTGGCAACGTCACCGCTTCCTGGTGCACGACGAGGTCGGAAGAAGCTTACGGTGCATCATTGTCACTGATGGCGTTTAGGCTTCTGGTTATTATGGCGCGGTACGGTCGTGTTCTCGCCAACTCGATATGTCGTAGGAGTCGAAATTGTATTGTACGTAGGTTGTTTCCAGTGCATGGATTTTCACTTTCAACTGTTTCATCGGTTACTACAGTTCCTGGACTGTCGAATTAGGACCACACGTAGAAACTTTATTTGGGGAGTAACCGCGGCAACTCTCGCTCAAAAGTCTCAGGATAATTATTACGTGTTTGCTTCAGACCGAGAAATATTAAACGATCACTAGAGGAGGACGTAAAGAAACACCGTCTAATGTGTATGACATCTTGTGTATGACAAAAGAACCGATTAATGGATTAACAGGTTCACTAGAAAGTACATTTATATCGTTTGAAGCTCATGATCTACATCAGATATCGAAGATTTGTGAAGAATAAAAGGTGCTTAAGACTTTTCAGCGCGCAAGTGTATGTCATGTATACTCGTATTATGTCAGATAAAGAGCAAATTGTCCTGAATTGTAAAAATTGTTATTAAATACATCCGTTTCATTTATTATTCCATTTTGCCATTAAAAATATCTCTAAGCCTAATTAAACCCTCTGTACTTATTTTTTACTGTTACGTTATCAGATTCGGGAACAAAGATTCCCCACAATTTGGGCAAAAAAAATGTTTATCAAGGCAGTAAAGATAATACGAAGACCCTATATAATCCTCAAATGGAGGCAAATTAATATAGGAATGAATGAATTTGATTTCCTATTAAAATTTCGCCGTGCCTCTCTACTTTACTAAAAAGGTAAAAACTATCGTAAGTTTCGAGTGATCCTAATTCGATGGCCATGGACTGTACACGACGATGTGCTGTATGAATAGGGGGGCGTTTTCGCACACGCGTGCCTGATGTTTCTTAGTCTCTCGTTCGTTTTCTGTCTCTCCGCTGCGCACCTTGACACATATAGAAATTACGAAATCGGAGGAGGAGCGCGGTTCGAACGGGAGCAACGGAGCTTTCGTGGCATTAAATTCCGATCTACGCCGGTGACGGATATACGTATTGCGCGTAATTAGAGCGCGCTCCATCGGTTTTTGCGAGATCGTTGCACCATCGAAAAGATTCTGACGTTGGAGTGCAAGAGGTGGCGAGAATCGATGCTGTATAGTACGACGGCTTGACTATTGGTGTTCATTATCGGTGTTCATTAGTAGTCGTAGAATTTCTAGTTTGGCTTTTGGTTCGTTAGAACGCTGCCAATCGATTTTTGCGAGATCGTTACACCATCGAGAAGATTTTGATGTTGGAGCCTAAGAAGCGAGCTATCGATGCTGTATGGTATGGCTTGACTATCGATGTTTATTATTATCGTTACGTTCATTGGTATTCGTAGAACTTTCAAGTTAATTTTGGTTAATTAGAACACGGTGCATCAGTTTCCGCGAGATCGTTGTACGCAGGCACAAGCTAAATTTCAATGATGCTCTAAAACGTGTCATTGGCCTCCCACGTTGTCAAAACATCGTGTAGATATGTTTCTACTTGGGGGTAAACATACTCGTTAAGAAACTCGAACCAGTAATGAACAATGCGAGTATTCGGAGAATCGTAAAACTATCAAAGTGATAATTGACAAAATAGATAAACAATACAAATTTTACCATCACCTTGAAGAATACCATCTATCGAGAAGTTCGAATAACGAAAAGCAATTGATGGTCGTGAAAACCCAATGGACTATCGATAGTGTAATATACTTATCGGTATGTCAAACAACATTGACACAATTTCTTTTATATCTCCTAACGAAAACAAGCTGATATACAGCGTAGAAAATACTTGCGCTTTTACAACAATAATAATTTACTCGTCTAGCAATGAATTTATTTATTTCCAGTCTTGTAATTTTGTTTACGATAAATGAATAAATATTAAAAATAGAAGGCTGTGATTTGTACCGCGTAGAAGAGGAATTAGCGTGTCTTTGCTGGTAGAATATCACGATAAAATTGCTTTTTAAGGGCTAACACGTGATAAAAAAAAAATTCACATTTGCATTTATTGAACCATGTGGGTCTATTTTTTTTTTGTTTTCTTTTTGTTTGAGAAGTACTTTATCTTCAGGTTGTTTGATTCATAAATTATGAGTCAGACAGGGAAGGTTGTTCTAATCTGACAGAAAAAATATTGGCATATTCAAGCAGTGATATCTAAATCTGGTGAATACATCCACACGTCGTATATTATTCCTAATACTACTAATCGTAACTTGTATATCATTGAAAATATCTTTCTGATCACAGATGATTCTCGTAATATAATGACCAGATGCCGGACACCGTCATAGGAAACAGTTCACCAATTGCTCATCGGCCAGATACTTCTTCCATAAGCAAACAAAAATCGGCTATACTGTATCTCAAAAATCGTCATACGATATCAAAGAACAACTTTATGGAAAGTATTTGATCGTTGTACATCGACTGATTATTAATAGACTGCGGCTCTTTATATAATTGTCTTTTGAAACCCACGTAAAGAAATATTTTCCTATTTTTTATATACAATTTCCCTTCCTATTTTTTATATACAATTGTGCATTCTCTGTATTTTAATATTCACCTGCTATTCATTGCTATCGATTATTAATCATAAGCCTCCTGCGTCGATAAATCAAGAAACAAACATAACATTTTTCAAATTCTTGTTAAAATGTGAATTGCACGTTAATCGAAAGCTTCTTTCATAGTCGAAGTATACTATTCGTAAAAAAAAATCGTCGAATTCTAAATTCTAAACATCGGACCAGCGAAGTACGTTGGTCAGTGGAAGAGTTCGCGAACTATTAATAAAGCCTGGGCCTTTTGTCTTCAAGGTCGCGGATTCGATGATATCGATGTCGCGGGTTTCCTACAAAATAGTGGTATAAATACGCGTCGCGTTAGAAAATAACGGCGCAGTTCATGCTCGATTCTCGCCCACCAGTTCGCGTTTCACGCGGAACTTTCCTGGCATCAACGGAAACCGTTTCTGCCTGCGTGCATCATCGGCCGTTTCCGGGAGAGAGGAAAATAAAAAAAAGCGATGATTTAGAGCCAGCGTGGTGGAATTAGCGCGAAAATATCGCGTAAACGTTGGTTTAACGACAAAGAAGAGCAACGTTTATGACAGCATTCAATACACGAACAATATGTCTCTGTCTCGTTCAGTGACTGTTGTTTGATAAATGTTCAAAACCAGTTTTAAAAACATCTATCCGCCACAGAATCACCGCTAGCAAATATATATTTAGTCAGTGAAATATTTTGAACAAATTCCACATCATAGACACGACTGTGTTACAACGAAGAAAAGGCTTAGAAACGATTCTGTAACGTACATTCTGAGAATGAGAATATTTTTTTGACAAGATTTCTACTCCTCTTTAAGCTTCCATGGCCGAATCTCGAGCTTCGATGTTTATCTGCTTGATAACAGGGTTGATAAGGAACTTGTTTTCCCATTGAGAAATATATTTGATTTCGCGTGATTAAAAATTGATATTGAATAAGTATAGCGTACAGTTATTCGACTGATTTTGCTAAATTTTGTATTACTTGTTCGACACAATCGATTATGCGTCCTTTGTGTCCTATAGAGTTGTATATCGAATCAACGACGTGAAGTTCATGGCTCTATACTACTTGTCTGACAGAGCCACTGACTCACAGCGACCTATACTACTTATTCGATACAAACGATGACGCACTGTATGCGTCCTATGAAACTTAGCGATCACAAGACATAATGTTTATGGCCTAATACTACTTGTCTGATACAGCCATTGACGTACAACGTGCAAGCTATACTATTTGTTCGATACAAACGATGACGCACCCTATGCGTCTTATGAAATTTAGTAATCACGGGACACAATGTTTATGGCCCTGTGTTACTTGTCTGATACAGCCACTGACGCACAGCGTGCGACCTACATACTTGTTCGACACGAACGATGACACATTCTATGCGTTCTATAAAACTTGTATAATCGTAAGACGCATTGTTTACGATTCTATACTATTTGTCCAACACGACTACTGACGCACAGCGTGCGACCTATGCTTCTTAAACGATACAAACAGTGCATAGTTATTAATCGTGCCAATGAGAGAAAATAAATTTGAACAAATGGATACAAGTCAAGAAGTGAACGAATTATTGCGACATACAACCTCACATGTACTCTAGACAGAATTCCAATCTAAAAATTGGTAATTCTGTTTTATATTTTAAATACCATTTAGTAATGTTCGTGATAGGCATACGATGTAAATTACAATTATAAATACCCTGAAATTAACCAAAACTATCATATAACGATCACTTGTGAACGAAAAAGAGTTATCCGATGAATCTGGGATCAAATCCCTAAAGCAACTAGGAAGTGGAAAGAACAAAGGCCGCGAAGAAAGAAGATGAACCGACCATACCACTGCGATCTCCAACTGTATTTCTCCGCTCGACGTTCGCACGCGTGTTTATCGTGGTCGTGCGTACGAGCCTGCCAAATATAACCAAGAAGCGTGAAACGCGTGCGCCACGATCGCATCGTAAGAGCAGAGGCGAGCTAGAAAGCTCGCGGCGGGCTAGTCGTCAGCCGGCTCGTTTAAATGTTAACGCGAGTGGCTGGTTAACTAGCGCTTTACTCGCTTGCTCTTTGGCTGTTTCATTGGCCCGTTCCATGTCACCGTTGCTGCTGTCGCGCTATGGCAGAGGGCCAACCGAAACAAGTACACGCGTAGGCGAATCGCGTGTTAGGCTAAGTTCTGGCTTAGGTAAGTTTTATCCCTGATATTTGTCAACGACGTTCCATCCTTCCCTTTCACAGACGTAAAATACGATCCTATGTCTTTGTGTTGGTGTAACAGTTATGCTGCGCAACTATGGAGAAAGAAAGTGTTTTGTCAACCCTCGTCAAACAGATGTAAGGTCTATTCGGATCCTGCCATTTATTTCAATATTCGATTGAAATCAGAGGAAGATATCTTATTCTAGTTGAAAGATAAAATTCTAATGTGTATTTTTGTTTCCATAAGATTTAAAGAACGAGATTCTACTGAGGGTTCGTTTGCACCTGGCCTTCTAACAGATTAAAGAATCAATCTATGGTAGAAACAACGTATATTAAAAAAGCTCATAGTTTCTTCATAGTTGGGCAGTGTATGTACCTACCGAGATATCCGTTTGAATGATTTTGCTTTACACGTCATTTTACGTAAATGAGAAAACAAATTCACATGAATAGGACCGATAGAAAATATATCCAACAAATATCTCACCATGGACAAAGTGACTCGACTAGCGAAAATCTCAGGAACAACCCTATTAAACATCTTTGCATCATTATCGACCGTCGGTAATTCAAAAATATTCACTAAAATTGAAAATAAAAGCAATGAAGATTCGAAAAATGTCTATTCTTTCGTTGACTACCTCTGAAATCGATGTGTCGTTCGACTCTGGTGTCACGTCGAGCTTGGTGTCCAGTTCCCTGGTGGGTTCCACGTTATTTCCCCGTTGCACCCAAGGCTCCCATCCCTGCCTGGGCCACCACGACACCTGGTTCCCAGGCATCAACAAGTTCACCTCTTGGCTAGCCATCGTCGACGACGACGAGGACGAAGCCGAGGGTGGTCCACCGTCAGCCAAGCCACCGCCGCCGCCACGCACGCACCAGCCTCCAGAATGATCCAGGATGAACAATACTGTCTGTTCCTTTCCTTTCTGTTCCCGTAGCAAATCGTACAATTTTCGTATCGTAGGATTACAAGGCTTTCGTGTCGCTCTCACAGTCGCATCTTGCCAAGAACAACGCGTATTTCTAAATCCAGGTTGTGATCGATTCTGGGTCAGCTCGCTCAGATCTCTCGAGTTACCTTAATCGACGATGTGTAAATATGTACCTCTAGATTCTATCTCTCTGTTTCTTCTAAATTCTAGATCTGTTGGTTTTCTACAGTCTCTGATAATGCACACTTTATGTACCACTTGTATAGACGAAATATTTCTCTTCATTCAGATCTGGATGATCGACGTCCGGATCATTACCGGGGTCTTGGCTTCTTTCCTCTTGTTTGGACGATCGGCTTCGACCGCCACAGAGTGATTCGTGGTGGAATTTTCTCGGAACCGACACGAAGGAGGAGCAAGAATGGTTTTGTCTTACGCGGGTGCCTCAGCTTCCGGCGAACCGGCTTCCCTGCCGGCGCGTTTCCCGACGACGATGCGGAGGACGACGGTGTTGCGCTGGCCATCTGGCGCAAACTCGCACTAAAACCGCGGCGAAACCGCGTGACGAGTCCCCCTCGAAAATAGTCGCCGGTCGAAAATAGCCGACGCTGGCTAAGAAAGAAGAATCATCGGCATTTGCTCCGGGTACACGCGTCGCCGCGCTAGTTGCATCGCGGCCTTCTCCAGAGGCTGATTCCCCATGTGTGCATCGCGTACCGATCTTCCTCTATCTTCTTTTCAGCCTTTTTCTTCTACTAAATCGTTTCCTCCTTTTCCTATTTTCTCTCGGGTTACGTTCGCGCATTGCTTTAACTTTTCTCGCTCAATTTACGCTATCACACTCTGTCTGTAAAAAAGGATTCCAAAGATTCGCTTAACATCTTTTCCGCCGCCATTTCTTCTACTTGGATTTTACAAATTTATGAAATTTCAACAGATTTACGATAAATCATTGCTCGCTCCTTGATGGGATAATCGACGGTCTTCAAATACCGCAAAAATCCATCGCTATGTTCCTTCTACCTCCTAAGATAGATGTAGAATTTAACTTTTTCTTCTCGCTTCATTCCGTTCTTCTTTGCTCTTTGATCGGTCCCTTTCTTTTGCTCATGTCCACGTATTTATATCGTCCAGAGGTCTGTCGAACGAGACGCGCAAGAGACAACACGGATATCCTTGCTTTTCATAGATACCGATAGTGGAGACACGCAGGAGGAGCGAGTTGTATACGCGGGGGATGATTCGCCAGATCTACGTTCGAGCGAATGCAATGTGGAAAATTCGCGAGAAGATAATGGACTAACCGCAAAAATCAAGGCGTGTGTAGGTATACACCATGTGTAGACATCCTATGTTCATATATCTATATTCATTATATCGTGTATTGCATTGTGTGCGCGTATGACCACGTGTAGATTTTTGTTAACTATTCACGAACAGAAACCTTGTATGACGCACATCTGTAAATAAAAGTCTGTATATGCCTCGTAGAATTTTATGAACAGTCTGTAGACATTCAGAAACTTGATGCGATGTACATCTGCGGACAAAAATTTGTATGCGTCTTTGCATAGGATTTTATGAATAGTCTGCAGATATATAGAAATTTATATTCACGTTTTGTAGAATTGGTGTATTTAAATAAAAAGATAAAGATATGTACACAAGTATAACTTTATATAGTTTACACAAAATTCACATATTTGTAAATGTTTGTATTGGCATTGTTTACAGGTATGCGTTCGTGCATAAGGATTCTGATATCTACAGGCAGCCTACATGAATTTCTAAAACATGCACACGCAATATATTATAATATGCAGCACACGATATAATAGTTCACGCGCAATACTATTTGCAAGTCTGTACACATCTTGGTAACTGAACTTCCCATCCCTTGCGTGTACGACATTTACAAAAGAAGAAGAAAAATTAGGACAAATTACTCATACTTTGGAACTTTTTGCTCCCGTTAATTGCAGACTGCAGCGGATGTGATTATTTAAAATCATTATAGTTCTTTTTTTAGTACAACCTTTGTTAAACATACATATATATGTTCTTCATCTTTAAACACCTAGATTCAACGAATATATGAAACAGATATCCTTGAACCACCATGTCTTCAAACCATTAATCTTTGAATAAAAAGAATATTTTACCACCCAAAAAATAAAGGATATTTAAAGTATACTTATGTCGGTATAAACAATCTCTAAAATATAAATACATACCAATAAACATCCTCAAATTACATTATATTAGTTATCTATCTATTATTATATTAGCTATATATTATATTATATTAGCTATCAAGTATCTTTTTAATCGAAAGAGTACCACAGTACCTGCTATTGAGCGTGATACTGTAGGAAATGAGTGTTAGGGTAAATAAGACCGCGGGGAATGGTCGACAATAATCGAGACCGATTTCTCTAAACATCTATCCGAGTTTTGTCCCCGTAATAGTCTACGATATTATCAGACGCGTGGAAATGTGATCTCAAATAGTATATAACAAAATGAAATCTAAAGATACATCGGGCAGAATATAACGACGTCCGCGTCGGTTGTCGGCGCCATTCGACTCACCTGACTTCTAGAAGATGGTGAACGATGCCTGTGTCGATCCTGGCTAGTCGACGACGAGGCATGGTGACGATAGATCCTTGCACGTCGAGATGAAGTGGGATGCGCCAAACGGTCACGATCGCGATCACGATGTCCGCCGTGCTGGCGACCGCTACTCGGTGATCGACGATGACTTCGCTTGTACCGTCTTTCCTGGCTAGTTCCGCGGTCGTGCTGACGAGACCTCAGCACGCGCTCTCCACTGAAATTGCCACTAATTAGTCTTAGGTTTATCACAGCCTCTGAATTAGGCGTTCGTGTGAATCTGTTCACTGCGAGATATTGGTCGTGAATGGAATATCGACAGAATAGAGAAATTAATGGAATGGATGGTGATGCAGGAAAATTGTATGGCAATTGATGATAATGGATGGTTCGGTGATTTTTAATAGAGAAAATTTGTTTTTATACAAAGTTTGAGAAAAAGCGATCTGTAAATTTTGATGACTCAGATACTTGAACTACGTATTCAATTGGTACTAGCTTCTTTTTAAGAGGTTGTTTCATCTGCTAGTGGCCTTTAATGGCAAGCCTTGTGCTTGATGTATATATATATTAGTGGTTATACAGTCTCTTGAAGCACGAGAGAGTAGAATGAAAGAATCTGTTGATGAAACGAAGCGATTCATATGGAGAAAAGAGTAACATTCTGACCTAATGTGGTCTTCTCTTTGCAGATAATTAATAGGTCCATATAAATTTTGAAAAGAAGATTAAAAGTTTATCTGAGTGAGTAAAGTATGAATAAACAATAATAGATAATGATAACAAAAATAAATCATCTTTGGAAATAAAACGTGATACCAGAAGATTATGTCTCTCAGATAATTATGTTCCTCAACTTCCTTATCTTTCTTTGTCACTAATTTAAACCATTAAAATGAAAATAAAAGTGTTTCCAACAATTAGAACATCTAATTAATACTCACACGTAATAACTTTTAAATGAAATTCAGCCTTAAGTAACATTTTATACGGTGTTTTAATAGTGAATTTTGATACATACGCAATCTACAATTAGAAACTCGGGCATAATTGTTGGAAACAATCTCGCTTTCACTCTACTACATCCATAGCTGGCTGATAAAAAAGAGAGAAAGGAGATCTTACGATCTTTCGACGTGCATTTTCCTCCAAATAATAGCGACAGTTTCTAATTACATGCTTAAGAGATCAGGTATATATTTTAAAACGTAGCTAGAATATCAAAGTAACTTGATCTGCATAAGGAAGCTGATAGAACGGCTGGATTATCTACATCTTAATTTACAAATATCCCGATCTGCTTGAATAGAACTTTGTTTGATTTATCGCAACGATCTTGTATTGTATCTCGCACGATGAATTAACGCGAATTAAATAGCTTAATAATTTACGAAATACCGATATTTGCGATAAATATCAATTGTTATTTATACTTCAGAGAGTTGGCGATTAATTAATTTCCAAACCTTTCTATTTGACATTCGAATTGTAAATTACCTGTTTGCTGTAGATTATGTACGTTTTAAACTCCCATTAGTACTCAATTAATTTTAAAAGCATAAACACGAAAAGAGAAGGAACAAAAGCTATCTGGAATAAATTATTATACAAGATAGCAGTTCGCTCGAAGCAAAACGGTAATTGTTATAAACTTTTACAAAGTATTCGTATATATTTCAAAGACAATATATAAAAGTATATATCAAAAAGTATTCGTGTAAACATATATAAGCAATACGTAAAATTATACATTAATAAACAAATAAATAGCTTGAAATCTATCCTTAACAAACATTTACTATTCGATTCTAAGATAATAATCTCAAGCTTCCAAAATAAGATTATACAGTAAGAAGAAAATAGTCAGATGTTGTGGTTGATTGTGTATAAAGAAAAAGATAGGTGATGTTTATGATTAGATATGATTTCCCAAATTGTTTAAATATTGAATATATTTAATTTACAAACGGAGTTGACTGAGAATCAGGCATAGCCTGTCTGCTACACAAAATGTACACGGGAGCATTTCAGCGCAACAGCGAGTTGACCTACTTTGGGTGTGTCTGGCTTCAAATAGACCATTTCACTTAAAAGTATTTCGCTGACGCCTTCTGCAACGTCTTGATCGAGTCCAACGCGGCAGAAATCCTAATTTCAAGGTTAAACATTCGCAGCTGTTACATCTTTCATCGCTACACTGTGTTTCATAGCTGTAAAATCTTCAGGTATCTCTAAAAGGGTAGACATATGCAACGATATCCCGCTAACAAAGAAAACATCGTAATCTTGTTATCTACTAATCTTATTTTTGTTTAAATTCCATCGCAATAAAACGAGGTTTCACAGTCTGATAAGAGTAACAATTCTTTCATACTATCCCTATAACGTTTATGAAATTTAGTGGAAGCAATATATTTTACTTCAAGAGAAGAACACAATTATAGAAATATCTATAGAACAACAACTTCCAATTCTTTTGTGCGCAAATGAAGTGAAAATTTAAGAAATTTCAATACCACTGACAAAAGTATGCTTTGTGTGCAAATAAGAATTTATGATCTAGGATATCGGATAAAGTATACTATATACAAAAGAACCTAAGTGCCACTAACGGTGCACATACCATTGCTTGTAAAACCACTGATCTAAAGAATTTTCTTCTAAATTTCCAAGCCTTTATGAACAGGTTTCTCGTTAAAGTCATTTCTAAAGTTCAAGATATTACACTTTCCCTTAGAACATCTTATTTGATGTTTATAAACTATATATAATGTAAGTATATAAAATACAAATCATTTAAAAAAGGTTCAGCAAATATTTAAGTATCTTAGATGTCTATGTGTGTGAAAGGGAAAAGCAAAGTTGTATAAACACGTACTAGAGTAAAGAAATATTAACTTTTGTATGACGGAAATGAATACAAAGTAGATGTTCAATGTATCCTTCGTATAATTCAAGGCAAGTACGTATAGATGCATCTTGACACAGATTGCCTCCATCCAATCTTTCCTCTTCTTTCGACGTATATGTTAAGTCTCTTGGAAATCAAACTAACTAGTTAACTCAACTTTTGTGAATTTTCTCGCGAAACATGAGAAGTTTATTTGTCGACAGAAGATCGTATAAATAATTGTAAATTTCAATGTGAATTTTATTACTTTTTCTACTCTTTAATTTACCAGCTCGTGTAGCACTTATATTTAAATTTTTATGACCTTCTCGAAACACCTTGTACATATTGCAAACAAAAATACTAAGAACATACAAAACAGAATTTAGAAGCATTGAAATGTTCAGATAGTGACGAAAGGTGTATCACTGTTTGTTACTTCTAACAAGCCATATTAACTGCAAGCGTAATTTCGTTCCCGCACGAATAAATCGTGGGACAGAGAAGAGAAGCACAGTGATACAAAAAAGGCTCGAAAATTCGCGACTAACGATGATTCACGCACAGGAAGTTGCCAAGATTTTTAATCGGCCATCGTCCTAACATCGTGGCCTTCAATACGAAACAATACCTTCTTCCCAAACAGACCGATAGGAATCGAAAACAACGTTATTTGGCTGAATGGAAAGTTTCTGCGTTATTATCATATTAAACCCTCAAACAGTTTCATTGTGAAAATATACTGGAATTATTGGTCGATCAAACAAATTCTTGAAATGTAGAACAAACAGGTAATTAGCTTCTTGTTCTTAGAAAGTGATGAATGTTTCAACATTATTAACATGAAAAATTGTGTTCTTTAATCTTTAATAGTTAAGGATACTCTCTGAAAAATGAAAATCATAATTATTTGGACAGTGTAAGCACTTGTTATACTTTACTACGCTTTCAAAACCAATTAATAAAAGTTAATAAAAGATCATTTGGCTACTGTTCACGCATACGATTTCTCGCTGGAAACAGTTTTCATCGTGTTTATTATTCGTTAGAAATCCGGTGTCTCAAATTACAATTATTCAAGCAATATCCATCAACTTTCGACGTCGTCCGAATAATCGTAACTGCTAATGTACACTTACGATATTTGTACTAGTCATGTAACGATATTCGAATAAAACAGAATCGATAGATAAATATCCAAACAAGTTGCATCGCACAGAAGATCGAGAAACTTTCCATTCGATTTAACACACGATCTAACACACTCTTCGTTCAAACATGACACGCACACGCAACGCATATACCGCTCCAACGATTCCACAAGATACGAGCTCGCTCATCATCCGTTATGTACAAACCACAAACAAATCTTGGTGCGTGTCGAGTGCAACGGTTCAACATTTACGCTCCTCGATCGGCGTGGAATGGCGAAAATTCTCTTCTTCTAACTCTCAGCCTTTCTCGCATCAATCTCCAGACAAGAACATCGGATACAAAACAGAGGAGAGAAAATAAAAGGACGAGACGCAGAAGTGTGTTCCGTCGAGGAAGTTGTTCTCGATGTAAATCACTCTGTGACGAGCGTATGGAAGAGGAAGAATCACGCGGACCGAGACGGCATCGCGACGAAACTATGCTAAGCCAATAAGGATCGGCGAAAAGTCGCGGATGGTCGCCTCTGACTGCGAGTTTTCTGCTGGTTCGTGCGTTGGAACACGGCCAAACAGTCCTTCGAAACGCCGACGGGAGAAGGTGGAATTAATAGCGCATTCCGTGTATCCTTTTCGAAGGATCTTCGCGCTAAAGAGGTCATAGGATTATGCGCAAAAGCCGCCCTCTTACCCGCAACGCTACCTCCCACCCCAAAAACCGTGCCAAACACAGCGGATCGTCGCAGAAAACAAACAACGTTTCTCTCTCTCTCTCTCTTCGATTTCTTCTGGCGACTTTTAATCGCGTGAGGGAGTCTAGTCTACGGTTTATCGCACTACTTTCTTCCTTTTTCTTTCTCTGACGTTACGATCGTCGACTAGAGGGATGCAAGGTTAACGTGTAGGCGGTTTGCGAGGGTGGTTTGGATCGATTTTGCGCGCTGTGGGTTGCAGAACATTTGAGTAGTTGACTAAGGAAGAAAAGTTTCTTGGAGAAGGTAGCTTTTTAGTGTGAGAAAGGTTAGGTGTTTCTGATTTTTTAGTGTTCGTGTTTTTATCAGAAGCAAAGGTATTGTTTTAAATGGAAACAAGTAATCGTTATACTTTTTATATTTTAAATTTACACCTTAGACAACATGATACTCGTGGTTTGGTCCTTCGGGTTTCATAGGTGTTTTTGTTAGTAATGAAAGTAGAAATTATAGAAGCAGGATCGAAGTCACGAAGAACGGAGAATATACCAGTGGCTCGTTGCACGAATATTGCATATGAAATTTGAGTTTTTATATGCAACAAATTTATCGTACTTAACGTACATAGGGATATTTTTTAAGAACAACGATCCATTCGTCACTGTCACGATCCTTTGTCGCTTTATGTTTCTGAAGGTGATCAATGCGCAATTTGCAATCAATTTTCTAATAGCGTTAACAATGATAAACGCAAGAGAAGTATTTATTTCATCGTAAAGTATCGTTTAAAACTGTTTTCCCTCGGAAACGCGAAAAGCGAGCGTGCAATATATAAATTTCAAATTTCAAATGACATTACTTGTTCCAATTTTTAGATTATATTATGTTTTTGAACATAAAACGGAGCGCCGAATAATCATCGAGCGAGACGATTTTAACAATTTCACGCTCCACCAGTTGTTGTAAAATAAACTTAATAAACTTAACAAATTACAACCTATTTAAACGATAAATGTTACGTGTGTCTTTGGTAAGGTTTTACCACATTTTTACCTACGCTGTGTATAAATAAACATATATAAATAAATTGCACGTATGTCCAGATGAAACATTAATGGAACAAAGAAACATTTCTCATTTGCAAGTGTGCGACATAATTTACAACACCTTTTCCACTCTCCGCATCCAAGACACCTATAAAACGACTAACAATGATAAATCGCTTATTAAACAGGTTTCGTTGGTTCTGTTGTAGGGGACATTTCAAATATACCGTACCTTGGTATCCAGGAAGGGCGACGAATGGAGGCGTAGAGGACCGGCATCCTTTAACTTCAGTCCGTCTTGTCACCTGAATTACAATGGAATCATCGCCTTTCGATATGTTAAAGAACAAACGTCGATCGAAACTGATCGAACGAAGAGAAGATTTATCGTTCGTACGAGTCGAAATAAGTAAATTTCTTGATGATCGACGTAACGTAGGATCGAAATAGTTCATGCATGCGAAAAATACCTCGTCGTGCGTTATACACGAGCGTGTTTACCACACGAGAGAACGTTTTCAGTTACGGTTACTATATTTAAGCCCCTGTAGTCCTCGTTTCACTGACACATCATCGAAGAGAACTTAAAATAAAGTCATCTCGAGAGTCTCTTTCTCTTGATTTTTAAAAGGACTGAATTAAAATTATACTTGAGTCTTCTGGATATAAATATATAATGGACTAGCTCTATTTAAAATATGCTTATATTTAATATCTATGGCAAAATTTGGTAATTAATTAAAGTAATTAGAGTAGCTGAGTAGAAGCTTGTTAACACGTTGAATGCCACGCCAGTTTTGGCGCCACAATTATTATGAGATACATATCATGTTGAAATATTACCTACAAGAGATATGTTACGGTGTATAATCAACATTAATGAATTTTTTGCCATTATCAATTATCTCATACTGTTCCTTTGCGTGGCTAAATACGTTACGTTCCAGGACCTACCACGAACCATAATCCATCCCTCGGTCATAATTATTTGGACCCACAATAATCCTAAAAGACCTTCACAAGGTTTAGCATTTTTTACTTTACTGTCAAGGCCCTTAATTGCCATCAAACACCTTTCAGGTAGATACTTTCCTTAGGGTTATTGTTCACTAAGGTTCACTGTCAGGAAGCACACATAGTAGATCTATATTTCATGTATAAATAAAACTATTTTTATAACTTTTATACTGCATTTAATTTCGTCACACCATTGTAGTAACGATGGTAATAATACAAAATTTATAACTATTGATATACTAAACGAGACTGGAGAAGGACTAACAGAACCAAAAACAATAATAGAGAAGAGAAGGGCAATACAAGACGGGGAAGAACGACAATAAGGAAGCAAAAATAGACAGTTTTAGAGACAGAATAATTGAGGGAGTGCAATATAATAGAGTGAATAAGAGGGCAGGTAAATATATAAGAAGCGAAATAGGTAAACGAGATGTAAAACCGAAAGCTCGTCCAACGCCAAAAGGCACGGACTAAGCGATAAAAAAATAAAAAATATAACTATTGATATTTCTTCAAATTATGTATTTCTACTAATCTTGATGCGCCGGTCACCGGTGACCCCCATGGCATTCAACGTGTTACAGAAGACAGTGTTAAATATGATAGCTGTAGATCAAATTCATTCGTAGATTTTCATACTTTCTTTTTCTATTTATTCATTTGATCTGTAACCTTTGGTTTATGAACCGTAGAAAATTGTTAGAATCGTCAAAGTTAGAGTAATTGATTTTATTTACAGTTTCTTTGTACTGTCATTCGCTTCGTGAAGAACACAGTCCGTGAAAAGCAGTCTATCTAAGATATTTACAGATTTATTTATATCTTAAAGACAAACACTGCGAAGTCATTGTTGTGAACGTTGTCAATTACCAAGCGATCTATAGCCGTTCTTAGAAACAGTTTCTTCAAGACATGTGATTTACCGAACGCTGATATTATGTTCCATACCTGTGCGTTATTCAACAACATTTAAGTAATATTTTTGGCGCAAACGAATGGAAAATCTAATTATTCGCAACCTATAAATTTCTACTTCTCTGTGTCCAGGAAGAATACGGCGTGCAGAATTGAAATTAAAGGCAAAATTGTAAAAGTTTTGGCGTCACCAAAATTGTCACTTTTTCCATGAAGTGGGAGACAGCACAAAGAAACTATAAATAAAACGAATTATTCCAACCTCAACAAATCTGGCAATTTCTTTTTCAAAACTCCTCGTTACGCAGCTTATTTAGAATTTAAGGAGATAAAATTATTAAAATGTTGAAACTATTAAATTATTAGATCTTATCTAGTATCCACAGAGATAATCCCGGATAGAGGCTTTGTCACATTGTCGTTGCAGAAAATAATCGCCAAGCCTCAAACCACCATTAATCAAATTCATACTTCGCAAATTCTACAGCTGTACAATTTCAATGAACAACAAGCAAACTTTCAAGTCACCATCGATAAGAACTTCTTGAAAACAAGTCACGTGTCTAACAAATCTGAATTGCAAATGAGATCAGACTCGGTCCAAAGTATAGATAGCGTTTTCTATGGTGAAAATAATATATTACGGAAGACTTTGTGGCTGATCGACGAGCGAAATTTGCGTCGGATCGAAACCAACGACGTCACACACGCGTCACACGTTACACGTGGACAAAGATTCTGTGGAATGGAAGTTCGAAAAGAACGAGTTGTTTCCTTGAAGGAGAAGGAAGTCGAAACGAAGTAGTGCGGAACGAGCAGGAAGAGGAAACGACGAATTTGAAAAGAAGCTCGAAGGTCGAACGCGGCTCGAAGGAGCTTTCCCCGGGTCTTGGTACTGAAACTTTTGTTCTGTGTTAGACGATTTATGCGCAACTTGCCCAAGAAGGAAACCAAGGCCTTGGTCTCGTCGAAAACTTGCCCGCTTATATGACAAACAGCTTGTCATTGTCGCATTTGTAAAAGATAAGTCGAATCGAAGCTGTCACTTTTTTACTTTCGTATTTGGAACACTGACGATCGTTTGCAGATATATACTGACGTATGTGGGTATTTTTGGATTGAAATGTATCGATCGAAACTGCTAAAAGACGCCTCGCGGTTAATTAAGACTTCTTTGAGAAGATTGCGATCGACGATTACCGCGGAAGAAAATTTCCAACGTGAAAAATATTTCCTTTTCGTATTTGCTCGTTCGTTATAGCTTTTACAATTTTATTTTGTATTTTACACTATATTGGAGATTATTTACCGAGGCAATTTGAAGTTAGCCTTTGCTGCTTGAAACGAGAAAATTAAAATGCTTTGTAGAAAGGGGAGCATGACATAGAAAAATACTTTACCCCTTGAAATTAACAAAATTACAATTCTTGTGAGAAATTAAATTATTAGCGGACAGGCTTTTTCTAAAGTATCACATCTAATATATACAACGATTCATATTTAAAAGAGCTATCCTGCTATTGTACGTGTACATAATATCCAGAGAAATTAAAGTTAGAGAGGGAATACTGGTATGGAGAAGCATATTTCCTGAGAATTCAAAGATACAAAAGAATATCGCATATAATAGAAAATAAACATCTATCGTAGACAATACTCAGCTGACATAATATATACTGCAATAACGTGTATGTAACTCTACCATCGCAAACGTAGCATTGAAAGTAATTGAACAGATGAAATGTTGCAGAGATGAGGGAGATGCTGCTACCAGCATAAGCGTAATAATTTTATGTAATATCTTTGCTTATATAAGCGTTTCAATCCTTTTGAAATATCGGATGCCTCGTTGAGTGGCAAAATCAATTGATTAGGTAACTCTTTAATTATATATGTATATAAAGCAATGCGTCCAGTTAGACAAAGTACATAACGTACTACGGTCTATTAATGCAAGCACACCTTGTATAATCTTATAGAAAAGAAGATTATTTCTGGAACTAATAAAACTATGAAAAGACTGACCCATATAGGGAAAAAAAAGCAGGATAATATATTTAGACTTTTTGAAATTTATTACCCAGGCAACAGAAAGGCAGGGTATTTTTAGAACTTTTATTTAAAGTAAAACTATGGGGACGCTTGTTCAAATTTTATTTACCAATCTGGCTAAAGTATACGAGAGACATGAATATAAACGTGAAGGATGTGACGAGCATATGAGAGCACTGTAAACGTTTTCGACTCGGTAGATATCGTGAAATCTGGCACGATCCGTAACAATTGTATGTTCCTTTACGTTCAACTATGACCTTTTATGTTCTCTCGAAATTCCAATAAGACCGACTATAATGAAAATTTATAGCAGCATTAAAAATCAGTGAAAGCTATCGAAATACTTCTATAAGTTTCGCGATCGCGTTTCCTTTTACGAGCTGCATATCGTTTTTCGATACTCGGACGAATAATCATTTATCAGATATTTCGTCGTCGATATTGTTCTACCGACAGTTCTTTAATGGTATTCAACAATCGTCAGAAATTATTTGATACTATTAGCAGCATAAAAATCTTGAAGAATGTCCAAATAAAAATATAAATATGAATATACTAAAAATCTATATTGCACCCATTTCAATCTCATTCTATCACTTCGAACTTCTAAAAATCACTCCAAACATTATCTGATTTAATTAATTATTATTTGAATATATATAAATTATTATTATATTTCTACTTTTAAAATACCACATACAGTTGGCATTCTGACCATACCGAGCAATTTTGTCATACTAAAATTAGCAGAAATGACTTCATACCGAAAATAACATAAAAGCCGGAAAAAATCCTCGAACAAAAGTAAAAAAGACGCCAAACAAATATTCAAAATTCGTATTACATTCGTTTCAATGAAATTCCATCGTTTCGTTTCAGGCTTCATCGACACCTTAGACCTTTAGAAACCATTACTAACAAAAATTAATTTTATGTATCACAATTATCATCAGATTAAACCAGATAAAACGAGACCTTATGAAAAAGCAATTTATGACACGTACCATTTATTCATAAGCCAATGCTCATTTATTAAACGCTGACGTCCACCCTTCGCGAGGAATTCCCCTATTACTGCAAGGCTGATCGAAACTTTTTACGAGCCCTCCAGATGGATGGGCAAATAAAGAGAGCACCAGGAGAAAATAAACAAGGACCTACATACCTAGATTCTAAGCTTGATTGGTTTTCTCTGCGTTAAATTTATTGTTAACAGGCTCTATGCTGCGAGGAAAAATAGATTCTTTTGACAGACCTATCATTTCCAATGACAACAATACGTTACAATCTGTGGTTCAAGAAAAAGTAACGCTTATAAAGTATCATTAAACAATCTGTTCTTTCCTTGGAGTTATTTTATCGATATAATATAGCCAGAAATATCTTTCCTTAATGGGGGGAAGTTTTCTTGAAATTATTCTATATTATAGCTATTTCAAGATTTAATTGTACGTAGCTCACCCTGTATGTTTCTATTATTCTATGAAATCATACATGTTCATGCATCTTTAAATTTTTTACAAAATGCACAAAGAACACTCATAATCTATTTTTAACATTTAAAATCCTTTCTAACTTCAGTCTCCTTTATGCAATAAATGTTTATCTCGTTTATATATTAAACGACAAGGCGCATTTAAAATTTAAAATCCTTTTCATAATTTCCGGTTCAAATATTGATAATCTATCCATAAAATTCCACCTCGAAATCTTTCCTCATTCCATTTACCTCATTTGTATATTTAAGGACAAGATTCATTAAAAATGTTTAATTCTTTTTAGAGTCCAAACGTTCATAATCTATTTATAAAATTTCACCTCGAAATTTCTTCTATTTGCAGTGTATTTTGCGCATGAAACTTTTGTCCCATTTATATATTTAACGACCAGATTCATTTAAAATTGAAAATTCGTTTTTACAATTCCTGACTCAAACGTTCATAGTCTATTTATAAAATTCCATCTTGAAATCTTTTTTAATTTCAGCGCATTTTACGCGACAAATTTTTATCTCATTCGTATATCGAAGAACAAAACGCATTAAAAATTTGGAATTCTTTTTCCAGCTCTCTGCTCGAAGCAAAGCAACGACCAACACGCACAACCGTAAGATCTTAATCGTGCAGAGAGTCGTACGATGTTACGAAAGAAACCAAGAATCGAGAAACGAAGAAGAAAAACGTAATTGGCGTAAGAACGAGCGTTCATTAGAGACGACAGGTTTTCTAGCTACGACAAAATCACAAGAAAAATCGTAACGTAACAATAGCGACGTTAAACGGGGACTGAGAATTTTTATCGTTGCGGCAGCCAATTTGCCAGAGTACAAACGGTTTCATCGGGAGCCTTGTTTATTATCGTTCAATCGCGTAAACGCGTGCAGCTGTGTAATTAATTAGACCGGTAACGAAGGTAATTAACTCGAGAGCACGGTCTCGCGTTATGGTTGAAGATAATTAGGAAGCTTAGATTTTACGCGTACCAATTGCATCTCCAACTGGCTAAGGATTCTTTTGTAGAACGTAATTTGTAGAAACTCTTGATTATTTACTGTGATTACGATTATGTAGTTTATCATCTCAAAATAATTACTCTCGGAATTTCTTTTTTTTTAAGTGGGCCTTGTGGGGCTTTTAACGACTTGCCTTGATGGTTTCTAGTGTGTTACGAATTTTTACTAAAACATAATTCGCAATCCTGTTTTATAGAGGGAATTTTACAATAGGTCAGCCTTGCACGTGATTGTCTCTCGCCTACAGACAATTCATTTGTTAACGAGAACCAGCGATGAAACGAAACGTGCTGATAAATGATTCAACGGAAACAGGCTATAAGATCGCTTACATATACATTAGCAGCAAGCTTTTAGAGAAATATTCTCTGCGGTAGCCGTAAATAGTCAAATTTTCTCGAAGTTTTCTTCGTGTAAAGATCAACCGATATTATTACAAGATTCTACTTATTGAAATTAATGCCAAATTATCGAGCAATAAACTCTTCCTTTCTTAGAACGTAACCGCTTGTACAATGTTTTCCAATCAAACACAAAATCACAAGTGTATCTAATTAAAAAATGGTAGAACTGCTAAAGAAACTTTCGAAAAAGTTTTTCATTTAAAAAGAGAAATACCATCAGCAACCAAAAGGAAAGAAATAAAATTCCAACAATTCTAATAAAATAATTCCAAAATTCCAGTAATATAAATTACTGTATGACGAAATTCTAAATAGAAGCGCAAAAATCCTTTCATTTCAAAAGAACAAAAAATGACTAGCTAAGCTAAAAATGCAAAGAAGCTGTTTCTCCGCTGGTATCTTCTCGACCCTTGGCATTACTAAACGTCTACGAGGCTACGTTTCTCAGTCGTTCCTTCCTTATTCCCGGTCGTTTATCACGATCAACTGCAAACGCGCAAGAAATCGCGGTACACCGTCGGTATATACAAATTGCTATCGGGCGTATAATACATCAAGAAACGCGTTGGAATCTCGAAATTGAATAATTTCGAAGAAACGCAATTGAGATCAGTCATCGACCGGCACGCGATACCAGGAAATAACTGCAACGAGAAATTACTACTATTCGTTAAATGCAACCTTAAAGGCAACGGACGAAGAAGCTTTAAGCGTTTAATTAATCTCTAAACTCTCGTATCGGTCGTTTCGTATCCTCGAAATCTTCCGTGAAATGCACGATCGATCAACCGTGAAAATACCGGGCGTTTTTCAAACGTAAAATCCTGTTTCACCATTGTCTTTTTAATTTGAAACGCGTATTATAAATTATCAATGAAATTTTCCCGAATTCAATGGAAATATAAAATTCTGTTACTTTCTATTGTGTTTTGTTCTCCGAATTTCTTCCTATGTCATTATCACGATTTTCTAAGGCCTGGCTTGGTTTCTTTTTCTCGATTAATCTTCGAGATAGAATCGAAACATTACGTTTATGCCAGAGATTTGATAAACTTAGAATGGAAAATCTTCAGTAAAATTTCCTATGATACTTTATCGAGTCTCAGACTATCTAATCATTCCAAACATAATAGTACAATTCCCAGACCACGTTTCCATAATTTGTTCACTGATAGCCATGAAATCATTAGCAACGCACGATGTGGATACTTAAATAGTCTAACACAGTGAATATTTATTTACGAACGACATCCGGCAATGAAAAATTAGGATTGATTATAAAACGTTCTAGTTCAAAGCGAATCATTGTAAACATATTAAAATTCCAAGAGAATCCATGGTACGGAATTTGTTTATAAATAACGTCGTTACGAAAAGTGGAATTAATTAAAAAAAAAATACCTAACTTTAGAATACAAATCGCTGAAAATCCAATAAAATTCTGAGAGAAACTACCGTGAAAAGTTTATTTCTAAACAACGTACGACTTTCTTTACCGAAAAATAAAGCTCAGAGAGTAATCGTAGTCTACAGTAAATCAATGCAAATTCATTAAGAAGTTCTAAGAAAATCGTCGATATACGATGTTACGTGGTTATCACTGCAATTTCAAAGATTTCCAAAATTAGATGCGATAACGATCTGCTCGTTGATTTGCATCGCGTATATTAATGAAATTCTATACATTCTCCGGCCAGGTTTTGCATTACAGCGTCGTGAAATTCGATTTACAATATCATAAATTGCCGAAAGTCGAGATAACTTCATCACGAAACGCAATTTATAATATATTGATACGAAGAGAAACTGCACGTTTTTCTAGCGATGCAAGTGTACAAACTGGAACGCGCAAACACGTTGTAACTGGCTGCTACTTTCTCAACAACGATTAAAGTCTTTCCATTACAAGATTAATTAGTTCTTTTTTGAAGAACATCGTAAGGAAGAAACATATACACTGTTTACTCGTTCAGGATTTATAGCAGCAATTGGATTTTTAAATCTTTCCATAATTATTCTAGATGTTTGTTTAAGAATATGAAAAGGCTCTTTGCATCATACGTAAAAATATTTGTTCATGTTCTATTCGTTAGTATCTTGCCATCTTAAATAACAGAGAAGTAGCTCTGTTATTTAAATGAACTTTAAGTAAAATGAACTGCGTTAAAATTCAGAAAAAAATAAACAAATAATACATTATTTGATGTAATGAGATTCACAAGAGAGTTTTATTACTTTTCTAAAGAAAAAAAAAAGAAAAAGAAAAACAGAAAAAAGAAAAGATAAGGCAAAATGTGCTATTATACAATGACATCTATTTGTTACATAAGGAATTCTAATAAACTCTAAAGATCATTACAAAATTTTACTACCATAATCATTATTCTTCATAGAATGTTACTTTGTGATACTCTACATAATTAAAGTTATGGATATATCTCATAAATAAGAAACTCAAGAAGATATACTTCCTCATATCAAGTATCAAGACATTTAAATGGATATGAATTTCCTTAAAATGTTTATATTAACGACATACCAGTATTAACTCATCAACTATATCTTTCATTGATTCATATATATGAAAATGAAATAATCTGAAGATGAAGACTTGTTCAAGAAGCAGAATAATTATATAAGCTTTCATAGTAGCGGACATCAATTTTATTCTGATAGCTTAACTTTTAAAAACCATTTTTATCGCGTTATAGTGATACATTATACGTAGTTGCAACGGTCATAAAGAAAATTATCGCAAGTCATTTTATCTACGATTGCATGCCTTATATCCTATCAACTATTCAGATACTTTTAAGCAGCACGTAACGTCGTAGCTCTTTTGCTATGCAAAATGAGATATAATAATTCAAGTAAATGTTACAAAGTTCCATAAGAGTTATCAAAATAAGATAAAAGCTTCTCTGCTCCCCTAACGATAGCTACAAAGTTATTTACAGCAAATAATTAGTTTATCCTGTCGCATTTAATTCAGAGGGAAAAGATTATATTTCAATATTTATTTCATTTCAATCACAATAACCATCTAAGCTATTAATTTTAGAAAACTTAAAACTACAACTTGTAATAATTTATTCAACCTGCTCCATATAAATTTCAAGCTCCAAGTTTACTAAACTTCCTATAATTTTGAATCAAGAACATACAAATAATAAAATTCTTCTGATGAATTTTGTTCTGATCTTCTAACATGTTAATAGCCATTTTCATTCTGGGCTAACTCTCGTCAAATATAATTCCGTTTTATAAGATCATGGCATTTTCTCAAAACTCTTGCCTTTTAAATTTTCTTCTGCCAATTAATATACAATAATTGTCATCTCGATGAACACGACGATGGTTGAATAATTACGAACAAAGTATGCATCAATAAAATCCTCGTACGACAAATTTCCTTTAGCAGTTTCTCAATAATACTTTCCGGCGTTAGAATAGTTCAGAAGAGTAATGGCAATTGCCATCTAAGGGCATTTTAATTAAGCGATCTCAGCGAGCGACGACTTCTACAAAACACCTTCTCATCTACGCGCTGCTGCGACATACCACGTTTGTCCAAGAATCCTTCCGCGTTTCTGGCGAGCCAGTGCAACTAAATCAACTCCAACGGGTTCGATCACGAGTTCTTTTTCTGATCTATTTATTCTTTAAATCACGGTGCTCGAAATACAATCAAACTGAACATCTAATGTCTAAAGGAGAAATATTTAATGCGGGACGATCGATGCATTGAAAATAAAATTTACAGTGGATATCTCATGATATTGATCGTGTTAGAACCTCTACTATATTATTTAAACGATAGGATCGATATCTTGAATGCTACTACCTCTTAGTGTATACAGTGAAGTTTCTGAGATCCGATTGTGTGAATAGTATGGAATTTCTTTCGTGTTAGTTGGTAATTTATTTTGTAAGATATGATATAATGTTTCCAATCAATGAATAATAATTTCAGACCAACCGTGTGAGGGAATTTTGTGAAATTAGATATTTTATATTATATGTTGTCATTTTGAATATAAATCATGATATGAATTAAAATGGATATGTAGATAATCGTCTGTTAAAATTATTCACTTTCTAATACCAAATATGTGCTTTCCAAAATTATTACATAGATTACATAGATTACGTTAATCGTTACCTTAATCGTTACATAGATTAAGCTGAATGTCAAGATACATGCTTTATAAAATTTCATGGTATACTAGTTGTATAATAGTTCATTAATCTTAATATTCACACATATTGAATAATATATGTTTTACATTAGAAATGGTAATGAACTTCTAACAATTCTGAATAATTATAATCAATTCATCCAAAATAAATTACCTTAATTAATCTATCCATTTTAAATTTAATCTAACAACCTGTTTGATTATGAAACAGAAGTATCTAACCAACCAATTCGCTAATCATCGACATATTTTGTTCTTTAAACAAACATTGCCTGACAAAACAAGCCTTATATTAAGTAGCAATCCGAGACACGTAAAACAAAGCTCTGTACACACTTACGCAAACGGGACCGCCAAGAACAAACAATAATCGTTTATTCATGATTCATTATACTTGATAAATTACAATACATATAAAGCGTCTGATAATAAGCTTCCAATCTTTTTTGTCTCATACGAGGAGGAATCGTTACCAATTACAGCAATACATGAAATCTATTCTGGATATAGTTACAGAACGTGTGTGATCAGCCACAGGAAGCAACACTAAAAATCTACTATATTCTTGCTGCCCTAAATCCCAGTATATACTTATACATTTCCAAGCAACAATTACGCGCAAAATTACTAACATCATACATGTCCTACGTACATTGAATATAAACTACACAATGCACATACATCTAAACCCTAATAAGTATCCTCACTGTACCTCGACTCATTTATACCTTTCGCACGCTTGCAATTCTTTCCAAATAAAATCATTTCGGATAAAACCCACATCAGCACTCACGTATGCTTTTCGAATCGTTTTTCGAGACAACAGCCAACACGACTTATTCCGGTACTCGATTGGATCAACTACGTCCGGTAAATCTTGCAGAAAGATCTCCCCGGCGAGTATGTGGAAGCTCGAACGCACCGACCACGACTGACAGCCATAAAGATCTCATGGAGAATTTCTATCGTCTCCTCGGTTCATACTAGGCGTGTTCGGAGTGGGAGATCGCGTTCGTGGCATTGGTCTCGTGTGCTGTAGCTCCACTTATTCCCCACCCTGCTTCCTCCTTAATGTTTTTTACGCAAGTCTTACAAAAAAAAGTCAGTTTTGCGCTCCAACAATTTTACTCTTGTTTTCAAAATATGATGCCATAGAAAAAACTCTGTTTCTTTTTTTTATTTCGTCCGCAATAGTAAATACGTTTTGATTGCTCTAATTTTCTGCTCCAACATGTCCATGAATAGTTTATTAACATAGTCGTATTGTTTAGTCATTGATTTACACATACTCTTAATAGACACTATGTTACTGTCAAGCAGCATTGTGTATCAGACATAGGTTTATATTATTTGAACAGAAATATTAATGTTTCTTGCTTATTGTATATAAAATTAAGACGTAATTGCCTAGATTCTCAGTCAGATCCATGATGGTATATATATTATAGAATGAATAATTTAATGCTGTTACTTACCTATAAGTCCCTTTACTACGTGGGCTCTCATAGTCAATGCGACGTCTCTTGTGTTCATATGAGAGAGACCCTGCAGAGTGTGAACGTGCTCTTGAATGGCTACGAGTGCGATGACGCCTCCTGCTTCGTGGCATCTGAAACAAACAATAATGTATTATTTAGGGTTCATATACACACACAGATCTAAAAAGAAATTAATGAATGAAAACTAAATGCCTATGCAGCTAAGAAGACTCAGATTCATAAAATATAGTCATAAACCTAATGGTGAAAGTTTAAAGAATATACATAATGATACGTTCATTAAACTACACTGCTCCATTATGATGATCGAAACTTATTGAATATGATATAAGAATTATGATTCAATATTGTGACACATTATTAAGTAACATAAGAAATTCCTTTGAGAATAGTTGAAAATGTTTTAAAATGTTCAAGATATAATAAGAAAGCATGGTATTACCATAAATTTGTTATATTATATATATTCTTTATTTCAATATAAATATAACTTTATCGTTTGCTTTTAAAAATATTTTCAATACATAATGTACATAAAGGACAAATAAATTAAATAATACAAATTAAATGTATTAGGTGATGGATTTTTTTATGTATTAAAAGATTCAGAAAGGAGGAACTATATATAAGAAGAATTATATGTTATATGATATATATATATATGGTATAAAAATATACAAATAAGCCATCATGGCCAAAAATACTTATTATTATATGTACTTATGTATAATTCATGCAAATATGGCTTATCTGATCACTGTACTGTAACTAGCTTAAAATTACATAAAATATAACTTGAAACAAACAGGCAAAGTGAAACTTAACTATAATTTTTAGATGACCTAAACTTACTAGTTTTCTAGAGAAATTCTGACATTTTATCATAATTAATATGATATTACAATCAGGATTGAAGAAAAGTATCGAAGATCATAGATATATGCAATGCACAATTGAAAATATTGTATGAATTTCAGGAAGATATTAGGACCTTTCTATTGAGCCTTTCTATTGAAACGACAGTACATGTACTTACATCAGGAAGGCGAAACGGGCTCAATTGGTTCCAAATGAAACTGAAGATGGATGATATCCAAGAACGTGAAGCTGATGCTTGTGGTATGACACTGCTTTTCGACAACGACGTAGACATCAGCTCAAAAAATTCTGGAAAATGTGGGCAGTCGCATCGTAAGAGCGTACTAAGCACTATAAGGAAAACAGCCCACTCCGAAAAGATAAGTAACTATACCTATAACTCTTGAGAAAGTTTGTTGAGAGTGCTATACAGCCCTATGCGAAAACCAGAGGATTCATTTTCCATGTGAAATCGTCAATCCCGCCAAAATCGTTGAACGTACGTTACACGGGAAACGTGGAAGAGAAGACGATTAGAACGATAATACGATGTGCACGATGGCAGATATAATGAAGAGCAGGGAAATAAAATAAAAATGAGGTAACGAGTACGTGTAGACACGCTTACCAGCAAAATCAATGCCAATGGAATACTCGCTTGTTGGGACGAAGCGTCGAGCTTAAACCCTAACATCCTTGAAGAATAGATTGTGCATTGCGACAACGTACAATATGTACGTATTTAGTAATCGTGAGAGAGTGAAAGCGATAAAATTTATGAATAGAGAGACAACCGCAAAGCATACGCCATAAGGGAACTTTCATGAAACGGCGGCCATCTTGAAGGTAGAGAAGCATCAAGTACCAGTGAACGCAACACATGCATAATTTCTGCTGGACATTTTGAGTAATCAAAGTTTAACGTACTGTGATAATATTTGCGACAAGAAGACTTACGTTTAAAGGATAAATCAAGCTTGGTTGGTCCCAAAATGTACTTGCAAACACAAAATATTCAAAGAGCGCAATGAGAGTGCTACGTACGACACTGTTGTATGTGACAACGATGTGGACATTGGATCGATGCGATTGGCGAATGGTATTCGACTATGTTCGTGCGGAATCGTAGACCCGAGCATAAACGAACCGAAACGACTGCGCACGAGCGAACCTTACTAATCCCCCCCCCCCAACCATTATGTGCTTGCGGCAGATACAAAACGATGTAATTTGTACCTGAAAGTACCGGCTACCACGTTCACAGACAATAATAAAAATTCATCCAAAATTTATTTTTCAATCAGAAGAAAATATTTCTAAGTTCAAAATGATTATAATTTACTTAAATAATAAATTGTTTTAATTTATGTATGTCGTCTAAACTTCGTGTATATTGCACAATTTTTTATAATTGTTTCATTATACTAAATACTTTAACGTTATAAAGCTAAATAAATTATCGACATACTAATTATGACATTATTAATTTATTTTTCTATTTTAAATAAATATTCTATGAACAATATCGAAATGAAATCGTATATTTCGATACGTGTTAGTAAATAAAACACTTTCTTTAATAATTATTATTCTATTATTATTCCATTATAATAATAAAATTATATATATATATAATGCAATAAATTCTGAGATTGAAACAAAATATTTCAACTAAAATGAACGATGTTTGTGACATGTGTGATATACGTCTGATAACCTCATTTGTAAGCGGCACGAAGAAAACGTGTATCGTACAAAAATTATATAAAAATAACACCCAATTACTAATTTATTATGTAAATATTATCAGTACGAAATAAATTTGCTATTCCTGTTCAAAATATAGGTTGAAAAACAACCTAGCCTTTACTCCAAAATATCAATCTAACTTGTTGCGCTTATTTTATTAGAGAAACTTTACATACCTGTCCCCACATTAGATTAGTAATAACTCGTACGACACCACACTTTATAAAAGTCATAAACTTCCAGAACATACTCAAATTTCAAGTAATTGTAAACAAAACTACAATGTTCATGAGGTTCTGAAGTAATCATATAAATTCTCCGTGACCGGTTGATGTCGTTTGATGACCTTCGTATATTATCGTAGGTGGCACCACACCCAAGTATATTCAAGAGGGTAACTACATCATTATCGGTAAACGATTTATGTAAGCAGACGATATGCCTACGTAAGATAAATGAAAAATTACCGCGAAAATTGAAAACAACTAAACAAGGATATTCTCAAGAAATGAGAATAAGAGAAAATTTTATTTTATTTTAAGAGAAAAGCAGAGATTGGTACACTTACCCCTATTGTTGAATCAATCGCGATGAGTTTAGAGTTCCTCTGAGTGTAACATTTCATCATTGCAGAAGGGATCAAATTCGTTGCGATCGTCCATAATTCTCTGTACGAATGCTGTAACCATTTCGATTATTGTTCCAACAAATTCTGATTCCTATATTTACACATGTATAATTCGAAACTCTTTATGAAGATTCACTGAATTATGCACAAAGAAAAAGAAACAAAAAGCAAAAGGCAACGCTATACCGTGCACTACATTTTGTGACCATCGAAGCTACACTAAGCCCTTTAACACAAGGGAACTCCGATTCGATGAGAGCAAGTCGATAACTCGATGTGATTGTGATTACCCCGTGCACAAGGCCACGTGATACATCTGGACCTGCGCCAATCGTGTTATGGAGGAGGGAAAATGATGATAGGCGAATTAACGGATTCAATGATTGTACATAGCTATAATTTCGACTTTTTACACGTGACTTCTACATGACATACCTGTCGTCCACGATAAAGATAATCGCGATTACTTTGAACCTTTAATACGCTATTCAAAATAGACGTGCTTCTTGTAGTAAAACGGTATAATAGACACTGTACTAAAACTGCACCCATTTTATCCAACTTATGAAATGGACTCGATGAAGGTAATGTGTTCTAGCGCATAGCGCTTGCGCGACTAACTAACCCCATACACAAAATAAAATCGACTTCACAGTTTTGATCGTAATCAAAGAATAAAGACTAAAACTGTCTTAATCATTCTATACGTATAACGTGTTAATAGATCAAGTAGCTACAAAGGGACAATTGTATCGTATATAGTAAATGAAATCAACTGTGATTCACAAATCAATTATATAAGCTTACAAGTTGGAAACTGTCCATTAGATCGAATCGAGTATCTGTCCTTATCTTTTTTTACGGCTGCAGCCGCAGGAGGCAGATCGCGTGAAATTCACGTTCACGTGTCAGGTCTTGTTTCCTGTTTCCCTTAAAAGACAGTGAATGACGTTTCGCGAGAAAAAGGCAATCACTCCGAGAACAATCTAGAGTCAATGAGTATCGCACGGTCGTTTTCGATTTACACGGTATTCAGATCGTGTTTAATATTGGCCCTACATCAAGATCATCTTTTTATCTGAAGCACGGTCTATTGAACTAAAAATATTGTCTGTCATTTATTTCGCTTCGTGACTTCCAATTTAGAAAGCCAAAATTGATCTTCAAGCACGATAAAAATAAAAATATGTAACGCGTTATTTTAACAGTTAAAACGAAAGAAATATCCGTTCTTTGGATTTTTAAATGATATGGCTTTATTAAATTTTATTAACGAGATCAATATTTAAATATTTATTTCGACATTTTAACGTTTCCAGGGCAATTTATATTGACGATGTCCGTATGACAATAGTAAAATGGATCGAATCGACAGTTGCCAAACTCATCGATGAAATATTGAAAAAGGTAATGTGTCTTTTTAATTGATCGCACGTATAAATATCAAGCCCCATGCATTTCTTAAATAATCTAATCGCGGCCATAAAAGGCACTCGAGTGAACAACTAAATAAAAAAGTAATTCGATAAAGAAATTTTCCGACAAAGAAAATCAAACTTCTACGAAATTCAGAGTATACGATTCGCAAAGTCAGAAAAGTACTATGGTACAACTTCATTTCCTCTGAGCTGTTCGCCAAACAAATATTCATATAAGAATAATTCGTTGATTTTCTTCGTTATCTATGCGATTGCTCGATCAAATAATAGGAATCCACGTGCATACATACATGTATAGTAGCTCAAGAAAGTATTTGAACATTGCTCGTGTTACATAAAACATTTTGAAATGTCATTAACATTGAAACGCAATTGTAACGATTATACA